>NC_056072.1:33099024-33752887 GCF_016772045.2 Ovis aries
AGAATCACTATTCTAGAGAATAATACAGAGTCAATACTACAAGCGGAACTTTGCGTGCACATATATTTCCTTTGACCATCACAGCATTTTAAAATATGCATTAGCTGTCAGCATTTAATAGCCAGGAGATTTCATATAAAAATCTGAGTCCTGAACTTTTCTTGAAAGATCAGAGACATGGTAATATTGGACTCTCTTTCCTTCCTCATGATAATGGACTGGCTACCCTTTACATGAGGCAGGCTCCTCTCCAGTTGGCACACCCACCCCCGCCCCAACTTATTTCATTCACTACCTTTACCTTCCTAGGTACAAAGCAGTCTGAGTCTGTAAATGCTAGCATTATGATAGAATGATGAAAAGCAAAGCCTGTGAAGTTAATATATGCAAGACATAAAATCCCAATCTTTCTGTGACTAGCTATGTGACTTGTGAAGTGACTCTCAGTGTTCTTATCTTTCTTAGTCTCAGTTTTCTTATCTTCCAAATGGGGCTAATACTATGAAAGTTGTGAGGATTAAATGGGATTATAAAAGTAAAGAATTTTGCTCAGAGTGTCTCAAATCCCTAAGTTCATAATAGAAGTTAGTTCTGTTGATGATGCCAATGGTGACAGAGCCATGTATTCGACCTTCACAGGGACCCTAGAAGTTATGTGGTCTCGTTTTAGAGATGAGGAAAATGAGGCACAGAAAGGCAATCAATGACCAGCAACCTCTCTACCACCACCTGAAATAGCAGTGAGACAACAATAAACACCGGGCACTGAGCACTTACCACACTGCTGGTATTATGCTAATTATATCCAGCATCTCGGCTAACCCTTACAAAACCTGGTGGTAAAGATATTTCATTGCCATTAAACAGATGAGAAAAGCAAGGCTCAGGGAATTTAAGGAAGGTTCTCAAGTAGCGCCTACTCAGACAGAGCTACATGAACCCAGAGCTACAAAGTTTTGGTCTTTAAGAATCTCAAGTACTGTCTTCCACACACAACACTGGTTTGTACTGAAAATACATTCATCTATCTAGTCTATATCCATCTTTACTGGTCGCTGATTATCAATGCTTATAAGGAGGAAATCTGTGCTAATTCCTGCAGGCCTGTGGATATCATATCACACAGGTGTTTCTTTCTATGGAAATTCTCCAACACACACCAATGAAAAGAACAAGCAGAAACATCTGAAAGACTACATGTTCCAATAAGACTGATTTATAATTTATCACATCACCTTTTGGTAGAGAGAACAGTTTGACATTAACAGACGTTTCAATGTTTATAGAAATAAACACACACTTCCCCCTTCACAAATATGCCATAATTGGTGAATCATATAACGGAGCATAATTAACTGGCTGTGAAAAATTAAAACCAAGAACATGGTTTTGTCAAATAAATAATGAAGGAAATTCACAGTACGTTCTTAAGAAAAGCTCTCCATGGTTTTGTGACTGTAATTAGAACCACCTGAACTTTGGCAAAGAGTACTATCAAATTTCCCAAAACCTTTGCTGACATTAGAATATTTTGGATTTAGGTCACATTCCTGGGCAACTGACATTCTCTCTTATTTGCAATTAAATTCTGAAGTTTTCAAACACTCTCTGACCCATCATAACATTTCTATCTTTTCTTAAGTTTAAAAATAACCTTGCTTGGGTTAATTGGATCCCAAAGGGTTGTAATTTTTGGTATTTTAATTCATTTTGTCCTTGGCTGATTGTCAAAACTTACTGGAAATAAAGCTTCACAACAAACTCATATTTAGTCTAAGTGGTTTCAGAAATGAACATACCAATGACACAGGGTGAAGCCAAACTGCCTCTGAGAAGCCTTGGAAAGCACTAGTTATGATGATAAAATGCCAAGAAACCAGATAGGAATAGGTAACTCAGTTATCTATCTTACTTCAGTTCCCAAATGCCCAGATGTCATGATATGTGGGTAATTAAATGTTAACCATTTATACGGATTACTGCTGTGTTGATAGCCTTAAACATGAGTCCATTCCACAGATCTGAGAGATCATCATTGTTAAACGATGCTATGCTTTGTGCCACTTGCTGAATAAGTACAATAGTGTTAGTCGCTCAGTCTTGTCCAACTCTTTGCGACCCCATGGACTGTAGCCCACCGAGCTCCTCTGTCCGTGGAATTTTCCAGGCAAGGATACTGGAGTGAGTTGCCATTTCCTCCTCCAGGAGATCTTCCCAAACCAGAGACTGAACCTGGGCCTTGTGCATGGCAGGCAGTCTCCTGCATTGCAGATGGATTCTTTACTAACTGAGCAACCAAGGTAGCTTGTGTAAGCACAACACCCTCTCTTAGAACAACGACCTTGCAAGTGCTCTCTGAAAAAGTGAGTCAAGATCCTCTTTTGATAGATGAGAAAACTAAGACTTAGAAAGACTAAGTTTCTGCAGAAACCACTGAGGCTTAGAAAGATTAATAACATTGGTAGAAACCAATAAAAACACCCTGATGCTGGGAAAGATTGAAGGTAGGAGGAGAAGGAGGTGACAGAGGAGGAGATGGTTGGATGGCAACCATTAACCCAATGGACATGAGTCTGAGCAAACTCCAGGAGACAGTGAAGGACAGGGAAGCCTGGCATGCTGCAGTCCATGGGGTTGCAAAGAGTTGGACACAACTGAGCAACTGAACAGCAATGACTGAGCAAGTGAAGAGCAGCAGCAACAACTGAACTAGTATATGACAAGGGGAAGATCTGAACGCATGTCTGTGGGATTTCCAAGTCCAGGCTGTGCTTAGGCGTGGAGGCATGGTGTGACTCAGGGCCTGCAAATGGAAATGCACCCAGGGGCCAGGCAGATGGCCTGAACTTGTAAATGTGGTTCAGTTTCAGACTGCAGGTAATGGCCAAAATGCTAAGGAACTGGAGACTTCATACCTTGCCTGATAGCTTTCAAATCCAAAGTTCCAAAACACGATGCAAGCAAACCAAAACAGAATCCCGTGATCTTCCCAGTTCTTTAGCTGGCTGCTCTGATGTAGACAAAACACAGTAAAAACAATCTCATAAATATGGGCTGCTTTTTTGTTTAGCGATTTTCACTTTAGCCTAAATGAGTTGTTAAGAAAGCAGCTCAAGTCTGTTTCAATAAGAATTTAGCAATGAATAAAATTTTCCTTGCTACCAAATTTAAATGAAGTATACGTGAAACTTTTCAAAGCAGTGCCTGGAGTCAGCAATTCTGAGCTCTCCTCTCAAATCCTTGCACTAGCTTCTTACTGTAGCAAAATGCTCAGTTTGGTATTCAAAGATTCCTGAAGATTAGAGTTCAAGGTGCTAATCAGTGATGAAATGCCCTCAGGCAAGCGGCCAATGAGGGGCCCTGAATCAGCTAATAAATGAATCACTGGGCATTCAAATCTAATTGTCTTGATATTGAATTCTCTATCCAGTAGACACAAAGACTTCTACAATAGTTCTAATTTGCCTTTGGAGTGTCAGAGAAGAATGGAAACATTTTTTTTTTCTTTTCTTTTTTGGAGTGTTAGAGAAGAATGAAAATATCATAGACATTCCCTAATAAATATGTTAGGGAAGGACTGGGTTTCAATATTGTATCAACATTAGCTCAGTAAATTTCCATCAGATACATCAGTTTTAGTATCTAAATCCTGCATTTGCCAGTGTGCGCATGATAAGTCACTTCAGTCGTGCCCAACTTTTGCCAACCTATAGACTGTATAGCCTGCCAGGCTCCTCCGTCCATGGGATTCTCCAGGCAAGAATACTGGAGCTGGTTGCCATGCCTTCCTCCAGGGGATCTTCCTGACCCAAGGAATGAACCCACTTCTCCTGTGTTTCAGAGGGAAAAAAAGGATTGATGGATTTTTCCTAACTTTCTAAGGAAGCCTTTGGCAAAGTAGAAGAAAAATGTTCAGATTTATTTAGCCACTATTACTTACATAGTGTGCCTAGGAAGAGTGCGGCTTCATTTGAACAAGTGGGCATTTGGAAACAACTGGCTGGAATCAGGTAAACATCTGCTTAAAGCAGCTGGTGAGTTGACAGCATTTACCCTTCTCCCCCAGCTGGCTTGTGTGCGATAAGGTAGCGGAGTCGACTATGAAGAGAGATTTTGTAGCCTGTAGCTGCGGAAATCGCTAAGAAGAGAAAAGACACTTATTTGTTCTGGGTGGATTAGAAGCCCTAGAGGCTGGGGACTGTAACCAATGAGCCCTTTCATGGCTTCCTCAAGTGTGTAGCTACAGCTCCATCCTCCTCCTTGAAATTTCAATAATCCCTCCACCTTTGCAAGGGCACGTGTTGCCATGGAAGGCAATCAAGAGATGGGTTAAAACAGCCCTGGTTATGATTCTTGCCTTGAAATTAAACTCTAGCAAACAAATTGTTTCCTTTTTCCCCAAGAAGATTTTAAATCCAATTTATTTGAGGTTTCTATTTAAATTGAAAATACTGTAGCATCTCAGGCAAAGTGAAATCAATCTCTTTAGAAACAGGAGGAGGAGAAGGGAGAAGGGGAGAATGTGGGCCAAGTATATGTAGATTAAAACTTGCTTTTTCAAAGATTTTGAAATACGGAAAACTACCTCTGCCCATAAGATGAATGATAGATCCTTGGGACAGAACCACTCTGTTTAACTGCTTTCCCGGCTGCCTAATAGGCAGCCCAAACTTAATGTATCTAAACTCAGATTCCTCATTCTGCTCCTGCCTGGTGTCTTTCACTCCTAGACTTTGCTCACCCACAAAATGGAACCAACAACTGAGTCATTTATACCAATCCCTAGAAATCATCTTTCAATCTTCTCTTCACCTCATTCCCCAAAACTAATTCATCAGGCCTTATCTCAATATATCTCAAATTAATCTTGCTGCTACTATTACCTTGGACCATCACCTTTCATCTGCAGCAGCCTCTTAACTTTTTCCCCTCGCTTCCACTCTGGTTCTAAAGAATCCATTCCCTGCATGACAGTCAGAGATCTCCCTGAAACTCCCAACATGATAGCCACTAACTAAGTGGCTATCAAGCCATAGAAATACGGTCAGTTCCCACTGCGATGAGCTTTAAGTGTAAAAGTACATTGGATTTCACAGATGTTGCACAGAAGATTAAAAAAAAGGAAAAATCTCATTAATAATTTTATACTGATTACATGTTGAAATTATAATATTCTGAATGCATTTGGATTAAAGAAGCTATATCAGTGAAGTTAATTTCACACGTTTCTTTTTGCAACAGTTAGCAGAAAATTTAAAATTATATATTTGTATTGGCTAGCACTATAATCAAATAGATCATGTTCCTTAAAAATCCTCTCTTAGCTTCCCATAGTGCAAAGTCTGAGCTTTATTATATCACAATCTATAAAGCCCTAAGTGATCTGGCTGTTGATTTCCTCTTATGTGTCTTTATAAATTCTCGGCTCCAGTCACATTGGCTTTTTGCCTCTTTTAAGTGTATAAAAGACATTCTCCTCTTAAATGTTTTTCACATACTTACAGAACATTTGTAAATGTGCTTTGTCCCCCATGAAATATTATATAGATCAGGTATTGGCAAACCATGGCCCATAGGCCAACTTTCCCTCCCCTCCCCATACCTTACACTGATTGGCCCCTTCCTCCAGCCATGCTCATCTGTTTACATCTGTTTTTTTTTTTTTTTTAAGTTTATTTGGCTATGCTGAGTCTTAGATATGGCACATAGGATCTTTCATTTGAGTGCATGGGCTAAGCTCAGGCATAGCTGCCCTGCAGCGTGTGGGATCTTAGTTCCCTGACCAAGGACTGAAGCCGCATCCCCTGCATTACAAGGCAAACTTTTAGCTACTGGACCACCAGGAAGTCCCTGTTTACATATTCTTTAATGAATACTTCCCTGCTGCAAAGGTGGAGCTGATGATTTTTAAAAGAGACCATAAATGGACTCTTGGCCAAAGTCAAAAATATTCACTATCTGGCCCTTTACAGAAAACCTTTGTTGCTATATAGATAGATAGATAGAAGTTATGCAGGATCCTTTATGAGCTGGGCCTTGTCTGTCTCACTGGTGTCTTCCCAAGCCATTTCCTCTCTTCCATCCTAGGCTCTAGCTGAGCCAGACCACATGCAGAGGCCTGTAGGCACTGACTTCTCCCAGGGCCAGACCTTTCCATTCATTTCCTTGGCTGGAAACGGTTCTCTTCCCTACATCTGGTGAAGTCCTATGTTAGTTGCAAGAGACAGCAGAAATGACTCTGGCTGGTTTAAGAAAGAAGTGGAATTCATTGGTTCCATAAATGAGTGTGGGACTGCCTGGTCCAGAGGTTTAAGCTATGTCAGCAGGAGCTGCGTTCATTCCCTCCATCACCATGTTCTTCTTCCTCTGTGTTGGCTCTAATAGCACACAGTTTTCCTCTTGTGGTGCAAAACAGCTTCTAAGAGCTCCCAAAGCTATAAGGTTACGGAAGTCCCAGAGAGACTGTTCTGAATTGGTTCTAATTAAACCGTAGGCCCATGCATGAACCTTTCGCTCTCACTGGCCAGAGGATGTGGCATTTTAATTGGCTCAAAGCTAGGTCAATTGTCAGCCTGCTGAGTGAGGTCTGCAGACCATATAACAGAAGGGGAAGAGTATGATCTTCCTGGGGAAAATTAGGAGAAGCAGGAAATGAGAGCTATGTGGCTAAAATCATGGATGTCTGCTACCTTGTCCTTGAAGTCCTAATGGACACATCATCACTTTCTTTTGGGTGTCTTCACAGATCCCTTTACTGCTGCTTCAGTTGAATCCTACGATCTGGTCTTCTGTGACCCTGGGCTTTCCTCTACATCAGCACTGCTCACACCACATGGGAGTAAATGGTTACCTTACTTCTTTTCTGTGGGGGCTTCGAGCTTTTTGAAACAGGACTTTGCTCTTTGTATCCTCAACATATAAACACAGAGACCACTATAGAGGAAGAGCCCAATACATGCTGAAAAATATATGTAAACATGGACTTTAACCATTCTTCTCTTGAGTAAGGGATAACCATACAAAGATTGTATTTTAGGATGATTACTTCAGTAATAACTGGTAGGGGAAATTTGGGAAGACTGTTGCTAGAAGGCTGTACTATATTACAGCAGGAGATGAAGAGGAATGAAAGGGGCTAGACCACAACTAGAGGAAAAGAGATGAAGGAACCTGATGTCTAGAAATTTTCTTTCTATATCACTCATCCAGAAACAAGGTTATAAATTATTGATCAAAATCTTCAACCAGTAAAAAAAGCTACTGTTCACTGATACTTACCTAAGTGTTAAACATTTGTATTTGTTTTATATAAATTAAAAAATTAAAGTCTTTCAATGCCACTTGGGGTAAGCAATATTCTAATTTTAGAGATGATAGGGAGTTTTAGCAATGTTAAGCAAACTGTCCAAAGTTATGCAGTGAATCAGGGTAAACTCTAGATCTGAATGAAAATCTGCCTCCCAAAAACTGTGTTGTTTTTAATGACAAAAGAGGTAGGTGATACTTCTAAAACTCTTTTAGGTCCCAAACAAGTAACTTTGGGGTTGAGAGTCTATATTATTTTTAACTATTTGAGCAAGACATAACTTGCCTCTGGTAATATTCTTTGTAAAAATTGACTACAACACCCACTGTTTATAGGCTCCTCATGTCTGTTGGCATAGTAATTCCTCAGTAGATTTCTCTGGTAGCTCCTGATAAAGTCAGAATTCAAATAATGGTCACAAAATGAATGAATAGCTCATGGGTGTCATCACAGGATCTGGGATTATGTATCAGATACAGTAAAGACATACTGGAAATAAATTGTGCACATTCCAAAAAAACATAATTGTTTATAAGGTAGCCAAGCTTATGAAGGATTTTTATAATACTTACACCCTCATTACTTGCTACACGAAGCAAAAAGTACTGGCAATTAATTAGATTCCCGACCTACTTCTTGCTCTCAAAAAGTTTACAATTTAAAAGGAAGGAAACAGACACATTAGGTCTTGAAGATTTAAGTTCATAGATCCTAAGAGCTGGAAGGGTTATTCCAGATCATTTAGGCCAAAGGTTCTCAAACTTCAGGATCCTTCAGAATGACCTTCAGGACTTCAATGAAACATAGGTCTTGGGCCCTGCCACCATAGTTTCTGACTCAGGTGGTCCTGAACAGACCCTAAGAATGTACATTTCTAACAAGTTTCCAAGTTATGCTGACATTACTGGTATGTGGATAACTCTTTGAGATCCATTGATTTAGGCCAAGCTTCTCATTTTGTAAATGAGCTAATCCAAGCCTGGGGAAGTATAAGACTTGTCTGCAACTACACTAGCTAATTTTACAGCTGAAAATGAGGGAAATAATTTGTGGACTCCTCTCTAAGTAGAGGTGTGTATATATATATCTATACATATGCAGATTTCTTTTTGTGCCTATGAAGCATTCATTATGCCTTCCTTTGGTCATAAGAAGGCTTTCACTCCTCTGTGTTCCTATGATTTGAGTAGAATTGATGTCATGTCCACTTGCAGACATAAGCATAGAAAGAACACCTGGAAATAAGTCCAAAATTTATCTATCAGAGGGATTGCTGATTAAGCATCCATGTTTTCCAGAATCTATCCTGAAAATAAAGTTTCATCTTATATAACCATACAACTAGTATCGTTCTAATAGGAAAAAAAAAAACAACAAAGAACCAAAAGATCCATCAGGAAAAGAACATTCACCTGATTTATGATAGATGCCTGCAATGGAATCTATGCTGTTTCAAAAATAATAGAGATGTACTGGTAATGATTCCTTTAACCCTTGAAGAACTCTTATTTAGGACATTCAAAAAGCTATAAGATCTAGACAGTGAGAAAAAAACAAGCTATAACATAGCTATGACAAACCTAGACAGCTTATGAAAAAGCAGAGATATCACTTTGCCGACAAAGGTCTGTAGAGTCAGAGCTATGGCTTTTCCAGTAGTCATGTATAGATATGAGACTTGGACCATAAAGAATGCTGAGTGCTAAAGAATTGATGCTTTTGAACTGTGGTGTTGGAGAAGACTGTTGAGAGTCCCTTGAACCTCAAGGAGATCAAACCAGTCAATCCTAAAGGAAATCAATCCTCAATATTCATTGGAAAGACAGATACTGAAACCGAAGTTCCAATACTTTGGCCACCTGATGCAAAGAGCTGACTCACTTGGAAAGATTCTGATGCTGGGAAAGATTGAAGGCAGGAGAAGGGGATGACAGAGGATGATATGGTTGGATGGCATCATTGACTCAATGGCCATGAGTTTGAGCAAACTCCAGGAGATGGTGAAGGACAGGGGAGCCTGGCATGCTGTAGTCCATGGGGTCACAAAGAGTTGTACATGACTGAGTGACTGAACAACAACATAGTGCTTAGAGTTACCATTTATGCAGGGCACAGGAATACATATATTCACATAAATACACTTACAGCACGTAAGTTAACATGTGTATGTGGAGCTACTGTTTGTAGGGCACTATATATTCTTATATGTATTTATATACATACATATACCTTACATACACATACATGCATATACCTTAGAGCACTGTGTATTCTTATATATATTTATAAACATACATACATATATCTACATAATAATATAAATGTGATGACTATATATGAGTTAAAGTGATGTCTCTCTGACTCTTTGTGACCCCATCGACTGTAGCCAACCAGGCTCCTCCATCCATGGAATTTTCCAGGCAAGAGTACTAGAGTGGATTGTCCTTTCCTTCTCAAGGGGATCTTCCTGACCCAGGGATCGAACCCAGGTCTCCCGTGTTGCAGGCAGACACTTTACCATCTGAGCCACCAGGGAAGGCTATATATGAGTTAGTATATGTCTGAATATTCCATAAAGTTACTTTTCTCTCTGGAATCTCTCTGATAAAATAGAAGTACAGAGCTTGGTGTTTGCATACACTGCACTTGTATGCATTTTTCAATTTACCCACCCATGTAAACAGTATTTTCAACATCTGTACACTTACAAGTTACAGTTCAGCTTGTTCTTATATTAATGGGGGGAAAAAAAACAACCTGCTTGATGCCTCAACATGGAACAGATGTTGAGGACCACTTGTCACAATGTCTTAAAATTGGTAGGTTCAGTCTATACAAACTTACATTTATTCATCATTTCTCATAGCTTATCAACTACCATGCACAGAAAACATTCCAGAATTTGAGGGAGGGATGATTATTTCAACTTTTAGCATTTTATGGGAGGTGAATAAATATTCATTGAGAAAGTGATCCATGTTTTGCAGGTGCTCAGCTTTACTGAAAATAATTTTTACTTGTCTTTGCTCTTACTTTCCCTTCATGTCCTAGAAGTTGCTGGATGTTTTTTCTCGAACAGTTTGCTGGAAGTTTTGCAGACCTCTCATTTAGGAAGGGCCTGCTGACTTTTCGTTGTTGTTGAGGAGCACGAGCAGCCCAAATATATATGCACAGGTATCCTGAGCACATAATAATAATAAGCGTTGCTGAGAATTCTCCTCGACTCTACTGTCAACTTGGCACACCGTGTTCTGATTTGTTAAACAAAGAAAGCAGCCAAGTTGGGAGTACCTAATGAGACGCAAATGGTCCTGCTGTCACTGGTGAGAATCCAAGAATCACAGGGAGAGTGTCTATCACACCTCTAAGGATCAACTTCAGTCCTAATCTCTGAGGCTCCTTCTAGCTTTAAAATTCCATTTTATGATTGAAAAGCTTCCTCCCTTTTCTAATGAATAAAACACAAGATCCAAATCTCTCATGAATAGACGAATGATACCCAAGCCTTTAGTGGAACTGCTTTTATATCACTGATGGTCTGCGAACCTCATTGGAAATCTCCAGTTCTACAACTCAAATTAAAGCGACGATGGTATATTATTATACATCATCAGTATGATTAACCCCTCCTGCCACCAAACTTGTAAACACTAAGTACTGTCAAATACATAGAGCAATTCAAACTCTCATTCACTGCTGGTAGGAGTATAAATGGGAAACTCTTCAGAAGACTGTCTGTTAGTGTCTTTTAAAGCTGACAAAAATGCATATTCTTTTAACCAGAAATTTCACTCTCAGGTTTATATTCAATAGACACACTAACATATGTGTATATCTGTACATGTAATATTTGTAATAGTCCCATACTGGAAGCTACTTCAGTGCCCATGAAAAGTAGACTAAGTCACAAAACATGGCATGTTCACTTTCTGGAATAAAATTACAAAGCAATGAGACTCAACACAATTATTATACAAAAAATCATGGATGATCTCACAAACAAATGAAGCTAAAAATAAGACATAAAAGACTATATTGTGTTAAGGAAGAATGTGCAGGTGCATGAAAAGTAGCTTCAGTTGTGTCTGACTCTCTGCAATCCTGCCTATGGGATTCTCCAGGCAACAATATTGGAATGTCGCCATGCCCTCCTCCATGGTATCTTCCTGACCCAGGATCAAACCCATGTCTCTATGTCATCTGCACTGTATGACTCAGGGAACTCAAACGGGGGCTTTGTAACAGCCTAGAGAGGTGGGATGGGGAGGAAGGAGGGAGGGAGGTTCAAGAGGGACATAGGCATACTATGGCTGATTTGTGTTGATATTTGGCAGAAACCAACACAATTCTGTAAAGCAATAATTCTTCAATTAAGCAAATAAACTTAAAAATAGTATATTGTGTTTAATTTCATTCATATTAAATTTTAGAGTTAAAACTAATATATGAGTGTTAGAAGTCAGGAGAGTAGATATCCTTGGGGAAGGAGACGTTGAAAGGACACAAAAGAGGGCTGATATGTTCTGTTTCTTCATCTGAGGGCTGAATGGGTGTGTTCATGTAAATTTGAGCAGCTTTTCAGTACTGTATTATTAATTGATAAAGATAACAGAAAACCACAATAGCTGTTGTGATGGAATTTACTCATTTCATGGTATTACCAAAACTGACTATTGTATCAATAATAACTATAATTAACATTGATGTAAGATTTTTCAGGTTACAAATGTGTTTTGTATCTCTTTTATACAAACAGCTCATGCAACTCAGCAACAAAAACCAAATAACCCAATTTGAAAAATAAGCAGAAGACCTAAAGAGACATTTCTCTAAAGAAGAAACACAGATGGCCGAAGACACATGAAAAGATGCTCAATACTGTTAATCATTCAGTTCAGTCCAGTCGCTCAGTCGTGTCTGATTCTTTGCGACCCCATGAATCACAGCACGCCAGGCCTCCCTGTCCATCACCAACTCCCAGAGTTCACCCAGACTCATGTCCATCGAGTTGGTGATGCCATCCAGCCATTTCATCCTGTCATCCCCTTCTCCTCCTGCCCCCAATCCCTCCCAGCATCAGTCTTTTCCAGTGAGTCAACTCTTCACATGAGGTGGCCAAAGTACTGGAGTTTCAGCTTCAGCATCATTCCTTCCAAAAGAACACCCAGGGCTGATCTCCTTCAGAATGGACCGGTTGGATCTCCTTGCAGTCCAAAGGACTCTCAAGAGTCTTCTCCAACACCACAGTTCAAAAGCCTCAATTCTCAGGCGCTCAGCTTTCATCACAGTCCAAATTTCACATCCATACATGACCACTGGAAAAACCATAGCCTTGACTAGATGGACCTTAGTCGGCAAAGTAATGTCTCTGTTTTTCAATATGCTATCTAGGTTGGTCATAACTTTGCTTCCAAGGAGTAAGTGTCTTTTAATTTCATGGCTACAGTCACCATCTGCAGTGATTTTGGAGCCCCCAAAAATAAAGTCTGGCACTGTTTCCACTGTTTCCCCATCTATTTCCCATGAAGTGATGGGACCGGATGCCATGATCTTTGTTTTCTGAATGTTGAGCTTTAAGCCAACTTTTTCACTCTCCTCTTTCACTTTCATCAAGAGGCTTTTAGTTCCTCTTCACTTTCTGCCATAAGGGTGGTGTCATCTGCATATCTGAGGTTATTGATATTTCTCCCGGCAATCTTGATTCGAGCTTGTGCTTCCTCCAGCCCAGCGTTTCTCATGATGTACTCTACATATAAGTTAAATAAGCAGGGTGACAATATACAGCCTTGACGTACTCCGTTTCTTAGTTGGAACCAGTCTGTGGTTCCATGTCCAGTTCTAACTGTTGCTTCCTGACCTGCATATAGGTTTGTCAAGAGGCAGTTCAGGTGGTCTGGTATTCCCATCTCTTTCAGAATTTTCCACAGTGTATTGTGATCCACACAGTCAAAGGCTTTGGCATAGTCAATAAAGCAGAAATAGATATTTTTCTGGAACTCTCTTGCCTTTTCCATGATCCAGCGGATGTTGACAATTTGATCTCTGGTTCCTCTGCCTTTTCTAAATCCAGCTTGAACATCTGGAAGTTCACAGTTCATGTATTGCTGAAGCCTGGCTTGGAGAATTTTGAGCATTACTTTACTAGCGTGTGAGATGAGTGCAATTGTGCAGTAGTTTGAGCATTCTTTGGCATTGCCTTTCTTTGGGATTGGAATGAAAACTGACTTTTTCCAGTCCTGTGGTCACTGCTGAATTTTCCAAATTTGCTGGCATATTGAGTGCAGCAGTTTCACAGCATCATCTTTCAGGATTTGAAACAGCTCAACTGGAATTCCATCACCTCCACTAGCTGTGTTCATAGTGATGCTTTCTAAGGTCCATTATTAGAGAATTGCAAATCAAAACTACAATGAGGTACCAACTCACATTGCTCAGAATGGCCATCATTAAAGTCTACAAATAACAAATGCTAGGGAGGGTGTACAGGAAAGGGAACCCTTCTTCACAGCTGGTAGAAATGTAAGTTGGTGCAACCACTAAGGAAAACAGAATGGACGTTCTTCACAAAACAAAAAAAATAGAATTACCATATGATCCGGCAATCCCATTCTGGGGAATATATTTATACAAAACTATAATTCAAAAAGATACATGCAAGTCTATGTTCATAGCAACACTATTCACAATAGCCAAGGCATAGAAACAATTTAGATGTCCATCAACAGATGAATGAAGAAATAAAATGTGGTACATATATACAGTGGAATACTACTCATGCAGCATAAAAAGAACAAAACAATGCCATCTTAATGCTAGCAACATGGATAGACCTAGAGACTGACATAGAGAGTAAAGTAAGTAAAAAAGACAAATACAAATGACACAGGATGTCACGTACATATGACATAAATCAACCTATCAAAGAAACAGAAACAGATTCACAGACACAGAGAACAGGCCTAGACAGACACAGATAAGAATCCAATGAAGGAACGACTGGGGCAGGGATGGAATGGGAGGTTGGGGTGAGCAGATGTAAGCCAGTATATACAGAATGAATATACAATGAGGTCGTAGCACAGGGAACTATATTCAATGCCCTATGATAAACCATAATGGGAAAGAATATGAAAAAGACCATACATACATATAACTGAAACATTTTGCTATATGAAAGTGAAAATGAAGTTGCTCAGTTGTGTCTGACTCTTTGTGACCTCATGGGCTGTAGCCTACCATGATCCTCCATCCATGGAATTTTCCAGGCAAGAATACTGGAGTGAGCTGCCATTTCCTTCTCCAGACTTTGCTATATAGCAGAAATTAAAACAACATTGTAAATTAACTATTGTTGCTGTTTAGTTACTAAGTTGTGTTCAACTCTTTTGTGAACCCCATGGAATGTGGCTAGCCAGGATCCTCTGTCCATGGAATTCTCCAGGCAAGAATACTGCAGTGGATTGCCATTTCCTTCTCCAGGGGGATCTTTCCATCTCAGGGATTGAACCCGCATCTTCTGGCAGGTGGATTCTCTACCACTGAGCCACCAAGGAAGCCCAAATCAACTATACTTCAATATAAAATAATTTTGATCTTGGCAAAAATTTCCTACAAATTTTGAAGGACAGATATTTGAAAATGATCCACTCTGGGTTAATTTAGTGAGGCCTAGGTCATATCATATATTTTAGTTGAAACTGTTGAATCAGAGGCAGGTACCTAACAACTGAAGACATCCTAAGCCAACTCAGAAAAATGATATTTATTAGGTTTCCTTAATCATGTGAACATATTCATTTTTTAATATAAATTTATTTATTTTAATTGGAGGTTAATTACTTTACAATATTGTATTGGTTTTGCCAAACATCAGCATGAATCCACCAGAGGTATACATATGTTCCCCATCCTGAAACCCCCTCCCTCCTTCCTCCCCGTACCATCCCTCTGGGTCTTCCCAGTGCACCAGCCCCAAGCATCCAGTATCCTGCATTGAACCTGGACTGGCTATTCATTTCACATATGATATTATACATGTTTTAATGCCATTCTCCCAAATCATCCTACCCTCTCCTTCTCCCACAGAGTCCAAAAGACTGTTCTATACATCTGTGTCTCTTTTGCTGTCTCGCATACAGGGTTATCATTACCATCTTTCTAAATTCCATATATATGTATTAGTATACTGTATTGGTGTTTTTCTTTCTGGCTTACTTCACTCTGTATAATAGGCTCCAGTTTCATCCACCTCATTAGAACTGATTCAAATGTATTCTTTTTAATGGCTGAGTAATACTCCATTGTGTATATGTACCACAGCTTTCTTATCCATTCATCTGCTGATGGACATCTAGGTTGCTTCCATGTTCTGGCTATTATAAACAGTGCTGCGATGAACATTGGATTAAAGACCTAAACGTAAGACCAGAAACTATAAAACTCCTAGAGGATAACGTAGGCAAAACACTCTCTGAAATCAATCACAGCAGGATCCTCTATAACCCACCTCCCAGAATATTGGAAATAAAAGCAAAAATAAACAAATGGGACCTAATTAAACTTAAAAGCTTCTGCACAACAAAGGAAACTATAAGCAAGGTGAAAAGACAGCCTTCAGAATGGGAGAAAATAATAGCAAATGAAGCAACTGACAAACAATTAATCTCAAAAATATACAAGCAACTTATGCAGCTCAATTCCAGAAAAATAAATGAACCAATCAAAAAATAGACCAAAGAACTAAATAGACATTTTTCCAAAGAAGACATACAGAAGACTAACAAACACATGAAAGGATGCTCAACATTACTCATTATCAGAGAAATGCAAATCAAAACCACAATGAGGTACCATTTCACACCAGTCAGAATGGCAGTGATCCAAAAGTCTACAAGCAATAAATGCTGGAGAGGGTGTGGAGAAAAGGGAACCCTCTTACACTGTTGGTGGGAATGCAAACTAGTACAGCCACTATGGAGAACAGTGTGGAGATTCCTTAAAAAATGAAATAGAACTGCGTTATGACCCAGAAATCCCACTGCTGGGCATACACACCAAGGAAACCAGAATTGAAAGAGACACGTGTACCCCAATGTTCATTGTAACATATTCATTCTTACTCCACACTTTCAAGTATGTAGTGAATCGGGAATAGGTGTGAACTTTAAGATGGTTAAACCTGAAATTAAATTCTCTGGTTCCTGGTCTCTATTTTTAAGGAGACAATGGCTTGCTTTTCTACTCTCCATAGACTATGGATGGATCTTGAGGGCATTGTGCTAAGAGAAATAAGCCAGAAAGATGAAGGCAAATACACCATATAGTAGCACTTATATTTGAAATCTAGGGAGGGTGGGGAAAGGTCAAGCTCACAGAAACAAAGAGTAGAAAAGTGGTTACCAGGGGCTGGGATGGTGATGGAGAATAGGAGAAATAGGAGTAGGTCGGTCAAAAGGTATAAACTTTCAGTTATAATAAGAATAAGTTCTGAGGATCCAATGTAAAACATGGTAGCTAGTTGATAACATTATATTATATCATGAATATTGTATAATATGGGGTTGCAAAGAGTTGGACACGACTCAGTGATTGAACAAGTACAGTTAAAATCAAAATTTGCTTAAAAAGTAGAACAAATGCTCTTACTAAAATAAAAAGGAAGATATATACATATATCAAATCACCACAGTATAAACACTGTAAATATTTTATAATTTTACTTGTCAATTACACTCAGTAAAGTTGGGAAAAAATAAGACTAGTTGAACTCCATGCTTCCCTTTTATAACCTGTGTGCCAAACAGGACAGATTCTAAGCACTTTATTACTGTGTTGAATGCCAGTAGGTTTCTGAAGACAGTGGCTATCTCAGACTTAACAGTTTCAGGTTAGCTCCTTCAAAATGAGAAGTCAACATTTAAAAAGTTGCTCTAGCAGGTGGTACCAGAACCTTTTCACATCTGACCCTGAGTAAAGGGGATTTTCAATTTCAACATCAAGAGTAACTCAAAGGAACAGAGCCTCTTTGATAAGAAAGTAAAACCTTAGGTAATCGGTTCAGCAGATCACATCTTACCTGTGAGAAACTCCACATTTCTAATGTTCAACAGAAAAAAACACAGTCCTACTGAAAAAAAAAACACACAGCCACTAATGTGATAAACAAGATCTTTGTCCTAGGAGTCAAAGTTATCTCTGCCACTTAAATTGTTTCTTTCTTGTGCTATTTTTCCTCCTTTGCTAGAGACTGGTATCTTAGAGATTATTTATTTGACTCCCTTTGTTTTAATCTCTGGACACCTCTCTATGTACGACCTCTGTCTAAGTTTACTTTTCATGGAGAAGTAATAGAAATGGTTGGGAACATAGGTAGGAAAATAATCTTCAAAGGTTTATGAAACCAAGATGCTGAAGCTGCAATACACCCATGTAAACTCAGTTATTTAGATAATCACTGTTCTTCAGAAGCAGCATTTAACTATCTCTGACTACCTGGAAGACCACATTTGCACAGTGAATCCATATCTTAGTGAGCATGACCCTGGTGGCTTCAATAAAACAACATCTAAATCTTGTAGATGAGGATAAACCTCTGATGACTGAATAGACTTGGTTGGATGGTACAGCTAACTTAACAGTGTTTCAGTAGTGGGACACAGGTGTGATATTAACCCTTAGGCAAAGCCTCAGATTTTCAAATGGACAAGTGGACAAGTGCCACATTCCTACTGTAACCCCTGTCGCTAGCCCCTTCAGAGAAGTGAAGCAGCCTGGAATTGTGGTGAAACTACATGCTATGGAAACATAAGAACTTACATCCTGAATAATTTCAGTAACCTTGGTTTACTTAATCTCCTTAGCCTCTGTTTTGTTACCTATGTATGAGATCAATAATACTCACATAGTAGCACTATGATATTAGAAAACTCTTATGTAGCGGGAAGCAGGTGCATGGCCCTGGAGTGGGGAGAGGCCCAGAGGAGACACCCTATATTCAAGATAAGGAGCAGCAGCTGCACTGTGCTGGAGCAGCTGTGAAGAGATACCCCACATCCAAGGTAACAGAAACCCCAGTAAGATGGTAGGTGCTGAGAGAGGGCATCAGAGGGCAGACAGATTGAAACCACAGTCACAGAAAACTAACCAATCTAATAACATGGACCACAGCCTTGTCTAACTCAATGAAACTATGAGTCATGCCGTGTAGGGCTACCCAAGATGGACAGGTCTTGGTGGAGAGTTCTGACAAAATGTGGTCCACTGGAGAAGGGAATGGCAAACCACTTCAGTATTCTTGCCTTGAGAATCCCACAAACAGTATGAAAAGGTGAAAAGATAGGACACTGAAAGAGGAACTGGAAATGTGCTACTGGAAATCAGTGGAGAAACAACTCCAGAAAGAATGAAGAGATGGAGCCAAAGCAGAAACAACACCCAGTTGTGGATGTGACCGGTGACAGAAGCAAGATCTGATGCTGTAAAGAGCAATATTGCATAGGAACCTGGAATGTCAGGTCCATGAATCAAGGCAAATTGGAAGTGGTCAAACAGGAGATGGCAGGAGTGAACATTGAGATTTTAGGAATCAGTGAACTAAAATGGAATTAAATGGGTGAATTTAACTCAAATGACCATTGTATCTACTACTGTGGGCAAGAATCTCTGAAGAAATGGAGTAGCCCTCACAGTCAACAAAAGAGTCTGAAATGCAGTGCTTGGATGCAATCTCAAAAATGACAGAATGATCTCTGTTCATTTCCAAGGCAAACCGTTCAATATCACAGTTATCCAAGTCTATGCCCCAACCAGTAATGCTGAAGCAGCTGAAGAGGAACAGTTCTATGAAGACCTACAAGACCGTCTAGAACTAACACCCCCAAAAGATGTCCTTTTCATTATAGGGGACTGGAATGCAAAAGTAGGAAGTCAAGAAACACCTGGAGTAACAGGCAAATTTGGCCTCGGAGTACAGAATGAAGCAGGGCAAAGGCTAATAGAGTTCTGTCAAGAGAATGCACTGGTCATAGCAAACACCCTCTTCCAACAACACAAGAGAAGACTCTGCACATGGACATCACTAGATGGTCAACACTGAAATCAGATTGATTATATTCTTTGCAGCCAAAGATGGAGAAGGTATATAAACAAGACTGGGAGCTGACTGTGGTTCAGAACATGAACTCCTTATTTCCAAATTCAGACTTAAATTGAAGAAAGTAGGGAGAACCACTAGACCATTCAGGTATGACCTAAATCAAGGCCCTTATGATTATACAGTGGAAGTGAGAAATAGATTTAAGGGACTAGATCTGATAGAGTGCCTGATGAACTATGGAGAGAGGTTCATGATATTGTACAGGAGACAGGGATCAAGACCATCCCCAAGAAAAAGAAATGCAAAAAGGCAAAATGGCTGTTTGAGGAGGCCTTACAAATAGCTGTGAAAAGAAGAGAAGGAAAAGCAAAGGAGAAAAGGAAAGACATACCTGTTTCAATGCAGAGTTCAAAAGAATAGCAATAAGAAATCCTTCCTCAGCGATCAGTGCAAAGAAATAGGGGAAAGCAATAGAATGGGAAAGACTAGAGATCTCTTCAAGAAAATTAGAGATACCAAGAGAACATTTCATGCAAAGATGGGCTCGATAAAGGACAGAAATGGTATGGACCTAACAGAAGCAGAAGGTATTAAGAAAAGGTGGCAAGGAATACACAGAAGAACTGTACAAGAAAAGATCATCATGATCCAGATAATCACGATGGTGTGATCACTCACCTAGAGCCAGACATCCTAGAATGTGAAGATAAGTGGGCCTTAGGAAGCACTATTATGAACAAAGCTAGTTGAGGTGATGAAATTCTAGTTGAGCTATTTAAAATCCTAAAAGATGATGCTGTGAAAGTGCTGCACTCAATAGGCCAGCAAATTTGGAAAACTCAGCAGTGACCACAGGACTGGAAGAAGTCAGTTTTCATTTCAATCCCAAAGAAAGGAAAAACCAAAGAATGCTCCAACTACCTCACAATTGCACTCATCTCACATGCTAGCAAAGTAATGCTCAAAGTTCTCCATGCCAGGCTTTAGCTATACATGAACTGTGAACTTCCAGATGTTCAAGCTGGATTTAGAAAAGGCAGAGGAACCAGAGATCAAATTGCCAACATCTGTTGGCAAGAAAGAGCAAGAGTGTTCCAGAAAAACATCTATTTATGCTTTATTGACTATGCCAAAGCCTTTGACTGTGTGGATCACCAGAAACTGTGGGAAATTCTGAAAGAGATGGGAATACCAGACCACCTGACCTGCCTCTTGACAAACCTATATGCCTGTCAGGAAGCAACAGTTAGAACTGAACATGGAACAACAGACTGGTTCCAAATAGGGAAGGAGTATGTCAAGGCTGTATATTGTCACCCTACTTATTTAACTTCTATGCAGAGTACATCATGAGAAACACTGGGCTGGATGAAAGACAAGCTGGAATCAAGATTGCTGGGAGAAATATCAATAACCTCAGATATGCAGATGACACCACCCTTATGGCAGAAAGTGAAGAAGATCTAAAGACCATCTTGATCAAACTAAAAGAGGACAGTGAAAAAGTTGGCTTAAAACTCAACATTGAGAAAACGAAGATCATGGCATCCATTCCCATCACTTCATGGCAAATAGATGGGGAAACAGTGGAAACAGTGGCTGACTTTATTTTTTTGGGCTCCAAAATCACTGCAGATGGTGACTGCAGCCATGAAATTAAAAGACGCTTACTCTTTGGAAGGAAAGTTATGACCAACTTAGACAGCATATTTGAAAGCAGAGACATTATTTTGCCAACAAAGGTCCATCTCGTCAAGGCTATTTTTTTCCCAGTAGTCATGTATGGATGAGAAAGTTGGACTATAAAGAAAGCTGAGCACCAAAGAATTGATGCTTTTGAACTGTGGTGTTGGAGAAGACTCTTGAGAGTCCCTTGGACTGCAAGGAGATCCAACCAGTCCATCCTAAAGGAGATCAGTCCTGGGTGTTCATTGGAAGGACTGATGTTGAAGCTGAAACTCCAATACTTTGGCCACTTGATGTGGAGAGCTGACTCATTTGAAAAGATCCTAATGCTGGGAAAGATTGAAGGCAGGAGGGGAAGGGGACGACAGAGGATGAGATGGTTGGATGGCATCACTGACTCAATGAACATGAGTGTGAGCAAGCTCTGGGAGATGGTGAAGGTCAGGGAAGCCTGCCGTGCTGCAGTCCATGGGGTCACAGAGTCAAAGTGACTGAACAACAATGTAAGGTATTTAGGAAATGGTTTGGCACATTTTCTTGAAAATATACCACTTCATACTAGGCTGTAAGCGAATCCACTTTGTCCATGGTGACCTCTGCTTCATTAAGTCTTTCTTTATGCAACAAATAATGAACTTACCAGGTACATTCTATGTTTCAGGTGGTCTAATCATTGGAGATTTGGATTAGAACAATTTAGAAAAGGTTATACTCCTTGCAGGGATTAAATACTATAATATGTAAGGGAAGAAATGAAGAATAAACAAGCATATAAGTGAATAAAATGATTACAGATTGTGAAAGTTCAAGGAAGGAAATAAACAACAATAACAATACAAATCTAAGGTATTTGATGGAGTAAATAGGGTTGGGAAACTGAAGTAGGGAGTCTTTTCTGTGCATGTAGCAAACTGGAAGCCAAGTGATTAAGACTTGGAAAACCATCACCTTTTTTTTTTTTTTTTTTTTTGCCTGAGGCTCTCCTTTCTTAGCTTCCCATGGTAGACAGATTGTTGGACCTGAAGTTCCTTATCTCTGATAACCATTCTACCTTTGGCCAATTCCACTTGAGAGGAAACAAACCAAACAGATAAGGCCATTGCTATCTGGTAGCAAGTTTCATTACAGAAACACTGCCATCCACTAATAAGATCACTTGACCTTCAGTGTCTTGTGGTAAATAGGAAAGTATTAGATTGGATGGTTAAGAAGAAAGTCCACTTAGCAATTTATGCCACCAGAGATATGATAGAAAATTCTTCCGTTTTCATCTCTCCTATATTTTTCTGTCACTGATTCATACCACAGTCATCACCATTATCATCATCATTACTGTCTTTGCCTTTATTGCCATCATCATCAATCACCACTGTCCCTGTCTACATTTCCTATTTGTTACCGAGAAGAAGCTTAGAATACTATTTCCTAGAATTTCATCCCCCATACATTTTCTGCTTGGATTTAGCCAATGAGTGGAGCAGGGCATGGCAGCCCACTCCATTGGTTTTCCTGGAGAATCTATTGATAGAGGAGCCTGGGGGGCTACAGTCCATGGGGCAGCCAAGAGCAGGACATGGCTAAGCAACTAATACATGCATAGCCAATGAGAGCCACTTGAGGGAGGTTTTGTAGGTGGAAGAGAAATAGAAGCCATCATTCTCTGGTGAAAGTTAAAGGCAGGCAGTTCAGCTCACAGCTTTCCTGAGCTACAGAGGTTTCTCAGGCAGCTGAGATAACGGACACTGATTTGCTTTGTTGTCTGTGGGTTCTTCTGAAAATCACTTTGGTCTTGAAAGCAAACGGGATCATCAAGATTTCTTGAATGTGGTCTCTTAACCACTTCCTCACTCCCTCCACTGAGCCCTCATATCATTTTGGTAAGCCTGTCATTCTTATATTAAATGTCTAGCTAGTCAAAGTATCTAGAGTAGAGTGGCTTCTACTTTTCTATTCAAAGGTTGACTGATATACCATTCCTCATTATTTATGCTCTTGTAACCCATACAAGAAGCAGTCTTATAGGTGGCAATAGTTTATTTGACAAGCAGGCACTTAGTAGCTATCACTGACTGAGGACTTAGGATGCCCCAGTCACTGAGCCAAATGTTACTTTTTAATTGAGATAATTTTATATTCACTTGCAGTTGTAAAACAACAACAACAACAACAAAAACTAGAGACCTCATGGATTTGTTACCAGTTTCCTCTAATAATAACATTTTGCCAAACTACTGTACAATATCACAACCAGATTTTACAGATTTTATTCAGATTTACCCAGCTTTTCTTGTGTGTACATATATTTAGTTCTAAGCAATTTCAGCACATGTTGTAAGCTCACACACCCAATATAACAGTCAAGATATCAGTTCCATTACTACAAGGGCTTTATATGTACTTTTAAAGTTCAATCCTTACAGTGTACCTATAGGTACTATTGTTTAGTCACTAAGTCATGTCCAACTCTTTGCAGCACTAGGAGCTGACTGTGGCTGAGATCATGAGCTTCTTATTGCAAAATTCAAGCTTAAATTGAAGAAAGTAGGAAAAACCACTAGTTCATTGAATATGACCTAAATCAAATCCTTTATAGGTCCTATTATTATCTTCATTTTTCAGATAGAAAACTAAGCTTAGACACCAGAAGTCAATGGTATATGGTCATACAATAAGTATTGGAACCAGAATATGATTCCAAGTCCTTTAATATCTGGCCCCATAGGAGAATGAACTTGCCCCTGCAAGATAGCCGTTGAAGCTTCCAATATCTCCTTAAACATCTCTTTGACTATGCAAAAGAAAAAAAAAACCTGGAATAACTAGCCTTGAAAGTGAGAAACAAATGATATATGAATAATGCTTCATGCTTTCCAGTGGCTAACATACCTCCTTTCTATGTGGAGAAAAATTAAGTCTCCTGATTGTTTCTTAACAAATTCATTCTTTCATCATCCTAGAATACGAAAACAAAGAAAATATAAAAACGCGCCTTTGCCAGGTTTGAGCTTAACAACTACTTGGAAAAGGATTTCAATTTGAGCCACTGTAGTATATTACTTATTTCCTCTTCTTTCTTCTCTTCTGTAAATTTCCAGTGAACCAACCACTTGGACAAGGAATAATTTGACACTTTGTGGAATTCATTTCTTACTAAAAGTGCTGCAGATATTGATGAGTTGGCAGTTTTTAAAGTCATGTAGGCAGCAAACATATGTCTTTCTTAGAAACCAGATTTGAGGATAATAGAAAACTGCTGATAATGTGGGCCCCATGCCGGATGTAGCTCACCAGTGAGGAAGCCTCATAGATCTCCAAAATATTGTCAGCTCTCAACTATTAATGGTAATAGGGGTCTAGGAGAGCACAAATACTGTAATTGAAATCCAGTGATAATCTAAAAACTTCATTTTATCTAATAGTTCCAGTGCCCTCTTGGGGCAAACTCTTGACAGGAATGGGTATAAGTAGTCAATGGGACTGATCTGAGTTTCATCTCCCTTTTCCTGTCTTGGCACAAACAGGCACTAGAGGTTAGAATCCATTAATATTTAAAAAGGGAGCCAAGAATGACCAAAGGGGAAAGCACAGTCCCTTCAAAAATAGTGCTGGAAAAATTGGAGGAACAGAATAAAACTGGACCTCTATCTCATGCCATTAACACAAATTAACTTGAAATGAATAAAAAATTAATCATAAGATCTGATTCCATAAAATTCCTAGAAGAAAATATAGGAAGGAAACTCACTGGTATTAGCTGTGGCATTGACTTTTTTGAACATGATGCTAAAAGTACAAACAACAAAAGCAAAAAATCAACAAATAGAGCTACATCAAACTCAAAATTTTCAGTACAGCAAAAGAAACACTTAACAAAACGAAAACACAACCTATAGAATGGGAGAAAACTTTTACAAACTATCTAAAATGTATTTTAAAAACTCAGTCAACTTAATAACAAAACAATGTGATTTAAAAATGGACAAAGAGACCCAGATGTATAGAACAGTCTTTTGGACTCTGTGGGAGAGGGCGAGGGTGGGATGATTTGGGAGAATGGCATTGAAACATGTATAATATCATATGTGAAACGAATCGCCAGTCCAGGTTGGATGCAGGATACAGGATGCTTGGGGCTGGTGCACTGGGATGACCCAGAGGGATGTTGCGGGGAGGGAGGTGGGAGCAGGGTTCAGGATGTGGAACACGTGTACACCCGTGGCGGATTCATGTTGATGTATGGCAAAACCAATACAATGTTGTAAAGTAAAAAAAAATAATAAATTAATTAAATCAATTAGTTAATTATTTAAAAAATAGACAAAATAACTAATTAGGCCTTTTTCCAATGAAGACCTCAGAGTGGCCTAGAGACACATGAAAATGTGCTCATCATTGCTAATCATCTGGGCAATGCAAATCAAAACTGCATGACCTGTCACCTTACAACTGTTAGAATGGCAATCATCAATAAGACAAAGCACAGCAGCTTCTGGCAAGGATGTGTGAACGGGAAACTTTACCCTTTGTTGATGAGAATGAACACTGATGCAACCACTGAGGCAAACAATATGGAGTTTTCTCAAAATATTAAAACTAGATCTACCATTATGATTCAGCAATTACACTTTTGGGGGTATACCCAAAGGAAATAAAAACATGACTTTGGTGAGATATATGCACTTCCATATTTATCTTACCATTATTTGCTATAGCCAAGAAATAGAAACAACCCAAATGATCATTAACAGGTAAATGGATAAAAAATGTGGCAATTTTAAAAGGATATTATTTAGCCATGAGAAAGGAGCATATCCTTCCATTTTTAGTGACATGGGTGGACCTTGAGTACATTGCACCAAGTGAGATTAGACAGAGAAATACAAGCATGGTATATGTGGAATCTAAAAATGTTAAACCTGTGGAAAATAGTAAAATGGTGGGTATCAGGGGTTTGGGTGGGGAAAGGATAATAGTGATAACATTTAAGGGAACAAACTTAAAACAAGCAGTAAATAAGCCATTGAAGTCTAATGCAAGGTGTAATGAATACAGACAATAAATGTTGTATTTTAAGTATTAATATGTAGTATGATAAATCTTGCTACATTGGCAATCATATTATAATACATGAATAGATCAAAGTAACATGCCTGTACATTTTAAACTTATACAATGTTACACATCAGACTTATTCAGTAAAATGAAGGAATGCTTGTATTTGGTTGCAAGTAACAGAACAGTCAAATCAGGGCTTCCTTGCTGGTCCAGTGGTTAAGGATCCACCTTGCAATGCAAGGGACATCAGTTTGATCCCTGGACCAGGAAGATCCCACATGCCACAGAGCAACTAAGCCTGTGAGCCACAACTACCAAGGCCCACATGCTCTACAGACTGTGCTCTGCCACTGCAAGGAGAAGCCTGCACACTGCAAACGGAGAAAGACCATGTGCAGCAATGACGATCCAATACAGCCATAAATAAGTAAATGTCAAAAAAGAACAGCTAAACCAATAGTGGCCTAAACAAGGAAGACAGAACTGTCTAGATGTTGATGGTTCCACAGTTTTGATGCTGCACAGATTCAAGTTTTTTTCTTTCTGATTTATGATCCTCATCGTGTTAGATTTGGTCACTGTGTGGTTATGAGATGATTGCTGCAATGCCAGTCATTTCTACCAGTGCTCAAGGCATGAAGAGGAGGAGATCTCCTGTTCTATTTTCAACAAGAAGCAATATCCTTTAAGAAGTTCATTACTGCTCTCTGCTCCTCTCCGCTCTTACCCACCTCCTACCCTACAAGGAATCTTTCCTTCCATATCTGAAATGAAGACACGTGCCCTCCCCTAAACCAATCATTAGCAAAGAGGACTGGTATTAGGGCATCATGACTCATCTCCCAGGGCTGGAGATTGGGCTGATCTTACACGAGCGGACTGCTGTCCAAATAAAGTCAGGCGTCTATAGGTTAAGGGAGAAGGGGGAAACTGTCTGCCTCAGCAGAAAGAATCTCAATGACTTCTCCTTTACTTTTACACTTAGCAAGTCCCATCAGTTCAGTTCAGTTGCTCAGTCATGTCCGACTCTTTGTGACCCCATGGACTGCAGTATGCCAGGCCTCCCTGTCCACCCCCAACTTCTAGAGCTTGCTCAAACTCATGTCCATTGAGTCAGTGATGCCATCCAACCGCCTCATCCTCAGTCATCCCCTTCTCCACCTGACTTTAATCTTTCCCAGCATCAGGGTCTTTTCAAATGAGTCACCTCTCCACATCAGGTGGCCAAAGTATTGGAGTTTCAGTTTCAGCATCAGTCCTTCCAAAGAATATTCAGAACTGATTTCCTTTAGGATGGACTGGTTGGATCTCCTTGCAGTCCAAGAGACTCTCAAGAGTCTTCTCCAACACCACAGTTCAAAAGCATCAATTCTTCGGTGCTCAGCTTTCTTTATAGTCCAACTACCACATCCATACATGACTACTGGAAAAACCATAGCTTTGACTAGACGGAACTTTGTTGGCAAAGTAATGTCTCTGCTTTTTAATATCTTGTCTAGGTTTGTCATAACTTTCCTTCCAAGGAGTAAGTATCTTTCAATTTCATGGCTGTAGTCACCATCTGCAGTGATTTGGGAGCCCCCCAAAATAAAATCAGCCACTGTTTCCACTGTTACCCATCTACTTGCCATGAAGTGATGGGACTGGATGCCATGATCTTAGTTTTCTGAATGTTGAGTTTTAAGCCAACTTTTTCATTCTCCTCTTTCACTTTGATCATGAAGCTCTTTAGTTCTTTGCTTTCTGACATAAGGGTGGTGTCATCTCCATGTCTGAGGTTATTGATATTTCTCCCGGCAATCCTGATTCCAGCTTGTGCTTCATCCAGTCCAGCATTTCTCATGATGTACTCTGCATACAAGTTAAATACGCAGGGTGACAATATACAGCCTTGACGTACTCCGTTTTCTATTCGGAACCAGTCTGTGGTTCCATGTCCAGTTCTAACTGTTGCCTCTTGATCTGCAGACAGATTTCTCAAGAGGCAGGTCAGGTGGTCTGGTATTCCCATCTCTTGAAGAATTTTCCACAGTTTGTTGTGACCCACAGTCAAAGGCTTTGGCATAGTGGATAAAACAGAAGTAGATATTTTTCTGGAACTCCCTTGCTTTTTTTGATGATCCAACGGATGTTGGCAATTTGATCTCTGGTTCCTCTGCCTTTTCTAAATTCAGCTTGAACATCTGGAAATTCACGGTTCACATACTGTTGAAGCCTGGTTTGGAGAATTTTGAGCATTGAGCAAGACACAGATTTTTTTTCCTAAATATATATTTCTTTGTATTTTTTCCTAAATATATAGAATGAAAACAAGAGAGAGTAGAAAGAGATGATGCTTCATTACTATACTGCCCTTCATTCATTCTTCTACCTTCAACTCATTCTCAAACAGCAGGCACTGGGCTATATCCTTTTTAAGAGAAATCATATAATCGTATTGTCCTTGCTTAAATCCCACCTAAAACTTGCCACTTCCTGGATAAAAACATCCCCTTTTCTGTGTCCTACAAGACCCTACGCCATCTGACCCTAGCTTCCCTCCTTCATGCTATGCTCTCCTCCCATTGTTCTCCAGCACTCATGAGCAGGGACTTGTGAGTATTCTCCAAAAGTTATGGACTCATTCCAACCTTGGGGATTATGAACGTCCTGTCACGTCTCCCCAGAAACCTTTATCTGACTTCTTGTCCGTTCACGTCTCACTTCAAAGGTATCTTCCCTGGGAGACCTTCGCTAGCCATTCAGTATAAAGCAGATCCCTCCTTTCCAATTCTCTCTACTTCTACCTGGCTTTGTTTTCTTTGTAATTTCCTGATTGGAAAGGATCTTATTTATGCATTTACAAGTTGTTTTGTACTCTTATTTTTGTTCTGCCCCACTAGATTGCGAGATGAATGAAAGCCAGGGTATTGTCCATTTTCTTCACCTACACAGCTCTAGTAAGAAGACCAGCACCTCGTACATGGAAGGAGCTCAACACAATGAAACAATGAACAGAAATCTGGGTGATAATGAGAGTAATCACAAATCATCCCTACATGGCTAAAGGAAATGGCATACACTCAAGTTTGCCTACAAAAATGAAATGACACCTCATCAAAAATGTGTTAATTCAAATCTATAAAGGGTCAAGTGAGGCATAGCACTTTTTAAAAAATAAAGTGAAAACCATAAGCCTATTCATTCACTTAAGGATTAATACTATTTTCAACCCATGTAGCTCACTGAATTTATTTTAAACCCAGTATTCTTTCAATTATTTATTTTGTAACCATATGTATCTTATTGATAAGGGCGATTCAAGAGGCTGTGAAATTGCCTGTTAAGCTATAGCCCATAATTCAGTAGAAACAGCTCAAGGAAAAGAAACCTGAATCCCACAGATGATGCAAAATATGTCATCAGATGTTAGCTTCACCCCACACCACACCAAAAGTTCCAACTGGTAGGGCTTATTCTTGGGTATGTGGACACGCTCAGTATTTTATATTGAGTTGCTGTTTTCTGTGTAAGTCTGGAACACAGGACACAGATTCAACGTGGAGATGGAAAGAGAGTTGACACATGGCAAAGATGGAGAAGATACACAATAAAATTCAGCAGGCAAGGATAGCTAGGAGCAGATCCAGAGAGAAAGCTAAACTGATTATACAACTAGAATTTCCATTTGCTTGTTAAGAAAAAGAGCTAATTTAGGAAAAACCAATGAAAATAAAGCCCTTTGACAAAAACCTTGTAAGTGACTGAATTTGAAATACAAGTTTTTTCGCACTGACTCTGAGATGAAACAGTTTCTTTTTTTTTCCCCATTATGCTCCAGGAAATAGATGCTTGCTTAATAACTCCTTTAACTTTTTTCTGGCATCTATTGATTATATCCACAGAAATTAAGAAGAGAAGGCAATTAAGTTTAAAATTTAATAGTGTTCTGCTGCTGTTAATTTACTGGCTGACTCAATCAATGTGCCACCCTGGATAGAAATCTATGCCCCCCTCCATGTGTTAGAAAATTCTATGATGCCCCTTCAGCTAAAATTATAATAATCATAAGAAATCAAAGAACTAAGAAGCATGTACCATACAAAGAAGTGAGAGAATGAGTTGCTTACAATAGTTTAATCCATTTTTTTAAATAGGCCACTTAAGTTGAAAATAACAAAACCTGTGAGTGCTTTTGTTTATCTTAGTACTTGCCAATTTGGGAATTCATGAAATGGTACATACGCCACACACACAATAAAAGGTAAATTTTCCCTACCAATGAGAGGTAAAATATATACATTCCATGAAATTTCAATATGCTTGTTAGACTGTAAAAAGAAGTACTGGATCTATGTCATGATTTAATCTGAAAATGTCTGGTTACTGGCAAAGGAGAGTATTCTATTTACAAAAATATATTAGCATATTACATAAGCCCAAAGTTTTAACAGTTCACTCTGTGACAATCAACTTCCCTCATGACACAATTTAATACAAAACAAATGACAATGAAATACATTTATAAAGAAATAGCAGTAACTACCTTGCTTTCAACAAAATGAATCTGTTATCTATTAAGTTTACCTAACATTTTCTACTTATAATTAACTTATTTTGTACTTAAAAATAACTATTTATAGTTTATTAAAAGTCAGGTTTCTGTGCATATAGGCATATGTTCAAGAATACTCAAAACACATTAACATATAAAGAAAAAGGCAAAAATCTTCCATTCTCCTAAGCTCCCTTTTATACCTACCACTGTATTGAGAATTTTCCCAAAGTCTTCAAAATTTTACTTTTTATGAGCCAAAATTTATTCTGTCTTATCAGTGCCTTACAATCATTAACTTTCCTACTGCTGCACTGTGTGACTTTTTCTCCCTTTTCTTACTCGAAACTTCTATACTGCAACCTAGAGAACGACTCTGGGAGCAAGTATTTCTTTTCCCTAAAAGTGTTAACTCATTATGCATTAACAGACAAAGGTGCCCCAGAACCCTGGCTATCATAGGAAGAGTAACCAGATGGATGAGGCTACTGCCCTGCCCTGAGTCACAGGACATCATTGGAAGGAGGCAAATGGGACCATAAGTGCAACTGCCTCCTCCTCGAGACGAGATGAACGTGGTAACTGAGGTAGGTTTTCATTCTTAATGACATTAGGAGCAAATGTTGTGGGAGGTTTGTGCTCTATTAGCACCAGAGTTTCCATGAAACCAGACAGGCCATTGTCTGTGGAGAGGGTCCAACAATAGGATGATGGAGGTATGTGGATCAAGCTTTAATTCCTCTTCAAGCTCTCACCTCTACCAAAATCTGCGATTCGGTGAGAGCAATGATGAAAGCTAAGATTATGAATAGATTCCAGTAGGAAAGGTGGGAAGAAAAACAAGCTGGGTCACATACTCACGTTCAATTGGCTAAAAATCTTTATATGGGATGTGTACATGTATGCAGCATAATTAGTGCACACTCCTTGTGGGTAACTGGTCACGTTATTTGTACTCTTTTTCTTTCCAGAATATTTTATAAAAAAGCCTGCTTGGAACTCTGAGAGCAGAATTTAATCTGTTTTGCATTTGAGGTTTAGAAGAAAGATCTCACTTTGAGACATCTTTCTTTTTTTAAATATGCCTTTAAAATTTTTTGAGTGTGTCTGGTAAAATGATTCTCTAGATGTGGTCCTAGATCACTGGTAGAACCAGCATAATCCAGAAACTTGCTGGAAATGTGAATTCTCAGGCTGAGATCTAGTTCTAGGGAATCAGAAACTCTGGCAACAAGTTTCAGCAACTTTTCTTCTAACAAGCCCTTTAGAATCCTGTCTTCCAAGGTAACCTTCCTACACTGTTGGGGGAACATAAATCGGTACAGCCATCATGGAGAACAGTATGAAGGTTTCTTAAAAAACTGAAAATAGAGCTACCATATGACCCTGCAATCCCACTCCTGGGCATATATCCAGAGAAGAACAAGATCTCAAAGGACACAGGCACCCTGATGTTCGCTGCAGCACTGTTTACAACAGCTAAGACACGGAAGCGACCTAAATGTTCATCGACAGAGGAATGGAAAAAGAAGATGTGGTGTATATATATAGAATGGAAGATTACTCAGCCATTAAAAAGAATGAAAAAATGACATTGGCAGCAACATGGATGGACCTAGAGATTTTCATCCTGAGTGAAGTAAGTCAGACAAAGAAGGAGGAATACTGTATCACATCTATTATATATGTGGAATCTAAAAAGAAATGATACACATGAAGTTACTTACAAAACAGAAAGAGACTCACAGATTTAGAGAATGATCTTATGGTTGAGGGTGGGCAGTGGGGGGTTGACTGCGAGAAGGGATAGTTAGGGAGTTTGGGATGAGCATGTTCACACTGTTATATTTAAAATTGATAACCACCGAAGACCTACTGTATAGCACATGGAACTCTGCTCAATGTTATGGGGCAGCCTGGATGGGAGGAGGGTTTGGGGGAGAATGGATATATGTATATGTATGGCTGAGTCCCTTTGCTGTTCACCTGGAACTATTACAACATTCAGCTATACTCTAACAAAATAAAAAGTTTTTATAGAAAGTTAAAAAGAAAAAAAATTATGCAGAATATTTTTTTTAAAAAAGCCTGTCTCCCCCATCCCTGGCATCTGTGTAGGTGAATATTCATTCTCTGTGTTTCTCCTGGGAAATGCTCCTTCCTCACTCCTGGGAATGAGCAGGGACTGCTTTGAACCCAGGATATGGAGGAGAGGAAGTCTTGCAGAGATCTTGCCTCTGAATGATGTATCTAAAAATACTGTTCAACTTCTTTTATTGGGATGGTTCTACTTCTACTGGCACCTTCCTTGCACCTTATTATGCTAAAAGTCTGCCTCTTCCCTGAGTGACAGTATTGAAATATAAAAATCCTTTATTCATGGAGGAACCAGACTCCAGAAAGAAGAATGGTGAGGGGAAAAATACATCGATTTCTCTCGTGAAGCAAGAGGGAGAACAATGATGAATCAGATGTGCTCTAAAGTTCCCTCCCAAATCTGGGACTGAGATTTGAAAATGTACATTTTGTCCCTTTTCTTTTATAACTTCACTAATGCTCTCCTAACAATTTACACCTTAAGTTTTGCTGTAAGGAGAAGAGGCATGAAAACAAAAACAAAACAACAACCATAGCAAAACACCCTCATTTCCCTTAGCTTCTGAGACCTAAAAAGTTATTTCTCAAATCCATTGCAAGATTGAAGGTAAGACCTTGAGGTCTTTCAGAGACAATGGAGTAATTGTTCATCTCTCAAACTCCAACAAAGGGCCTAAAGTGCATTTGTTTCCCTAAGTAACAAAGCAGTGGTTAATTGCTGTGTGAATATAAGCACACTAATACTGGAAACACAGCCCACATTTCATGATAAGTCAAACATAGCTTCATTATATTTCCAGAGCTTCAGGTATTTCTGATTACATGTGAGAAGTTCACCTTTATTTATCAATTTCTTTTATTTCGCTGGGGATGACATTACTTCATGAGCATTTGACTGGGGCGTCTTCAAATGAAAGTCTTATATGGGCAAATAGGGAATTAGGGGAAAAGCAGGGATGAGATTTCTTTGTATTGATCTTATCACTCATTTCAAGGATGAGATAATACTTTCTATCAACTGCAAACACTTTCATTTAGCTCCCATAAAACTAGTATTAGTTCCATTTATTTTGTCCTCAGAACCAGGATTTAGATATATTTATTCAATTCTCAGAACTTGTATTTTGCAAAAATGAACATTCAAAGCTGAATCATTGCTTACTTCTCCTAGTGCATTAAAAGATAAAGAGAACTCCCCCCCAAAAAGCCTTTGAAATTAGTCCCTGCTTAAAAATTACTCATGTCTAAGATGTAGATTGTGAATTTAAGATCAAAGTATAAAAATGTACACATTTTTCACTAATTTCAAGTGCTCAGTACTCTAAAACCCATCCATTATTTTTCTTTTTAAATGTTTTTATCGCTTATTGTCTTAAAGATTAGGAACTTGTTACTTGCAGTGGATGGTGTGGCTTAGATTCCCCTCTCAGGACCAAGTAGTTCATTCTCTTGGCTCATATGGTGGCTTATGGCTCACTGAGAATTGCCCTCCTTTGAAGAGAGCTTCCTTGCCCAAAGTCATCCTCTCCCCCTACATTCAGTTCAGTTCAGTCGCTCAGTCGTGTCCAACTCTGCGAGCCCATGAATCGCAGCATGCCAGGCCTCCCTGTCCATCACCAACTCCTGGAGTTCACTCAGACTCACGTCCATCGAGTCAGTGATGCCATCCAGCCATCTCATCCTCTGTCCTTCTCCTCCTGCCCCCAATCCCTCCCAGCATCAGTCTTTTCCAATGAGTCAACTCCGCATGAGGTGGCCGAAGTACTCGAGTTTCAGCTTTAGCATCATTCCCTCCAAAAGAAATCCCAGGGCTGATCTCCTTCAGAATGGATTGGTTGGATCTCCTTGCAGTCCAAGGGACTCTCAAGAGGCTTCTCCAACACCACAGTTCAAAAGCATAAACTCTTCGGCGCTCAGCCTTCTTCACAGCCCAACTCTCACATCCATACATGACTACTAGAAAAACCATAGCCTTGACTAGACGGACTTTTGTCGGCCAAGTAATGTCTCTACTTTTTAATATGCTATCTAGGTTGGTCATAACTTTTCTTCCAAGGAGTAAGTGTCTTTTAATTTCATGGCTGCAATCACCATCTGCAGTGATTTTGGAGCCCAAATAAATAAAGTCTGACACTGTTTCCCCATCTATTTCCCATGAAGTGATGGGACCAGATGCCATGATATTCGTTTTCTGAATGTTGAGCTTTAAGTCAACTTTTTCACTCTCCTCTTTCACTTTCATCAAGAGGCTTTGTAGTTCCTCTTCACTTTCTGCCATAATGGTGGTGTCATCTGCATATCTGAGGTTATTGATATTTCTCCCTGCAAACTTGATTCCAGCTTGTGTTTCTTCCAGTCCAGCGTTGCTCATGAAGTACTCTGCATAATAAGTTAAATAAGCAGGGTGACAATATACAGCCTTGACGTACTCCTTTTCCTATTTGGAACCAGTCTGTTGTTCCATGTCCAGTTCTAAGTGTTGCTTCCTGTCTTGCATACAGATTTCTCAAGAGGCAGGTCAGGTGGTCTGATATTCCCATGTCTTTCAGAATTTTCCACAGTTTATTGTGATCCACACAGTCAAAGGCTTTGGCATAGTCAATAAAGCAGAAATAGATGTTTTTCTGGAACTCTCTCGCTTTTTCCATGATCTAGTGGATGTTGGCATTTTGATCTCTGGTTCCTCTGCCTTTTCTCAAACCAGCTTAAACATCAGGAAGTTCATGGTTCGCGTATTGCTGAAGCCTGGCTTGGATAATTTTGAGCATTACTTTACTAGCATGTGAGATGAGTGCAATTGTGTGGTAGTTTGAGCATTCTTTGGCATTGCCTTTCTTTGGGACTGGAATGAAAACTGACCTTTTCCAGTCCTGTGGCCACTGCTGAGTTTTCCAAATTTGCTGAAGGGACTAATTATTTGCTAGAGAAAGAACAACTCTGAAGGGCTGTCCCTATGGACTGGCTGAGGCTTTGCAGTGACTGTGTGCACGCCTGCTCGTTTGCTTCCATCGTGTCCAACTCTTTGACCCGATGGATCATAGCCTTCCAGGCTTCTCTGTCCATGGGATTCTCCAGGCAAGAATACTGGAGTGGGTTGCCATGCTCTCCTCCAGGGGATCTTCCAGACCCAGGGATCGAACCCGAGTCTCCTTCATCTCCTGCATTGCGGGTGGATTCTTTATCACTGAGACACCCAGGAAGCCCTGCTATGACTATATCGCCATTCAACTCTGCCTTCTGCCAGCCCTGCTTCTCTGCCCCACATCTTCTCCAGGGGTTGATCCTGAAGACTTCACTTAATATAACTCCTGCAAGCAAATGGGTAAGGTCTATTTCCCAGGGAGCCTAAGCTATCACTAAATATAACATGATTTATCTTTTCCTATAGGAGTCATGATACAGTTTTAAATAGTGAAAAACACTATTCAAATATTTCTCTACTCCAGCCACATATGATCCTCACCCAAGCAGCTCTAAGTGAACTACATATGGAGGATTTGCATATAAAACATGTGGAAATGTCACACTAGTAGTTGCCATTATGTTATTTATTTCTGGTTGAGAATCAACAGAGCTTCGTAGGAAGATTAGGGTGAATGATCAACTTAGACTCAAAATCCTGTGTCCTAGTATTGAATTGAGTCAATGTCTTTGGACAAAACATTGAACTTTCCTGAGCTTTCTTGGAAGTGATAAAACAGTGAACAAGTAAGTGATCCCTGTGGGGGAAAACAAAAGCTGTAATTCTGGCTAATCAAATGTACATCTACTGATTCATACAATATGCTGCTATAGTGGAATAAGACCAGATGGCTAAAAATGCTTCATGGATTCATCTCCTTACCCAAGAGTGATAGGGTAAACTATTTCAAAGCATAGTCCACAGGAAAATCTCATCAGGATCCAAGGATACTTGTTTAAAAGGGAGATTCATTGAATTCCCCACCTCCAGCCTACTGAAATAGAATCTCTGTGTAGTGGTGTTAGGTAAAGAGCATTTTGAGTCAACATTCTTGATAACTCTTATGCAATCTGAAAAGTTATGAGGAGAGGTGGCTACTGGGGCTCAAGGAGGGAATAAAGGACTGAAACAATAGCTATTGTGGATTAGCTACAACAATAATAAGGAATTGCCACTGAGAGCTCAGGTGAGGATGGATGAAATCATTCTTACCTTGTGTCCTAGCAGCCAAAGACTTGATGTACTTTCTGAAAACTTGGGAATGAGTTTTAAGGTAATAGACTTTTCTATTAATCTAGACTGTGCATTGTGTCCAGTCACTCAGTTGTGTATGACTCTTTGAAATCCCATGGACTGTAGCCCTCCAGGCTCCTCTGTCCATGGGATTTCCCAGCAAGAATACTGAAATCGGTTGCCATTTGCTTCTCCAGGGGATCTTCCCAACCCAGGGATTGAACCTGTGTCTCCTGTGTCTCCTGCATTGGCAGGTGGATTCTTTACCACTGATCCACCTGGGAATCCCCAATCCAGAGCTGGGGCCTGTATCAAACAGGATAAAGTGAGAGACTAGAGATATGGGTTGCCAAGTTCACAGTTCTGGTGCAAGACAGTGCAGCAGACACTGAGATCTAATATCGGGGAGGAAGGACCGCCAAGACCATTTGGGAATTGATAGACTGGGGAAATCCAGAGGGACTCAAGGAGCAATAAAATCAAGCTCAGTAGGAGCAATAGAGAAGAAGGTCCAAGAGCCAAAATATATAGGGCGACCATTTTTCCTTACAAAAATGATGATAAAAGCCCAGGAAAGCTGCTACTATCCTTTTGCAATTCCTGGACTGACTAGGTAGATCTCATATTTTGAAGTTGCGGAATGCTCATTTAAAAACTCTATTGCAGTCACGGCTGTAAATTTCCAAGTTTCTAAAGGTGCCCCATTGGTAATGAACATCTGTTAACCTACTTCAACTTCCATGGGATGTGCAAAGAAATAATTTTTCATTTCAGCCCTCCTCCTTAAGCTTCATTTATTCAGGTGCACTCAGAAGTTGAGTTCAGATTTCCAGCAGAGTGCCAAGGTGAGAAGCTGTAGAAGTTACTGCATTTTTACCAATAAAAAATTAGCAAGCAGAGGATTATGGGAAATGTGCACGCCCTGACTACAGTGTAAATGGTGTGGCTAATTGTCATTTAAATCATGGGGTTGATGAATAACATCCCAGGAATAATGAGCATTCAGCTTGACAAATAGTTTTTTAGAAGTTATCTAACACAATTGTGGCATATTGCTGTTTGTCAAATTATTCTTGTGCCAGATGCTTACACAAAATCTGTTGCTCATTGCCAAATGGCCTAGCTGAACATTTTCTCATTAGATGGCACTGATATTCTATGCAGAGAATGTATCAAAATATAATTGAGGATGAAGAGGTTTGCATTTTTATTCTACACTGACAATGCCTGTTGCTACTCCACACTGCTACTCACCTGCTGGTTCAAGCACATTTACACTCCATCGTCTCATTTTGGGCACCAGTTGATGTGTTTGATACTACAGCATGCATGTTGATCAGAATGGGAGTGAAAAGTGGCTTGAAGAAGACTTGTGCCTATAACACGCACAATTTCTGTCATTTTTGAAACATGCTGGGTTTTCTGATTGGAGATATTTTCATATCCTAATATACAACCTGTCACTTCCCAGCACAAATTACACGAGGGTGAGAGCTGTCTGCAATGGCTCTCTTGTCAAGACAGAGGGTTTGGGGCACTGCCTCTGATCCACTCAAACCCCATTATTCTTTAAAAAGCACTGGGAAATCTTGAGTTGGGTAACTCTCAAGGTTAGCGAGCACTTATGTCTCTAGAGATTAATCCAATTTCTCAATCTTAGTGAAATAAAGCAATGCCATAGCAATGAGAGAAAAAATGAGTATCTGGCTACTTGTAGGGTTTCAAATGGATTTCTATTATCATTCAAAGAGGCGAGTGAATGAGCCCATGATTGACAACTACAGTATTCAACATTTACAATTCCCTCTTCAGGGATGTTCAGAATTGATTGAAAAAGAAGGCAATGTTTAGGAACTACTCAGGGATACTTTCAGTAAAATGCTTTAAATAATGATTGTCCAAAGCTTGCTAGACACTGTGTGAATGTCAGAAACACATTATGTTAAATGGGCATGTTCAATATCTAGAAAACAACACAAGGGATTTACAATCAATTTTGCACTCATCCAGGAACATCTCCCTGGTGGAAGACAAGACTGGGCACACCGATGTCAAGTCTTCATTTTGGTCCAGTATTTACACTCATATGGCTACTCAACACACAACATGGGCCATTATCTGGAGAATAAGATACATCTTTTGGAGCTGAATAAAAGTTCTAGGTTTAGTGTGGTCTCCATAGCTGCATAAGGATAGTAGTGGATACATTCCACTGAAGCTGGGTGTAAGAGAAAGTAACTTGCCTTTTTGGAGTTAAATTCCTATTCTCCAACCCCATCTTCCCTACCCCTAGCTTCTCTTTCTTTCTTGGATGGTTATCTGGGCTACTCCTTCAAAAGCCACCTGGATTCCTTCATAGTTCTAACCTACCATCACATGTGTCCAGAAAAACCTTGATGCAGAAACAGAACTACACTCATATTTTCATCATAAAATATTTAGTCTCAAACACTAGGCCATCAGAACTGCCCTTTATCCCTTGTATGTATCAGCTAACCCTCATCTCATTTTTCAATGGGTCATTGACTCTTCCAAGTCTCCACCGTCTATCCTCAAGCTCACACAACTCTGTCTTGGCAGATGGCTGTCACCCCTCTCTTATGGAAAGAGTCTAATTCATCCCCAAGGTCTTTGTCAGCTTTCCATCCTGTCTTTACGTGTCTTTATACCTATGTACCTCTGTTTTTCCTGTTGCAGAGGTTTTTTGGCAGAGGTTTTTCTCCTGTTTTTTTTTTTTTTTTCCCAAAGCCAATCCCTCCATGCTTATAACATAAGTACTCAATAAATACATTTTGAATTTACAGATGAAAGTACAGATAGAGAAAAAGACAGGACTATGTTGTTCAGTTGCTAAGTCATGTCTGATTCTTTGCAACCCCACGAACTGCAGCATGCTAGCCTTCCCTGTCCTTCACCATTTTCTGGAGTTTGCTCAAAGTCATGTCCATTGAGTCAGTGATGCCATCTCATCCTCTGCCAACCCCTTCTCCTCCTGTCTTCAGTCTTTCCCAGCATCAGGGTCTTTTCCAATGGGTCAGCTCTTTATATCAGCTGGCCAAAGTATTTGAGCTTCAGCTTCAGCATCAGTCCTTCTAATGAATAGTCAGGATTTATTTCTATTAGGATTGACTGGTTGGATCTCCTTGCTGTCCAAGGGACTCTCAAGAGTCTTCTCCAACACCATAGATTGAAAGCTTCACTTCTTCGGCACACAATCTTCTTTATGGCCCAGTTCTCACAGGAATATGAGTTTAGGGATAAAGATCTTATAGCCTTTATTTCTTTTGTGATAAAGGAATGCCTTTAGCATCCCCTGTTTCTCCCTTTGAGACATCACTGAATAAGTCAGTTACTTCCTGGTATATTTTCACAAGTTTCTCCCCTTCTGGCAAGTTCCTTTAAATTTGATTAATATGTTCAAGTCTTTATCATTCTAGGTACTAATTTCTCTTCTCCTCTTGTAGCCAAAATTTCTCACGTATTGATTTAACAAATATTTCTCGAGAACTTATGAACTGTGATTCATTTCCTGTCTGTCCATTCATTACATGAGTGGAGTGATCAGATGGAATTTATCATCTAATCTGGAAACTGCTGATTCTTTGGTAGGATGTTGAGACAATAGGCATAAACTGAATCATACTATTTATTACCCACTGTGGTGTGAAAAGATAGTCCAATAGGAATGAAGTCAAGATTTGGACTCTGGAGTAGATTTCCTGAGTTTAAAACTTTGGTTCCATCACTTCCTTGCTGTTTTCTTGGGAAAATTATATAATATCTCTGTCCCTCAGTTTTCTCATTGTATCACAGGGACAAACGTAGTCTCTCATAAGGTTATTTTTTATTTATTTATTTTTCCTCTGTGAAATCTTTTTTTGGGGGGGTGTTAATTCTTTTTTTTTAATTTTTATTTTTACTTTATTTTACTTTACAGTACTGTATTGGTTTTGCCATACATTGACATGAATCCACCACGGGTGTACATGCGTTCCCAAACATGAACCCCCTCCCACCTCCCTCCCCATAACATCTCTCAGGGTCATCACCGTGCACCAGCCCCAAGCATGCTGTATCCTGCGTTGGACATAGACTGGTGATTCGATTCTTACATGATAGTATACATGTTACAATGCCATTCTCCCAAATCATCCCACCCTCTCCCTCTCCCTCTGAGTCAAAATGTAGAACACTTAGGACTCTGCAGCCATGTAATAAATGCTATGTAATTATTATTGTTATCTTCCATTTTCCTTAAAATGTCACTGTAATTACTTTCACTAAGATTAACAATGAACTCCAAATTTCCCAAATGAATGGACCAACTTCACTTTTTGTTTTGTTTGACACTTCTTTAAAATATGCTTCATGGCCTCCATTACACCCTTATGTCAAGATTATTTTCATTCTTGTCTGCTTTTTCTTTTTTTTCTGGGTTTATTTTGTGGGATATACTCCTTAAATGTACTGCTTCTTGGGCATCTGCCCACATGCCATTCTTGAACCTCAGACTCTCCCTGACTGATGGAATTCATTCTTATGGATCCACTTACAAATTGTCTCTTCTGACTAGTCCAATCCAAACTTTTAACCCAGATCTCTCTGCTAATTTTATGCTCATGTATGCAACTTTCTATTCAATACTGATACTTTGTGTCACAGTTTATATCCAACTCAACCTGTCTAAAATGGATTTCATATTCTTCATCCTAATTTGGCTTTTTCTTTCTTATTGTACCACCAGCAGCCTCTACTGTACAAAGTAGAGACCAGAGAAATCATCCTTTTCTTCTCTCAACCTCAGTCAATGAACCATGGACCCTGTGATTATATCACCTGTGGACTGTATAAATCCACTCTCCTTTCCAACCTCAGCACCACAGTTTTAACTCTCACTCTTATTCCTTATCTGCATCTTAGCCATCAGCCAATTGTTCTTCCTGCCTCTAGTTTTGCTTCATGAAATCCATCCTCTAGGAGTCCATCAGTCCATGATGATGACTTTGGCAAGAGGAGCTGCAAACCCAAATGTCAAGCTCAAAGTCAGGCATTGGGAATGAGTGAAGCATACTAGTGTAAGAAAGGAAATACTGTCTTTCCCATTTTGCTTGAAGCACATGGTCCTCTTGATCTATTTTTCACTTTCCCACTTTTGACACACACATGAGTGTGGAGAAACATTTCTTTGCTATAAGAAAAATGTGCAGTGAACCTGATGATAAGTGGCCTCGCTTATTTGGGCTCAGTGTTGGCAAGGATACAAAGAGTAGAGGGATCAAGGCCACCTGGAGAGCCCACATGCAGTCCAAATTCGACAATCACCAGTTAGCTTCCGCCAATAGAAGCCTGGAGGAAGTATAGTCTCCTGACTTTTAAATACATGAAGAATTTAAAAAATTCAACATACTGCCAAATACATATGTAAACTAGATTTTTTCAGAAGGTCACTAATTTGTAACCTCTTCCAAAAACACTGATTTGACCAGATAAATCATTTATGCAAAGACATGAGGGTGTTCCATCCCCTGTGGAATACAGTCCAAGACCCTTAGCACAGAAGGCAAGAACTACCATGTTCTGACCTCAACCTTTCTCTCCTTATTGCTCAAAAATGCCTCTCCTCTCTAGAGCTTTATGCTCTGGCAATGGCAAAAAATGAGTCTCGTTTCCTGCATTCATAAGCTCATACCTTACTTCTGTACTGCTTATTGTACTGTCCTCTCTAACAGTAACATCAATCTCTCTTTAATTGCTTAACTTCTATTCACACTAAGGCTTGGTGCATCACCTCCTACAGGAAGCCCTCTCAGCCTCTTTTCTGTGCCTCTTCTCCTCCACTGCACTTCCTTCACCATTTCATGGAGACATGACTATATTTCCCACAGTAGAATGCAACCTCGTTAAAGGCAGTAACCTATCTCATTCATTTGTGCTTCACTGCAAAACCTATCCCAGTGTGGACACACAGTAGGCAGCCAATAAAATTTTTTTTAAACAGTAAGAGTGGAAGCTGAGTAACAGGCAGCTCACATTCTTATACCACTGTATAGTTGCGTCTCAAGTAATAATCAAGATCTCATAGAAAAAAGGGTTGACACCTCATAGAGTCATTTCCAACTGTGTGGTTTTCCCCCCCTTTACATTAGTTCCATAAGAGAGGTTTATTCCCATTTTACAGTGAGAAAATGAAAATTCAGAGAGTCTAGGAGATGTATTCAGGTGACACAATTACAAAAACATTATTAAATTCTACTCTGCCTTTAGCTACTCTTAATGCAGTTTAGTCACAGTGGATAGAATCTAGAGGGTCTGTGACCTTAAGTGGGAAGAAAAAATGACATCTTCACTTTCATTAACCTTTAACGGAAATTTAGCATCTCCTTCAATTATCTAAGAAGGCAACAAACCACACTAGAATCAGCAGGCTGTGACTCATTCTGTCATAAATGGAAATCACAAAGGTTTTCATATCACAGTACAGTTGTTAGAGCTTCTTTAAAATGTTGTTTATGCTCTTCATTATTTCAAATTACAACTGGTTTTAGATTCATTGATGGCTCTTGTAACTTTTTGTATTAATGAAGGGGCATGTATGTTATTCTTTTGGAAATTTACTTCTAAGAATAGTTTAACAAATGAATTTTAATATATTACATTAATTAATAAATATATAGTGAAAGTGTTTGTTGCTCAGTCGTGTCCAAATCTTTGTGACTCCATGGACTATAGCCTGTCAGGCTCCTCTGTCCATGGAATTCTCCAAGCTGCTACTACTATATATTTAATTAAACACATATGTTTAGTAATATAATTAAATATATATTATATATAATTATATATATTAAATTGATATAATTAAATATATATATATATTTAATATATTTCTTAGTTTTCCCATGTGTTTTGTTTTATGCATTTAAAACATTATTCTAGGAAGGGGTTAATGGGTCTTACAAGATGGTTAGGGGCTCCATGGCACAAAGCAGATATAGGACCCCATCAGTAGGAGGGTACCCCAGGGATGCATACCCTCCTGTTCCTTCTTCCAGAATGACCACACACTCCACAAACTCTACAGCTGGATTCCTGGGCTCACAGCCCAGCTCTGCCACTTAATATCACTGAATCTGTGGATAGGGCATATCGTTTAACCTTGGTACTTTAGTTCCCTCATTTGAACTTATTTTATAGGATTATTTCAAGAATAACCAAGTTAATATGTTTAAAATGTTTGGTCCCATACCTGTCAAGTTGTATGTTATGTTTTATTCTTCTGATTACTGTTTATCATATTCTTTCCTACCAAGCTAGAGCGTAGCTCCAGAATCCTTCTAAATACATTGTGTTTATTAATAAGAAGTGACTCAAGAGATGGAACTTATTTTTTGGTATTGAAATTAATTCTGTTGATGGGCCTGGCTATACTTCTCCATGCTTCTCTGTTACACGACTCTATGAAAACATATATTTTTATCATTTTCAACCACTGTCCATACTCATCTACCTATTGTTTGCATCTCTAACATGAACTTTTCACTTGTTAATAATCAGACCATAAACTAGAGAGTTCAGGGACAATGGCACAGGTGACTGGGGCCAGGCATTTCTACTGAGTAGACAAGAGGCACACCAGTAGAACGAGTGCCACATTGTGATCACATCCAGAAAATTCAGGGTTGGGAATTTGCAGCGGGCAGAGTAGAACAGCCACTAGTTTGGTGGTTGTTGGTCCACAGTTCAGTCCTGCTCTGGCATTGAATAGTGGGTGAAGCTGAGGAAGTCTGTTTAGTAATCTACAGCTCAGTTTTTCTTTCTGTGGAATATAATATGCTACAGCAAACTCCATGGGGCTTCCGTGATGTGTATTGGAGCTGACCTGCGCAGATATAAGAAGAGTACATGACGTATTTAGGGATATTCAACGAATGCTAGTTTCCTTTCCTACTCCTCACTTTCAAAGTGTGGGACATCATTCCAACACCACAAAAGTCCTTTTTAAGGTTTCTTACCCAAATGGTGACAGCAAATGACTTAATACCACCAAAGAGAATCTGATCCTTCAACATTCACTGTTAGACTCAAAAATGCAATGGGCAGGTATTTTATGTCCTTTAGTATAGTGGTCAAAAGCCAGGGGGTCACCACAAAGAAACAGCTCTCTCTCTTTTGACTAGTCTATGCCACTGAAGATGATCTCATCAAGTAGCGACTGTCAGATCACCTGGTTCTGTCCGATGGACTCCTTGTTTTACTTCCGGTGTTTCAACTGCAGGTGGGCATGGGTGCCCAATTAACTGGACATGATAGCAAACCATTTGTGACACTGAGGGAGCCTCTCCATCGTCTCGGGAGAGAAAGCTAACCACTGGGTCTTTTCCAGGAGTGAAAGGTTTGAGAAAAAAGCTGACTTTGTGATTCTTTTTAGATGTCAGCCTTCTATCCATCTAGTAGCAACTGGCTACTGAAGTGTGTAATTCAATTCCCTTTAATTTTCATCCCTTAATGACAGGCATATATAAATGATTTGTCCTTTAATTGACTGCGCTGCTGAAGAGCTCGTAGTGAATCCCTAACTCAAGGCAATAAAAGGAACTGAAATGAAAAGGCAAAGCCCAGGTCTCTTGCCATCTTCTACTCTCACTTCCCTATTCTTTAGCCAGAGGTCTGCCAACATTCTGCAAAGGAACAGATACTCAATACTTTTGGCTTTGCAGGCTGTACGGTCTCTGTTGAGACTATTCATTTCTGCCATTATAGTGTGAAAACAGCCATGGGCAATGCATAAACAAATGAGGGTGGCTGTGTTCCAATAAAGCTTTATTTACAACACAAACGGTGTGTCAGACTGGGGTGCATGTTGTTTGCTGACCTAGACTTTGGACTAGTGAGTCTTCCAGAGGGATCTCAAGAGCAGCAGCAGCAACATCACTAGAAGACTTTAGAAATGTGTATTTCTGAGCATAGATGTATAGAATCAGAAACCCTGAAGATGAGATCCAACACACTGTTTTAAGAAGGATTCTAGGTGATTCTGATGCATGAGAACCACTGCTTTAGCCTAGGGGACCATATGTCTCATCCAAACAGAATTCTCTCTTACCCAGTTTACAGCTAGAATTCATTTCAAAAACTGTTCATGCTGAATGCTAATTTTAATGTCTGCAACTGCACTCGTGTTTATATATTTGTTCAATATAAATTATCCATGGAGAATTCCTGTGAGAAAATTAGTTTGCCCATACTTCATTGCATAGATCATTTGTTCATTTGTTGACTGATTAAAACAATAATCTTATAAAGCAGATAATCTTTCAAGGCTAAATTCTACAAAGGTGTGCATCTTACCGGCACACAAATTTGGATCAAATTATACATTGTTTGGTGTCCAGTCAGAAGATTTTCTTCCAACAGGACTGGAGTGTTTGATAACACTTTCATAAAATGCAAAATTAAAATAGCAGAGATAGACCATGTATTATACATAAACTGCTAAGCAAGTGTCTTAGTAAATCTGTTAGTTTTGCCGAAAAGGAAATAGAGTGCTCAAAATGCAAAGTTTATAAAGCATGAAACGCCTTAAAGATGTAAATAAGAGCACGTCAGAGTCCTGTTTCATTATCATTGGGTTACTACAAATCTTAAACACAGACAGTGACTATAATTATCAAGATAATGTCACTCATTTAAAATTACTGGACATAATTTTACATAATTTATCATTTAAATATATTATTCCATAAAACAATCTTATGAAATACGTGATATTCAGAAGGGACAGAGCAATGCTTACTTAAGCTTTTAGGGATTACAAATGATGAAGGTAGGACTTGAACTCAGATTTATTTTAATTAAAAGAAGAGCAATGGGAGCATTGTATATTACATGTACATCAAAGACTATTTATGTTTATGCAAATATTCTCAGAGAGATATTTTTCAATGGTTAGCTCTTCATCTAATATTTGTAATCCCTTCCACTGTATAGCTCTGTTACTGATAAGCTCAGATGAGAACTACATTTCCCAGGCTCCCTTCATTCAGGAAGGGTCATGTGACTATTCTTGTCCAGTGGCACGTGAGTGGAAATTGTGTGTGTCAAGGAGGGTGAGAGAGCAAAGAAATAAAACAGACTTGAGAACTGTTTCTAAGAAATAACATTGGAAGTGGTCACTAATGGGAAAAAAGTGTATATTGGAGCCTTCTGAGTGTTTGAGGGAACTCTTCTCAGAGGTTAAAACAACTAGCTGTTTGTGCTTAAATCAACTCTTGGGCTCCCAAATTAGTATGAATAAGATGTATGCTATAAATGCTACAGAGCCACAAGGAGGGCATATCCCCTGCCACTCCCTTCAGATGATGCCATGGAGGATGAAAGACAAGGACAAAGTGCCAGAAGGCAGAAGCAGGGCCATGGGGAGACAGCCCTAGGTAGTAGTCCTGACAATGCCCACTGAGCAGGACTTTATATTGTTAGAAAATGGCGTGACTGCTGTTTTTTCTTCTTTCTTTACTCCTCTGAGAGAGAGTGTTTAAACTAATGCTACCCTTGCTCCAACACCTATATATTTAGTATGTAGGCTGGGATGAGGCACAGATCATGCCTGTAATGGTTTCAGGAGGCCAGACTATAAGAGGAGTTGCCTTTAGACCTGATGAAGAAACTACGCACAACCTGGAGACCCTGAACTTCAGGTGGTCTCTTTGGGTGACAGGAAGTTTATTTTGTGTATATGAGGATATAGTGGGTGAAAAGAGAGAAGTATTGAAGGAGACACAACTAGATGCCTTCCAGAGCTCCCGTCTTATTTTGTCTTGGAGCTAGGGATATAACTGGGAAGAGCCTGCCTTACTAGGGATTCTGTTTTCCAAGTGTCTTACAACAGGGTAGTACCATTCACTAAGGCAATGTGAGTAGAAGTGAGGTGAGCCATTTCTGGGCCAAGCTGGCTAAGAAATCAGCGGGCTTTCTTCCCTGTCTGCCCTTGGTGTGGATGCCCGCAGCAGCCGTACTTGACAGAGCCACAATATGGAAGGATGGAGACTTCTGAATCTCCACCTGGAGGAGAGTCCCCTGCTGTTCAGGTACATACCAGTTAGTTGGGCTGTGGATAAGAAGTAGAATGCTATCATATTAAGTACACAAATCCAGCAGCTGGAGTTATAGAGGAGTACAATATCAAATTACTGCCCCTCAATACTTGGCAGATGCCCAGTGGAGAGAAAGTCTTTAGGGAAGACTCTCTGTCACGATAGATTATAGTGCCTAGTGGATTCCTTCCATAGGCATTATAATCTATTTCTGGTTTCAGCCAGACTAGCTGAGTACTGATGCCTGAACTGGGCCATTTTGCACACACAACCTTCAGAATTACTTTTATTGACTTGTGGGAGTCCCTCAGCCCACACTAGGAATGTTGGCAGAGCATCCCATGAATTTAGTGATATATGGGACAGGTCCCCTCCCTGCTTCCTTTCCTCTATCATTTATTTACTCAATATGTATTGGTGGCCACTACATGTCATACGCTCTACTAGGGTGCTTGGATGTGGACAACGTTATTACAGTTTTACACAGTAGCCTCATTATTTAGATCTGGAGATAGTTTTCTCTAGCATTGTTCCAGAAAGAGCTATTTCTCTTTAGCAATTGCCTGGATTAAGCTGGGGACCTTCTGAATCTTGTAACCCATCTTGTTTCCTTCTTTACATTGTCTGTTAGAAGGCTTTAAACCAATTTGCACCCCACTGCTGGCATATTTATAGGTCCTTATGGCCTACTGTCAGCATCTTCATGTCCCTTAAGGTCTCCTCTGAAGTCTCCTACCCTCCTATTCCCTGCCTCCTGACTTGTTTCACGTTTGTATTACATTTTATCTCTCCCTGCTGTGTTCGGCGCATCCATCTAAGTCACCTTTACTCATTTTCGGAAATATTTATAAATGAAAAGGGAAAGGAACAGAAATCATTTCCAGCACTATTTAGAGATTCCTAATAAAGTGGGTTGTATCTGGGCAACAGAAATGGAGTTCACTATGTGAATGAGAGCCAAGGTGTTAGGAAGACGAGCATCTGGGCACCAGGGATTATTAATGTCCAGTGACTTGCTGCTCATTTTTGAAGCTCTATGTTGATTTGATCTCAACTCTTAAGAGAGATCTTTTGGTTCTACATTTGTGTTAAATTCAAATCAGAGTCCAAGTTTTGGAGTAGACTCTGAGCAATCCTTGAATTTATTCTATTTGGTGCAGTGTATATCACCTTGCCTCTAATTTGGGGACTATGTTATTAGATGATCCATTAATGAACCCTTGTTCATATTCCAACATTAGCTTGGAACTCAAGAAAGCAATTTGGCCCCAACTTGCCTTTCTAAATGGTTTTTTCTATTATTCTCTGAAAGAAAGTGAAAGTGAAGTCCCTTAGTCGTGTCTGACTCTTTGTGACCCCATGGACTGTAACCTATCAGGCTCCTCTGACCATGGGATTTTCCAGGCAAGAATGCTGGAGTGGGTTGCCATTTCCTTCTCCAAGGGATTGTCCCGACCCAAGGATCTAATCTGGGTCTCCTGTATTGCAGGCAGATGTTTTACCATCTGAGCCACCAGGGAAGCCTCCATTATTCTCTGAAGCACTAGCCAAACTAATCGGTGTCCCTGGAATATGCCTTGTGATTTCCATCTCTCTGTCGTTGTTTCTCCTATTACCTAGATCTGGTTTAAGAAAAATGTGCTGTGCTTAATCGCTTACTCATGTCTGGCTCTTTGTGACCCCATGGACTGTAGCCCTCCAGGCTCTTCTTTCCATGGGGATTCTCCAGGCAAAAATACCAGAGTGGGTTGCCATGCCCTCCTCCAGGGGGTCTTCCTAACCCAGGAATTGAACCCAGGTCTCCCACATTGCAGGTGGATTCTTTATCATCTGAGCCACGAGGGAAGCCCATGAATACTTGAGTGGGTAGCCTATCTCTTCTCCAGGGGATCATCCTGACCCAGGAATTGAACTGTGGTCTCCTGCATTGTAGGCAGATTCTTTACCAGCTTCCCTTTATTGAGCACTTATCTGCCAGGAATTTGTAAATCACTTGGTTCATTGACTCATGTAATGCTTGCTGATCTTATCAGAGACATGCTATTAATTTTTCCCATTTTTACAGATGAGGAAACTAAGGACAAAGGGGTAAGGGTTAAATTTCTTTCATATCTGTACATTTTATTTTTATCTTGCTGTGTTGGATATATACATATAAAGCCACCTTTAATGTTCACGACCAAGATAATCACGATGGTGTGATCACTCACCTAGAGCCAGACATCCTGGAATGTGAAGTCAACCGGGCCTAAGAAAGCATCACTACAAACAAAGCTAGTGGAGGTGATGGAATTCCAGTTGAGCTGTTTCAAATCCTGAAAGATGATGCTGTGAAAGTGCTGCACTCAATATGCCAGCAAATTTGGAAAACTCAGCAGTGGCCACAGGACTGGAAAAGGTCAGTTTTCATTCCAATCCTAAAGAAAGGCAATGCCAAAGAATGCTCAAACTACTGCACAATTGCACTCATCTCACATGCTAGTAAAATAATGCTCAAAATTCTCCAAGCCAGGCTTCAGCAATACGTGAACCGTGAACTTCCAAATGTTCAAGCTGGTTTTAGAAAAGGCAGAGGAACCAGAGATCAAATTGCCAACATCCGCTGGATCATGGAAAAGGCAAGAGAGTTCCAGAAAAACATCTATTTCTGCTTTATTGACTATGCCAAAGCCTTTGACTGTGTGGATCACAATAAACTGTGGAAAATTCTGAAAGAGATGGGAATACCAGACCACCTGACCTGCCTCTTGACAAACCTATATGCAGGTCAGTAAGCAACAGTTAGAACTGGACATGGAACAACAGACTGGTTCCAAACAGGAAAAGGAGTACGTCAAGGCTGTATATTGTCACCCTGCTTATTTAACTTCTATGCAGAGTATATTATGAGAAACACTGGGCTGGAAGAAGCACAAGCTAGAATCAAGATTGCCGGGAGAAATATCAATAGCCTCAGATATGCAGATGACACCACCATTATGGCAGAAAGTGAAGAGGAACTAAAAGCCTCTTGATGAAAGTAAAAGAGGAGAGTGAAAAAGTTGGCTTAAAGCTCCACATTCAGAAAACGAAGATCATGGCATCCGGTCCCATCACTTCATGGGAAATAGATGGGGAAACAGTCGAAACAGTGTCAGACTTTATTTTTTTGGGCTCCAAAATCACTGCAGATGGTGATTGCAGCCATGAAATTAAAAGACGCTTACTCCTTCGAAGAAAAGTTATGACCAACCTAGATAGCATATTGAAAAGCAGAGACGTTACTTTGCCAACAAAGGTCCATCTAGTCAAGGCCATGGTTTTTCCAGTGGTCATGTATGGATGTGAGAGTTGGACTGTGAAGAGAGCTGAGTGCCAAAGAATTGATGCTTTTGAACTGTGGTGTTGGAGATGACTCTTGAGAGTCCCTTGGACTGCAGGGAGATCCAACCAGTCTATTCTGAAGGAGATCAGCCCTGGGATTTCTTTGGAAGGAATGATGCTAAAGCTGAAACTCCAGTACTTTGGCCTCCTCATGCGAAGAGTTGACTCATTGGAAAAGACTCTGATGCTGGGAGGGGTTGGGGGCAGGAGGAGAAGGGGACGACAGAAGATGAGATGGCTTGATGGCATCACCAACTCGATGGACATGAGTTTGAGTGAACTCCGGGAGACGGTGATGGACTGGGAGGCCTGGTATGCTGCGATTCATGAGGTCTCAAAGAGTCAGACGTGACTGAGCGACTAAACTGAACAGAACTTAATGTTTTATGGAATGTTTGCAAATAAAAATTAAAAGAGCAAAATAAGTATTTCTAGAAAGAGCTGGAATTCCAGCTCACGCTGCCTTCCTCCTCAGCCCATGCTCTGGGCTGTGACACCTTCGGTTTTCAAATCTGCTTACATGTTACTATCCTTGTGGAGCTTTCAAAGAATACAAATACTCAGGTCCCACCCTCTCTCAATGAAATAAAAATACTTAAGGATGTGGTGAAGACGTTGGTGTTTTTAAGAACCTCTCTGATGACTGTAATGTGCAGCTGGATGAATTCACAGTACCCTTTAATCTTCCTAGCGTGAAGTATCTCCTCTTCCGTGGTTCAGACATCATCAACTCAGTCTTTCTCACTTTTTCTAAGTGAAATCAACTCTCCTCTTGCCATAGTGATCTTGATACATTACCAAATGTTTTCCTGAAGAGCCTTGGACTCTTGTCCTAGACCTTTTGAATATGCACAAGTCAGGGCTTTCCAGTCCTCCAGTTAATTAGATGCTCAGGTTTCCTTTGGGATGCATGTCCTCTTGCATAATCTTCACTCAGGTTTTTTTTTTTTTTGGCCAGCAAATTTGATGCACCTTTGCTGAGCGAGCATTGACTTAAATATCAGAATTGACTTGCATCTTTTCTGGCATTTCTTGGGTTTAATCTCTCTATTGCTTAGAAACATAAGTTGAAGTACAATGAATAGGAGTTATGGTAGAAGCAAAGTTTTTGATTCCTTTACTAGGTAGTGAAAAACTCTCAGGAAATTGAATGTCATTTATCAACACAAAATCCTTTGCGCCAGACTCCACCACTTTTGGACAGAGTTCCAATGCCTCGTCTTGGTTACCAGGGTACTGCATGAGTTCATCCTAGGGAACGCTCTGGTCTCACCTCTTCCAGACCTAATCCACACTCTTCTCTCTCCAGGCACACTAAGCATCTTTCACTTCTCTGGATCCATAAGGCCCCTTGTTGACTCCACACTTGTACATATACTGTTCCTCTGCCTTGAACATACTACTGTATCGTCTTATCTGCTTAGTCAGGTCTCAGTTTGGATGTTAATTCTGCAGGGAAACCATCCAGAGCCCTTCCCTACCGTGGGTTAATACCCTCACCTTGGCTCTCAGACTGCCCTGGGCTAATCCTTCTCATACAGTCTTGAAATCACCCATTTACGGTCATCTCCCCTAGATCTCATAATCATTAGGTCACACTGTCTCTGATGCTCAGTATCAACGGTGTTTGTGGAATGAATCTTCAGTATGTGGGCATTTTCCTGGGCCATTTTCTCTATCATTTTTGGCTTAGCAGGTAGTATTAGACATTTTTCTTTTGAATGCTACAGATTCTATAAGATGATATTGTCAAAACTGACAGGCTTTAGACAAATGGTATTAACTCTTACAGACATACCAAAAATCAGTCAGTCAGTCAGCAGGCTGCAAGATCATTTGTAACATTTATCCATCGGAATAATTGAGTGCACTGAAAAACTTTACCTTTGATCGAAAGTTCTATGTAAATTTTCTCTTTATATATATTTTTTCTCCACCTGGAACATTAGGAATAATCAGTGATGGAACACACCTCTACTTGAGGTCTTCCTTTTCATTTGTATTAAAATGGAATAAAAATTCTCAGCATACAAACACAAGAAGAAGGATAAGTAAAGTCAAGCTCCTTAATGTCCTTTAATTCAGCAATTTGAAGTGTGGGATCTGATGAGGCTCTATGGATGAATCTGTTAACGGGGATAATCATCACAGTACCCACCCATCTCATGCTGTTGTTAAGTTCTGACATGAAAATGCTGGTAAAGTTCTCAGCAGGGTACCTGACACATGGTACTCCCCAACTTCCAGTTCCTGCAGTCATTATTATCCTTTATCTATAAGGGCTCTTAGTACAGTGGAGAATTTTTATAGTGTGCTGGTGGCTTTATTATACTGCTTCTCAACTCTATGTACTTGAGGATTTTGAAGGGAGCAGGACTCAGTAATGTGAAAAACAATTTTCTCATTATTTCCTTCTTCACAAAATAGACTTACATAATCTGAATCCATCTGAATTTTTACATACTACCTCAGATTTCAGGAATGGGTTGGTCAGGCATCCATTGGGTATATGTGTTAGGGAAGTTTTCTTTTCCTTTTTTGCTACATAGATCAGGGCATTGTAAATTCGCAATGAAATGAACTAGAGTCAAAGAACGTATAGGTTAATCAGGAAGAAAATAAACTAACATGAGCCTGTAGTTAGCTGCCATGTTTTAATATACTTCAAATTATCAGCCTTTTACTCTGATGCCCTGCCTGATATAATGAACCTGCTGCTGTTGCTGCTGCTAAGTCGCTTCAGTTGTGTCTGACTCTGTACGACCCCATAGATAGCAGCCCACCAGGCTCCCCCATCCCTGGGATTCACCAGGCAAGAACACTGGAGTGGATTGCCATTTCCTTCTCCAATGCATGAAAGTGGAAGGTGAAAGGGAAGTCGCTCAGTTGTGTCCGACTCTTAGCGACCCCATGGACTGTAGCCCACTAGGCCCCTCCGTCCATGGGATTTTCCAGGCAAGAGTACTGGAGTGGGGTGCCACTGCCTTCTCCCATCATGAACCTAGTAGTTACAATATTTTCTAAAGTCAGACAGTAGAATTGAAAAGCAGTGACTTACGATTTCTATCAGAAAGTTTTGCTTGCTTGATTTAGAGGTGCTGGTGAGTATTCTTTGCAGCAGTGTGTCTGGCTCAGCATAGGGAGACTGAAACATTCGGGTGACAGCTACCATGTGGATAACAGTGTGTGTGGAAGGTGGGAATATCAAAAAGGCAATTTGATTTGCTTAGATTTGGCATTGTCTCAAGTGTCAGTAGGGAGTTTTTAAAATCTGTTGTCAGGCACTACAGAGGCAGATTTCTGTCTAAGTAGAGGACTCTCAGTGCTGGCTCCTCACTCACCAAGTTCCAAGTTGACTTATCATTCAATTTCCCCCAGCAGATTGCTGCACTGCTGCCTTCCCTAAACATTTGATGAGCACATCTCTGTTTCAAGAACTATACTCAGAACTGGAGATGCACAGCTCAACTACAAAACTATTGTCTGACCCCTGCCTATGTTTTCAACCTCTTCTGGCATATGATCTCATTATTGTTTGAGAAAACCACAATGATTTCCTCAAGTTGTTGATCAAAATCCAAGGCTTTTGCCCAGCTGTTCTCTGCCTGGGATGCTCTTTACCCAAGAAGCTTAAGTCACAACTCAGACCTCTTGTCACTTCTTCCCAGAAGTCTCAGTTTCCCAGCCTCCTTGAGATTCTTTATTATTACATCCTCTCTGAATTCCTTTGCTCCAGAACATGCAGTTTCTACTTGAACAATCTGATGTATGATTACAGTAAGATGTGTCTTCCTGGCTGGACTGTAGTTTCCATGAGAGCACGGGACTAACTTTGTTCATCATTATGTGAACATTGGTTTAGCATAATTCCTGGCACATACTCAATGCTCTGAAAAGAACTACTGATGAACAGATGATTGCCTTTAGACACAAGTCAATAGAAAATTATACTACATTATGGTAAATTCTGACAAATATTATCCAGGATATGCCAGGGACACAGAGAAGGGTATCTGTTAGATTTGGGTGCATAGGTTTGAGGAAAGGCCTCGGGAGCTGGGGCTGTAACTTGGCTGATGAACTTGGAGTGGGATGGGGTAGCGGGAGAAGTACTGAGGGCACATTTTTGTCAGAGGGATTAATCAGGGTCAAGAGAAAAGTTTATACTGTATTAAAATTAGGAGATGATGAGAAAATGATGGATTTGAAAGATATGTGATGGAATGATGAGTGTGTTTCCTGAAGACGCCTTCAAGATGCTGTCATTCCCAAGGAAGGGAATACATGAAGTGGGAGGTACTCTGAACCTTCCCTATCTAGGTTTTCAATGCTGGCTCCTACTCATCATTTCTAGCAGTTCTTCATTTGGGGTCTCAGATCTCCTGCTACCCATGCTTAGAAGAAACGATTTAACCTCTCTAAGGCATCCGGTTCTTCCTCTATAAAATGGGATAATAATAGTACCTGTCTTATAAGGCTGCTGTTATGAGAAATACATAAAGTAATACACAGGTCTGGCACCTATTAAGAGCTCAATAATTATAAGCTAGTACAATGATCAGTTTTAAATTCATACTATAACTCGTGTCCCATATAGGTGATAAGACTGTTGCCAGCTGATAAGGACTTAACCTCCCTTGTTTACAGGTAAGAGAATGAAGCAGATATCCAGAAAGAGCCCAGGAGGAAAGATGGCCATCATCTGTGAATGCTGTGAAGAGCACAGATGGACTCGCCTCAGTTTTAGCTGCCTTGAGGCCTCCTTCATGCACTCTCTGCTCTTGGTACTCTATGATAACCCCGGTATACTGTCACAATAAGTTCCCTTTTCACTTGAGCCCCTACTGAGAGGATTGATGAGAACAGGTGCCCAGCACAGAGCAACAATGCCATGTAAGCACCAAAGGAGAACGTGAATGATCATTTCTGAGTCGCACTAGCATGCCATTCCGTATCTGAAGGAATGTGACCTTCCCTTGAATGAATGGCTAGTTAACCACCCAACCAGGGTGAGTCAGCAGGCTCACTCATTATTCATTATACCAGCCTAAGTAATACTGCTGACCTTGAATTTGAGTCCATTGAATTTTGAGGCTTCCCAGGTGACTCAGTAGTAAAGAATTCACCTGCCAATGGAGGAGTCACAGGAGATGTGCATTCAGTCCCTGAGTTTTCCTATTCACGTGGTCCTTTTTTTCTCCCTTCCTAGGCTCATGGCATCCATATCAGTTTGAGGACAAAAAATTCTCATCTTTCAATTTTCTACCAGAGTTTCTGAATGGCTTTTGAACTTAATAAAGATCATTTGGGCATCTCTTCTCTGGTTGGTGTGTAATTCACATCTTGTTATTTAAGCTGGGAGCAGACCCTCAAAACTTCAAAGAGCTTGATAGAATACAGTACTGATTTTTCAAGATACTATTCATCTGCATAAATTTCTACATGGGCCTCAGAAGGGGACAGAGTTTTACCACTTTCCTAGATGAAGTTATCACAATCTTCCACATAGAAAGGGACCGGCATCCTCAGTAGCTTCCAGTGCTGTTAGAGAAGGACAGGGCTATAGATTTTCCTAGAAGTGTGAAATAATTCACCAGGCTCACTCATTATTCATATGGACAGCACATTAATAACACAGGACCTGAAATTTTACCTTATCTAGGCTGGAGCCAAGCTAGAGGGATGAGGACCTGACTCCATAGATTTAGAACAACATTTTTTCCCCTTTCTAAAAAAAATTGATTAAATGTGCTTTCATATCAGACAAGAACAGGTCTTTGAAAACACCTGAGCTCATTGTAGATAAATGGAAACCAATGACTTTGGAGCTATGTTAGGGAAATTTTCTTATTGATGATTTTGGAATTCTGTGTAACCAAGTGCATTCCACCTAGATAACTGACAACAACCCGGGATATGTTCCATCATAATTACACACACACACACACACACACACACACACACACACACACACGTGCACCAATTTACACACTCTGACAAATGTTTGTGCAGAGAGTTTTGTGTTTCTCAAGTGGCTACATAGATGGGCTTTACAATAGGATTTACTATATCTAGGTGCAAATGTGGCAAATAGAAAGGGAAAAAGTGGAAGCTGGGACAGATTTTATTTTCTTGGGCTCTAAATGCACTGTGGACAGTGACTGCAGCCACGGAATTAAAAGACACTTGCTCCTTGGAAGGAAAGCTATGACAAGCTTAGTGTATTAAAAAGCAGAGACATCACTTTGCCAAGCAAAGTCTGTATAGTCAAAGCTACAGTTTTTCCAATAGTCATTTATGGATGTGACAGTTGGACCATAAAGAAGGTTGAGGGCCAAAGAACTGATACTCTTGAATTGTGGTGCTGGAGAAGAATCTGAAGAGTTCCTTGGACAGCAAGGAGATCAAACCAGTCAGTCCTAAAGGAAATCAACCTCAACTACTCATTGGAAGGACTGAGCCTGAAGCTCCGATATTTCGGCACCTGATGGGAAGAGCTGACTCATGGAAAAGACCCTGATGCTGGGAAAGATTGAAGGCAAAAAGAGAAAAGGTTGGCAGAGGATAAGACGGTTAGATTGCATCACCAACTCAGTGCACAATGTTTTGAGCAAACTCCGGGAGACAGTGAGGGACAAGGAGGACTGGTGTGTTGCAGTCCATGGAGTCACAAAGAACTGGACATGACTTAGCAACTGAACAAAAACAAGAAATATGCACTAAATATACTTCCATATTTAGTTTTCTCCCTGGAAAGGACATCAAAATCCTGAGATTTCTTAGGTGATATCTGGACTCATGAACCCAATCCTGTTGAGGAAATATGGTGAATTATATGTCTAAGAACTGAGGCTAAATAAAGTTAAGGAAAGGAGTTATAATGCATGTGATTTGTAATATGTTCCCCAAACATCCAGTCTCATTAGAAAATTTCCTATTTATCTTCCTCCTTTTCAGTGAACCAAATAAAGGAAAGTGGCTAACTAGTTGAGTTTGTAAGCTGTTTGTCATTGAGTATAATTTATATGTGATTTTTCTCTCTTCCCTCCTTAATACTGCATATTACTAAACCTTTCATCTCTGCATATAACTGACTGCTGAAACATTACATTTCAGAGTTTAATTTACATTTCTTCTCTCCATGTTTACTAGCTATTCTTTTACAGAAAGAGTGAAGTATTTAAGATATTTTTTATGTTAAAAATGAAAAGGTTAAGACCATTTTCAAAATAATGTGACACCATTTTGATTTACTGAGTTTCATGTGTATATCCATAAGTCTACATGTGCATAGATATTATCTGTAAGAATGCACAGAAATCTGGTGACGATGATTCCCTCTGGCAATTAAGATGTGAGAGGATTAGTGGAAAAAGGGAGGAGGAGGACTATTCTTATTTTGATCCTTTCTTTGCTGTTTTTGCGTACATGTATTTCCATTTATGGGGCTTCCCTGGTGGTTCAGTGGTAAAGAATCTGCATGCCGATGCAGGAGATGTGGGTTCAATCCCTGACTTGGGAAGATCCCCTGAAGAAGGAAATGGCAACCCACTCCAGTATTCTTGCCTGGGAAATCTCATGGACAGAGGATCTTGGTGGGCTATAGTCCATGGGTTCAAAAGAGCTGGACACGACTTAGCAACTAAACAACATTTGAATTTATACAAGGTTAGTACTTTTATATGAAAGAGCAAATTTCTTCCAACAAGTGATATGCTTATTAGCTTTAGAATACTAGGAAAATGGCTCTGTGAGCCAGGAGCCATACATTCCACTGTGTTTAGGGATCAGGTAAGTAGTATCAATGTGTCAGAGCCTGGTGTGTAAGAGGGAGTGGTGAATCCTGCAGGAATTGGAGTGTCCCATTGAAGAGCAAGCAAAGCCAGTTTTCCCACTGCTCAGCCAAGGACCCAAGGAACACGTCTGACAGTAGTTTCTGCCAGTGGGCTCTCAGAGTAGGAACCTATGGCTTTAAACTAAAAAATGAAAGGTGACACCCACACTTAGAGGTATGGGATTACCTGAAAACTGAATACCCTTCTCTTTATCCTGACAAGGAACAAATTGAGAAACAGCACTTTTATCAGATGGTCTAAAAACTCTGTCAGCTCTTGTATGCCCTTCCTCTCATTGCTCTGACTAATGTAGACTTGAATTCCTTACCTATCTGGGCAGGAATCTGTGTCAAGGAGGGGAGCGAAAGAAAATTTACACAATTCAGAAATTATTCTTGGAAATGCAACAATTATACTAATAATGCTATAAAAGACCTTCTTCCAACAAGAACCGTAGAATCTCCTTTCAGCAACAGCTCATGAAGAAAACGGTTGAACTCAGACTTCTGTTTATTAAACAAGCCAAAGTCTGCTTTGAAAGAGCGAGAAAAACTAAACAGATTGTAATGAAGGGACCATAGATAGCTACTGTGGCATATGGCCTTAGTCCACCATAGCAATTCATTATTTGTTATGTATGGATGTTGAGTAACAAATGGCAGAACCAAAATAGGTCATGTTCTCTGTCCCTTAAAATATTTAATATGTGTGAATAAAAATAAGGGCTTAAGCTTTTTCATACTACATCTCCCTGGAAGTTCTCTAGATGCTTTCCAAACCTAAGTTGAGCCTGACATGTCACTGAAATGTGATAAACCACATTACTGCCAAGACCTGTTGTGCACCGTTTGGTCTTTGGAAAAGCCATTCTTTGGCAAAACACTGAGTTATGTGCAAAGGAATATGAGTTATTGACTGGTCTTGGAAGACCTAAAACACTTTCCTGGAAACAAAAACAAAAACACAGTCTAAACAGTCTAACACCAACATGACCCTAAGTCCATTTCATGGAACACTGGGTCTGCAGGATATAAACAAGTGTTACATAGGAGAGGGTTTTATGGTCAAATATGTTTAGGGAATACTGGACTGAAGTTCTATAGGTTCCTGGTCTGCAGAGCTGCTCACAGCCTTTAATATGCTATCATGTTTTAGAAGGCTAAGAAGGGGCTATAATATGCAGCTGTTCTCGTATGCATTTCATGCTATTCTACAGAAAATTGTTACTGAATTTCAAATTTTCTTCAGTTCTCTAATCTATCTATTCATGATGGGAATATAATGGCATGTGGTCAAGAAAATTTTCTTATGTATTTTCCAAAGGAGCAATCTTGAGAAGCAAGTTTTAGAGAGATTCTGGTCCTGGAATCTCAAACAATAAAATTTGAAAAAAGAAATAAAGTTTCAATCTACCAAATAACACTTTAGTTTGTTAAAATTAGTTATATGCTGTGAGATAATACAAATAAGTTGTTTGGAAAAATGAATGAAGTAATTTCATGGACAGATGTTTTAATATTCCTTCTAGGCATCCATTGTCTTCTGTCTCTTTTATCCCTTCTTCCCTGGTTCCCCTTTCCCAGGGCTATCTGTTCTTTGTATGTCCCACCAGTTCACTGACTGTGGGCCTCCTTTTCTGTAATTCTGTTCCTTTTCCTGGGTCTGAGTCTTTGTGTTATCTTTCCCTTTGTCTCTTTTGCTCTTACCTTGGAAACTCGGTCATGAAAAGCCAGGAACAAAATGTAGTGATATATTTTGGAAGTTTCTCTTTAAGGAAGCAGCTAGGAGTATGACACCTTTTTCATCATATTGACTGTACACTAATGGTTAAAAACAAAATAATCTGGGGTTTCTGTATCTGAGAAAGTTAGAAAGTTTTATGATGTGAGGTGGTCTCTTCTTGCTCCTATCTGTAGCTCGTAATCCCAGTGTAAGAAGACAAGAATACCAGGTAAAATTTGCTACCAATCAGTCACTGAAATGGTCATAAGTTACAAGGAATGAGAAAGGAAGGCCTATCAGCTTATCATGGAGATTTTTCTTACTTATGCTGACACTAAAACTTCACAATCAATGAAAAGTCCTCACTAAGCAGTAGTTACAATGATTTTTTCCACATATTTGTCTAAGTTAGAAACATAAACTACACGAAAAAATACAAAATAGAGACAACTGCATGACAATTTCCCCATCAAACACTTTATTCCGTGCCCCCAGCCCCCACTAAACAACGACAGTTCAATTGTTCTACAAAACTGAAGCCATTATTTACACAAATGCTTCTAATTGCTCAATGACAATGACCTTAGGAAGAGTAATCAATCAACCATCTCGAAGACACAGAAAGGGAAGGGGAAAGTATTGCCCAAAGTACTGAATGTCTGTAAGTATCCGTCATAGATGCACTATCTGTCTCTTCTCACTCAAATATTTTGGCATTCTGCAAGAAAGCCTTTGGAATAAAACATGTGTTTCTTAGATTGTGGTTTGCCTATGCTTGCTAAATGGGGCCCTTGGAGTCAGATAGCCAGGAGGATCTTCTGGCTCTGCCACTATGGCTATAAGATTTTGAGCAAGTCACTCAATTTCTGAGCCTCAATTTCCTGGTGAGCAAAACTGAAATAATTGAAGGTTACACCTTATGGGTCTGGGGTTAGAACTGAATAAACAGATTTGAAGGACTTGGAAAAGTGATACATGGTAAGCCTTCAAGAAAATGTTAGCCACTCTTTTTATTATTGTTATCATCATTCTTACTATTTATAGTCAATTATTTTTAAGACTTTGATACTCTTTTTATGCCACTATAGATCAATTAGAATAATAAAATACAACTTCACAGGCCTCCTAGAAATTAGGTTTTTTGTTTGTTTCTTTTACATCATCTGCTTGGAAAAATTCTTCTCTTAAATAAATAATTATGCTTCTTCCATCATCTGCTTATTTATTGTATTCTAAATTTAGTCTCTGGAAAATAATTGGAGATTATGGAAAGACCACATTTTTAGTTGATCTCAACCAAAGATCTTGAGCAAGGGGTCCACTCCATTTATTTTGAGTTATAGAATAATTAATAAAAACACAACATGATGTGAATTCTAGTGTAGCAAACTATATTCTCTCAGAATAGTGCTAGGCACACATCCAATTGTATAATGCTTTCTAAAATATCTGCAAAAGACTATGCCAAAATTTAGGTTGTTGAGTATGTATTTTTGGTATTTTGGTATTATTAGGCAACAGAATATCACTTTTAAACTAAAAGTCCACTCCTTAAATATCTTTCCAAATATCATGTATTATACTTTTCAATGAGTTGCTAAGATTATACTGCTAAATGTATGCCCCATTTAAAACAATCTGGTCTCAGATTATGAATCTTCAAACAATCCAATATAAGCATTTTGAAAAATCAAGCTGTGCCTCTGTTTTTGGAAACACTGCAGAAAAGGCAACTGACCTGCAATTTCAGAGGAAAGCAAAGAACAGCAATTGGAACACTTACCCTGGGAAATGCACTATGTAGAACAAAATATGTTTAAGACAAATGTGGTATCTGGATTGTCAACTGTTGTCATGGAGAGAAACTCATTTCTATCCATTTTTAGGATGAGAAGGGAACTGTATGAAACATCATAAATACGCCAAAGTGGAAGATAGTTGGATAAATAGTGGCACATCCTACCCTGAAATTCTGTGCAGCTATTAACAATAATGTTTTTTTAAGAGTATGTATTAAGTTGGAAAATGTTCATCATATTGAGTTGCCCAAAATGTTCATTTTCTTATGGAAAAACCCAAACAACTATTTTGGCCAACCTGATATATTAACAGAAACAAGCTATCAATCAAATAGTACTATAACATTTTAGTTCAATAAAATATCTAGTTTGTGAGTTTCTTTCAATGGATTCAACCTCAAAGAGGTATACTTTTCTTACAAAGCAATAATATTACGGGTGATTTTAATGTATGGATGTGCTGTAGTTTTCAAAATTCTTATAATGAATATACATTTCAGAAGAAGACAGACCATCATGAGTGATATCTAGTATAAACACTTAGAAGCAGTTCCAAGAAAATATAGTGGCCAAAATGCCATTGTATTTAATTACTATGAAACAAAACTTCAGAAAATAATGTCTGTTTCTACGCATTACCCGCACTTATCAGTAAGACAGAAAACTGATACCATTATTTAAGGAGCACTTGAGGAGAACCAGACGTTAGACAAAGCACATTATACATATGATTTCCTTAGTTCTCACCACAACCTCATGAAGCAAAAACAATCATTATTCCCATTTACAAATGAGGAAACAGGTTAGGAAGCAACATAACTGGCCCAAGATCATCCCATTAGCAGCTGGTACAGCTGGGATTCCACTTGTGTCTAATTGCATAGTTTATGGTCTTAATAACTACACTGGAATTGTTCCTTTGTATACTCACTTCCTACTCAATTTGCATGTAGAGATCCAGGCCTTAAAACAGTTTTGATCAAAGTAACACAGACACTTTTTACTACACAGGCCAATGGATTCCAAGATTTTTGAGGAGTAGGATGCTTTGGAAATTAGAAACAATGAGTGTGAGGCTATAGAATATGCTGTACTTTATTGACTTTTGCTCAGAAGATAGACACTAACAGCTCTCCTGCCTAAACCTACCACACTAAAGGGCTCCGAGTTTTCAAAGTCAGACAGACTTGTTCTGAGAAACAAAAGTTACTGATACGTGGCTCAGCTTCTCAGAGAAACTCAGAGCCAAATGCCAGTTCCCCCTGTGTCGGCACAGACAGTGCGCTGCTCCCTGTGTTCTCCGTTCAGATCCTGAAGGCAATTCTATTTCTAGGTAATCTGCGATTAAAAAAAAAAAAAAAGGAACTGGAAACAAAATGGAGGTTTATAGTTAAGAGACTCACTGCTTTCTCTGGCAGAGAAGAGGAGAAATCATCATGGTTTTATAATTTTATTGGCTTTAGGGGCCAAGAGTTTCCTCTTCTAAGAGGATGCAATGGCTTTTCTGGTCTAGCTGCCTGCCTTCCCTGCAGTGGAGGGGCCTTATGGTACTGCCTGTGATCTAGAATAACTAAAAAGTCATAGCGCAAGTCTCTCAACCGCAGCCCCGCTGACACTGGCAGCGTGATAATCCTTTGCTGTGGGAGCTGTCCTGTGCATCGTAAGTTGGTGAGCAGCTTCCTTGTCTTGTACATACCAGCTGCCGGTAGCACTCTTCCAGTTGTATCAGATATCTGCACCCAAATTGTCTCCAGACATTGTCAAATGGCTCCTGAGAATTGCCTTAACTGAGAACTACAGATCACAGTGCATTCCTAAATCTAACTTTTTCACATCTTCTTAAAAAAAAAAAAAAAAAAGCTTGATCTTCCCATGGTACAGAAAGCCCCAAGAGCTTGTCCCTCTGGCTGTGTGGCTGATTGGACAAAGGATAACATGTGACCCAAGCCAGGTCAATCATATTTAGTCTTTCAGAGATGGCATTTAAGATACAGGAAGTGAAGTGAAGTCAAGTGAAGTTGCTCAGTTGTGTCCAACTCTTTGCGACCCCATGACCTGTAGCCACCAGGATCCTCCATCCACGGGATTTTCCAGACAAAAGTATTGGAGTGGGTTGCCATTTCCTTCTCCAAGAGATCTTCCCAACTCAGGGATTGAACCCAGGTCTCCCATATTATAGGTAGATGCCTTACCATCTGAGCCACCAGGAAAGTCAAGATACAGGAAGTGAGTCACATGTACTTGTTGTAATGATGCTAAGTGAGATCAGAGTTGGTACCACGGAAATGAAAAGCTTTATGCCAATCCCTAAGTTACGGGAGCGCAAAAGATAAAATCCTTGAAAAAACCAGTATACACAGAGGAGAATGAGGGAAAGAAAGATCAAAACAAAGAAAACAAGATGGAAGCTGCCTAAACAGCTTATGAATCCCATGACATTTGGCTGAATTTCCTATAACTGAGTTCCCCAGGATTACTCTGTTTTCTTAAAAAGTAACTTTTGCCTTTCGTGGTCTAGTTTGTGCGTGAATGTTTTCTTTCTAACCGCCTAATGCTTCATAATGAAAATACACAACATGAGCCAATCCAGAAGGTATCTTTCTCCATCTATATCTAGAGGTAGGACCATGGACCCTAAGTCAAGAGGTTTAGGTTATAATTCCTGCTGTATGACCAGAGCAAGTGAGTCACTTCTCTGAGTCCTGATTTCCTTACTGAAGATTTTGAAGGTCAACTTACATCTGGCTCTAAAATGATGAAAGATAAAGATGGGGAGAGATATCTATTATCCGTTTGAACTGTGGACTCTCTGTTTGACAGGCATGTAAAATTGTTTACAGATGGTGGTCAAGACTGGTTATTAGAATCAGTCAGTTTCATCGCAAGAGTTAGCAGAGCTGCAGCTTACCAATCATGGGACCAATGGAACATGAATGAACCATTCTAAGTCTCAGTTTTCTTCCTGCTTAAAATGGCAGGGAAAGTGTATCTACCCTGGTGGTCCTTGCCTTCAGGTTTTCAAGTCTTTTTCGTCCACTTCCATGCGGGACAGATAGGGTTGACTTATATAACCCATAGGATATTGTGGAAACAATAAAGGATAACTTCTGAGGCTCTACCATAAAAGAAAAGGGTCACACTGTGGCTTCTACATTGTTCTCCTGGGCCACTCACTCTGCAGGAAGCCAGCCACTTAGGTGTGAGGACACCTAGCTTCCTTTGGAAGGATGCATGTGGAAGGGAACAGAGGCCACCTGCCAACAGCTCTGTGAAGAGCCCTCTTAAAACCATCCTCCACATCAGTCAAGTCCTCAGATCTTGACTGCAACCACAGAAGGGACCCAAAGCCAGAACTACCCAGCAAAGCTGAATTCCTGACCTATGGAAATTGTGAGATGGTGCCTGTTGCTTCGGGGGGAATGTGAATTGTTATATAGCAAGACATAAGATGGATGAGTAAATAAAATAATGCATGAGAAATGTTTAGGACAGGGCATGGCAAATGGTGAACTCTCAGGCACATCTATCTGTTCTCGAATATAAATGAAGCCCTAGAGCAGTGCCTGGGATAGAGTAAATGCTCATTAAATACAGACTGAATGCCTGTCAGTTATTACTATCTTTACTACATTAATCATCATCATTATACATAAACTTGATCCAAAATCAATTCCAAAATGAGCTGGATCCTCAAACTCTTGGACTTGAAAAAATTCCTTCACCTTATCTTCTCTAACACACATTCAAATATAGCTATTTGAAAAACCTAGAGCCAGACAAACAAGAATTCAAACTCTATGCAAAGGGCTGGTATTTGTCTAACTTTGCAGCACTGTAGAGGCACCTTCTTTATTATCCTGAACCATATTTAGATGAAACAAAAAATATATATATTATATACCATAACAACACAGATGAACCCATAGAAAGAGGAGTGAAACCAGTTACTCACCATCGACACAGGAAGGTCGGTTTCTTGTTGTTCCAGCCACTTTCCCAGGTAGACAGGAACACTTGACTGTTTGCGACCGCTCCTCAATGCGGTTTTTATTACAACATCTGTGCGCAGCAATCACTTCACACGTCCCTCCTTCTGGCAAGAAAGAAAGAAGCGGGATGCTGATTAGAGATAATTCAGTGGCCATTCAGGTATGTGCATGTGTGAGTGGAAGGGTTTGGAAAGTGAGAAACGTAAAGGGAAGGGTTTCCATAAAGTAGAGTTACTATGGGATTCTCTCCTACAACATGTATCTATACATGTATACAAGATTGCATACAAGGGATATGTCGTGTCATCTGGGAGAAGACAGGCATCAGGGCACAACATTTTAAATGCAACAAAGAGCAACAACAAAGAGCCCTCAAGAGGCAACACTTCTGGGCTGTATGTATGGAGAGGTAGTGGAGCAGTGAATGCTCGGAGATAACACACAATAAAGATGCTGTGAGATTTAAATGCATTTGGAGAGTTCACCCCTGCATTATCTTTGGGTTTACAATTCTCTGAGCTCCCACTAATGACAAGAAACTGACACTCCAGTGGTATAGAACCTGCAGTGGCAAGAAAACTGCCCTGAAATGAGCTTTCCCTCCTAGCACCCACTCACTCTCAAGGGAGTTGAATAGAAAATCTAGTTGAAGAGTCATTTCCCCAATCCAGATCTCACCCAAAAGTGATAGAAAAAGAAAATCATTATGTGTTTCAAATGGAATCTCAAATTACAGACCAAGGCATATGGCTTCCCTTAATTATTACAGATCAGCCATGCTCTCTTCAGCATTTATTGGCAATCTAATGTATGCCACTCTCTGCTAGGTTCTTAACAGGTGCTCTGCTGGGTCTGTCTAAAGGCCAGTGAAATTCAAGTGTATCTTTTCAGCCTGAAGGATACCAGCTAAGCCAGTTCTCCAGGGACATCAGAGGTACTCCAAGTGATCAGAAGCTTGGGATTTATTTCACCAACGTCAAGTTTTGCATTCAGGAAGAATGTTTCTCATTTGTCCATAACACTTAGAAACCTAGGCATTTAGGATTCTGTTGGCAGAAATTCCTCAAGCATTTGTTAAGCAACCACTGTCTATAGGTTCAGTTCAGTAGCTCAGTCGTGTCCGACTCTTTGAGACTCCATGAATCGCAGCACGCCAGGCCTCCCTGTCCATCACTAACTCCTGGAGTGCACTCAAACTCACGTCCATCGAGTCGGTGATGCCATCCAGCCATCTCATCCCCTTGTCGTCCCCTTCTCCTCCTGCCCTCAATATTTCTACAGGTTACTGTGTTCTAAACTACACAGGATGTGTGTCCAGCCTGTACATGGTGGGCACTTAAGAAACACTGAAAAGGAGCAGAGGGAGGGAAGACAGGAGGAAGGGAAGAATTTAAACACAACTCCATCCCGATCTGAAACAGTGTAACTCAGGGGCTTGCAAGCAGAGGCAGAGGATAGGATTGTTTGCTATTCGCCCTCGGTGTCAATCAAATGTGGCAAAGTCTGAAGAGATTTTTCATTGTCATTCCAGGTAGAGGGTGAGAGCTAATGACATCTAGTGGGTAGAAGCCAGGGATGCCCCTAAACATCCCACAGTACACAGAACAGACCCCACAACAAAGAATTATCCCACCCAAATGTCAATAGTGCCAAGAAACCCTGGTATAATGTGAGGGAACAATCACAAGAATCTCTGACTGGACTTTCCTGGTGGTGCAGGCGTTAAGAATCTGCCTGCCAATGCAGGTATCATGGGTTCCATCTGTGGTCCTGGAAGATCCCACATGTCACGGAGCAACTCAGGTGAAGCACCAAAACTACTAATACGGAGCCTGCACTCTAGAGCACACACGCCGCAGCCGCTGCGCCTGCACACACAGCTCCTGAAGCCCGCGTGCCCAGAGCTGGCACTCCACCATGAGAGAGGCCATCACAGCGAGAAGCTCACACCCTACGATGAGCAGCAGTCCCTGCTCAGCACCAGCAGAAAGAGCCCGCATAGTAACAGACAGCTGAAAACAACCAAACAAAAACCTCTGACTTAAGCAGATGAATTGTGTCTTCCTCAATAGGATGAAAGAGTTTGGGCTTTCACACAAACCTGTTTTAGCCTGAATCTCAGCTCTTGTCACTGTTCAAGTCCCTCAGTTTTGTTATCTATAAAGTACACATATCTGTAAAGTACCAATAAAAATAACCTTGCATCACAGAGTTACGTAAGTATTAACCAAGGTAACACACGTTAGCACTGAGCCTGACACATAGTTGAGTTCATATATGGTGCCTATGTTGGGAATGTCCAATCACACTGATGTTATATTTCTTTGGGGATGCTGCCCTCCTTTCTGCCTCAGGAAAGTTCAAATAGGTTTTCTCCCAGAATATCCTTTCCTGTCTTTCCGTTCCTCCATCCACCACTCACACATTAAATGCATAGACTGATTACAAAGGTCAGATCCTTAGAGACATTTCCTAATCTCCACCATTTTCCATTCTCTTAGACCTATACACATTTGCTTGCATGACTGTAACCACAAAACTGTAAGCTTGGTCAGAGTGAAGGTTGTTGCTTGTCCCTCCACAGCACTATGGTCAATAACTGGTGTGAGTAATCCATAACTATTGGTTGAATGAATGAAAGAATAAGTAAGTTAATGAAAATCAACATGATAAGTATTGACTTTGGACATAGATGGAAGGGGACACCCATCCGTTTTTAAAGAATTAGGAAGGCTACTGAAGTTGAGTTGAAGGGTAGGGCTTCAGCAGGGGACAATGAAGGGGAAGCATTTTGCTAATGTGAGAGGTTGGAACATGATTTTAAAACAAATGTTTAATCATAGGTTGACATGGATTGACAAATGTTTAATCATAGGTTGACAGAAAATTTATGAAGATAGCATAGTGAGCTCCCATATATCCCATAGTCTACTACATATTTCCTAGTTTTAGGCCCTTAATATTAACCTCACTATGCTACACTTGTTATAATTAGTGAACAAATACGGATACAGTGTTTTTAGCTAAAGTCTAGGCTTCATTCAGATTTTCTTACGTTTTGCTTAATGTCTTTTTCTATGCTAGGACACTTCCAGGATCCCACATTAATTTTAGTTATCTTATCTCTTTAGGTTCCTCTTGGTTATGACAGTTTCTCAGACATTCTTTCCTTTTTGAGAACCTGGACAGTTTTGAGCAGTGTTTTTTTTTGTTTGTTTGTTTGTTTTTTATAAAATATCCCTCAAATGAGATTTTTCTTATGGTTTTCTCATGATTAAACTGTTATGTGTTTTTTGAGGAGGACCACGAGGTACAGTACCATTCTCATGACATCAAATCAAGGTACATATCATCACATGACTTATCACTCTTGAGGTTGATCTTGATCACATGGTTGATTCAGTACTTGTCAGATTTCTCTACCATAAAGTTACACTCCTTCTCCACTCTCTATGGTGTCCTCTTTGGAAGGATGTCACTGACTACAGCCCATCCTTGGAGAATGCAGAGTTATTTATGCTCCGTCTCCATCTCTGTGGGGTTGCAATATCCATTACAATTATTGGAAACCCTTCTACAAGGTATATAGGTCTGCTCTCTTCCATTTACTTAATTATTTATTATTTACATCAGCAAATTATTTATATTAATTGATCGACGAATTAATCATACCAGTATGAGTTCATGGCTCATTGTTATTTATTTATCCTTTGAGTTATAATCCAATACTATGCTATTTATTTTGTTGATCAAGATGGTCCAGATTTGGCCATTATGAGCTTTTCTAGTTGATTTGCCTTCTTCCTCTTCTTTTTTGAAGCGCTTCTTTTCTTTCTGGCCCTATGTTATCATTCTGCCTCATTGTGTTTATTTCCTGCCCTAGTCCTAGAATTAGCCATATCTCTAAGGAGAGTCAAGATATTTTAAATACCTGGGACAATATTTTAAATATTGGAACAGATAGAACTGAGGACTTGAAACAGGACTGAACAGAAGAGGACTTCCCTCCCCAGGGAGAGGCTTTGGGGGTGATTCTGCATTGCAATGAGGTACAACATGATTATGAAGCTTAGGAAAGATATGACCTGGATACTGCTCTTGAGCAATACCATATCCACTCTTTGACCCCATTCAGGAGGGGTGAGAGAGGGCAAAGAAAAAGAAACAAGAGGCTGCTGCAGAATTCTAAGCAGGAAGTAAGCAGGCTTGAACTTGGATGATAAGAAAAGTATTTCCGTCTCACCACCTACCCATCACTGGATAACAGTTAATGAAAGAGCAGGGCTAGAGGCACAGTTTACTCTTTAACATCAACACTTGCAATCATGTTACTTTAGCTTATAATTGTCAGCAACAAATGCCTCCAATCAAGTCACTAATAACTAGTTTTATACTTCATGAAAATACCACTAATTCTAAAGTCACCACTTAACTTTAATGTAAGATTGGAGCAACATTTTTGATTGAAAATGGCACAAAGCATATGAAAGCTCTCGTTTCATTTAGAGCCAAGATAGCAGGGTGACAGACAAGCCAAATCATCTGAATTACTGACCGAGTTTGATAATGTGGACAAGGAGGTGGCCCCTGGAGGCCCAGAGCCAGTTCTCACTGCCCTGTTGTGGTGACGGTTTAATCACTAAGTCATGTCTGACTGTTTGAGACCCCATGGACTGTAGCCCACCAGGCTCCTCTGTCCATGGGTATTCTCCAGGCAAGACTACTGGAGTGGGTTGCCCTTTCCTTCTCCAGGGGATCTTCCCAACCCAGGAATCAAACCTGGGTCTCCTGCATTGCAAGCAGCTTCTTTACCATCTGAGCCACCAGGGAAGCACTGTTGTAAATGACTGAATTCTGTTCCCTGTCAGCTCCGTGCTCACTACACTTTAGTGAGCTCTGATTTGGGTGCTGTCCTTGGCACTTCACCTACATTAACTCTGAACCTCCCAGGAACTATACAAGGCATTGTTGCCACTTAACAGATGAAAGGGAAGTTGAATAAGCTGCCCAGAGTCACACAAGTGTGCCCCAAGTCTGTTGCACTCCAAACTCACACATTTTTTGCATCTTGTCACAGGACTTTCTTTGATGATAAAGAACTTCCAAAAGGAAGTTTGACACTTTGTTTAGAAGGCTAGCAGGGTTAAGCATTCTACCTACCCCTCCCATACCTGTGTCCTGACCTCACTTACTCCACCCTTCTCTTCTTCCCTCTGCTCCAGCGCCACTGGTCTCCTTGCAGGCTACTGGCTGAACGTGGCAGGAGTGATTCCTCTTGGGGGTTGCTCTGGTTCACAGAGGTGTTGCTCGAAAGAGCAAACTGCCTCAACAAGTTGAACACTGAAACACCTAGGACACTCTTCCCGTGGATCTCTGGCTCACTCTCAACTCTTCCATAACTTTTCCAAATGTCATCAGAGACACTTTTGACCACCCTATTGAAACCAACTGAGCGACTTTCACTCATTGAAATCGTAATTCCTTTAGTCAGCACCCATGATTTCACTTTGCTCTGTGCCAGCCACTGCCCCACACCCAGCCACCAGGGTACCTGTAACTTACCAAATACAGTGTATAATTTATTTATGTATTACGCTTTTTGTATGTTTCTCAGTAGACTGCAATTTTCTCAAGGACAGGGATTCCTGATGTTTCCCATTAAACATTGTCCGTCACATTATTGTTAGAATTTCAAAAGTACTTTTGATGCATATTTCATTTAAACTGCAAAACTGTTCAAAGATAGAAATAGGACTATTGTCATCTGTACTTTTTTGAGTGAGGATGCAGACTTAAAGCAGCCAAATGACATAGCCATAAAAGACTCGGCAATGATAATAGTATTCCAGGTGTTAACCATTTACTGACTATTTACTATTAATACGTTACTCTCATCATGGTAGACTCTGTATAAAGCTTCAATTTATTACATACTCAAAAAGCCCAAAGAGGTCATGATGACCCTCACTTTTACAGAGGAGGCAAGTGTCATCAAGAGCAGCTTAAACACTTACCCACATTTTACTGAGCAAGTACCTGTCAGCATCTGGACCAGAATTTAGATCTTCTGACCCCATGTATGTATCCTTTTCCCAGTCCCACCCTGGCACGTATGCTGCCTTTTCTCTGAAAAGGAACAGGGAATTGACAAGTGCTCCATTTTCATTAAAACCTTGTATATAAAGTCAATGACCCCAGACCACATCTTCCTTAGGCTAATGGATGATGGAGTTGCACACTGGAAGCCAGAGGGGTTGCTGTAAATAATGAGCTCATCTGATCTTGACAAGTTGAACTATGGCTTCAGTGACACCTACTGCTCTGGTACACCAATGTGGAGACCAGAACTGGGTCTCAGAGAACCACAGGACCCTGCCATTCAGAATGTCTGATGGGCCCTGCCATACACAGATCTGATTCCCAAGGTTTATGCTTGTGACTGACCTAGCCACAGTCAATCAGAGAAATGTAATCTTTCAGTAGAAATCTAATCTTTCTTTAGAATGCTAACTACAAAACCCTGGTCCATAGGCTTGCAATTACCAAAAAAAAAAAAAAAAAGTTAGTTTTTTGGAAAAAGCTCAGATATGCAGTCCTTTGATTAGAATTTTTCAAGTTTTGCCTCCTGAGACTTCACAGATTATCTGAAGGGGTTCAGTTACATCCACTAGAAGAAAGGAGAAAGCAACTCTTGATAATTTATTTTTAATATTCAGTATAGCACTTCAATGTTTTATTTAAATGTTTATTTTAACATTCAGTATAATCCTTCAAAGGGATTCCTTTGCTAAGGAAAAAGTGAAAACCATTGTACTCGGCTGATGAGTAGCTCAAAAGCTAATGTCAAGTGACAAGTATTTGCTGGATGGATGGATGGATGATTGAACAAGATGAAACGTGAATTACAAGTCTGTCGTGGATTACTGCACAATCATTTAACAAGGAACTTACTGTTTCTGAGATGTTTAGATGTCTTTGGTACAGAATTGTATAGTAAGTTGGTAAGATACACTCCCCATTTTCAATTTCTACGTGTTTTATTATTATTATTATTTATTGGCTATATCAGAAGCCCACATTTACTTTGATCTGCCCAAGACACCAGGGAGTGGCTGATCCAATTCTGTGAAAAGAAATAAATTCTGGATTTCTATAATAACCACATGGATAAAACTTTTCAAGACCCTCTGGATTTTACTATAGTTTTCTTTACCTATTGGCCTCACTAGCTGGCTACTTCAAAAAGGAGACTGAAAATAAAAAATATTCCCAGATTTGGTTCCTGTGAAAGGGAAGAGTTAGGTTTATCATAACACTTTCTGGGAACTAGAAAATTGTTCTTTTAAATCTATTTTATCTGCATTTTAAGAATTACCCAGTGAACTGTCCTTTCAAACCCAACTATCAAGGTTATTGCAAAATCATAATGATAATATTTGTCATGTAAATGCCTTTCAGTCTTTGGCACCAAAGACCATTCTAAATTTTATCTCAATCCAAGTCAAAATGATTTTGAGATGATCTATGGCCTCTCAAAGCAAAGTCATTTAAGTGCTCAGAAAACTGAGCTTTCCTTTCTTGCTTATGGATTACCTGGAAACTTGCTTCTTTTCTGGATTTCACTTAGCATCTGTAGGACCAGCCAAGAAGAGAGGTGAAGTAACATTTTCACTGCTGGCAGAGAATGTGTCATAAATACAAGCCAGTATGGGATTTGTTTTTACTATTCAGATTTTCTAGTTTGTGGTTTGTATCATGGCTTTGTCTATAGAAAAGACACCTAAGGTGAAATCTAATCTTAGAAGGGGGCCCTATTGTTCTTCCAGATTAGAAGGTAAATACAGTAATTACATGATGAATGCAGGCCAATCTGAAAAAGTTAGATATGTTAGATGGACATCAGTTTCCTAGTTTTCCCTCCAATACACATCTTTAAAACAGCGGCCAGCTTCCCACTCTTTTACCCCATGTTTCCCAGGAGGCAATGGGCAAGTCCCCTGCTGAGAAGCTCCCCAGGGCAGCTCTCCACTTTTTCTGTCTGCTCTTTCTTTTGGATTTGTCAGCATTTGGAGTGCATTATCAAAACCTATTTTTAACAGGAAGAGAAAGTTCCTAATAGCCCCAAAGGAAAAAAAAAAAGGCAGCATTTCAAGATTATTTCTGGCAGCAGTAACTCTCTCTGAGGTGGAAAAGTTTACAGAAATTTCCAAGCCCAATATGCTCTTAGCAATGATCCCTCCTTCCCAATCCAATGCATCGCTGTCTTGCCCTGTATTGGTGAGGAAACAAACAGAAGATAAATTGCTAAGGATAATATTTCTTTGAAAGAGAGTCCCTGTGGATGACAATTATATATCTTGATGGAAAGGGAAGATGAGATTAGGAATGATTGGCAGGTGGATGGCTAAAAATCTGATGATTGGGATCTTAAATGGTTTGTCCCCCACCCTGCCCCCGCTCTCCCCCATGGACATCTAGTAGAAATAGCTCATACTGACAAAACTGATTGATCTGAGCTACAAACTGGGTCAACCATTTAAAAATGGTCACTTGTGGGAGATTGCTAATATCTAATCCTTTTTATCTGTCAGAGAATTTGACACTAGTATATTTTGGTGTTGATGGTTTCATGTCCATGACCAAGCGTAGCCAAGCAATTTGAAATGATCACAACACCAAGCTTTCTGGGAAAGAAGGTGCTAGGGGAGAATGTAAGGCTGAGATGGAAAATAATCTTTTTTTTTTTAAGTTAATATAAGTCTAAACTCTGTATTTTGGGAGGAGAGGGACTCCTGTGTACTCACTGAGTAGTAGGTCTTCTTTAGGTGGTCTCCAAATCAGATTGTAAGTTATATCTCTCTTCTATATGACCCTACAATCTCATATAATTACCCCATAATAATATTTACAATGTACTATTTTGGCAGTTTTAAAGAATATTTCACTTTTCTTATCTCCATAAGAGCAGCAACTTTTATATTTCATTACTTTATTACTGGGTCCATTTCTGGCCTGTAATTATTTGCTGAATGAACCTCTTCCCCAAAGACTAGCTTTTGTCCCCCATGTCTCCTAATTGGAATGACTGGTTTATCACCTCTCCATCCTGTTGGGCTACTTACTCTATAATGGCAGGAAGCTCGTCTTGCTTACTTCTTTATCCCTAGTGTCTGGAACGTGTGTGTGTGTGTGTACATGTGTGTGTACGTGTGTGTGTATGTGTGTGTGCATGTGTGTGTGTGTGTGTGTGCTTAGTGGCCCAGTCATGTCCAACTCTGCAGCCCCATGGGCTGTAGCCTGCTAGGCTCCTCTGTCCATGGAATGTTCCAGGCAAGAATACTAGAGTGGGTTGCCATTTCCTTCTCCAGGGGAACTTCCTGACCCAGGGAATGAACCTTGTGTCTCCTGCATTGGCAGGCAGATTCTTTACCACTGCACCGCCTGGAAAGCCCATAGTACCTGGTGTAGACATTCTCGTACTTGCTAGGTTACTGAGTAATTAAATAACTGAATGAGGGAAAGAAGAAAGAAAAGAAAAAAGCAGAGGAGGGAAGAAGGAAAGTGTTAGATAGGAAAAAGAAGGAGGAAGAAGAGAATGGAGAAAATGGAAGACTGATGCACACTAATCCTCTTTAGGGATCTTTTCCTGAGTATCCAATATGTAGTCTTTTCAGAAAATGAACTTGAATAATAAATGTAGCCTTTGCAAAGAACTGCTTTATTGACTATGCCAAAGCCTTTGACTGTGTGGATCACAATAAGCTGTGGAAAATTCTGAAAGACATGGGAATACCAAACCACCTGACCTGCCTCTTGAGAAATCTGTATGCACGTCAGGAAACAACAGAACTGGTCATGGAACAACAGACTGGTTCCAAATAGGAAAAGGAGTACATCAAGGCTGTATATTGTCACCCTGCTTATTTAACTCCTATGCGGAGTACATCATGAGAAACACTGGGCTGGAAGAAGCACAGGCTGGAATCAACATTGCTGGGAGAAATGTCTATAACCTCAGATATGCAGATGACACCACCCTTATGGCAGAAAGTGAAGAAGAACTAAAAAGCCTCTTGATGGAAAGTAAAAGAGGAGAGTGAAAAAGTTGGCTTAAAGCTCAACATTCAGAAAACAAAGATCATGGCATCTGGTCCCATCACTTCATGGGAAATAGATGGGGAAACAGTGGAAACACTGGCAGACTTTATTTTTGGGGGCTCCAAAATCACTGCAGATGGTTACTGCAGCCATGAAATTAAAAGATGCTTACTCCTTGGAAGGAAAGTTATGACCAACCTAGAGAGCATATTGAAAAGCAGAGACATTACTTTGCCAACAAATGTCCATCTAGTCAAGGCTATGGTTTTTCCAGTGGTCATGTATGGATGTGAGAGTTGGACTGTGAAGAAAGCTGAGTGCCGAAGAATTGATGCTTTTGAACTGTGGTGTTGGAGAAGACTCTTGAAAGTCCCTTGGACTGCAAGGAGATCCAGCCAGTCCATTCTGAAGGAGATCGGTCCTGGGTGTTCTTTGGAAGGAATGATGCTAAAGCTGAAACTCCAGTACTTTGGCTACCTCATGCGAAGAGTTGACTCATTGGAAAAGACTCTGATGCTGGGAGGGATTGGGGGCAGGAGGAGAAGGGGACGACAGAGGATGAGATGGCTGGATGGCATCACTGACTCGATGGACGTGAGTTTGAGTGATCTCCAGGAGTTGGTGATGGACAGGGAGGCCTGGTTTGCTGTGATTCACGGGATTGCAAAGAGTCGGACATGACTGAGCAACTGAACTGAACTGACCTCCTAATACACCTTCTAGAAAAATCAGCTTGGAACTTTGGTTTGGGGGAGAGCCAAATTGTACAAAGGAAAAGATTTTTACTCTAAGCAAAATGATTGAAAAATGAAATTACAATTAAGAGTAACCATAAGGAAACTTCAGTCCTCGTTAATGGTAAAGCCAGGATATATCTGCTTATAGTAGAAGCCAACTTTTGGAGGAAATGAATAAAATGTGCTTAAGGAATGCTAAGATTGACATGATAATTTGGATCTAGCATTTTCCCTCTATTGCGAATAGTTCCTTTCTTTAAAAGCTGTAAAGTAAGAAGAAGCACAGGTGTTTTGATATTCACTCTTATAGGACTTCTCGATCAAGGCCTTATAAATAGCTCTCTTGGAATCTATTGTAGCGGATGTCAGAAATGCATACTTAAGACTGTGTTAAAAATGCTTTATTGACCCAGTGGACTGGAAGGAAGCTCCAAGTGTCTTTGTAAATCATTGACAAGAGAGACACTAATGGCTCTTTAAGCATGTCTTGGTCAAGGAGGGCAAAATGGCTGCTTGATTTGTTTATACTTGAGATTAAACAAATTACCATCTCTTCTGTCCCAGGGTTCTGTGGTATATACAGTGTAGACAAATGCAGGAAAAAGAAAAAAATTCTGGGCCAAACAGTCATGTCTGAGGCAGTAGAGCAAAGTGGATAAAATATTATAGAGTCAGGCCCCCAAAGTTCAAGTCCTAAATCAGCTTCCTATTGTTTTCTATTCTATGTCTCAGGGTTCTCTTCTGTAAAATGTGAATAATATTAACTTATTAGGGTTGTTGTGAGGACTAAATGAGTATGAGGATTAAGTGAGTGCAGGCAAACTGATTATAATAAATAGCTGTTAATACATTGACCAGCACACAGCATATCCACCATAAATAAGACCTGACATTCTTCTTACTGTTCACGTAAAAAATGAAACCCAATTTCAAAGACACTACCAGAAGCAGTTATATGTGACATGAATTTTGATGGAAGGACACAATTGCGAAAGGTTGGAAAATGGAAGCTTTTAGTTTTCAAGTTCCAAGACTCTCCTGTCAGATGTGTGAACTGTTGGTGCAATGATGGGTGGTCTACCTGCTTTCTGCTTTGCATCCTGGCTTCATCTGCTCTTAAGTCTTTATTCATTTTTATTCTGTTTCTTCGTGATGTTTATTTAATGGCATACCAGCAGGAATACCCTCTGAGAAGGAAGCCCAGTAACAATGATAAACTTTAAAAAATTCTCTTAAGGAGGGCTTCTCTGCTGGTCTAGTGGTTAAGAATCTGCTTTGCAATGTAAGGGACACCAGTCTGATCCCTGGTTTGGGAGGATCCCACCTGCCGTGGAGCAGCTTAGCCTCTGCACCACAACTACTGAGTCTGCTTTCTAGCGCCCATGAGCAGCAATTACTGAGCCCGCATGCTGCAACTACTGAAGCCCACACCCCAGCTCCTGCGCTCCAAAACAGAAGCCACCGCAATGAGAGGCCCCCGCACCTCAAGAGGAGTAGTGCCTGCTCACCAAAACTAGAGAAAGCTCAACCATGCGATAACAATGAAGACCTAGGACAGCCAAAAATAAATAAATAAAAATAAATTTGAAAAACTAATTCTCTTAAAATGGGATTCTTCTATTAGTCTCCATGGGTAAGCGTATGGATATTAAAAGGAACATGAGTAATGACAATACACAAACTCCATTATCAAAACATAGAAGGGCAGCAGGCAATGCAATGGCTCAGAATCTATTATCTCTAAATCATAACTATTTTATGACATATTTTCTTCCAGCTAAACAAAAATGCACACTCACGGAACAATATTCCTGAGTTAGCTTAGAAGCAAATCGAGAAGATCAAGATACAATTTCAGATTATCCAAGGAGAAATGGCTTTAAAATAACATCCCCTGAAAGAAGCATTTTTATTTTAGGGTCTGATTTTCTCTGCTGGGTCCTCTTGCTGAGTCTTAAACTGATCTTAAATTCTAAGTCCTTTCTGTGGTACCCACAGGAGAACCACATGAAAATCCATAGGCATTAGCTTTTACTTCCATCTATGGTGAAGCTACTTAGCAGCAGCAACAGCGTGGTCTAATTACTCTCAAACTCCAAAGTGAATTATTAAGTTTTAGGAAATCTGTTACACAAATACTAAAATTAACATTTTGCTTATGTCTATTGAATCCTATGGGTTTCCCTGGTTGCTCAAATGGTAAAGAATCTGCCTGCAAAGGAGGAGACCAGGGTTCAGTGCCTGGGTTGGGAAGATCCCCTGGAAAAGGGTATGGTAACCCATTCCAGTATTCTTGCCTGGAGAATTCCATGGACAGAGGAGCCTGGTGGACTACAGTCCATGGGGTCACAAAGAGTCAGACATGACTGAACGATTAACACACACACACACTGAACTCTATAATGGTTTTGTGAAGAAGTGGTCTCTACATTATCAATGGCTGGGACTTTTCTTAGACCTAAAGGATCCACATGTAGTAGGATTTTTAAGACAATAGCATTTGAGATTGTATTTTAGAGCCATATTGATGGGATTTAAATGCTGCCTCCACCCTTTGGGATCTGTATTACGTCAGGAAGATAATTTACGCTTTCTATTGTTAGTTTCCTCATCTGTAAAATGGGGGAAAATAATACTTTCATGATTAGGGAGATGTGAGGATCAATGAGGCACTTGAAGTATGCTTGAAGTATAAGAACCATACAAGTGTTTGCTGTTAATAGTCTTGCTATTTTTAATTTTAGTTGTTGTAACCATCAGCACTTCTGAATGACTATCTCTGGCTCTCCTCCCCCTAGGTTTAGGGTACTTCCCAGTCCCCTTGTGGGAGGTGGGGCCATTTGAGTATTTCTGTATTAAAGGAAGTGATCTGTCATTTTCATGATATTGTTTAGTTGCAAAGTTGTGTCTGATCTTTGCAACCCCATGGACTGTAGCCGACCAGGCTCCTCTGTCCTTGGGATTTCCCAGGCAAGAATACTGGAGTGGGTTGCCATTTCCTTCTCCAGGGGATCTTCCTGAGCCAGGGATCGAACATGCATCTCCTGCACTGGCAGGAAGATTCCTTACTGCTGAGCCTTCAGGGAAGCCCATCACTTTCATACCAAGCTTTTAATTCCTTGTGGAAGACTCTGGAGCTCTCTTCTTGTTGGTGTAGTAACCAGCAGTGTTTTAGATCAGGGATCAGCCAATTTTTCTATAAAGGTCTCAGGTCAAAAATGTTTTTAGTATTGTTGGCCATCTGATCGTGGCAATTACCAAACTCTGCAGTTGAAACACAACCGTGAACAAAACATAAATAAAAAGTATGGCTGTGCATAAATAAAATTTTATGTATGGAAAGTGAAACTTGAATGTCACGTAATTTTTTAGAGGTCGTAAAATATTCCTCTTTTGATTTTTTTCCAGCCATTGAAAAAGGTAGAAATCATTCTTAGCTCATAAGCTATATAAAACAAAACAAAACAAAACAGAACATAACAAATGTTGGGCCAGATTTGGTCTATGGACTATAGTGTGTCCACCCCTATTTTGGATATTGGCTTCTCCAGCAATTCCAGTTCCTGGGTGACACCTCCAAACACAGCCTCACTGAGGAACCACAAAGGGCATATTGCTTGATCAAGAAATAAACCTTCATTGTTTTAAGCCAATGAGAGTTGCGGGTTGTTTGTTATTGCAGTTTAATACAGCCTAATCTGACTCATGCATTATTCTTTAAGATGATGAGAATAAAAATGGTGTATTACCCCCTTAAGAGACCTTAAATTTGCTTCTGTAAATATGTTTAGTGATAACTAAGGTGGAACCATTCCAAGGCTTTTACCCATGAAATACGGTCTTTCAAATCGATGCCATCCATGAAGAACGGGAATGAGATATAGCCGCTCAGCTTCCTCCTCTGTGCACATATCTCATCCCAGCCAAGGATCTGGCCCTTGTCATCTTGGTGTTTTATTGGTGTAGCTGAGAGGTAATCACAAAAGTATATATTTCTTCATATCATGAGACTGTGCCTCTCCTCCACAGTCAGCAAGATCAGAAAACACACATTTAGGGGAAAAGAAGGCAAACAGAAACTCTGATTTGTGTTACACATTGTAGAAGTCATTAACTATGACTCAGGTAGAAAAACTTATTACTTCTCTTTTTGACAGTGATGACAATTTAATAGTATTTGACTCTACCGAGTTACATAAAGCGTCCGGAGGCATTGAAAGGGACTGTTTATCAAGATGATAAACAAGGTTTCCTTTCCTTCCTGGCTGCATGGATGTGATCAGGAGTCTGAGGCCATCTGAAATCACTTAGTCTGGCCACCAGGCAGACATGAAGCTACACGGGACCATCTGCACTTGAAATGAGCTTCACTTAATTGACCTGCTCCACCAGCTCAGCACAAAGGGAGGCATGTTTATGCGAGTACATGAGCACCAGGGCATTCAGTGTGGATTTGGTGACTGAGGGAAGGGTATTAGTCCTACTGAAACCCTGCTCTCTGGAAATCTCATACTCAACTAATCTAAAAACATACAGTCACTTTTGCCTTCTGGTTTACGTAAAGCAGGCTGGATTAATTCTCAGATTTCTGAGAAAGTAGAATGAGTTTGAATGGGTGAGTATAATTTTTTAAAAAAAGTGTTTGTTTTTAGTATTGCTATTATTAACTGTGGCAGTCACTAATGCCATTAGTCATTTCTACTTTGTGCGAGTGAAGTGTTATTTGTGTCCGACTCAATCATGTCCAATTCTTTGAGACCCCATGGACTGTAGCCCACCAGGCTCCTCTGTCCATGGAATTTTCCAGCAAGAATACTGGAATGGGTTGCCATTTTCACCTCCAGGGGATCTTCCTGACCCAAGGATTGAACATGCTTCTCCTGTGTCTCCTGCACTGCAGACAGATTCTTTACCCACTGAGCCATTGGGGAAACTTTCTCCAAAAAGAAGTTTCTCTGTTCTTCTATAGAGAACAGAAAATAGAATACTACTACAGACTAGAAAAGTCTCTATTCTTTTTATCTGCCCAGCAAATTCTGCTACTTCTACTGGTACTTGCTTCTTTGTTTTCCTTAGGGAGTCAAAGGCCTCTTCTCCAGTGTTAGCTCATAGAGTTTTGAAGTTGTTGGTTCTACCCCTGATCCAGAAGAGTGCAAAGACTCAAAACTAACTAAGTGGATTACGAATTCTCTAGTGACCAAGTGATTGCTCCAGTCCCAACTCAAGCTGTACACAATGAGATCCAACTGTAAACTATTCATTCTTGGGAAAATATTTTTTTCTGGAAGTCTTTCTAGTGAAAAGATGTAAATCAGGAGTTTGCCACTATCTTAGTACCATGACATATAAGAGTGCAAATGAATGGAATCAACAAAGAGGGAAGCCAAGTGGAAAAATGGAGTGCTTCCTGGCATTATTGTTACTGCTACTTGATACAGCTCTGCCTGAAGCTGGCAGCTAACTTTGGGCAGAACATGCTTTATTTTTTAGTTTGAATTATATATTCTACCACAGAGAGTCATGAAGCTGACTTATACCAAAGATATTAAGAAGATTCTCCACAATTGTAATTTCTTCTTTTCTATACACTTGCTACATGCAGTACTCTAAGACAGCTTCCAAAACTGACCTCTATCTCAGTGCCACCTCCTGAGGGAAAACTTCCTCTACTTCCCCTGTTAGGTCACGCAATACTTACTGTCTTCTTTTTCATAGAGCTAAAACAACAGTTTTGATCAGAGGACCATATACTCATGCATTCAAAACTATTTTTCTGTTCTTATAACTATGATGGACATGTGACATAGTTCTTGTCAATGGGTTATATACGCAAATTTGCCAAGTATACCTAGGAAGACTTTGCTTTCCTTACGTAACACCTGCCCCTTCCTCTTTACTATTTTTTGCTTCTTTCTATCTGAAATGAAGGCTAGACAGCTGGAAATATAGCAGCTGTTTTGTGCCAATGAGAGAAAGGAAGGTCAAAGATGAGGTTAAGAAAATCGTAGAGACTTTAACCTGGAGAGTGTTAAGCAACAGAAGCCAAGTCACCAAACAAGCCTCCAGATTTTCTATTGAATGAGAAAAAATAAATGCCTACCAGTTTGCTTAACCTACCACCCAGATGAGAGTCCCATTACTTGCAACAAAATGTAGTTCTGATATATTGGTACATGTTACAATTTTTGATAAATGCTTTAAGAAATATATGAGAAAACGAAATAAAGTACCCTTAACTTCAAAGATCTAGTCAGAGACCTAAGACAGAGAGAAAATAAAAATGCATAATTCAAAGTAGAAAGTAGTAAGAGCCTTGAGAGGGAAGACTCTTTCCATTACTGGAGTGTCTGAAGGATTACAAGATACTATCTTCATCCTAATGGATTGAGTAAGACTTGCTGAAGTAAAAGGATTTGATTCAGGTCTTTGGTCCTTCAAGGAGTATTTGTTCTTGTGGTGACAGGAGATAGACACTTCAGGTTCAAAGAATAGGGTGAGCAAATACATAAGGATGAGGCCTGTGACAGACTCTAGAGTGGTCCCCTCTTCATGCTCTGTCTAAGGCTCTCCCCTTAGTGAGGATGGTATTTTTAGAATACAGCGTATGGAATATAGTATGGCAAAGGCGATAGAATACCACTTCTGTGAGTAGGTTATAGATACGGCTAAGATAATGTGATGTCATTCCCATAATGATCTTTTATCTGTATCTCTGTCTGTATCTGCAGCCCCACCTCTATCAAGTCTTGTTAATATGCACTAAAGAGGCTCAGATATTCACTGGAAGGACTGCTGTTGAAGCTGAAGCTCCAATACTTTGGCTGCCTGATGCAAAGAGCTAATTCACTGGAAAAGACCCTGATGCTGGGAAAGATTGCAGGCAAAAGGAGAAGGGGATGGCAGAGGATGAGATGGTTGGATAACATCACTGGACATGAGTTAAGCAAACTCTTAATAGTGAAGGAAAGGAAAACCTGGTTTACTGCAGTCCACGGGGTTGCAAAGAGTCAGATACAACTTAGCAACTGAACAATGACTATTAATACAACAACCACAGAGACACTCTACTTCCAATGCTGACTTCGGGAGAGGATATATGGAAATGTCCACATGGTAAGGAATTGCAAATGGCCTTTAAGCACTGGGAGTAGTCCCTAGTTGGAAGTCATACAACTGCAAGGGCATGGATTCCATCAACAATCTAAAGGAACCTCTGGGGAGAATCCACATGTCTGTCAACTCATACTACATGGTACACTTTTCCTCCAATGTTTAGGGATTAGTTAGGTGATTTCTGGTAAAAAAAATCTCTACCTCATTTGATATTTTATTTCAGTTACCAAAGACATCGCCTAAAAATCAACTGCACTCATAAGATCTAAACAAGTATGAACATGTACATTTTGGTCTTTAAGAATCTGATTGTTCAGAGAAGGAAATAACTTAAGGACAACTAAATTATGGGTTAGGAAGTTTAACTGACATGTCAAAATTTGCCAGTTAGTAAGACAAACCCCAACTGTTTTTACTTGCCTATCTTTTCATTCTTTCTTCTGATAAGAGCATGTCAGGTTTCCTTTGGGGTGTGACTACTCCCACCTTATTTGCAGTCCATGTAGGGCAGGTGAACTAAAGCTTTCAGGGGTGGAACTGTGACCTAGACCTGGCCACACAGCACAGTCCTTCTACAGTCATGGAGACTAGTCTGAAGGTGGGCTTGTGATCCAAAAGTTGGTTCAATCAGGCTGAATCAAGGCTAAGGAGAAATACTGGGAAAAAACTTACTTTCTGTTGGACTAGATGCAAGCTGATCTTTTCAGAGATTCAGCGAAGAATAGAACTGATCTGGAGAACAGTGGACAGAAGAGATAGTGATGGACCTGGCCCTCGTGTAGATCCAACACTGCTGGCTCTTACTCTGGGCTCTTTCTGTAAAGGTGCTAATAAATTCTTTTTTTACTGTATTGGCTTCAGTTATTTAAAGAAGTCTGTGGTGTTATTTTTCACGTCACTTCTCCAAGTCCCCAACAACAACTGGTATCCAAGAATTCAATTTAATTCAATTCTGACCCTAAGTACCAGCTGTTAGGGCAGACCCCACAGGTTGAAGGGTTCAGTCCTCCAACACCGACCTCATTTCTGACAACAGTTGCAAATGGGATGGCCAAACTACCTGCACTTTTGCCTGACTTGGTGATAACTTCAGAGGTTCTCATGACTCCTCTGATTTAATAATTTGCTGGAATGGCTCGCAAAACTCAGGAAGGCAGTTTATGCTTCCTAGTTTGCTATAAATGATTCAACTCAGGAACAGCCAAATAGAAAGGATGCCTAGGACAAGGTATGGTCAGGGGTTGGGAGGAGGGAGGTTTAAGTGGAGCTTCTATAACTGCTCCAGGTACTGCCACCTCCCCACATCGCAAAGCATTCACCAACTCAGATAGATGCTCTCAAAAACTTGTCATTCTATGAAGGTTTTATTGATCTTACATAGGCATGATTGATTTAAATTGCTGGCCATTTGTGATTAACACAACTTCCAGCCTGCTTCTCTCCAACCCTCTTACACCTTGGTTTTCCTGGTACCTTGGTTGTCTTGGTGATCAGCTTCTGTCCTGAAACTATCTCGGGATCCCCCACCACTAGTCATCTCATTAGCATATGAGATACACTTATTACTTTGGAGAGTCCAAGGATATTACCAGCTGTGTGCCAGGAACTGGGTACAAAGACAAAACACCTTTCTATGATACCCTGGGAATTTAGTTTTAGGGTTCTAACATTGTACATAGAATCTTTATGAGAACTTAATTTTTTTTAAATGCACATAAAGTATTTGATACAGTGCCTGAAACATAGTAAAGGCACAAACTGTGTAGCTGTCTTTGTTACTATTAGTGTTCCTGTAATAAAAGTCATCTTTTAAATTTACTGAGACCAATTGGGAGACAGAATCAATTAGATAATGATTTTATGATACGTCTACTGCAGACGAAGTCCAAATAAGTCACCATATTGATTCCTAGCAATTGAACAATCGGGTGAACTGACTCATGGCAACTGGATGGCTGAGCCTCTGTTGTTAAGAAATTCCAAACAGCAGAGTCATGAAAGAATTGGTAAAATATTATAGTGAAGACTCTTGAGCTCAGTAGTAAACCGAACATGGGTTTGAATCCCAACTAGGTCATGTAAAACATGCATTTCTTAAAGTCTCTGAGCTTTGCAAAATGAGATTGTGAGAATAACTTCATTAGGTATTTGGGAAGAATAAATAGAGTAATAAATATGAACAGCTCAGTACAGTTTGACTCAAACTGTAAAACTTCATAATCATCGCTTTCGATGTTTTAATTATATTGACTGACGCAAATACACTGAATTTCAACTCTTAAGTGATGTAAATTAGACCTTAACATTTTTATGACCAGACAGTATTGATTAACTGACATTTGAGCAACATAGAAGCAACGTGTAGAAATAGATTAATTTAGACTTTAACTTATTTAGACTAAATGAGAGAGAAATTTTACCACCTAATGTAAAAAAATGCCATCTTTCAGAATTTCAGCTTATGCCTTTAGATAAGTCAGACATAAAGAGACCTTGCAGTGAGAAGTCTGAAAAAAAAAAAAAAAGACTGCTTTTCCTTGGTTAGATGTCAGTTCGTCAGCACACATTTTATGAGTGATAATCTGAAGAGCAGAATATGGTTACTAAAGTTTTGAGTTCCCTGAAGAAACAGCTATTTAAGTTAATGCTTGTAATGAAATAACATTAGGGAAAAGCTGGCTGAAAAGTACATAAATTTCAACCTAAGGCTAAAGTTTTCTTCTTCACAGCAAATTATATTCAGGTTAATGGGGTCAACATGGGAATTGAAGCTACTGAGGAGGCCTAGGCGTCACATAGCAAATTTCCACTGCACTCAATAATGCATGAAAGCCATTTGGAAGAATGCTGTTTCCAGACAAGTGTTTGTGAAAATTCAAGGTCCTTAGAGAAGAGTCTTACACAAGGAATGCCTTTCTCCTTTTTTCCTCCACAGATTCACTTAGACCTCTGTCTTGGCCTAGAATGTCTTCTTTCCTCCTCAGTCACTTCACACCCTCCAATCTCTCACCCCTAAACTCATCACCTCGCTCTTTCTTGGGTTCCACATCGTTTCTGGAAGCTGAGAGGAGCAATCTGAAACGGCAGTCAAGAGAACAGATTTCGACTATTTAGGGTGTGATTTTACCCTCAGTTCTGGGATGAATTTAACTGTGGAATCCTTGATAAATGACTCTAGCCATCAGTTCCTCTATCTGTTAAACAGGGTTAATTTTAAGAAGCCCATGGAGGAATGGCCAAAACACGTTAGGTCAAAATTACCTCAGAAAGTCACTAACTCCTTCATTAGACTGGAGGGATGCTAACAGTGTAGGAGATAAGACAAAAGGGGAGAACAATTGACTCAAGAGGGCCATCTGTGAAATGGGATATTTCCTGCCATATCAGTGAACAAGGATGTCACAGCCATGCATGATTCATGATGCTGGCCCTCCAAATGTGAGCCTCTGAACCCCAAGGGCACCCAGGAAGAACAATGCTGGCTATTGGTAGCCAGCAGTCACTCCCCAAGGTGAGCAAGGAACTAAGGTGTGAAAAATCAAATCCCAGGATGCTGGCCCCAGATGGGTGAGATGCATATAAAAGGAATGATTGCAGTGAGCCCAGTCTCTTGCATCTTCCCATACATAGGAAAGTGCTAAATTCCGAGACATTGGTTTTCCTTAATTAACAATAATCTTTTGATGTTCAGACCACTTGCCTCTTGTTACAAGCTTCTATATAACCTGACTCCTCCCCCTAGGTCCTCTGAACTGTTCTCTCAGGGTCACTTGAGATGCTGTCTCCAGGGCTTGAAGTCCTAAAAATTCCCACCAAATAAAACAGAACTCTCAACTTCTAGGTTGCGACTATTTTTTAAGTCGGTACATCTCTATCTCATGCCCACTCCAGGAAATATCCAAAAAAAAATCATAAGAATTAGCATTATTAAAATTCTTATTCATTTGTATTGGCTGTAGCTCAGTTCTACTTATGTGTGGTTGAATTGAGTGAGTTCAGTGCATTCGGAGGGCTATTGCTGCTCTTGGTGTTGGAAGGTTACAGACATAGTCAGTTTTACTCTATATTATATTTTAAATTTCAGCAATGAAAATTGTGTGTAGTTTTGTCTTCCCTTTACCATGATCTAAGTATCTGCAAATAGTCTCAGTTTTGGCTTTTGGCTCACAAAGCCTGAACTATTCCTATTTTGCCTGTGAAGCAGATGGAAACTTCTTTCCTTGTAGGTTCTTTGACTAGTCTAATAATTAAATTGACATAATGTAGATTAAGAGGAGAAAAACAAATTTAATTTCATAGGTACAGGAGCTCACAGAAATGTGAGACTCAAAGGGTAGTCAGGTAGTTGAGGCTTAGAAAGCATCCTGAGCTAAGGAAAGGGCTAGGGGCCTGGAGATACAAAGGGAAAGAAGGTCATTCATAGGAAAATGAGAGGAGATGTTTGGAAAACAAAAGTTGCCCTGCTTTGTAGGTAAATTGCTTAGATAAAAAGGTATATCTCTTAATATGTTGTTGTTGTTGCTCCATAGTGTCCGACTCTTTTGCGACCCCATGGATGGTAGCTGGGCTGTAGCTGGCCAGGCTACAGTCAAAATATGCCTCTTTGGCATATGAATTATTTTAAGCTGATATTTTTTGGGAATGCATGTACACCCGTGGTGGATTCATGTCAATGTATGGCAAAACCAATACAGTATTGTAAAGTAAAATAAAGTAAAAATAAAAATTAAAAAAAAAAGAAAATTGGGGCATAAAACAGCTCTGAAAGCCAACTAGAAGTTACTCTTCTTAAAAAATTATTTACATTTCTAAGGGAAACTCCACTTGTACGGGTATCTCCCTTGTTATACCAGGAAGAGCATGACTCAGTTTTTAACAACTCCTACTAATGGAGACAGCAGGAACTTCAATCTGCAAACCAACCCTTGTGTACTGTGCTCTTTTTGGTCATCTCCCATAACTCACTGATCCCACCCCAGTATCTTTTGTCTTTAGCTAATGAGTTTGGGTGAACTCCAGGAGTTGGTGATGGACAGGGAGGCCTGGCGTGCTGCAATTCATGGAGTCACAAAGAGTCGGACACGACTGAGTGACTGAACTGAACTGAACTGAAAGACAGTATAAACGTAGTGGCTTTGTCCATTTTGGTAAGTTATTCACTTTTCTAGAGTCTCTCCCAAGTATACAGGAGGTATACATGTAATTAAACTTAATTTTTCTCCTGTTCATCTGTTTAATGTCAATTTGGTTGTTAGACCAGCCATGGAACCTAAAAATATTTCTCCTCCAACAGTACATACCCAAGAATAGTGAAAGCAGCCATCCAAGAACTTTTCAAAAATGTTTATAGCAGCTTAATTCATTACAGCCCCAAACTGGAAAGAACTTAAATGTTCATCAACAGCAGAAGAAATTTCTGGTATGTTTATGTAGTAGACCAGTATACAGAAATGAGAATGAGCCATCTACTCCTGTATGGAACAAAGGCAAAAAAGTGGCCAGATACCAAAGAAGATATAGGATTTTAATGATTTTAAATGTCTTTTTTAAAGGCAAAACTATATGGTATTAAAACTTAGGAAAGTAATTCCCTTGGAGGACAAAGCAGTGACTGAAAGGGGTCACAAGGGATGTTGGTGGATTTTGGTATTATTCTGTTTCTTTATGTGAATTGTGGTATCAAAATGAATACAGTTAGTAAAAATTCACTGAGCTGTTCATTCATGACTTGTATGCTTTTCTCAGTGTATCTATCAGTTCAGTTCAGTCACTCAATCATGTCCAGCTCTTGGCGACCCCATGGACTGCAGCATGCCCGGCCTCCCTGCCCATTACCAACTTCCAGAGTTTACTCAAATTCATGTCCATTGAGTCAGTGATGCCTTCCAACTACCTCATCATTTGTTGTCCCCTTCTCCTGCCACCTTCAATCTTTCCCAGCATCAGTCTTTTCCAATGAGTTAGTCCTTTGCATCAGGTTGCCAAAGTATTGGAGTTTCAGCTTCAGCATCAGTCCTTCCAATGAATATTTAGGACTGATTTCCTTTAGGATGGACTGGTTGGATCTCCTTGCTGTCCAAGGGACTCTCAAGAATCTTCTCCAACACCGCAGTTCAGAAGCATCAATTATTTGGCGCTCAGGCAATGGCAACTCACTCCAGCACTCTTGCCTGGAAGTTCCCATGGATGGAGGAGCCTGGTAGGCTGCAGTCCATGGGGTCACGAAGAGTTGGACATGACTGAATGATTTCACTATCAATTTTCACTTTCATGCATTGGAGAAGGAAATGGCAACCCACTCCTGTGTTCTTGCCTGGAGAATCCCAGGGACGGGGGAGCCTGGTGGGCTGCCATCAATGGGGTCACACAGAGTTGTATACGACTGAAGTGACTTAGCAGCAGCAGCTTTTTTTATAGTTCAACTCTCACATCCATACATGAACACTGGAAAAACCATAGCCTTGACTAGATGGAACTTTGTTGGCAAAGTAATGTCTCTGCTTTTTAATAAGCTGTCTAGGTTGGTCATAACTTCCAAGGAGCAAGTGTCTTTTAATTGCATGGCTGCAGTCACCATCTGCAGTGATTTGGGAGACCCCCAAAATAATCTCTCAAGGTTCCCACTGTTTCACCATCCATTTGCCATGATGTAATGGGGCCAGATGCCATGATCTTCATTTTCTGAATGTTGAGCTTTAAGTCAACTTTTTCACTCTCCTCTTTCACTTTCATCAAGAGGCTTTTTAGTTCCTCTTCACTCTCTGCCATAAGGGTGGTGTCATCTGCATATCTGAGGTTATTGATATTTCTCCCAGCAATCTTGATTCCAGCTTGTGCTTCAGCCAGCCTGGCATTGCACATGATGTACTCTGCATATAAGTTAAATAAGCAGGGTTACAATATACAGCCTTGACATAATCCTTTTCTTATTTGGAACCAGTCTGTTGTTCCATGTCCAGTTCTAACTGTTGCTTCTTTACCTGCATACAGGTTTCTCAAGAGGCAGGTCAGGTGGTCTGGTATTCCCATCTCTATAAGAATGTCCACAGTTTGTTGTGATCCACACAGTCAAAGGCTTTGGTGTAGTCAATGAAGCAAAAGTAGATGTTTTTCTGGAATTCTCTCAGTTTTTCAATGATCCAATGGATGTTGGCGATTTGATCTATAATTCCTCTGCCTTTTCTAAATCCAGCTTCTCAGTGTATGCTGCTGCTGCTGCTAAGTCACCTCAGTTGTGTCCGACTCTGCGTGACCCTATGGACAGCAGCCCACCAGGCTCCTCTGTCCATGGGATTCTCCAGGCAAGAATACTGGAGTGGGTTCTTAGTGTATAATGTTTCAATTAAAAATTATCTTAAAAAGAAGCGAACACTGAAGCCTTTTAGACTTCCTACTGATAAGACCCCCCATCTCAACAGAAGTTTTGCTTTAAAGTAAAGAAATAAATGAAGAAAAACAGACCCTCTTTTATAATTAGGAAATGTAAAGTTAGAAATATTTTTTTCTAATCATTTTTATAAAAAGGATAAAGAAGGCTAATGTCCAGAGTTTATGATCTTACATAAAAGCAGGCACAGACACAACTGGGGAATTATTAACAGACATTTTTTCACACTATCTATTGATATTAAATGGATGTATTCTGTGACCCAGTAATATCAATTCTAAAAGTCTCTTCTACTGATATCCTTACAAAAGTTAACAAAGCTGCATGTACAAAGTTATTCAGGGTACCTTAATTCATAATAGCTAGAAAAATGAGACAGTTATTAAAGATTATATAAAAATGAAAAAATTAATTACAAAGAGGCCAGGCTGATGAAAGCTTTTTCTGTGTTTCCTCTGGGGGAAAAAAAATATGAGCTTAAGAAGTGCTGTCAAATATCTACTATGATTAGCCACAGATAGAATAATTGAAAAATCAAGGCAAAACACTTGCAGACTTATAAGTATATTCAAGTTCTCCTTGATTCAAGGTAGAGGTCGTACAGACATGTTTTCCAGCATCTACAAGTATAAACCTTAAAGATATAGAGCTGTCTTTATCAATATAGACTATATAGTAGCTGGCAGAATTCACAATTTTATCTTAATTAAAAAGTTATCTTTGACTCATGGGCAGAGATAATTTTCTTATTTTCACTGTAGAAAAAGTTCACATATAAATTAAATACAATTAAAGTGACCTGTATTGTGGTTCATTAACTTTCACAATAAAAACCCTTTTCTTATCCACCAGTGTACAATAACTCTTTTGGGTCAGTTTTTCAGATAAATATCATTTAACAATGCAAAAAATTACAACCTAATTTTCTACAAAATAGGTTTTTGAAGTAAAGCTAAAGCACTGATGGTGAATCACATGAGATCTATAGTCCATTGTGATAAAATTGTTGGCTAATTATTAAGCTTTAGAAAGACCATTCAAAAGGCCCCTTTAGTCACTTAAGTTTATATTCAAAAGACATCAGATGGCCATAAACTCTTTTTTTTTTTTTTTTTTTTTTTTTTTACTGCCCTCTGCTCACAGCTGTACGCCACAAGCTAGAGGAGGCATTCTCTGATAATTTACACAAAGGCCACAAGTGGGCTAGCATCCTGAGTTGAGAACTGTGGCTCCCAAACCTGGCCCATCATCATAATGATTTAAAAAAAATATAGAGGTTAGGGCTTTTCAAAGATTTTGGTGTTTTTTTTTTTTTTTTTTTGCAACTACTTTTATATATTTTTAATTGATAGACTACTTTTTGGAGCAGTTTTAGGTCTGCGCAGAGAGTATCGAGTTCCCATGTACACCATCTCTCTCTGAGTGTAGTTTCTCCTGTTATTATTAATATTTTGCATTCATCTGGTATGTTTGTTCCAACTGATGAGCCAATATATTGATACATTATTATTTTTTTTTTCTGACCTGTTGCTGTTTATTTATTTATTTATTTTTGAACAGTGCGGAGATTCCTTAAAAAATTGCAAATAGAACTACCTTATGACCCAGCAATCCCACTTCTGGGCATACACACTGAGGAAACCAGAATTGAAAGAGACACATGTACCCCAATGTTCATCACAGCACTGTTTATAATAGCCAGGACATGGAAACAACCTAGATGTCCATCAGCAGATGAATGGATAAGAAAGCTTTGGTACATATACACAATGGAGTATTACTCAGCCGTAAAAAAGAATTCATTTGAATCAGTTCTGATGAGATGGATGAAACTGGAGCCGATTATACAGAGTGAAGTAAGCCAGAAAGAAAAACACCAATACAGTATACTAACACATATATATGGAATTTAGGAAGATGGCAATGACGACCCTGTATGCAAGACAGGAAAAAAGACACAGATGTGTATAACGGACTTTTGGACTCAGAGGGAGAGGAAGAGGGTGGGATGATTTGGGAGAATGACATTCTAACATGTATACTATCATGTAAGAATTGAATCGCCAGTCTATGTCTGACGCAGGATGCAGCATGCTTGGGGCTGGTGCATGGGGATGACCCAGAGAGATGTTATGGGGAGGGAGGGGGGAGGGGGTTCATGTTTGGGAACGCATGTAAGAATTAAAGATTTTAAAATTTAAAAAATAAAAAACTAAAAAATAAAAATAAAAAAATAAACAGCCATAAACTCTTTAAAAAGGTCTAGTAGAATTGATTGCTAGCTTCACAGTTTGGAATAGAGACCAGGAGGTCCAAAGGAGCCTGGTACAATGAAGACCCAGTGTGCCTGCTATCTATACCTAAAGATGCTGGGGATCTATTAGGGAGAGCTAATAAATAAGAGGTTGGTGCTAAGATTTTGAAAGAAATTCATGGGATAATGAGCTGAAGATAGCAAGAAGTAATAGAGATAAATATTAGATACAACCTATTAGAAAAAAAGGTGTAAGTATACATGGAAAAGAGGTTTAACAGCAGCAATGGCTCTGAAAAAAGGAGACAGATTTAAATGGACAGTGAATTCAGAATGAGGCCTCTGTGTGATGTAGTACAGGGCTCAGTGTTAAAGACTCCGCCTGCCAGTGCAGTAGACACCAGGAGACTTGGGTTCAGTCCCTGGGTGGGGAAGATCCCCTGGAGAAAGGAATGGCTACCCACTGTAGTATTCTTGCCTGGAGAATTCCATGGACAGAGGAGCGTGGTGGGTATAGTCCATGGGGTCGAAAAGAGTCAAATATGACTGAGTGAATGATCATGCATGTGACGTGGCTACTAAAACTGCTTATGAGCTTTGAGGCTTCATTAATACAAGTTGAGTATCTAGTTTAATTATTTCAACCACTTTTTTTCTTTTAAATTCATAGTAACTTTTTATAAAGGTAAAATTGAAAGCTAGTGATTTCAATATGCATTCATTCAGTGGCATATTCCCTCCAAACTCCTTCTAAGACTGCTTTTCTGTGTCTCTCACAGTCAAGTTCCAAGCCTAAGTTTTCGTAATGTAAGTTAAGACATTAGGAATTTTATTTGATTTCTAAAAATAATGCTATATTGAAATACCAAATATGCTTTTTAAAATTATACAGAATATGCTTTGTGATTAATAATTCATATTTAATCATAAAATAGCACACATTTCTTTCATAAAATGAGGAAATGTCACCTTAAATCTCAAGTATTAGTTTCAATGATAATAGTCAGAAAGGGTTTAGATTGTTTAAGGAATACAATCATTGTTTTGTATAAAAACTAGAGCTGAATGAAATGCATAATGTATAAATGACATTCCAAGGCTACAGTTTCAGAAAACAACCATGAGCTCCTTCATACACACACACACACACACACACACACACACACACACACACACACACACAGAGGTTGCCATGTCACTCTTAGACACTGTAAGTACTATTGATGACCCTGTCAGGGCATCCTTAACTCTGGCAGAGAACTCACAAATGACATCGTAAGTGAGAGAAGAAAGAAGACTCTATGAAATGAAAGGAAAGTTTGGGCACACAGATGACCCTAATATATCCTCATGCTTTTACTTCCCCAGCACCCATCATAATGCCAGGTACAGTTTGTTATTCAGTTGTTGTGTTTGCAAACCCATGGACTGTAGCACAACAGGCATCCCTATCCTTCACTATCTCCCGACTTTTGCTCAAATTCATGTGCATTGAGTCGGTGATGCTGTGTAATCACTGAAGGTTGACTGCAGGGTAAAATCATACCAAGACTCTTCACTAAGGCATACGATTTCCATGGTGCAGCGGCACGAATGACTACACACAAAAGTTGCCTGGAGTGCAAGTTCGATGCATGAAGCAGGGCACTCAAAGCTGTGCTCTGGGACAACCCAGAGGGATGGGGTGGACGGGGAGGTGGGAGAGGGGTTCAGGATCGAGGGACGCATGTGCACCTGTGGCTGATTCATGTCGATGTACAGGAAAAAACACCACAATATTGTAAAGTAATTAACCTCTGATTAAAAAGAAATGTTTATAAAAATTGCCCTGATAGTACTATTTAATATACATTTTTTATATTAAATAGTACTATCCAGGCAACTTCTGGGCATAGTGAGGACAAGTAAATGCTAACTAGGCTTTATAAACATTTTATGAAGCAAAAGATCCTGAGGAGATGCTTTTATGTAACTGGAAAACTCCAAAATCACTTAACAATCTAATAATGTCTTTCTTAGAGTTTTGGAATAAGCCCTATTGCAAAATGAACTACCAACTGTCGTTTTGAGTCTAGCACAGAGGATCTCAGATCTGTAAGAAACCTAATTATCAGTGGAAGTATACTGTCTGGATTTACAGTCACCAGAATTTTCAGTCCTGCTTTCAGTCAACAACAAAGAAGGCTTTATGAAGGCATAGATTTGAGATTTATTCCATCACATTCTTCTTGGGCCTAAGGGCTTCATCCTTTAGAGAGTGTCTATATGCAGATACCAAAAAGGAACATTAAGGTGCAGAGAGTATGGATTTAATGCATGACTTTACAAAGCAAATTCTGAGCACACTGGCAATCAAGATGTAGGGCAAGTGTATGTATTTCCATATCAAACCAACATAGACACTAGAGAATGATCTTTCTTTCTAAACTAAAGGGTCTTGCAAATTGATCTCATGGGACATTGCTCCTAGGACTTAATTCTTATGCATATAACATCTTTCAAAAGTGAATCAAAGGGAAAGCAAACCTTCTTCAACAAAATAAGCTTCTGGCAGGCAAAGCTTCAGACACTTGGCATTTCAATTGGCTTACACCTAACTACCTACAGGGCAGCCAAGAGGAAACAAAGCCACAGCCTACAACCCTCCCCATCAATGGCACAGTTGGCTGTCTGCAGGCAACGCTGTTGGTGAAGGCAAATATTTCTCTCCCAGGAAGGGGAAGCTGGATGTCAACAAAGATGGAGATGGGAAAACAGACTAGATCAAGCACATAGCAACCTGCACGAGTTCTCAACATGGATGAAATGAAACTGATTGTCTTGAAGATGGACTTTTAAAATATGTACTCTGTGTCATCCACATATGAGATTAGAGACAAAGTAAGCAAAGTAACTAGGAACCACCACAGTTGGCACATATCATTAAAGAACTACATAACCTCATCTGAGCCATGAATTTGGAGTCATAAAAATGTGCTTTAAGTTCCAATTTTGTTATTTACTAGTTGTGTGACTGGTGAGTGTATTATCTTACATAATAACTCCGAGTCTCTGTTTCTTCTTATGCAAAATAAGGATAACATAGTAACCACATAGTGTTATATACAGAAATTATTTTTCATGTTGTGGGGATTAAATTTAGCACAGTCCCTTGCTTATAGCAGAGGTCAGCAAACTTTTTCTGTAAACAGCTAGAGGCCAGATAGTAAATATTTTAGGCTTTGGGTGCCTAGTGGTCTCTGTCTCAACTGCTCAATGTGCTCATGTAAGCACAAAAGCAGCCAGAGACAACATGTAAATGATGGGACTGTGTTCCAATAGGATTTTATTTGCAAAAACAGGAGGTGAGTTGGATTTGGCTCAGAGGTTGTGATTTGTAATGGTTTAAGAGATATGTTTAATAGTAATATTATGAATCCAGTTCCAGTTCAGTTGCTCAGTCGTGTCCGACTCTTTGTGACCCCATGAACCGCAGCACACCAAGCCTCCCTGTCCATCACCAACTCCTGGAGTTCACCCAAGCTCATGTCCATCGAGTCGGTGATGCCATCCATCCATCTAATCCTCTGCCTCCCCTTCTCCTCCTGCTCTCAATCTTTCCCAGCATTGCGGTCTTTTTAAACGAATCAGCTCTTTGCATCAGGAGGCCCAAGTATTGGAGTTTCATCTTCAATATCAGTCCTTCCAATGAACACCCTGGACTGACCATCCATATCAAATATTTGAAATTACTTACAATATGCCACATACTGTGCTAGGTGCTTCATTTACAGTAATTCATTTAGTTATCATAAGATAGGAACTATTCTGCTATTAATATCTCCAATTTTATAGCACAAACAGACCCAGAGGTGTTAGTAACTTGCTTCAAATTACACAGCTTAGAAGCTGAAAAGTCATGATACGAACCTAGGTCCTCAGGTTTGGGAGTTTGTTTTCTTAACCACTCACTACGGCACTGACTATTACCTATTCCTTTGTATGTGTGTGCTCATCCTGTTCAATTCTGCAACCCCATGGACTGTAGCCCACCAGGCTCCTCTGTCCATGGAAATTTCCAGGCAAGAATACTGGAGTAGGTTGACATTTCCTTCTCCAGGGGATTGTCCTGACCCAGGGATCAAATCCACATCTCCTTCACTGGCAGGCAGATTCTTTTTAACCACTGTGCCACCTGGGAAGTGACTCCTCTATCAGAATGTAATTAAATGCCAGGAAAAAAAGCCAGTTTGAAATTGAAGTTCAAACAAAACACTAATGTAGTTCAATTTTGAGGAAATGGACCACTCATATTTGTAATGATCAGGCTGTCTTGAAAAATTTGGAAGAGCCTCAATTAGCTTTACCTTTGATTTCTGCCATCCTTACACAGGTTTGGGGGAAGGCATTCTACTTGTAACTCATAATTCACTGTATGTTCTCTCTTTGCTGTGAAATTATTTGAAGGAAAATGAACTCAGAATGACATCGATAAGGGTGGAGAGGGCTGCTATAAATTATTTAGGCCAAAGAGAACTTTAAGGATGATTTTTATATCAGCTGTTGTGTGACAATCTAGATGGGTGGGCTGGGCTGGGAGGTGGGAGGAAGCTCAAGAGGGAGGGGACATAGCTATACCTATGGCTGATTCATATTGATGTATGGCAGAAACCAACACAGTCCTGTAGAACAATTATCCACCAGTTAAAAGTTTTAAAAATAAAGAATGATTTGCTGTGGAATATTGTTACTTGAAAAAAAAATATATAAAAAAGAAAAAAACCAACAATGTATGATAGTTCACCATCCATTTCAAAACATGTAACAGGGGACTTCTCTGGTGGCTCAGTGGCTAAGACTCCACACTCCCAATGCAGGGGGCCTAGGATGGATCCCTGTCTGGGAATTAGAGCCCACGTGCCACGCTACAACAAAGAGTCAGCACATCGTAGCTAATGATCCAGCCTGCTACAACTAACAGACCCCTGTGCTGCAACTAAGACCTGGCATAGCAGAATACATAAGTAAATAAAAATTAAAAAAACAAGAACATACATGATAACTAACCAAGGACTTCACTCTGACAAGGATTTTTTTCTAGGCAAACACCACAGTTTTTAATATTCACTGGAAACATTTTTGAAAGAATAGGCAAAAGATTTTCCCTTCTGTGGGAAAAAAAAATTGTGGAGGGCCATTCTTTCCCTGTTTTTCGTAACAGCCTAGCTGCATGCATTATCTCATTTAATCCCAGGCACTATTACTATCTTCATTTCACAGATGAGGAACAAGAGGTTCAGAGAGGTTAACTTGCCTAAGCTCACACAGTTAGTAAATTACAGTGCTAGGATATAGCCCCAAGATAGTGGATTCCAAGGTTAAATGTTGAAGCACTTAACCTTTGCACGGAGCTGTCCCTCTCCCACTCAAGAATGTCATATAATTGACAGAGAATGAGAATGTGAAACTCAAAGGTTCATGTTCCACTGAAGACCAGGAGACAAAGTGTGAAATGGAGTGAAAGATAGATGGAAAAACATCATCACGTTAACAGTTCTCAGGCACTCACTGGGCAGTCTCTGGTAGGTTTTAAAATATACAGATGCCTGACTGCTTGTCCAGAGATTCTGATTCATTTTGGACTAGTGGAACTAAAAGCTAAGGTTTCACCCCTGACTATGCCTTGGAATCCCTTGGTGGATTCATATATGTATGTATAAAAATGAGCTACAGCAAGGGTCTCAAACTTGGTCGCATATTTGAACCACTTGTGTATGTGTATATATGTACTTAGCACAGAGCCTGACACATAGAAGGAACTCAAAAAATAATAGTTATTACTGTCAGTTGAGAATGTGGACCATGAAGAAGCAAACCTCATATCTGTTTTAATGAATTGAGTTAAATCAGGAAAAATGATTCATAGTAGTCCTTGGAAATCATCTATAAGTTAATCTGATATTGACTTCTTCCAGACAAGAGAGTTGATTGGACTTATTTATAGACAGAATATACAGATTGTGACTGCCTTAAAGTCACAGGACAACATCTGAGTCATCTTCATTTTTTTTTTTTTTTTTGCCCAGTTACTTGCATGGCATAAGCACACAGTATATACTCATTGAGTTGATTCCAAACATGTACTTACTTTATGTAGGTAAGCCAGAATCCATGATTTTAATTAACTATATCCATCAAAATAGAAATTATTTCCACAGTACTAGAAAGTCCTGTTAGACATTACCATATGAGAACATCACCATCTAGAGTAGAATTCACAATGGAAAGCAGTTCTTTCTTGAACAAAAGGAAGTTCTTGCCTTAGATGACATTAGCTGATCAAAAAGTAAAGTGAAAAACAGAAGGCAAAACGGCTCTTTATATCTGAGAGGATTACAGATCAGTTGGTAGCTCTGAAAAACAAACAAAAAACTCCTAGTAGAGTTATGTCAAAAGGGGACCTTCTTCCCCAAAGATTTGGTTGTGATAAGCTCAACACCACATAAATCTATCTGCACATACAATGATTGTGAAATGCGATTAGTCCATGGAGAGTCAACTGTACCATCATCACAAGAATAGGGTGGTGGTAGATAAGAATTTTTTAAAACTCTTCGCCTGGAGGATGATTTTGCAGGCAGGGAGATAAGAGCTGTTGAAAGTAATGAGATCCGTACTGAACATATAAAGACAGAGCTCCTGGGATCACTGAGAAAATTCGAAAAGGCTGAGCTGGAGTTCCTAGCAGGGTTAGAAACATTTACCTCACATGAAAGCATAGTAAGTAATGTAACAACTAGAAGACCTGGAAGTAGGTGACTCTCATCAATACAGAATCATATGGTGCATGCCTACAATGATACTGACACAGTATGGTGATTTCTAGAAATAGATGAGGAGGAGAGGAGTTGCATAATGCAGAACAGTTGTGGGAATTTTTAATAGTCATTTTATGCATTAAGGCTTACTGAATTCTAGAGTGTTCAAAGAGCCAGTTAATTTTAATAAATATTAATCTGTGCAAACCGTTAAATCAGTAACCTCTCCCTTCTAATTCTACTCTGTATGTAATTGTACCCCATAGGGATATTTCTCTTTTTATAAGTGCATATACATAATAGTACAGAGGGCAACAGAGAGTGATTAATCTGCTCAAAATCCACTTTCCCTCAGTCCCCTCCTCCTTACAAAGACAAGCCCCTCACTGTTTGCTCTGTTTATATGGCTACAGTATGCTGGTAAGTCACTTCAGTCGTGTCCGACTCTGTGCGACCCCATAGACGGCAGCCCACCAGGCTCCCCTGTCCCTGGGATTCTCCAGGCAAGAACACTGGAGTGGGTTGCCATTTCCTTCTCCAATGCATGAAAGTGAAAAATGGAAGTGAAGTCGCTCAGTTGTGTCCAACCCTCAGCGATCCCATGGACTGCAGCCTTCCAGGCTCCTCCGTCCATGGGATTTTCCAGGCAAGAGTACTGGAGTGGGGTGCCATTGCCTTCTCTGACAGTATAGGCAATCATATTTCATAAAATATGACCCCTACCTCCTCAGCTGATTGGCCAGGAATGGGTAATTGACAAAAATATATCAAAGGGGACATGGAATTCTTATACCCATTTGCTTGATCTCTTGAATGACTGGATTTCATCACAGAAGTTGTAGGTTTGACCATGTTTAACTATGTTAGTTAACAAAAACAAAAACCAGTTTACAGAGTAGAGGGATACAGAGAGGAGGTAACCCCATCTTTGGTCTATTTCTGAGTCTTCGATGCATTCCTTCCTTTAGGTTCAAGGAGATATTCTATACCCTTGTGATACATTTCTTTCTTGTGTTTCATTCTTGCTCAAATGGGTTTCTACTCTTGTCAAACAGGAGTCTGAATTAATACAGAAATGGGCTCTAGCTGTTTGCAGAATCCATTCGCTTTCACTCATGAAAGAGGGTCCTGACAAAATGAATGTTTGCTGGGGAGAGTGACCCAAGTTTTCAGTGTGAATGCTGATAAGCATTTCCCTTGCATTGGAGTCAGATTTGAAAATCTGGCTTCAAATTAAGATTGGCATATCTGGTCCTCCAGATGGTGGCTCGTGTCTTGATATAAATTGAAATGACTTCTGATTCTTATGGCAGCTCTGACATCAACATTTATTTCATAGCCAGAGTGTGCTGGGGGCTGCTGATCAGGCTAAAAACGGTACCGTCTGCTGACGGGCTGCGGTGAGGAAAACAAAGCGGCTATGGCCACTGTGGTTATAAGGGCAGATGGATTAGAGTAAATTACCTGGATTTAAGTCTTGCGTTACTTTGACTAGCTTAAACCGCTCCCCCGAAGTTTATTATTTATGAAGCTAAACAGAATGGTGTAAAGAAAGCAGTACCCTTTTAGAGCTTAACTAAACACCGGTTCACATCTCACTTCTGCTACTCACTAGTAGTCATGTGACTTCAATTCAGTCCCTCACAGTTTCTTAGCCTCAGATGCCTCCTCTGTAACCTGAAAATCATCGTAAGAAACATTGGAGGAGCTAGAGGCATAGTAATTATGGGAGAAGGTTTTGGCAGGAAAAAGTTCTTTGCAGCAAAGAGCTCTCTGCAGGAGGCGACACTTTGTCTTGACAGTAACCTTAAATCAAGCACACCAAGCTCTACTCATCTCTGGTCCTAGCACACCATTCCTACCTTTTGATCACACAATACTTTGCCTAACTTTTTTGTTCTTTTCATAGTTCAAAGAAGTAGGAATGAAGAATAAGCAATTAATAGATGACTGGATTTCTTCCCTAGTTTCTTCTGCAATAATCTCTCAGACAAACTGTGTGAACAGGTTTGCACCTAAAGAAAGGTCACAAGGAGTCAACAAGCCTGCATAAAGTGGGGAATGGCAACTACTCTGACCCCCCATCTCAGTGATAAACTGAGGTAACTTCTCTGTTTCCCTTTAAAAGCTTTCAGGGCTGTATAGACTCTTTGGAGGTAGATTTTGGGGGATGCTGAGACCACCATTTCCCCAGATTGTGGGCACTCTGATTGAAAGCAAACTTCCTTTCTATCAACATTTGTGAGTACTGATTTTATAAGTGGTGTGCAGCAAGACCTGATTTGATAACAGTTAGTCATCGTTTGTGCTGTGCTCAATCGTGTCCAGTTCTCTGAGATCCCACGGATTGTAGCCTGCCAGGATCTTCTGTCCATGCCCTTCTCCAGGGGATTTTCCCAACCTAGGCATCGAACCCAGGTCTCCCACAATGCAGGTAGATTCTTTACCAGCTGAGCTACCTGGGAAGCCCACTCATCACTTAGTAGTTATCCTTATTAGCCAAGGTTGTGTTATTTGGTTTAATTCATTTTTTACTTCATTTGTTTTTCATTCCACAATTTTTTTTTTTATACCTGCTATGTGTTGTGCACCACGTGAGGGTCTAGAATGGAATCAGTGAAAAAGGGCAACACTCATGTCCTCACTGTGCTTACAATACAGCAGGCACTCCGAAAGAAACAACGAAGGCTCAAACTTCTTGGTCTTTGGAGACCCTTACAAGACTCTGTCTGAACAGGCAGTGGTGTTGTTTGCCATCTTTTTAAATGCAGCATGCATAAACATATATGTTTTTTCTTCATGCTCGTTTTTGAACCACCTGTGTGAGGGTATAATCATTTGGACAATTTTCTCTTGGCCACAGTTGCAAGGCAATGATCTGTATCCTCTTGTAGGCAGCACCCTGGTACTCAATAAACAGTAGTGGAAACTTGCAACATGAAACAGGAAAGATATATTAACTGTGAACTTTACATATTGAGGGTCCAATTTCTTCCCACTGAGTTGGAAGCCAAATAAATCCATTTCTTTCTCCAGTGGGAGATTTGCCTGCTGACGGATTGGGGGCCTTGCACACAGGCTTCCTTTATAAACCTTGACAGTTTTTCAAATAAGTTTTGTATTTTCCAACAGATTCCTGGGTTCAGCTTCTCACTGAGGCTATTCCTTTGTGTCTTTCACTTCTTGTTTCTAATCACCGATTTCTTCAGTGCTGGATTTATTTTATTTTTTCCATCTGATTGGCTGTGCTATTTCATTTGATTAATCCAACCTTTGTTGTATGCAGGTCTTTGCACTTTATTCCCCAAATTGTGCTTTTCTAGTTGAGTTTTCATTTGCTTCTACATTCACAAGACTATGCTGTGTTATGTCCTGAAATTTCTTTGCCCTGCAGTTTTGCATCACCTGCTGGTTCCACATTAGGCTATTTGTCATGTGACTAGCAATTAGTAAAAATGGCATTTTGAGCAGATGCCCAGAGGAGGACCAAAGATTGGTAGTTCATCTCCAAATCCACCTGGCCTCCTTCATCAAAGTGCTCATTAACTCGCAGTTTGAGATTCCATGCTGTCAGATTCTGGGATTGTCTATTTTCCATTAGACTTTGGATCAGCATGTGTACGGTAAAGAATCCACTTGCAAAGCAGGAGACCTGGGTTCAGTCCCTGGGTTGGGAAGATCCCCCAGAGGAGGGCATGTCATTCAAGCCCAGTATTCTTGCTTGGAGAATCCCATGAACAGAGGAGCCTGGCGGGCTACAGTCCACGGGGTCACAAAGAGTTGGACACGACTGAGCGACTAAGCATAGCACAGCATCTGTAACAGTCTTTCTCTTTACTTGAATGTACTTTTTCAGCTATTGTTGACCCGTCAGACTGCCGCCAGGGCCCAGAGGATCCCTCAAGGCTGCCAAGTTATGTTCTTCATCTAGGCTGGCCAGACCACAAATGTTATTAACACTGTCTTGCTGCATTTCCAAAACAAGCAAATAACACTGAAGTTCTATGTTTCTTTGATTTTTTTTTAATGGAACGTTCTTAATAATTTACTTATTTAACTCATAATCAAATAAAAGTGAGACTAATAAGAAGGTACTTTTGTTAAATACATTATGTGTATTTGACCACTGGTCTCAGACTGCCTACAAAAATTGACTCATTAGATACTGGCTCACCTTGACTGAAGTTTTCACAAGTTTGAATTAGAATAAAACTTCACCCAAGAATCTAGATTTTTTGATTTCTCTGAAAATTATCAGAATGTTTGGCAACTTTGGGCCATCATGCCCCCAGGGGAATAATTAGCTGGTGATGAAACTGACTGGCAGCCCCCTCCTACTGAGAATTAGCATGTGTTCCCTTGTTTATCACAGTCTTCACCACTCCCTTCTGTCTCCCATTTGGTCACTTTGGTTATTTCTTAATTTTTTTGCATCCTGTATGCATTTGAGGTGGCAACATCTGCATTATGGGATTTCAAGCATTTTAACTTTATAAAAATTCTGAGAAGCAAAGGCTCAAAGAGGTTTTGTTTCTAATAAGGGTGGACTTGTGCTTATTTATATTGTATCAATGGGGACAGGAAAAAAATCACAATCTCCTTTTAACAGAAGAGTCGATAAAATTAGAAAAACAAAATGCTTCTAGCTTCGTTGGCCTTTTCTTTTCTTCACTGATATCTATATATCATTATACTAGTTTAATGTTGGGGCTTCCCTAGTCGTTCTGATGGTAAAGTATTAGCCTGCAATGTGGGAGACCCAGGTTTGATCCTTGGGTCAGGAAGACCCCCTGGAGAAGAGAATGGTAACTCACTCCAGTATTCTTGCCTGGAAAATTCCAATGGACAGAGGAGCCTGCAGGACTATAGTCCATGGGGTTGGCATACCGTAGGACATGACTGAGCTACAGTTACGGGAACAAACAACTAAACCAAAGGAGCTAAAGAGGGTGAAAGTAAAAGTAGTGTTCTGGAAGATTACACCCCAAATATCTTCTTCAACCAGAAGATGCAATCACATGATAACTGTCAAGTAAGTTGATCAAAACTTTTTCTCTCTCCAGTGGAACAGGCTCCCCTGTTTGCTCCCTCAATGGCTAGAAACTGGAACTGACTGGCAGGTGTCTCAGACCACATCATGCAAAGCGAGTTGTGCTGGTATCAGTTCTATGTGCTCCCAGCTGCCTTCCCAGCGTTCCATAATTTATTCCATTTCTCAGTGATCAGGGAATTCAGACAATTAAAAAACAAATAAAAAGCAATACAGAAAAGGGAGAAGGCATAACAAAAAGAATACTCACTCTCCAATTTTCTAAGAGATTTTTTGTGGCTTTTACATGTGGTTTCATGAAGACAACTTCCAATTCGTCTAAGGTTTTGATACCACTGCTCTTGTCTTTCACTCTTGAAAAAAGAATTCCACTATCTGATTTATAACATCTATTTCCTTTAAGTAGTCAACAATTCATTTTAGAATTTTTGCAGAGTTCAGCTATTTCTTGTACTTTGCTTAAATTCACACTGCAAAGTTTTTTTTTTTTTTGGTTAAAGAAGGCTCTGTACTTTAAAACAAATGTATATTCTGCCATGAAATCTCTTGAATGTTTTGAAAGCATATGGGTGGTCTTATTTTATTTCCTCTCAACTTAAGGAAGATTTCTTTTGTCTTCTGAAGGCAGGGCACTTGCAAATATTTTGAGAAGGAACCTGGACTTGTTCCTAATAAGAATTCTAGAAAAAGAAGCCCTTGTTTAACAAGAAGAGTATTTGGAGAAACAATGCAAGAGGCAGAGCCAATTTATATTGAGATTGAAAACAATGTGTGAGAGAGTGATGGCAAATCCCTAAGAAATTGAGGATTTAAATACGACAAGAGCTATAAAAAATACAATCGGTGAAGGGAGAAAGATCATTCAGAAACCAGATAGGACAATATAGTCTTTGAACTGTGACCACTGTTGGCCAATAACCAGTGGGAAAACATTTTTTACAGTACTGATTTTTAAAATTGGTCCCATAAATATTTTGCCTGTTTCAATAATGTGCTTAAACACATACATCACCTTAATTGAAGGTATAGTTTCTCTGCAAAGAATAAATAATTCACTTTATTTTTGTACAATTTTGTTGAACTTTAACATTAATCTATTGACATGTAACGTTAGCCAATGCATCACCTCTCTCTTCACATACACTATTAAAGGAAATTTGGATCCAAGGGTTCGTCAGAGCTCATCTATTACAATTATTGTTGATAGAATAAACATCCATTATGAAGCAATTTATATATTAGACTTTAGTTCTATTTTTGTTGGGGAGCCTGTGTGTGTATGTTGTGTGCACACTAGACTGATATTCCAGAATGTCTGTCTCCTGACTATGCATGCTGTGTTGAGGTTACAAAATCTACTTTAGACAAGTATTTGCTATAACAAAGCACTTGATATATATTACATATAATGTTGGAAGTTTATATCAAATAATAGCCATTTACATACATTTTTTAAAATGTCCTACGCAATACATTTAATTTTCATTAGGTGCTTTTCTTAAGTAATTTTGTAACTCTCCACCATACCTTTGTTCTGTCTAATATGAAAATATTCACATCAGAGAAGAATAGGTGTAAACCAAGAATTTAGAATACATTCATGTGAGATGTTGTCTTGCTTCTAAATTGCAGCTGACTCCACTGGTTGTTGCCCCCGACTTTCCTTGGGTTTGTAGAGGGGTTTGTTGGGGAAGATGCTGGTGGCACAGATGAAATAGTGTGTTATTTTGCATCCTCCTTTCCATTTTGACCAATGCAAATACATAATCTAAAAATGATTTTGATGAATTTAAGGAAGAAAGAGAGAAGACAATCTAGAATCTTCATTTTTTCTTTACAAAGGGCACTAAAGATCTCAAGATGGTCTCACATTACTTGTCAGCTCAACATTCCAGCTGTCCTTATGAGGTACTTTTTGGGATGCTCTGTAGAAAGGGGTTTTATTTCCTTGGACTATGCCATCCCTTCTGGACACAGATATAAATGCTTTAAGGCCTATGAGAATAATTTCAAGGTACAGGAATGAGGTCACGGGTACTTGTGACTGCAAATATTATCTCTCACTGGGAACTGAGACACACCCACCCTTTTTATTGGATGAAATTCTATAATGTTCAGTGCTTCCTTTGACAGAAAGATGAGTGACCAGAGAAAAACCTATATTAACCTAACATTATTTGTAGGGTTATTTTATCTAATAAATTTGGTTTAAGAAATTACAACAGACAATAGTGATGTTACACACATTTTTAAAGGCTACCCAGGTTGTCTGTTACTTAAGGGGAAAAAAAACTCCTATTCCACTTGGGATTGTGGACAAAATGAAAGCTCCAAGCAATTAACTGGAAGAATTGCATGTATATTTACACACAGGATGACTTATTTTCATTGTAATTAGCTTTTAGAACATCACTAGGGATTGAAATAAACGTATGGGAATGTGTACATATAAGCTGTTTGCATTTGAGTTAATTTGCTTTACCACCAGATATAGACAGCAGCTAAGTGAGCCATTAATGTTGAACATTAGTTTTACAGACAATAGAACCGCTCCCCCCCCATTCAAGCACTTGCCCTTTGTCATTCTGTCTCTATCCTAGAACCTGCCTTACTAGAACTTTTATATACCCCAGTTTGCAACTTTGTCTTACCATTGAAAGGCCCTGGGGAGCTTTACAACAAACCAACCAACATACCAACAACCTGATAATGCAGATCCTGTCACAGAAAACCTTGTGTTTTGTCTGGTGTAGGTTAGGCTACAGAATTTTTTTAAAAGCTTCTCAGATGATTCTGCTGTTGGTCTGAGGTGGTAGACCGCAGAATCCCAATATGAGTTTCATCAGATTTTAGAAGCATCTCCTTCATGAAACACCTCTTCCATTGTTGTCTCCTCACTTATAGGTGACTTGTAAACCCCTGATAGGTTTATCCTTTCCTTCCTGATGGGGAAAAATCACAACTTGTAACCTTTGATGGACACCGCACAGTATTACTAGATTAGTTCGTTTGATCTAGTCTTGTTTCCTTTTGCTCTATTTTAATTCCACCACTGCATACTTCCTAAGACAAATGCACCAGGTTAAGCAAGGAGCTGCTAAATGGATTATGATTACCCAAGAGTGGCACCAGTCCTTTCTAAGGACTCCCATTTCCAAAGGGGGAACTATAAGACATCAGACTCTGAGAGATTTCTGTGCCAGAAACATCCCATTTAAAGCTTCAGGCTGGACTTTAAAACAGACAAGTTGGCCGTTCATGTGCTGGTACTGTCCAAAGTGCTTTATGGGTCATAATTCACTCAGTTCTTACAACCGCCTCAGGAGGTAGTTTATCCCTGTCATTATCCCTGTCTAAGAGGTGAGGAAACCAAGGCTAACTTAGAAGAAGCAGAAGATGTGGACAGTAAATTCTACAGGGTTGAGTCGTGGTCGCCATACAGGGTGTAATAATTTAAAGACAGGTCAGAATGTAAAAACCTTTGAACATATCTGGCTTTAGAGAGGCAGGTATGATTCCTGACTCTGTATCCTAAAGCTTGCTTCTAATAATTATATTGGGCTCTATTTACTGAGCACATACTATTCATCAGACACTAAATTAAGCACTCCATATTCATTTTTATTTTTCACTTCCACAGATCCTGCTGCTGCTGCTCAGTCACTTCAGCCGTGTCTGACTCTGTGCGACCCCATGGACTGCAGCTTACCAGGCTCCTCCGTCCATGAGATTTTCCAGGCAAGAGTACTGGAGTGGGGTGCCATTGCTTTCTCTGCCACAGATCCTAGGTAAGTACTATTATTCTTCTTGATTGACAGAAAAATTAGGCTTAGAGTAGTTACTTGTCCAAAGTGCTTGGTTGGGTTTGAACTGTCTGGACTTCAAACTTATGTTGTGAAACTCTGCCACAGATTGCCTTGCTATAAGGCAAGGGATTCAGTGCATCTCTACCCAGTATATTTCACCACCTCCTGTGACTTTACATTTCCATCCAATGCAGTCCGTATTTCCATTTTGAACACTCTGGCTTGAGAAAAATCAACACCACATTGTGTAATGGTTTGAAAACAGGGACATGATATAAAGATGTTAAAAGAAGACTGTGAATTTCTGAGTTTATATCAGTGTCCTACAGCCTCTTTCCCTTTCTGGAAGTGAAGATTCAAGCCATTTCACTTCCCACTTGGTTCTGTGACATTTCTGTCAGGCTCAGCTACCACAGTGAGAGAGAGACTGTGAAGGGCATGTACCTGTCTTTACTTGCAATGTTCTGCATGGTAACTTACATTCTTGATATTTCGGATCAGTATCCACCTCCCCCCCCCCCCACTCCCCGCAGCTTAAATTTTCCTACATGCCGTTATTTGAGCATCCAAAGCATGAGTCTTGCCTACTTCTATAATTGTGGCAGTTCCACAAATACATTCAGATACAGTATAGAGATGCCCTCGGTAGCCATGGTCCTTGCATTAGAACTTATGTATAACTGTTGGCTCTCAAATCTTCTGAATGCCAATACTAATTCCATAAGAAGCAGCAAATAGTTTCCAGAAAAGGAATTCTGCAATAAGACAGACCTACATTAGAGTCTGGATCTATCACCACTACTTGTGCGATTTTAGGAAGGTTCCTGAGGATCTTAGAAAAGAATTTCAGTTTTACCCATATGTAAAATGTACCTAAGCACACTTTACTGATCAGTTAATAAAACAATGTATATGAAGTTTTAAGTATAGTGCTTGCTTAGGATATGTTAGATGCTACAACAGAAATGATTACAATTATTATTATTCTCCCAACCCCACCTTCAATAAAGGGCTCTTTCAGCCTTATGACCAAGGTTAAGAGCATATGCTCCTTCTTAGACAGGCTGATTGTCATCCAAAATAAAAATTATATGTAGTAGACACTCCACAGCTAGATGTCTGGTTTCAGATCCCTGCCCTGGCTCTTTCTATGTTACTTTTGATAAATAAAATCTCTGTGCTTAAGACTTATAATCTGAGAATAGAATTATTTACATCATAGGGTTACCGTAAAGATGTAAAAGTCAATATGAAAATGGACATATAGAGGTTCTTGGGGCTTCCCTAGTGGCTCATGTGGTAAAGAATATGCCAACAATGTGGGAGACCCAGATTTGATCTCTGGATCAGGAAGATCCCCTGGAGAAGAAAATGGCAACGTTCTCCAGCATTTTTGCCTGGAGAATCCCATGGACAAAGGAAGCCTGGAGGGCTACTGTCCATGGGGTTGCGAAGAGTCGGACATGACTGTAGAGGCTTAACACACACAGCATGTGTGAAGTTCTTAGAATATTGCTTACCACATATTAAAGAAATTGTCAGTGTGAGCTATTTTAATTATTACTTCAGTTAATGTCACCCCAAATTTGTACTGCAATAGAGTATTGAAGAACACATAGTCTTAAGTATATATCCAAGTTTCCATGCAAACATGTATGCTTATAGGTTATAAACTTTCATGCCTCTACATTTATAGGTGGAAAGAGTGTTAGTTGCTTTTTTGACCCCATGGACTGTAGCATACCAGGCTCCTCTGTCCATAGAATTCTCCAGGCAAGAATACTGGAGCAGGTTGCCATTTCCTTTTCCAGGGGATCTTCCCAACCCAGGGATCGAACCCAGGTCTCCTGCATTGCAGGCAGACTCTTTACCAGATGTCTAAGTCACCAGGGAAGTCCAAAACATAAGTAGAAAGCATTTTCCTAGAAATAAGTCTCCTCTGAAACATATGCTTATCTTTGTTACTCTTGTACTGTGTGCTATGAGTGCTCATTTGTGTCTGGCTCTTCACAACCCCATGGACTGTAGCCCACCAGGCCCCTCTGTCTATGGAATTTTCCAGGCAAGAATGCTGGAGTGAGTTGCCATTTCCTCCTCCAGGGGATCTTCCCCACCCAGGGATTGAACCTACCTCTCTTGTGTCTCCTGCATTGGCAGATAGGTTCTTTACCACTGTGTCACTCGGGAAGACCCTTACTCTCTTTAATCCTTTGATCCAAATCATTCTTTAAGTTTCTCATCTTGTCATTTTGTAACTTATTTTTTGAAATTTTGGAGATGTGCTCCTTGAATCAAACACAGTATCTAGGCTATGAAATGTATATTAATTATCATCACTTTTTTTTAAGGTTTCCTTCAACTTGCCTTTTCTGATGACATGATTAAAAGTGGCAAGGATTTCTTTGCCTTGCTCTAGCTAGGATAATTTATTAACAACTTAGTGGTCAAGAGTACTCTATGTTTCCATGCACTAGCTATGAGACTTTAAAAGTCACTTGGCATCTCTGTGGATTGGTTTACTTCTCTATTAAGTGGGGACAATATTATCTACTTTATAAGATTTAGTTCAAACTGATTTTGGATTGAGACAACTCCTAACTCACCAGCTCTGTGAAAAAATCATGATCCTCTCAGAGACCAAGTTTCATATGTAAAATGAGAATAAGAAGACACAACTCACAGATATTTTGCATCACAAATAAATGAAGTAATTGTGCAAAGTCATCCAAAATAAAAGATAACAAATCGTTCCTGCTCAGGAAATATTGGTTCTTTTGCTCTTTTCCTTATGTCTTACCCAAGCCTGATGTGCTACAATTTAAACCTGTTTATTTTTACTCAATGCTTATTGGAGGCAACTAGTGGTACTCTCCTGTAATTATTTCAATACTTGAAGACTATTGTGAGGTCACTCTTCAAGTGTCAGTGCTAATGCAAGGTTTCAGCAGAACTGTATTTTGTCTTATTATATTTTTAGCGTAAAATTTGGCACACTTTAATCCATCATCACAAAAAGGAAGACCAGAAACTTGTATCTTCTGAACATTAAAGCTATTGATTTAAAAGCCTCTAATTAGGCTTTTCTAATATTCAAGGAATAATAACTGTTATGAATAACATCTAGCTTTCATTGGAGTACTATACAACTTTTTCCAGGGTTGCAATATGTTGTCAAAATGCTAATGTATATATAGTACAGTGATTTCTGTTTTAGCATCAAATATAAGCATTTCCATATGAGTCAGTGATTCTAGCATTGTTTTGTCTCATATGAGGCCAAGCTGTGAATTTAAATAGTAGCATATGTCATACTTATGTGTACAGACAGTATTTCAAATGACTAACTATAAAAATATTAGTGATACCAATGTGATATTTTCAACCTACGGAGGGAACACTTGTGATTTAAAAAATCTGCATGAGATGGTATAGCTGCTGAGTAACAAATCAGGTGAATTTTACCCTTTTCCTTCTACCGCAAACCCCTTTCTCTCTTAGTGTGTGTGTAGTACAAAGGGAGTTGGCAACCTCTTCTGGGAGGAAAACTTGAGTAAGTTACTCCAACAGTAACACAGGGACCCCACGATGTCTATCATGTCATGCATTTTGACTGTAATTAGGCAAACAACGTTACAGAAAGAAGCATCCATGTTCTGCTAAGCATTTAAATTGTTAACCATAGAAACTTTGCATTTATAAAAGTGGTTGCTCCAAAGTGGTGTTCTTAGTACTACAGTCAGGATTCTCTGAATATTATAGGTTTCTATGAGGCTCTGTTGAATAAACATTCTCTGCCAAATCTCCACGTCATTTAATGTTGAGAGGCATGGAATTGAAGAGCCACTGGAGTTGGTTATTTACTCATATTGTTCAAGAGGGGGCACCTGTATCAATATGCAATCATAGCAGTGAATAATATAGGAGCCTGGATTGAATTCTGATAAATATAAATATGTTGAGATCTAAAAACCATACTCAACTACCAATAAGAATGAACAGCCACAAACCCTCTACATGTAAGATTTCATAAGGGAGCCAAGACATGAATTTTCTTGTTTGAGTTTTCCATGTTTTGTTAGTCCATCTCATTTCAAGGTCTTCAGTAATGGAATCTACAAAATGGCTCAGTACAAAAATAGAAAATTGGTTCCTATGATGGAAAAAGTCCTCTGCTTTGACAGTATAAATAAAATTTAGGTCTAGTCATGGCCTGGTAATCTAAGAAGGAGTATTTGCAGGCTATATTACTTTCCTATTGCTGATGTAGTGAATTACCACAAATTGAAGTGTTTAAAACAACATAAATTCACTATCTGACAGTTGTGAAGTTCAGAAGTCTAACATGGTCTCACTGGGCCAAAGTCTAGGGGTTGGAAAGACTCTGTTCCTTATTGAAGCCTCTAGGGGAGAATCTGTTTCCTTCTTTTGCCCAGCTTTTGGAGGCTGCCTTATTCCTTGGTTCATGCCCTCCTGCCTCTACCATCAAAGCCAGCAACCACAGACTGAACCCTCCTCACATCACATTACTCTCTTCTCCTCTTTTCCATTTTTAAGGACTCTGATGATTGCTTTGGGCCCACCCAGCATATCCAGGATAATCTCCCTATACCAGTCAGTTGGTTAGCAACCTTACCTCTGTCTGTAACCTTAGTTTCCCTTTGTCATTCAATGTAATGTATGCACAGTTTTTAGGATTAGGAGGTGTAAATTTTTGTGTGTCAGGGGGTGTGCATTATTCTACTTACCACAGTGGCCAACCCAAGAATTATCTGAATCTCTTTGGCAATTTCAGATAAACATGATTTAAAGAATATTTGCCTCTTGCCACAGAACATATAGGGAGAATTTCACATATGTGCATCATGTTTAAACAATAAAAAGGAGATATCTTCATGAAGAAGGGTCCCATAACAGATATATATTTGGGCCAGGAGTAGGCAAAGGTGCGTTGGGCACTAAATTTATGCTGTCAGATTCCTGCAAGAAATAGACTTGGTAGTGGTGAGACCCAGTTATACTGGATACCCAATGAATTCCATATGTAAAAGCAACTTCTGCCTTAAGCAGCATTAAACGTAGATTGAAGGTTGGAAGTAGAAATTCAATTCAAAGCACTCAGTGGGTACCAATGATTAAAATAACAAGGTAAGGATTCTTATCTTTTCCATAATGCTACTGGAAGTTTTTTACGTCTGTATCTAAGAATCATAACATTATCACTAGTATATGCCACATGGCTTATAATGCTGAAGGTTATGCGTTTTATTCTGAAAGAAGAGCAGTCATTCATCAGCAGTAACTGTAACTGCAGCTGAGGATGTGGCTGACTGCATTGACCGAGGAATGGAGTGGACTAGAGATTTAGGGGGTGGGACATGAGGGTGATCAGGACAGTAAGGGGGTCAGTCCAAGTCATGGTGGCAATAAGGAGAGCTCCATAAGATGGGATAATATTCAACCTTATAAAAAGTAAGTTGTATCCTATTGTGGCTGAGGAAGTCCATTGGTTCATGGCTCCTTGAGCTACTTATACTGCGCCTCTAAGCTTCAGTTTCCCTGCCTGTAAAACAGAGATAATGATAAAACTTGGAAAATGCCTCAGATTTAGTGAAATGTTAATGAGATAACTGATCTAAATATCTTAGTACAGAATCTGACATATGGTATGTCCTCAGTAATTACTGGTTATTTTTGGCATTATAATTGTGAATAGTATAACTAGCTCAGAAAGAAGACATGAAAAGACATTTAGGATATGAAAGCAATGCAGTTTAAGATAAAGAACTAGAATAATCCCCCTTTTTTTTGTAAATACAACTCAAAATTATATATACAGAGAGTTCAAATAAGCACAGAAAAATGTTTAAAAATATACACATCTAACTGTTAATAATAATTCTTAGAGTAGAATTCAATACAGATGTATTTTTACTACCAAAGTAAGAATAAACAGCTTTGTTCAAGCCTGGCTCCCTGAAAATATCACCAAAACAACCTATTGACAAGACAATCTATTTAACAAATACATAATACTTTTATTTTTAAAAGCAACAAAGCACAACAGACCAATATGTAAAATATATCTAAGCATTTGTGTAATATTTGAAGTTTCTCATCATCTGATATCATTCTATCATCTTTCAAAGAAAAATCCTCTCTTCAGTTTCAAAGATTCAAAATCAAAAATAAAATGGAGCATCTTTCTCATAATTTTCTGAGACCAAGAACAAATGTAATTGAAATCCACAAGTTCCAGGAACATTTACATCCCCAGCAGAGATATAAAAATGCCTGGTCATCCCACCCTCAGGCAGCCTTTTGCACAACAAACAAAAATTAGAATGCTTAGACAGAATGCAATTGCCAAGAGCGATTTTATCCCCCTGTGTTCAGTCTCAGTAATACTTCTTTAACCAATTGTTTAGTTCATCAGAGTTTTCTACATGGCTGGTTTAGCAGAGAAACTTACACCAACTTGCCTAGGGAGATCTGTCTTCACAATAGAAGGGGTAAAGATTGCCTAAAAGTAAACAAACATCATCACAGTTTTTTAAGGAATTAAACAACAATAAAATAAATCCAAAAAACATACCATCAGGTCCCAGATCAGCGAGGTGTTTTTCTCCTAGTTTCCTTCCATAGCCTAGTTTCCTCTCTGAGAATGGGGGGGCCTTTCTACCTTGATGACAGGGATCTATCAACAATTAAAGGGATCACAAATACATATCCAATGAGTGCTATTTTGCTTCATGAAGATGGACAGGGTTTCACTAAAGTAAATTGCTGAATATGAAATGTTTCTTGGTAAATCTGTTCTTTTGAAAGATTTACCTGATTCTATTTAGGAAGAATTATTCTATTACTATATGTTCTGTACATTTCTGGGGAACAAATATTATAGAAATAATTCTAGTCTACTTAGAGCTTACAGTATCACTGGGATGGGGAGAGATATCCTTGGCTTCTTTATTCTTGTATGACAGAGTTCAGGGGGACATCATCCTTAAAGATTTTGTTCATTTATAAACAAGGAAGCTATGCTGGGAGCACAGCAGTCAAACATCTGGTTCTAGAGAACTGGGTCCAAATACCAGCTGAACCAGTTCCTATATATGATTTGTTAAACAAGGTATTTACATCTTCCAACAATTACCTCTAAAATTAAAGGTTTAATTACCTATAAGTAACTAAACAATTACCTATAAAATGAAACCTAGAATTAAATGAGATGATACATTAATATTCTTACACAGATTTTGTCATATATAAGAACCTATGTATTAATATATTGACAGTTACACTTTGCAATCATCTTGAGTTAAAAGAATCCACATTTAGTGGAGGAGGGATAAATCAGGAGCTTAGAATGAATATACACACATTTATATAAATAAGATAGATAAGGACATAGCAAGGACCTACTGTATAGCATGAGGAAATCTACTCAATATTCTGTGATAACTTATATGAGGAAAAAACCTGAAAGAGAGTGGATATATGTATATGGTATAACTGAATCATTTTGCTGTACGTCTGAAGCCAACACAACATTGCAAATCAACTATACTCCAATACAATTTTTAAAAAAAAATATGCATTTGAATTTTGTATCCAGCCACTGATAACTGTGGGCAGATCATATAATCGCTTGAAGCTTCGGTTTCCTCAGGACTAGGACTGTGTGAGAAACCACCTCTCAGGGTGGTAGTGGGAATTAAATAAGATAATGTATGCAAGGAGTTTAGCTCAGAACGAGATACATGGTTAAGTGTGCGCTGATGGTAGCTATCGATTTTGGAAACATCTTGCTCTCTGGGAGGCTGGCCCAGTGTGGCTGCTTTGCTGTACTTGAGATCACAGCCTCTCCATGGTTCCTTCCCTTCGGCTAAAGAGAGAAGGCAAGCATCTGCGTGTCCTGCTTGTGCCAAACGCTGAGCCTGACTTCCCTCCACTTGCACTGGTAACCACACTTGGGGGCAAGTTTTAATTACACAGCTGGGGAAACTGAGACTCAGACAGTGCTTTGCCTGGGGCCATGCATGTGTGTGAAAACCAGGAAGCCTTGCATAAGTAAACTTCATACTCCTCAGACTCTCAGTTCCTTCTTTATACCTCTTGCACATGGGCTGACCTTTCCCAAGTCATCGAATTCAGAAATCCAGTGCAGAACCTGCCTCTACAATATGCTATTCAACGGAGCTTTCTGTGATGATGGAAAGGTTCTATGTCTATGTTGTCCAATAATGTAGCCACTAGCTGCTCGTGGCTATTTTTATTAGCACTTGAAATGTAGCTAGTAAGATGGAGGTGCTGAATTTTTAATTTTACTTAATAAAAAATCTTGAATTATATTCAATTTTAAATAACAAATTTAAATACTCACACATAGTTCATGGCTACCACTGGGACACAAGAGATCTACAACATTCCTGGCAGACAGTCCAGCAGTCTTTGCTTGAACATAAGTGACACGTTGTTGGTTGCCTCATAAACAACCCTTTCAATTGCTTTCTATCTATGAACATAAGAAAGGCCTTCATCATGTTGAACCAAAATCTGTTTCCTCTAACTTTTACATCCTTGGTTCTGATTTTTTCCTGGAGCTACATAAAATACGCTCAATCAATTTCACAAAACATTAGTATACCCTAACATTCTTTACCATATACAAATCTTCATAATTACAAAGCATTCTGGGATCAGGATTTCTTTTTTTTAATGGGGTTTCAGCATACAGGTATGATGATGACATAATGATGGTGATAATTGTTACCCTGGCCAAAGCACTTCATACATGCCCTGCATTATTTTGAGTCCTCTATATAGTTTAGCTCATTGATCTATTACAACAACCTTAAAGGCTAAGTCCAATTCATTAGCCTAATCTTAAGAAAAGGAAATGAGGCAAAGAGAAGTTTCATAATGTGAAACTGGGTAATTTTGAATCCAAAGCCCACTGTCTTCACTACACTGCAATCTGGCTTCTCAAAACCCAAGTTAAAGGATCTAAAAGAGCACAGAAATCACATATCAGGGATTGAGTTCTGAACTCCTATGTTCTGCAAGAGAGGGTTAAATAGGAAACATTTTAGTCTCAGTTAAAAGGAATCTGTGTTTTCCTGAGAACCCTGACCTAACTGCAAAGGCTACTTTTTCAAATGGCGATGAAGAAAGAAACTAGAGAAGCTGCTCTTACTCAGGGATTTCAAAGCAAAATGTCTACATTGGCCAGGAAGCTTATGTAAATGAGGGAAGTGGGTTGGTTATTTAAATATATCCTTATTTTCTCAAATTCATTTTTGTCCAATTTCTCTGGAAATACACTGTCAGGCTATCTTTTGATTTCTCACTTTTCAGAGTTATGAGTGCAATGAATGGTCCATAGCCTCCGGATTGTACTATAATTGGAGGTGCCAAGCGATGGTAATGGCTACTGTCTGTTGTCCAGGAGGCAATAGAGAACAGAGGAGACTGTGGCAAACTGGAGGGCACATGTCCTGTTTCAAGAGGCAGTGGTGAGATTTCCCTGGTGGACCAGTGGCTAAAACTCCACACTCCCAGTGCAGGGGGCTTGGGTTCCACTCCCGGTCAGGTCGAGGCTATGGGTTCTCATATCACAGCTAAAGACCCTGCATGCTACAAAGACCTAGCAGAGCTAAAATAAAATAATATTTAAAAAATAAAGTAAATAAAGGGGCAGTGGTGACTCAGCTTTAGCTTATCGTTGCTATGGTCAAACTTATCAAGTTATGCACACAGGTCTATCATCATCAGATCACTTGAGCCTTCAAGGAAAGTGTGAAATCCAGATCTTTTATGTAAAATATTTCATTTTAAAATATTGACCATTTCACTTAAACAAAAAAATCACCTTGTACTAAATGCATTATAGTATCCTAGACTAGATCTTGGGATAAAGGACAATGGTAGAAAAACAAATGAAATTTGAATTAAGTCTGGAGTTTAGTTTTTAAATAAGTTGAAGAAAAAAGACCCTGTGGCCAAAACTTGAGGGTCACTTAATACATATGCAGCCCTCAGGCTGCTAATATACCGTCTCTAATTCAGTCCAAGTGTCCCATTTAATAATGAGGAAGCAGAGGCCCAGAGATCAAAAATACTTCACTTAAAGTCTCAAGAATTAGCTGCAGTGTTTTGTCTAGAAACTCCATTTTGTACTGATCGGGCCAAGCCGGATTAATTCTGGAATTGTAATAGAACTTACTCTTTTTTTACTCCACACTTGCAATAAAGCAAGCTTTATACCTTTCACTCATGAAGTATTATACTTCACACGGTAAGTCACTGCGCGGGTCTGTTGCTTTCCTCTGCTGGAATCAAGCCATTTATCTCTGGCTCTGAGTCTTCTCCTGCTTTAGGCAATTCACCAAAGCCCTTGCTCCTTGGACGCAGGAGAAGCCTATATTCTAAAGTCTTCTCTATCCTCTGGGAGTCACACTGGCAAGAAGGACTTGCATGCAAGTGTTTCTGTTTCTTGAGTCAAGACACACATCTTGTGACTGAGCTGTTGTTGCTCTTGTTATAGTTGAAGCTGCTCCCTTTTCTTTCTTCTCCACTGGCCTTCCTCGCCTGTTCTCTGCCTGAGGCTTGATTTTTCTCCTTACTACCTTTCCTGAATATTTAGAGTTTTCCTTCTATTGTTCTCTACTTCCCTGTAGCCACTGTTGCATGAAAAGTCAGATTATGCAGCAAATAGTGGTTATGAATACAAAACGAAGTACTTATCCATAAACCCAATTCAGAAACACTCGTTCCATTAAAGCATCAAGAAACTTTCAAACTGCCAAATGAGAATTACTACTATGGCACTCGTACCACAACAGTCACATTATATGGTTGTACAACCCACGTAAAACGATAAGGCCAGGGTCAGCTCTACATGGTTAATAAGATGTGTGTCTTGACTCAAGAAACAGAGACACTTGCATGCAAGTCCTTCTTGCCAGTGTGACTCCCAGAGGATAGAGAAAACTTTAGAATATAGGCTTCTCTTGTGTCCAAGTAGCAAGGGCTTTGGTGAATTTCCTAAAGCAGGAGAAGACTCAGAGCCAGAGATAAATGGCTTGATTCCAGCAGAGGAGAGCAACAGACCTACGCAGTGAGCTTTTATTCTCCGCTAGGCACAATTTAAGAAGTGGCGAGGCAGCAACCTCATTTGTGAAAAGGAATGCTCTTAGAGTGACAAAGAAACTATTTCCTAAGTGGGTTTCCAAGTGGTTTACTATAGTGCCAACTTGGCTAACCTGGAATTACATTTTCCAAGTTCTCCTTTGCCTTTTGGAGTCAGAGTTGATTGGAACAGAAATGCAAGTGAGCTTCTGAAGCCATTGAAGTTAGAGGTATTCAAAGACAGATGAGGACTCCCTCACCCCTGCTGACTCCGCTGGTCATCAGTGACCCCAGGTCCACAATCAGACTCTGGGACAACACTCTTACTTCCATGAGCATCTCAGCCAGTGGTAGAGGCATCTGTCTTTCCATATTCCCACGCAAGCGCCTTTCCCGTCCACCTTCACTAGGGTGGGAGCTGGTTAGTGACTTTTCTCAGATCTTCCAGCTCTTTCCAACTCTCACTTCTCCAGCTCCTTCCACGACTGTGTAGCCATACTCCTATTATATATCCCTTATTCTCTAATACACTGAGCAGTTTTCTCTCTCACACTGAACTCTGCTTGATATGCTAAGCAACCTTCTGAGTGGTCTTTCCCCACATTCATTTGACTGTGACAATCACATCCATTATTCATTTAAAACAGATTTCCAGGACTCAATCCTCATTCAATGGATTAGAATATCCAGGACCAGGGTTTGCTCCATAAAAGCACCCCAGGTGACTCTTGTAATCAAATAACCTTCTGGATATGTGTTTTAGACCTTCAGCTGTACATTAAAACCGCCTGGGGAGACTTAACAAGAAACAGTGCTGCCTGGGTCCCCTGTCCAGTGATTTAGATTTAGTTGATCCAGAGAACAGCCTGAACATCAGTATTTAAAAGCTCCTGTGTGATGTCATTGTGCAGCCAAGGGTGAGCAGCCCTGGCGAGGCACCTATTAAGGAGTAATTTTCTTCTGACTTAATAGCAAAATATGACAGGCACCATATGCTCCAGCACAGCATTTCTTTTATACAATTTTAAAGTTAGTGTTCAGCTACACAGGGTCTCAGTGGTCATTTAGCAAAGCCCTCATTTCTGCCCTCCGGTTAGAATAGTGAGGCCAGAGAGGTTAAGGGGCTGGCCCAAGGCCATACAGCTAGTTATGAGAAGACCCAGCATAGAGATCTTCCTGCCACAGATAAGCAACTCTTCATCAGTCCTTAATTGTATCTGGAATAAATATTCGTACGTGTAACTGACTCTGTTCTGAGAAGCATCTGCTGCTTTTTTGTTAAAAAGTAGTTTTAATTACATTCAATAAACAAACAGGAAGTACACTACCTACATTTGCTTCATAGGAGCAGTTTTGCAAACTCTGCCACACACAGGAAACAAGGAAACACTTTGGGAACTTTTAAAAATGCAGATCCTGGAAGGCTGATTTAGGAAATCTATGGTGGGCCTAGGAATCTTCAGCTTCTATCCAATGATAAGCAAGCAACCCCCCACCCTTTATAATCCTGAAGCCAATAGTCTAGGGGCCAGGCTTTGAGAAGCTCTGTCCTGTCATTCGATTCCAAACACTGGTGTAAACTATTTAAATAAAAACAGCATCTAGCTCTCATTCTACAGAAAATCAGGCTCAGCTTTTTGGTTTTCCAAATTTGTGCACAAAGTTAAACTCTCCGTACTTCCAGATCAGAGATTACAGCCACAGTTTCTGAAGCAATGCTCTATCAAACAAAGCCAATTAATCACTGAGTACAAATAAATTTCTTCTTAACTGCAGTCTTGCCATCATCCATATTTTGGATGACCAGAGTTTTAAAATACTGTTTGCTATTTATATACCAATATTTCTGCATAAACATGATTCATTTTACATCCCTTAAGCTGGTTGTAAGACTCCAACTTCTACAGAGGCCAGAAAAACATTGCTAATGAATCAAGGCAAGAGGCTTGGGAATTTCACAGGAAGGCGTGAGAGCCGTGGCGAATGTACTACTCAGCTGTGTCTAAAAGCAACATTTGTTGCTTGGCTCAGGGCTGTTATGGTGACATGGGAATACAGACACAGAGGTGCTGAACTTCTAGTCTCTAGCCCCAAGAGGAGGTGAAAGTCTAGATCAAGAGTGTACAAACTCAGGCCAGAGACAACTCCAATCTGCCATCTGCATTTTCAAGTGAAGTTTTATTGAAAACCAGTCATGCTCTTTTGTCTACATATTGCCTATAACTGCATCCTCTCTACAGTGGCAGAGTTAAGTATTTGCAGCTAAGAACCATAGCCCTCGGAACCTAAAATGTTTATTATCTGGCCCTTTATAGTTAAAATTTGCTGATCCTGATCTAGACTTTTGTGTGTAAAATTTTTGCATGCCAGCTCAAATTCTAAAAGCATTGCATGTCCAAATACAATAGATATGCTGAAGAGCTAACATTTGACCCTTAAAGAACTCAGAGGTTGATTTGCATATACCTTATAGTCATCCCTTCAAATAAGCAGTTCCTTCGCATCCATGGATTCAGCCAACCCTGGACAGTATAGTACTGTTGCATTTGCTGTTGAAAAACATTCACACATAAGTGGCCCTGTACTGGTTCCAAATAGGAAAAGGAGTACGTCAAGGCTGTATATTGTCACCCTGCTTATTTAACTTATATGAAGAGTACATCACGAGAAACGCTGAACTAGAAGAAACACAAGCTGGAATCAAGATTGCAGGGAGAAATATCAATAACCTCAGATATGCAGAAAGTGAAGATATGCATAAGTGAAACCTCACTTAAGGCAGAAAGTGAAGAGAAACTAAAAAGCCTCTTGATGAAAGTGAAAGAGGAGAGGGAAAAAGTTGGCTTAAAGCTCAACATTCGGAAAAGGAAGATCATGGCATCTGGTCCCATCACTTCATGGGAAATAGATGGGGAAACAGTGGACAGTGTCAGATTTTATTTTTTTGGGCTCCAAAATCACTGCAGATGGTTACTGCAGCCATGAAATTAAAAGATGCTTACTCCTTGGAAGAAAAGTTATGACCAACCTAGATAGCATATTCAAAAGCAGAGACATTACTTTGCCAACTAAGGTCCATCTAGTCAAGGCTATGGTTTTTCCAGTAGTCATGTATGGCTGTGAGAGTTGGATTGTGAAGAAAGCTGAGCCCCAAAGAATTGATGCTTTTGAACTGTGGTGTTGGAGAAGACTCTTGAGAGTCTCTTGGGCTGCAAGGAGATCCAACCAATCCATTCTGAAGGAGATCAGCCCTGGGATTTCTTTGGAAGGAATGATGCTAAAGCTGAAACTCCAGTACTTTGGCCACCTCATGCGAAGAGTTGACTCAGTGGAAAAGACTTTGATGCTGGGAGGGATTGGGGGCAGGAGGAGAAGGGGAAGACAGAGGATGAGATGGCTGGATGGCATCACTGATTCGATGGACGCGAGTCTGAGTGCTGTGATTCATGGGGTCGCAAAGAGTCAGACACGACTGAGCGACTGAACTGAACTGTACATTTCAAACCCATGTTGTTCAAGGGTCACCTGTCCTAGGGTCACCTGTCCTCACTTTTCCTCTTGTACCTATGCTTGGAATATGACTCTATAGGGCAGAAGAGAGATAGTTTATTTATTCCTGTAATACTTTTTTTTATAAGAGAATATCATGTCCAGAAAAATAGGCACTTAAGTACTATGATCTGTGGTAGAAATCTTTGGCAATTAGAAAAAATTTTGCTTGTAGAAACAAAGAAAAAAACAGGCACAGAGGACTTTGAGTTTAAAGATACCAAAGACTGATTTAAGGGAAAAATCTCAAAGAAAAGTTACAGCCTAAATAACAGAGCCATGGGAAAATCTACATCAGTTTTTATGACGCCTTAGGTAAATCTGCAAAGTTTCCTGAACACATACAGAATGATTTTGAATTTTCCAGAAAACAAACAAGCAAACATATCAGTCCTCCATAAAGGAACAAGAAGCAGATTGGTATCAGCCTTCTAATAAGGTTTTAAATGTTTTTTCCAGTTTCATTGACAAATAAATGATGTACATCACTGTATATGTTTAAGGCATATAGTATGATGGTTTGATTTACATATATTATGAAGTGATTACTACTAATAAAGTTTAACATCAGAAATCCAGTTTGTTTTAGAAGCAAAGCCTTCTAGAGCTTTTATCAAGCATGTTTTTTAATTATTAAAAGCAATACCTATTGCTTTTCCTCCAACCTTCTGTTTTATATGAGTCCTTGGTCTTTTCTAATGCAGCTTTTCCAACCATGCTACTTTTCAGGAAGGAATATGATCCCTGTGGCTGGTGAGGGGTTACAGTAATAATTCATTCTTACATTTCATGTTGAGTTTTAAAAATTGCTTGCAGAGGTTTTGAGGATGGAGAAGAAAGAAGAGAAAACAAGGGTCATAAAGAAACTTGGGTTGAACTATGTTAGAATTGTAGCAAGAAGGAAGTCCTTGATAATTCATTGGTGTTTCAGGACCCAAACTTAAATTTAACTAAGAATTAAAAAAAAAAAAGTGGGCTAACTTGGTTCTTATAGTTTGAATGTCCCTTTCAAAAGTATTCGAGGCTAAAATTAGGAATAAAGGTCTTGGGTAGCTTGACATTGGTACTATTTCTCCTAAATTTCTAGCTCAAAAAAAAAGCATATTTGTAAGATGAAATAAATTGTTGTTCAAAAAGTCAAATACATTTGACAGTATAAGACAAGATAAGCAACTGAAACTATACCAGTTAGAAAAACTTTAAACAAGAGGAAAACTGAGACATACATTGTGTCCAAATGTATACTCTGGCTTAGAAGTTATGAAGCATTCCACCATTATAACTATAGTGATAAACAAAAATAATAAGTTAGTAGAGAATTACTATGTACCAAGGTCTACAGTAAGTACTTTACATACATTATCTCATTTAATTATTAAAGGGTATTATCTTGTGTTACCGGCAATGATACTGAGGCTAAAAAGGTGAAGTAACTAGCCCTAGATATGCACATAGAGGTAAAGACCATAACATGATAAAAAAAGAAACAAAACAAACTTCTGCTCTATATACCATTATTTCCCTGTGAAGTATGTCTGTTTTACAGATAAAGCATGTAAAAACTCTGAAAAATCAACATTGTGAAATTGGTAAGTGACAGGACCAGGACAGAACCCAAATCTTCTGACATCATGTCACCCCATGAAAACTTGTAGTCACCCATTCCAAACAGAGATTCAGAGAAAGAATCTCCACAGGAGAGTAGCTGCTCAGAGACATTACCAGTGAACACATTGCAAAGAATGATAATTATAATCCCCAAATATGCCCTTTCAAAAGCAGATCACGATTGGCTGTGGCTAAACTATGAAAGTGAAAGTCACTCAGTAATGTCTGACTCTTTGCCACTCCATGGATTATACAGTCCATGGAATTCTGCACGCCAGAATACTGGAGTGGGTAGCCTTTCCCTTCTCCCCAGGATCGAACCCAGGTCTCCCGCATTGCAGGGGGATTCTTTATGTGATTACAAAGTAAGGCTCTGGGCAGAGGACATCAGGCAACCAGAAAAGCAGACCATTGTCTTCAAAAACAGGTAGGGAAAAAATATAAAAGACGAAAAAGGAGACAAAGGAGGTGGGGAGGGAGCTCCGTCCCGGGAAGGGAAGCCCGTCCCGGGAAGGGAATTTGAAGAAGAGAGGTTTCCAAACACCAGGAAACACTCTCCCTGCCGAGTCTGTGGCAAGCCTTGGAAACACAGAGGGCAACATAACAGGAAGGAAAAATAGATAAATAATTAAAACCAACAGATTACAAGCCCACCAGTAACTCCCCCAGCGGAAAAGCAGCACAGACGCCTGCATCCGCCATTGGGAAGTGGGGGCAGGGCAGGGGCCCGCGGGAGGCGCGGGCTGCAGTGCTTTGCAAGAATCGGGCAGGAACGCCCCACGCGCAACCAGAACGATCTAACTTGGGCTAGCAGACCAGACTGTGGGATAGCTACCATGCGAAAAGCTCGAACATAAGACACCGCCAGGACGGAGCACAGAACAAAGGACGGAACGGAAAAAGCCGGCTGCAGACCATTCCCCGCCGGGGACAGGCAGCCAGAGCCGTAAGGACTGGAAAGGGGCAATTGCAGACCTGGAGAGACTTTACGTACCTAACTGCAAGCAGGCTCCTTTGCTAAGACTTCTGGGGGTGCTGGACAGTCACCGTCTGCCTCACGGGGTGCGCCAGCGGTCCACCCAGAGAGCTGAGCGGCAGCGGCGGAAAAGGTGACAAGCCGCGGCGATCGCGCTTGCCAAACTCCTGAGCTACTCGGACCTGGGAAAGGCACAAAGCGCAGTCCCAGCCGCATTTGTGCTTCTGAGGGCTGCCTGAGCGCCGAACCTGAGCGTCGCTGACCGGGGAAGTGCACGCAGCCTAGGGCCGGCCCCAGATGGTTCCCGGCTGAGCATCGTAGAGCCGGAGCGGTTTGTGCGCCGTGAGAAAGGACAGGTCAAGCGGGGCAGAGATACTGTGTACACACGACAGTGCTATTTGTTTGCAGCATCCCCCCTCCCCACAGCGCGACTGAACTAGTGAGCCTAAAAAACCAGCAAACAGAAGAAGTTAAACAGAGGGAACCACCTTGGAAGTGAGCCCACATGGCCCGTAACATCAGAGAAGAGCCAGATATATTTTTTTTAAATTTATTTTTAATTTTAAAATCTTTAATTCTTACATGCATTCCCAAACATGAACCCCCCTCCCACCTCCCTCCCCATAACATCTCTCTGGGTCATCCCCATGCACCAGCCCCAAGCATGCTGCATCCTGCGTCAGACATAGACTGGCGATTCAATTCACATGATAGTATACATGTTGGAATGTCATTCTCCCAAATCATCCCACCCTCTCCCTCTCCCTCTGAGTCCAAAAGTCCATTATACACATCTGTATCTCTTTCCCTGTCTTGCATACAGGGTCGTCATTGCCATCTTCCTAAATTCCATATATATGTGTTAGTATACTGTATTGGTGTTTTTCTTTCTGGCTTACTTCACTCTGTATAATCGGCTCCAGTTTCATCCATCTCATCAGAACTGATTCAAATGAATTCTTTTTAACGGCTGAGTAATACTCCATTGTGTATATGTACCACAGCTTTCTTATCCATTCATCTGCTGATGGACATCTAGGTTGTTTCCATGTCCTGGCTATTATAAACAGTGCTGTGATGAACACTGGGGTACATGTGTCTCTTTCAATTCTGGTTTCCTCGGTGTGTATGCCCAGAAGTGGGATTGCTGGGTCATAAGGTAGTTCTATTTGCAATTTTTTAAGGAATCTCCACACTGTTCTCCATAGTGGCTGTACTAGTTTGCATTCCCACCAACAGTGTAGGAGGGTTCCCATTTCTCCACAGCCTCTCCAGCATTTATTGCTTGCAGATTTTTGGATCGCAGCCATTCTGACTGGTGTGAAGTGGTACCTCATTGTGGTTTTGATTTGCATTTCTCTAATAATGAGTGATGTTGAGCATCTTTTCATGTGTTTGTTAGCCATCCGTATGTCTTCTTTGGAGAAATGTCTATTTAGTTCTTTGGCCCATTTTTTGATTGGGTCGTTTATTTTTCTGGAATTGAGCTGCATAAGTTGCTTGTATATTTTTGAGATTAGTTGTTGGTCAGTTGCTTCATTTGCTATTATTTTCTCCCATTCTGAAGGCTGTCTTTTCACCTTGCTTATATTTTCCTTTGTTGTGCAGAAGCTTTTAATTTTAATTAGATCCCATTTGTTTATTTTTGCTTCTATTTCCAGAATTCTGGGAGGTGGATCATAGAGGATCCTGCTGTGATTTATGTCTGAGAGTGTTTTGCCTATGTTCTCCTCTAGGAGTTTTATAGTTTCTGATCTTACATTTAGATCTTTAATCCATTTTGAGTTTATTTTTGTGTGCGGTGTTAGGAAGTGATCTAGTTTCATTCTTTTACAAGTGGTTGACCAGTTTTCCCAGCACCACTTGTTAAAGAGATTGTCTTTACTCCATTGTATATTCTTGCCTCCTTTGTCAAAGATAAGGTGTCCATATGTGTGTGGATTTATCTCTGGGCTTTCTATTTTGTTCCATTGATCTATATGTCTGTCTTTGTGCCAGTACCATACTGTCTTGATGACTGTGGCTTTGTAGTAGAGCCTGAAGTCAGGCAAGTTGATTCCTCCAGTTCCATTCTTCTTTCTCAAGATTGCTTTGGCTATTCGAGGTTTTTTGTATTTCCATACAAATCTTGAAATTATTTGTTCTAGTTCTGTGAAAAATGTGGCTGGTAGCTTGATAGGGATTGCATTGAATTTGTAAATTGCTTTGGGTAGTATCCTCATTTTCACTATATTGATTCTTCCAATCCATGAACATGGTATATTTCTCCATCTATTAGTGTCCTCTTTGATTTCTTTCATCAGTGTCTTATAGTTTTCTATATATTTTTAAAATCATTCCTTTTTCTTTTTTATTTTTTGCTTTTTGCCTTTTTTTTTCTTTTTTTTCCTAGCTTTTTTTAATTGTTAAGTCTTCTATTTCTCCTCTAATTTTTATTTCTATAACCTAGTATTACTATTTTTTAAAAAAAGACTTTTTTTTTAAGGCAAACACCATATATACTCTTTGGATGGTTGTTGGTGTTTTGTTTTGTTTTGTTTGTTTGTTTGTTTTTTAATAATTCTTTTTTTTTCTTTCTTCCTTTTTCCTTCTGCTTTTCTTTAATATTGTATCTTTGAAAATCCAACCTCTACTCCAGATTTTTAATCTTTGCTCTTAGGTTTTTGTTGTCAATTTTGTACATTTAAAAACCCAAACTTCACTACGCAAGTTTACCTGAGAGCGAGATTACTGGCTTGACCACTCTCTCCTCCTCTGGACTCTCCTTTTTCTCCACCAGGTGGCCTCTGTCTCTTTTCTCCCCCATCTCTTCTCTATCCAACTCTGTGAATCTCTGTGTGTTCCAGACGGTAGAGAACACCTAAGGAACTGGTTACTGGCAGGATTTGTCTCTCTCCTACTCATTCCTCTCTCTTATCCTCCTGATCACCTCTGTCTACTTCCTCCCTCTCCTCTTTCCCGTATAACTCTGTAAATACCTCTGAGCAGTCCAGACTATAGAGCGCACATAAGGAAGTGACTACTGGCTAGCTTGCTCTCTCCTCTCTTGCTCTCACCGCATCTCATTCCAGTTACCTCTAACTACCCCCTCCATCTTCTCTTCTCCTTGTAACTCAGTGAACCTCTCTGAGTGTCCCTCAATGTGGAGAAACTTTTCATCTTTAACCTAGATGTTTTATCATCGGTGCTGTATAGATGGAGAAGTCTAGAGGCTACTGTAAAAATAAAACTGAAAACCAGAAGCAGGAAGCTTAAATCCAAAGCCTGAAAACATTAGAGAACTCTTGAATTCAGGGAACATTAAGCAATAGGAGCTCATCAAATGCCTTCATACCTACACCGAAACCAAGCTCCACCCAAGGGCCAACAAGTTCCAAAACAAGACATACCACGCAAATTCTCCAGCAACACAGGAACACTCCCCTGAGCCTCAATATATAGGCAGCTCAAAATAATCCCAAAACCTTTGATGTCTCATAACCCATTACTGGTCACTCCACTGCACCCCAGAGAGAAGAAACCCAGCTCCACCCACCAAAACTCCAACACAAGCCTCCCTAACCAGGAAACCTTGACAAGCCACTGATAGAACCCCACCCAAAGAGAGGAAGCTCCATAATAAAGAGAACTCCACAAATTACCAGAATATAAAAAGGCCACCCCAAACGCAGCAATATAACCAAGATGAAGAGACAGAGGAATACTCAGCAGGTAAAGGAACAGGAGAGTTGCCCACCAAACCAAACAAAAGAGGAAGAAGTAGGGAATCTACCGGAGAAGGAATTCCAAATATTGATAGTGAAAATGATCCAAAATCTTGAAATCAAAATGGAAACACAGATAAATAGCCTAGAGACAAGGATTGAAAAGATGCAAGAAAGGTTTAACAAGGACCTAGAAGAAATAAAAAAGAGTCAAAATATCATGAATAACGCAATAAATGAGATCAGAAACACTCTGGAGGCAACAAATAGTAGAATAACGGAGGCAGAAGATAGGATTAGTGAAATAGACGATAGAATGGTAGAAATAAATGAATCAGAGAGGAAACAAGAAAAACGAATTAAAAGAAATGAGGACAATCTCAGAGACCTCCAGGACAATATGAAATGCTCCAACATTCGAATTATAGGAGTCCCAGAAGAAGACAGAAAGAAAGATCATGAGAAAATCCTTGAGGAGATAATAGTTGAAAACTTCCCTAAAATGGGGAAGGAAATAATCACCCAAGTCCAAGAAACACAGAGAGTTCCAAATAGGATAAACCCAAGGCGAAACACCCCAAGACACATATTAATCAAATTAACAAAGATCAAACACAAAGAACAAATATTAAAAGCAGCAAGGGAAAAACACCAAATAACACACAAGGGGATTCCCATAAGGATAACAGCTGATCTTTCAATAGAAACTCTTCAGGCCAGGAGGGAATGGCAAGACATACTTAAAGTGATGAAAGACAATAACCTACAGCCCAGATTACTGTACCCAGCAAGGATCTCATTCAAATACGAAGGAGAAATCAAAAGCTTTACAGACAAGCAAAAGCTGAGAGAATTCAGCACCACCAAACCAGCTCTCCAACAAATTCTAAAGGATATCCTCTAGACAGGAAACACAAAAGGGTGTATAAACCCGAACCCAAAACAATAAAGTAAATGGTAACGGGATCATACTTATCAATAATTACCTTAAACGTAAATGGGTTGAACGCCCCAACCAAAAGACAAAGACTGGCCGAATGGATACAAAACAAGACCCCTCTATATGCTGCTTACAAGAGACCCACCTCAAAACAAGGGACATATACAGATTGAAAGTGAAGGGCTGGAAAAGATATACCACGCAAATAGAGACCAAAAGAAAGCAGGAGTGGCAATACTCATATCCGATAAAATAGACTTTAAAACAAAGGCTGTGAAAAGAGACAAAGAAGGCCACTACATAATGATCAAAGGAACAGTCCAAGAAGAGGATATAACAATTATAAATATATATGCACCCAATATAGGAGCACCACAATATGTAAGACAAATGCTAACAAGTATGAAAGGGAAATCAACAATAACACAATAATAGTGGGAGACTTTAATATCCCACTCACACCTATGGACAGATCAACTAAACAGAAAATTAACAAAGAAACGCAAACTTTAAATGATACATTAGATCAGTTAGACCTAATTGATATCTATAGGACATTTCACCCCAAAACAATGAATTTCACCTTTTTTTCAAGTGCTCATGGAACCTTCTCCAGGATAGATCACATCCTGGGCCATAAATCTAAACTTGATAAATTCAAAAAAATCGAAATCATTCCAAGCATCTTTTCTGACCATAATGTATTAAGATTAGATCTCAATTACAGGAGAAAAACTATTAAAAATTCCAACATATGGAGGATGAACAACACACTTCTGAATAACCAACAAATCACAGAAGAAATCAAAAAAGAAATCAAAATATGCATAAAAACTAATGAAAATGAAAACACAACAACCCAAAACCTGTGGGACACTATAAAAGCAGTGCTAAGAGGAAAGTACATAGCAATACAGGCATACCTCAAGAAACAAGAAAAAAGTCAAATAAATAACCTAACTCTACAACTAAAGCAACTAGAAAAGGAAGAGTTGGAGAACCCCAGAGTTAGTAGAAGGAAAGAAATCTTAAAAATTAGGGCAGAAATAAATGCAAAAGAAACAAAAGAGACCATAGCAAAAATCAACAAAGCCAAAAGCTGGTTCTTTGAAAGGATAAATAAAGTTGACAAACCATTAGCCAGACTCATCAAGAAGCAAAGAGAGAAAAATCAAATCAATAAAATTAGAAATGAAAATGGAGAGATCACAACAGACAACACAGAAATACAAAGGATCATAAGAGACTACTATCAGCAGTTGTATGCCAATGAAATGGACAACGTGGAAGAAATGGACAAATTCTTAGAAAAGTACAATTTTCCAAAACTGAACCAGGAAGAAATAGAAAATCTTAACAGACCCATCACAAGCATGGAAATTGAAACTGTAATCAGAAATCTTCCAGCAAACAAAAGCCCAGGTCCAGACAGCTTCACAGCTGAATTCTACCAAAAATTTCAAGAAGAGCTAACACCTATCCTCTTCAAACTCTTCCAGAAAATTGCAGAGGAAGGTAAACTTCCAAACTCATTCTATGAGGCCACCATCACCCTAATACCAAAACCTGACAAAGATGCCACAAGAAAAGAAAACTACAGGCCAATATCACTGATGAACATACATGCAAAAATCCTCAACAAAATTCTAGCAATCAGAATCCAACAACACATTAAAAAGATCATACACCATGACCAAGTGGGCTTTATCCCAGGGATGCAAGGATTCTTCAATATCCGCAAATCAATCAATGTAATTCACCACATTAACAAAATGAAAAATAAAAACCATATGATTATCTCAATAGATGCAGAGAAGGCCTTTGACAAAATTCAACATCCATTTATGATAAAAACTCTCCAGAAAGCAGGAATAGAAGGAACATACCTCAACATAATAAAAGCTATCTATGACAAACCCACAGCAAACATTATCCTCAATGGTGAAAAATTGAAAGCATTTCCCCTAAAGTCAGGAACAAGACAAGGGTGTCCACTTTCACCACTACTATTCAACATAGTTCTGGAAGTTTTGGCCACAGCAATCAGAGCAGAAAAAGAAATAAAAGGAATCCAAATTGGAAAAGAAGAAGTAAAACTCTCACTGTTTGCAGATGACATGATCCTCTACATGGAAAACCCTAAAGACTCCACAAGAAAATTACTAAAGCTAATCAATGAATATAGTAAAGTTGCAGGATATAAAATCAACACACAGAAATCCCTTGCATTCCTATACACGAATAATGAGAAAGTAGAAAAAGAAATTAAGGAAACAATTCCATTCACCATTGCAATGAAAAGAATAAAATACTTAGGAATATATCTACCTAAAGAAACTAAAGACCTATATATAGAAAACTATAAAACACTGATGAAAGAAATCAAAGAGGACACTAATAGATGGAGAAATATACCATGTTCATGGATCGGAAGAATCAATATAGTGAAAATGAGGATACTACCCAAAGCAATTTACAAATTCAATGCAATCCCTATCAAGCTACCAGCCACATTTTTCACAGAACTAGAACAAATAATTTCAAGATTTGTATGGAAATACAAAAAACCTCGAATAGCCAAAAGCAATCTTGAGAAAGAAGAATGGGACTGGAGGAATCAACTTGCCTGACTTCAGGCTCTACTACAAAGCCACAGTCATCAAGACAGTATGGTACTGGCACAAAGACAGACATATAGATCAATGGAACAAAATAGAAAGCCCAGAGATAAATCCACACACATATGGACACCTTATCTTTGACAAAGGAGGCAAGAATATACAATGGAGTAAAGACAATCTCTTTAACAAGTGGTGCTGGGAAAACTGGTCAACCACTTGTAAAAGAATGAAACTAGATCACTTCCTAACACCGCACACAAAAATAAACTCAAAATGGATTAAAGATCTAAATGTAAGATCAGAAACTATAAAACTCCTAGAGGAGAACATAGGCAAAACACTCTCAGACATAAATCACAGCAGGATCCTCTATGATCCACCTCCCAGAATTCTGGAAATAGAAGCAAAAATAAACAAATGGGATCTAATTAAAATTAAAAGCTTCTGCACAACAAAGGAAAATATAAGCAAGGTGAAAAGACAGCCTTCAGAATGGGAGAAAATAATAGCAAATGAAGCAACTGACCAACAACTAATCTCAAAAATATACAAGCAACTTATGCAGCTCAATTCCAGAAAAATAAACGACCCAATCAAAAAATGGGCCAAAGAACTAAATAGACATTTCTCCAAAGAAGACATACGGATGGCTAACAAACACATGAAAAGATGCTCAACATCACTCATTATTAGAGAAATGCAAATCAAAACCACAATGAGGTACCACTTCACACCAGTCAGAATGGCTGCGATCCAAAAATCTGCAAGCAATAAATGCTGGAGAGGCTGTGGAGAAACGGGAACCCTCCTACACTGTTGGTGGGAATGCAAACTAGTACAGCCACTATGGAGAACAGTGTGGAGATTCCTTAAAAAATTGCAAATAGAACTACCTTATGACCCAGCAATCCCACTTCTGGGCATACACACCGAGGAAACCAGAATTGAAAGAGACACATGTACCCCAGTGTTCATCACAGCACTGTTTATAATAGCCAGGGCATGGAAACAACCTAGATGTCCATCAGCAGATGAATGGATAAGAAAGCTGTGGTACATATACACAATGGAGTATTACTCAGCCGTAAAAAAGAATTCATTTGAATCAGTTCTGATGAGATGGATGAAACTGGAGCCGATTATACAGAGTGAAGTAAGCCAGAAAGAAAAACACCAATACAGTATACTAACACATATATATGGAATTTAGGAAGATGGCAATGACGACCCTGTATGCAAGACAGGGAAAGAGACACAGATGTGTATAACGGACTTTTGGACTCAGAGGGAGAGGGAGAGGGTGGGATGATTTGGGAGAATGGCATTCTAACATGTATACTATCATGTAAGAATTGAATCGCCAGTCTATGTCTGACGCAGGATGCAGCATGCTTGGGGCTGGTGCATGGGGATGACCCAGAGAGATGTTATGGGGAGGGAGGTGGGAGGGGGGTTCATGTTTGGGAACGCATGTAAGAATTAAAGATTTTAAAATTTAAAAAATAGAAAACTAAAAAAAAAATAATAAAACAACAACAACAACAACAAAAAAACACAAACAAACAAAGTAAGGCTCTTACATACACACACATACATACACACACAATAAAGCCAGAGCCAGTGATTTTAGAGTGGGGGTCAGCAAATTGTGTCCCATGGGCCAAATCCATCTCCATGGGTCGAATGCAGAAACCATACGATTAGCACAACCTAAATTATTTACTGTCTAATCCATTATAAAATAAGACTATCAAGCCCTGTCCTACAGGGCTAACTATGTCACATGGAAAGTGTTATAGTGCTATATATACTACAGGGGAACTTTTTCTAACTTGGATTTGAAGCCAGAAGTGAGTTTTTTTTTTGCAAGCAGTCTCTACAGAGCAAAGAGTTTGAGAGGCAGAGAGAGCATGCAGGCTGCATAAAGCTATAGCATCTTCTAAGGCATTCCTGCTAAATGGTAAATGGCAGCTAATATTTAATGAGTATGTTTAAGAAAAAGCAAAATATTTCATAAAGGACCAGAAAGTGAAGATTGTAATTTCTGCTAAAATATTAGCACTAAGAATATTCCATCTGAATATGATGTATAATAACAGCTGTAATTCCAGAACAGGGCACCTCAGTGCAGGTGGCATGAAGTGGTTAGCCATTCCCTTCTCAGGGGATCTTCCTGACCCAGAATAAGATACTAGAAACTCAATGGGGAAAACAGACTGGAGCAAAGCAAAGACCATTCCTTAGTTTAAGAAAGGTAGCAGCTGTTTGCTCTTAGGAAGATCTGAAGACTCCTATCAGAATTTTTCCCCATGCTTTCTTTAGTCTAATTGTTTTTATATGTGGGCATGTAAAGTAAGATACTGCCATTTCTTCGCCCTCTTCCCCACCCCAGCCTGAACCACAGAACCTGGAAAGTTCTATCACACATCCTATTTCATGCTTTCATCAGCCCACCAGCTGCCTTTATCAGTTGAATGAATTTACCCCATCATGCTATATAATATATACATATATTTATAAAATATATAATTATATATGATAATTATACAATAATTTATACATAATAAAATGTATAGTTACATAAATATATATTTATAAATACAAATATGGGTAATAAAATAAACTATATAAACATACATAAATAGATACCTATGTCAGGGCAAGAAGCTGGGAAACTGATACAGCTCATTACTGAGGAGTATGGAACAACTCTAGTCAGAAACTTTAAACTTGTACAAGTCACTTTGTGACTTGGACCCTCTGAAGGCTGTCTTTGCATTTACATGAGATAATGTAAATCAAACGCTGTGTACAGTGATAGTCAGAAAAAAGGGGTTTGAAAAAGTGTTAGCAATCATTGTCAATCAACTCTTCTGCTGTCTTCAGAAAAACTGTAACTTAAGGTATCTCTCTAGGTACTGTCACTTGGAGATAATTATGCTGCAAGAACCCCTTTGTGACTCCTTTCTGGGGCTCAGATAAGGCCAATACCAGGTAAAACAGCATCCCCTGGTAAATAAAAAGTGATTGGGTTAGTTACTCACTCATGTCTGACTCTTTGTGACCCCGTGGACTATAGGCCACTAGGCTCTTTTGTCCATGGAATTCTCCAGGCAAGAATACTGGCATGGTTAGCCATTCCCTTCTTCAGGGGATCTTCTGGACCCAGGGATTGAACCTGGGTCTCCTGATTGCTGGAAGATTCTTTACTGTCTAAGCCAAGAAAGACATATAAAGCTTAATTCCATTTTGGTGAACTATCCACTCCTCTTGTACTTTTAAATACTTTAGCTTCTCAAATAGTCAAAGCTGATCCACATATAGGTGGGTAGTTCCCAGAAAAACTGTGTATAAAGAACAGTAAATAAGTAGCTGGCCATTCTTTCTAAAACAATTCTAAGAAGATTTTTAGTTGGCTGGTAAAACCAGATATGTAACTTAACAAGCCGCAGTCTCTTGCCAATCTTTCGTTATCTCTCACTCTAACAAGGAAAGAGAGTATTTCATTATCAAGAATTTTCAGTATATCTTCTAACTTTCTTTTTCCTACTTATACCTCCCCACACCTAAAAATAATGTATAAATTTCCAATGAGCTGCCCCTGGTTTTCCAGAATCTTCATTTAAAATATTCTAACACAATCATTTGGTAGACATGACACTTTTTCCTGAGACTTGGTTTTCTTAAAAAAAAAAAAAAAAGAAGAAGAAAGAAAAGAAAATTCTGGCTATAAGAGTATGTTCCAGGCCAGAAGAAAAATTTGAAAGGAATCGTATATTTCTGCCTTAACAAAGTGCTTGAACATGATCTCCTGGGTCTGCCTGTCAAGTTTAGGTGTCACCCTACTCCTCACATCAATGTACTCTAGCTTCTCAAGAGCTTCTCTGACTCCTTATACCCTGAGTGATGTGACTCTCTTTTCTATTTTTCTCGAGTCAGGATTTTTCTATGTAAAAGGCTCTCTTTCTACATTTGTCCCATTATATAAGGAAAAGCTGACGTGATGAGAACTACAGGCAAATGGGAAGAGGATAGCCACACCTGCCTGGCCCCAGATTCACACTTCTAAGCCTCTTTTGCCTGGACGAGGTAGAGGGGATACCTGGCCCTGCTTGCCCACTTTGTTCCAGTTCACTGCAGCCTATTTCTCAATGACATGTCTGTGGGGCTGGGTCAGGACATAGCATCTTGAGAGATCATTGAATGGCCTAGTCCAAAGTGATGATCCCTCCCAGGCCCTGGATGGTAGACTGTTAGCAAAGGCTAACGTTTTGCTAGATTCCACTTGCTATTGATCTCCTGAGATCGAAATATGAATGAGGCACTCGATTTAACTTTTTCATTTTAAAGAAACCGTATACGAACCTAAATCAAAATCAATTTATGTATCACTCTACGGGGTTGCAAAGAGTTGGACATGACTGAGCAACTGAACAACTAATAGACAAGGATTAAGAGAACGAGTTCTGGTGCTGAAAAGCCTGAGTTAGCTTCACCTCCTTCTAATCTGCTTGCCCATCTGTGGCATAGGAATAATAAAAGAAACTAATTCAAGGATATTTGAAGGTTAAACACAAATAATAATGACACAAAACGTTTAACAGAGTGCCCATTGGGTATAGGTGCATAGATGTTTGTTATTATTCTTGCTCTTATCTCTGTTATTAGCTATAGGGGACTTACTGAAGCCTAGAAATGTTGAGAAGCTAAGTGACCTGGCCCAAGTCGCACAGCTACATCAGAGCAAAGTCAGGGCTGGAGTCAAGGTCACTTGATACTTGTTTCACTGACCATTTGTTGGAGTAAGGGGAGGATGCTTATGCTGATCACTTCGACAAAAAAGGTGTATCACATCAGAGCTGGCTCATGCGCACACCTGTCCTCTGGAATCCCTCGCTGAGATTATGATCTAAGATGCACTGGTGTACAGACAGAACATGTCAAAATAGGTAGACTCAGGTTAGTGTTTTATTTCCTCATATTCATGCCTTAGCCAGAGGTTTCTGAGCTTTGTCCTGTCACCTGTCACCGTGGCACCTATAGTATATCAGCAGTTTCCTCACAATGTATCTAGACACAAAGAATACTTAACATTTCCATTTATAAGTAGTCAGTTCAAGCAACCTAACAGATATCTATGTCCTAACAACTTAACAACCATTTGAAAATATAATATGCATAATCTGAAAGATAATACGTATAATGTATATAAAATATTGCAAAATGGTGTTTCTGCACAACTTCTTAGACACCATTACTCTTATTTCTTGCTCTGCACTGATTTTCTCATGATATGTGCTTGTGATTGCAACAACTACTGAAACTCAGCTATACAAAGATATGACATCATCAAAAATATCTAGCCTGAATGGGAACTCCAAAAGAGATGGGTTATGAATATGTATGGCTGATTCATTTGCTGTACAGTAGAAATTAATACAACATTGTAAAGTAACTATGCTCCAACAAAAATTAATTTAAAATAATGACAAAATACAAAAAAAGAAAAAAAAAAACATATGCAGTTTCAGACTAAACTACCTTGAGCTTCAGTGTGTTCAAGAGATGTTGAGTATCATTCTAACTTCCTGAAAATTTTAAAATATTCTGTAGTGTCTATGAGAACGAGGCAGTGCCCACAGGTGACTCAGCACAGTTTGAAAAACATGGACGTAAGCTTTGTTGGCCTCAATGGCCTTTACCTACAAATATGGGGGAGGCTACTATCTGTATGTATGGGACTTTCCTGGTGACTCAGTGGTTAAGAATCTACCTGCAATCCAGGAGACACGAGTTCAATTTCTGAGTCGGGAAGATCCCCTGGAGAAGGAAATGACAACCCACTCCAGTATGCTTGTCTGGGAAATGCCACGGACAGAGGAGCCTGGCGGGCCATGGTCCATAGTGTTGCAAGGAGTCGGGCATGAGTTAATGACTAAACCAACACCAACAAAGTAAGTATAGAAGCTGCAAGGATAACTTAAATAGTGAAACTGCCAAGCACAGAAACCAATGGGTCTCAATTTTCAGTGAGCCTAAGAATTGCTTTTTTCTTTTTTTGAATTATTGGTTCTCTATTCCCCCTGAAGTCTACATTTTTTATTCTCATCAGGAGATTTATACGTAGGTGGCCAGAAGACTACACTTGGAGGAAAACTGCTTGAGATGTAACATTTATTTGTTTGGGATGTATGCAAATGCCAGCCATTTAGGGAAGAGAGTTAGTGGATGACATTTTCCTCTTAATGGGTAATGAGAAAGCTCAAAATGACTCCAGGGGCTTGCTAAGTAAGTTTCTTTCATCAAATTCCCCAGGTAATCAATCTATAGAATCTCACCCACGCCTACATAGTTCACCTGATAGCACTTTGTTAAAACAACTAACCTGTAGGAAATGTGATCCATGAACTGAAAAAGGCTTTGAGAAGAAAAAGGAAAGATAATTTGAGTGTGTAAAGAATCTACTATTAAATCTTAAAGGCTGCACTGCATAAAGTAAAATTATTGTTATTAAATTCTCCCCAGATTACAAGGTAGCAGCAGCTCATATTGTCAAGGCCAGATTGGGCCTTTGTGATGTCTACAGTTCTAAGCATGAAGGAAGGAAACTTGGCCTCTTGAAGGATATTTGCCTACAGCATAATACCAATAATGGAAATAATATCAGATCATATAAAGTTGAGGCTTTTATTCTCTGCAGAACTGAGAAATGATGAGAGAAGCACTCTGGGAATTTTCCCTTTAGATTAAATATTTGAATCATGACTGTCTGAGACAATCACATTCAGTTTGAAAATTACTTTGCTATCTCAAGCATGCTGAGAATAAAAGACACTTTCGGTATCTCAATTAAGACATGAAAATCATATTTTATACGGGATTTGTACAGTTAAAGAAAGAGAAAAATAATATTTGAATGGTACTTAATGTTTTAGCTAAATTTAACTAGCTCCATCTCACTGCTGTGTTGCTGAAATAAACAAGTTCACAGCCCTTTGGAGTTGATTAAAGGTACTCGGTTGAAGCTGTTGGTTCTAAAGAGGATCAGAGAAGAGAACCAAAACAAAAGCCAGCAGGCCATCCATTCTGCTGTTCTGCATTAAGGTGGCAAAACTCAGATTTTCTAGCATCTTCTAACGGTCACTTCCAAGCTAGCTTGGGCCTCTAACTCCACTGACATATTATTACTGAGGGCATGGAGGGCACAGGCAGCCCTTATTTTGTAGGTTTATACCTTTTATCTTACTCTTGCCGAGGTCAGTTGTCATTGCTTAGAAAGGCCAGCCAGCCTGCAGAACTTGTCAGAAGGGTGGAAACATTCCTACTATCTACCCACCCACCCACCATCTAAAAGTGTGACTGGACTTAGAAGAAAGTGGTAACAATTTGATGATGCATATTCTTTAGCAAGATTCACTTCCCAATGTAACCTCACTTAACTATCAACTCTTAGTGCTCGTTGCTGTCAAACCACCTTGGTACTGAAGGCTCTGTTAATAAAGCTGACTTTTAAAATTCCATGTCTCCTCTGTGTTTTTTTTATCTCAGGCCAAATGGAAATAACCAGGATTTCTTGGTCTTTACATGCTACTCTCCCATCCCTGAATCTTTACTTCTGTGACTGCTTCTATTCAGGAAAATAATTATTGTGCAATGGTTTGATATGACTTTAAATCCACTTGTTCATGACAAAATCAAGTTGTTTTTCTAAGTAAAGTTATTTGGATAAAAAAGTGAAGTTGTTGTGTCAGGATGCTGTCACCAACATGCATGGTGCCAATGGGTACCAGGTAGCTTGGCCTCTGAGGGGCCATGCTGGTGGCTTATCAATAAGAGCATAGGAACAAGCAACTATGGTGAGGAGACATTTCCAAGATAAATACCAGAGTTAGTGAAGGCTTTAGTGAAGTTAGTGAAGTTAGTTAAGGCTTTCCAACAGTGTTCAAGCTGAGCAAGGAGACTCTTCGCTGATCTAAATAGCTCTCTGAAGACCCTGCGGCAATAGCTCCTGTCTAGAAAAGATGACTCTACCAAATAGTGGTGAAAACCATGCGGTGGCCCCACAAATGAGATCATCTTGCCCGCCTACACCAGCACCTTTGTTCCCTAGCAACATGCTCTAACTACAGGGAGTTTTGATTTTGCACTGTCAGCTGGACACCAACTCTTGGTTGGAGAAACTCTCTCTCCTGAGAACCAATTCATAGAAAGATACACTGCAAACTAAATATGGACTTTATTCCTTTCATCTCTCCTCACCTGGAACAGTCATATAATTCATCTATCATTGTTTTAAAGAACGTTATTTATTTATTGGCTTATTAAGTAACATTATTTTGTATTTCACCATTAGCTTGTGAAATTTTTATAATTTCTGCAGGGAATCTGTGTTAAATAAAATATCATCAAAGGAACAAAACAACTACCTCACTCTTTCCCAACTTCTCTATGTTAATATCTTACCCATGATTAATGTACTCTTTCCAGGAAGTTTTCTCTGACTTCCAGTGCTCCCATTGATGAACTCTGTTTTCTCTGATTTGAACCTGTAACACTAATCTCAACGGGCCCATCACTCTCCTCCTGATATTAAAGAAATGTGGCTAGAAGTCGGATTTCTATCTTCCCCATTAGACTGCAACTTCTCAAAAGGTAGAATTCACTTTTGCATCCTTCCTAACAAATAAGACAGGGCAGGCAGCATACTGCCTATGAGGAGTAAATGAATGAGAGAAAAGAACTGATATGCAGTTACCCTGAGAAATCCTTCAAAGATGTTAATGTATCTAAACTATACATGATTGAGCTTTTCTGTTTCTGTACAAGGGAATATTCATTGAAAGAGAATGGGAAGAGAATTCTACATATTCTGTGTAGAATATGAGGTCATCACTCAATTCTGGGGAACTGGCTGTGGAAGGAAAACAGCACAGGAGGACTGTTTAAAAATAAACTCTCCCTGCTTTAGCACTTTTGCTTATCACTGGGCAAATGAGAGACTATTTCCCCCCATTCTAATCCATGTCCATTCACATGACAAAGGCAAGATGGCATACATATCATATCAACAACATTCCTCAGTGTAATCAGCAGAATTAGTTAAGGATTTCTCATGGCCCATCTCAAATGGAACTGGCGGGTAGACAAGGAGATGTCCTCTTTGACTCAGGGAAACTTTGGCTATTCAAGTTCAAAGAGAATATTAGCTTATTTCTAATATCATGAGGAATGTGTACCAAATGAAATGCTGCAATATCTTATCATTCTAAACTACCTTCTGCTGTACAGTATGTAATTTCCATTGCACACCAAAAGCACCGTGGCTTGTTTACAGGCTTCAAACAACATTTTCATACTGGTTTTCAAAAATCACTTAAGCATGATTCAGTGTCTTGATGGTAGATGGGAACAAACTCAGGATATATGAAAGAATAATTAGAAAAGATTAAAGGAACTAAAAATGCTCCTCAATGGAACACATAGTATTATTTATAGTAGAAGAAGTTTGTGGGAGCTGGCTTATAGCAGAGTTTTGTGAGCTGGCTGTTAAGCCATTGGTAAACTGAAGGCAGCTACGTTGGGAATATTTACACCATAAGAATCGGCAAGTATTACCTCTCAAAGCCTATTTTTGTAAATTTTTTTGAGGGCTGGTTTAGTAACACACCACTGATTAGAGGCTAGTATAGATGGCAAAGAAGATAAAAGAAGTAGACAGATATTCTTATTGATTTTTTGTATCCTCAAAAATCTACATTAGGAACAGTATCAGTGGCTGCATATTAAAAAAAATGAAAATGTTTAACTAAAATTGTGCACATTGTAGAAATACGTTTCTATATAGGACAAGAGGATTTAAGTCATAGTTCTACCAAAATATAAAGCGTCAAAAGAAGTTTTAATAATATACTTTCAGTAATACACAAATTTCCTGTGTTTCTTGTAGTATACATAACATCTTCAAAAAACAACTGATCCTTAAACTTACTTTTTTTCTGTCAAATTTGGTGGCCATTACCATGCAAATTGTCATGTGTGCAAGAGTCCTAAGTCATTTGTCACGTCTGACTCTTTGTGGCCTTAAGGACCATAGCCTGCCAGGCTCCTCTGCCCATGGGATTCTTCAGGCAAGAATACTGGAGTGGGTTGCCATGCCCTCCTCCAGAGGATCTTCCCAACCCAGGGATTGAACCCATGTCTCTTACGTCTCCTGCATTGGCAGCTGGGTTCTTTACCACTAGTGCTCCCTGGGAAGACTGCATACTGTCATCAGTCCAGTTCAGTTCAGCTGCCCAGTCATGTCCGACTCCTTGTGACTCCATGAATCGCAGCACGCCAGGCCTCCCTGTCCATCACCAACTCCCGGAGTTCACTCAGACTCACGTCCATCGAGTCAGTGATGCCATTCAGCCATCTCATCCTCTGTTGTCTTCTTCTCCTCCTGCCCCCAATCCCTCTCAGCATTAGGGTCTTTTCCAATGAGTCAACTCTTCGCATGAGGTGGCCAAAGTATTGGAGTTTCAGCTTCAGCATCATAATCGTCTTTAAAACAATGATCGAGGTATATACATTGTCCCTGAATCTAATAATGCAATTCACTATATCTTTGTAACTAAGTCATCTGTGGTAAAAATGTTATAAAATGATGAAAGAATAACTTTAATAAGAGTCACAAAATAAAATCCTGTTATACCTTACAGACAAAATACAGTTCTTTTAATGCTGTGCTGGTTATAATCTGATCACGTCTTTGACAGGGAGAAAATATGAAGAGTTGTTCTTGTGTATTTAGTCATTGTTGTGATTCTTCCACATCCACCCCTCTCCATGGTAGTGGACACTCATGTCCACATTTCCCATCACACTGATGTTAGTCTTGTCCATACAGAATGTGGGTGGAGCCTCCAGTATGTCTCTTCTTAGTTCAGGTCCTCAAGAGCCACTGTGTGTTTATCTTCTGTCCCTGCCACTGACCACAAGAAGACAATGCCCTTAGAAGCTGCTTTTCTTTATCCTGGCCCCAGACTAAAGAAACAGGGCACAGGCTTGAATCCAGCTGATCGCTCAGATCCAAGCTTAGACAAGCCTAGCTGAGCTTAAGCAAACTCCAGGCAACTCAATGAGAGTACAATAAATACTTATTTAAATAAATGTTTATTTTCAGCAGGCAAGTTTTGATGTAATAGGTTATGGAGCAGTGTTATAGCAATAACTGGCTAATGTAGTTTTCAGACAGTAGGCAGAAATTAAACTTTTTTCAAATAACTGTTTATATAAATCAGGCACTTCCTTAATGACTTAGTGGTAAAGAATCTGCCTGCCAATGCAGGAGATGTGAGTTTGATCCCTGGATCGGGAAGATCTCCTGAAGGAGGGAATGGCAACCCAATCCAGTATTCTTGTCTAGGAAATCCCACAGACCGAGGAGCCTGGCAGGCTACAGTCTACGGAGGTGCAGAAGAGTTGTTCATGACTTGGAAACTAAATAACAAATATAAATCAGACTTGCACAGGCTGTGGAATTCAGGAACAAAGTTTTGAATACTGGCTCAAATATTTAGAGCCGCTCTATTCTTTGTTTTATCAATTAAAAGAGGACAATACTATTTCTTTCACAAGTTTCTAGTGAAGATGAACTGAGAATTCTCTCCACAAAATTATCCTCTATAAAGTGCTCAACATAGAATATGGGACATAATGAAAACTCAAAATTAATAGCTACTAGGATTATTTTTATTAAGCATTTACTATTTACAAAAGCATCACTACTAACTAAAATTGAGAAGAGAGGGGAAAAGCCTATTTTTGGTGTAGAGTCTGAACTCACTAATAAAACAGAATCACCTGCAAGACAACATATTTAGTATTGACTGAAGAACATGGCCAAAGGCAATTGCTTTGGAATTAAACACAGGTTTGGAACAGGAATTTATTTTTTGAACACTGCTAAGCACAGACCATACCAAAAAGTCTCTATAAAATTTGATGGATGAGTTCTATTATATATGTAAAAATTAAGGCATGGCCTTATCCAAGTGTTGTTCACAACAGGCACTGAAATCTATAACAGGTAGCCCAGAATTCACAAGGGAGGAGAGTTTTCAACCTAAGCTTGTACAATAAGAACAAACAGGCAGATAAGCAAATGAATTGCAAGCCAAAGGACTTTGAGCTTTGTACTCGAACACAGGCTAATCTAATTTGACAGAGACCCACCAAATGATTAGAAAAATCACCCAAGGGGTCTACAGTGAATTAGTGAAATTTGTTGGGAACATAGTGTCTCTGAGTTCGTTGACCTAATGCTCTTTTCTGGATGGAGGAGATAAGACAGGTAAATAGTAAATAATGTAAAATTTAGGGATGGGAGAAGGGAGGGAGCCTGAAGAGGGAGAGGATAAATATATAATTATGACTTATTCGTGTTGTTGTATGGAGGAAACCAACACAATATTGTGAAGTACTTTTCCTGCAATTGAAAAATAAACAAAAGAAGAAAGTAAAATTATTTAGTAATGTAGTCATGATTCTCCTTAAAAGCTACAATCCCCCTGGCTGCATGTCTCCCAGATACTGTTTTGTGATTATTTTCAAAGGGCAGTATTTCATCTAGTCTATGCCCACATTAGAGGTCATAGAATCACCCAGAAACCTGCTTTAAAATGTATATCCTCCCCAGCACCAGACTTCCTGATTCAGCAGTCTGGAGTGAGGATGGGAACGTCCCTTCCCCACCTCATGCACCAGATGAAGACCACCTCATTGTCAAACAGATGGTGTGAAGATTGTTCTTTGAAAAAGCAGAGACATTACTTTGCCAACTAAGGTCCATCTCGTCAAGACTATGGTTTTTCCTGTGGTCATGTATGGATGTAAGAGTTGGAATGTGAAGAAGGCTGAGTGCCAAAAATTGATGCTTTTGAACTGTGGTGTTGGAGAAGACTCTTAAGAGTCCCTTGGGCTGCAGGGAGATCCAACCAGCCCATTCTGAAGGAGATCAGCCCTGGGATTTCTTTGGAAAGAATGATGCTAAAGCTGAAACTCCAGTACTTTGGCCACCTCATGAGAAGAGTTGACTCATTGGAAAAGACTCTGATGCTGGGAGGGATTGGGGACAGGAGGAGAAGGGGACAACAGAGGATGAGATGGCTGGATGGCATTACTGACTCGACGGACGTGAGTTTGAGTGAACTCTGGGAGTTGGTGACGGACAGGGAGGCCTGGAGTGCTGCGATTCATGGGGTCGCAAAGAGTCAGACACGACTGAGCGAATGAACTGAACTGACCTGACCTGACCTAAACTTAATGGAGCGGGGGTGGGGTGGGGGCTCAAACTAGTGTTTTGTGCCTCACAGATTTGTTTTCTTTGGTGGGTGCCAAAATGTATGAAATTCCACAAAAACAAATTTCTAGCTTTTCTTAAAAGGGTTAAGGAGATCCCAGGTGGCTCTCCTGCCTGCAATGTGGGAGACCTGTGTTTGATCCCTGAATTGGGAATATCCTTTGGAGCAGGGCATAGCAAGCTACTCCAGTATTCTTGTATGGAGAATCCCATGGACAGAGGATCTGGTGGGTTACAGTCCATGGGGTTGCAAAGAGTCAGACATGACTGAGCAACTAAGCACAGGCAATTCCTGAACTGGGTTTCAGCATAACAAATTAGCACTCTGGAGAAGTTGCAAGGTGGTCAGTTGGGAGGATCCTGAAAGCATGGAAACAAGAGACCGAAGCTGCTGTCCTGGTAGGGCAAGATGTTAGGACTGAGGTTCTCAGGCTGAAAGCTCAGATCACCTGGCATTAAAACAATCACCAGCATGTTTAAACAATGCGTGCAGTGACCTGGACCTTCTGCTAGAGACTTTAAGTATATTGTTTCTAATCCTCACAACCACTCTGCAAAGTGGGTATTGGATTTTTATTATAAGATTAAAAATTTAATTGTCAGAATGTTTTACCTAAGGTTGCTCAGCTGGCAAAGGATGGTGCTGGCTCCCCATTCTTAAGGACCCATTGCTTCTCCAATTTGGTATATTAAGGAGGAAGAGGAGCACAGGATAAATGTTAAAAGCATTGGATTGGGATTCAGGAATTACAAAGAATGTTTATGAATCGAAACCTTAAAAAGCAACTAAGAAATGTTTTCCATAACTGAAGTTTGTCATGTCATGTAACTTCCTAAGAAAATTTTGTTTAAGGAGATAAGTCAAAGACAACTTGGTGTTCATCTTGGTTATTGACATCATCCATATGTAGCTTGTAAATTCTAGAATTAATGGAAATTCTTACAGTAAGTGGACTCAATTATCTGTCAAGTTTGGAATATGATTATGTGCCTTCTGATGTCATTATTTGTGTTTGTATGTATGTGTAAATTCGTTTGTCTTAAATTTTGTAGGATATCCCATGGGGTTGCAAAGAGTTGGACATGATTGAGCAACTGAACTGAAATGAATCCTCCATTGCAATGGCCTAGAAATTTGAGTTATTCAGCATCTAAGTTGGGTATGTGCATACTTAGTGACCTCATGGACCGTAGACTGCCAGGCTCCTCTGTCCATGAGATTTTTTGGGCAAGAATACTGGAGTGTCTTGCCACTTCCTTCTCCAATTTAGCATCTAAAGTCCATTCTAATTCAACTGTTTTAAAACTAAAAGAGGCACAAAATTCTTTTTAAGATCACATATACTAACCAGGGATATGGAGAAGCTGGTTTCTGTTCCGCTCACTGTCTGCCACTGATCAGAGTAATAAACAGGGAGTCATGCCATGCAAAAATTCACAGAAGTCAAAATAACTGAATTCTAGACTTGATGTTCCTATTCTGAAAAGAAAAGTGATTACCTCTTTTTTATGCCTCTGTAAATAAGAGGATTGGAAATAACTTCTACAAGTCTTTTCGGTTCCAAAACTCTATTAGTCAAAAAGAATTACTAGCTTATCTTATGAGGAGGAAGAAAATCACTCCAAATCTCTTGTAAATAGAAAGCATGTAACTGAAACCTTAAGGCAAATGTATTTCTTATGAAATTTGTGAATAATGATTTGTGAACTATTTTGTTCACATGATGAAACTGCAAGCACAGTCCTTCAACTTAAATTCCTAAAATTCACTAATATTTCAACATATGGTTCTATGCTACTTGTGAATATACAGAGGATTGTATTTTTCTGCTTCCTTGAAGTGAATCATGTTAATGACATATGATTATAAGTGACATGGGATACCTTGAGGTCAAAGTACTTAATTGCTGGGGCTCAATTTTCTAACCCTCTCATTTGTCATCCCTTGGGTGGTTCAAGTATGAGATATTAAGTCCTCCACTGATATGGGTCCCTAAGAGACTTTGTAGAGCTCAGTGTCTCATTCAATCTGCACTTGGCATAACCTAACATAGGAAGACCAGGTCTCCCACACGGCAGGCAGATTCTTTATCGTCTGAGTCAACAGGGAAGTGGTCTAGGAAGACATACTGCATGAGTGAGACCCACAGAGTGTTTAAAACACATAGCATGAATGTCAGAACACTGGGATTTCAGAGTTCATTTCTTCCCACAGCAAAAATCAATGTGTGATGTATACGGTAGAGCAGCATCATTATCACTTGGGAGATTATTAATACAGAATCTTAGGCCCCAGGTCACAACTACTGAGACAGAGGCTGCAAGTGAGTTGCACACATAGTTGGAGAAGCACTGAGAATCTATTCTGACTTATACAACCCTTAACTTTGTCCAATGTATTGGGTTGGCCAAAAGGTTTGTTTGTACCATCTAATGGAAAACCTTGAATGAACTTTTTGGCCAGCCTGATAGATATATATTTGAAATATCTAGCTCTCCCTAATTATCATGACTATCTCTACTTCAGGATCTTTTTCATCAAGTTTTCAGAGCAGTCTCACAAATATGACAAAGCCAACAAAGAAATAACTGAAATACATCATGGCAGCACTGTATCAAAATATAAGTAACAGTATGGATATTCTCTATTCCTATCTCAAAGAATTGGGAAAGGGAAACACATATAAATACCTTACTCATAAAAATTTGCTAATGATCTCCCATAAGATGACTAGTTTTGATTTCAGATTACCACAAAGGAAATGCTTCTATCTGTGACAGAGGTAAATACAGTCTTAGTGACCAACATAGCCCATAACGTTTTTTTTTAAAGTCTGTTATATCAGGTATACATTCATTTTTTATTCAACAAGTATTTTTAAAATACCTATTATGTGCCTGGACTATTTTTGTGTGTATCCTAAAGGTCTTATCGGAGAAGGCAATGGCACCCCACTCCAGTACTCTTGCCTGGAAAATCCCATGGACAGAGGAGCCTGGTGGGCTGCAGTCCATGGGGTCGCTAAGAGTCGGATAGGGCTGAGCGACTTCACTTTCACTTTTCACTTTCATGCATTGGAGAAGGAAATGGCAACCCACTCCAGTGTTCTTGCCTGGAGAATCTCAGGGACAGGGGAGCCTGATGGGCTGCTGTCTATGGGGTCGCACAGAGTCGGACACGACTGAAGCGACTTAGCAGTAGCAGTAGCAAAGGTCTTATAGCATAAAATTTACCAGTTTGGCCATTTTAATGTATAAAATTCAGTAGCATTTGACATATTCACAACATTGAACAAACATCCCCACAATCTAGCTCAGTAATATTTTCCTCACTCCAAAAGGAAACCCCGATTTTTAGGCAGTAATTCTCTATTCCTCTATCCCTGTAGCCCCTGGCAACCACTATTTCACTTTGTGTCTGTATGGATTTGCCTTTTCTAGATATTGTATATAACTGTAATCATACAATATAGACCCTTTGCGATTAGCTTTTTTCACTTAGCATAATGTTTTTCAGGTATGACCCTTGTAGCATGTCAGTACTTCATTTCTTTTTATGGTTGACTTTCCTGGTGGCTCAGATGGTAAACAATCTACCTGCAACATGGGAGACCTGGGTTTGATCCCTGGGTTGGGAAATTCCCCTGGAGGAGGGCATGGCAACCTACTCCAGTATTCTTGCCTGGAGAACCCCCACGGACATAGGAGCCTGGTGGTTACAGTCCATGGGTCACAAAGAAATGGACATGACTGAGACTAAGCATATCATTGGATGGGTATACCACATTTTGTTTACACACTCCTCATTGATAAATGTTTTGGATTATTTCCCCATTTTTTTTGTTGTTGTTTAGTTGCTAAGTCATGTCGATCTCCTTGTGACCCCGTGGACTACAGTGCACCAGGCTTCCCAGTCCTTCACCATCTCCTGGAGTTAGCTCAAATTCATGTTCATTGAGTCAGTGATGCCATCCAACTATCTCATCCTCTGTCGTCCCCTTCTCCTGCCTTCAATTAAAAGATGCCTGCTCCTTGGAAGAAAAGCAATGACCAACCTAGACAGCATATTAAAAAGCAGAGACATTACTTTGCTGACAAAGGTCCATCTAGTCAAAGCTATGGTTTTTCTAGTAGTCATGTATGGATGTGAGAGTTGGACTATATAGAAAGCTGAGTGACAAAGAACTGATACTTTTGAACTGTGGTGTTGGAGAAGACTCTTGAGAGTCCCTTGGATTGCAGTGAGATCCAACCGGTCCATCCTAAAGGAGCTCAGTCCTGGGTGTTCATTGGAAGGACTGATGCTGAAGCTGAAACTCCAATAGTTTGGACACCTGATACAAAGAGCTGACTCGTTTGAAGAGTCCCTAATGCTGGCAAAGATTGAGGCCTGGAGGAGAAGGGGATGACAGACGATGAAATGGTTGGATGGCATCACCTACTCGATGGACATGAGTTTGGGTAAACTCTGGGAGTTGGTGATAGACAGGGAGGCCTGGTGTGCTGCGATTCATGGGGTCACAAAGAGTCGGACATGACTGAGAGACTGAACTGAATGCAAATTTAATGCACAAGCAGGTGAATTAACCTGTTTACATAATATTCAATTCACGAGGCATGAGAAACCTGTTATTTCTCCATCTCTCTGCCCAGAGCATCATCATAAACATGGTAGTTCAGAGATCACTCATACATTGCCACAGGGTGTCTGTGGTACTCCTGATTTTAGCTCTATAAATGTAAATGTCTTCCAATGTATAGGGTTTATTGACAGCTAAGACTGAAGATGTGTGCCTGAGGCTTGTAGAAAGCCAACGGTCATCATGTGAGACTGAGGGCATTAAAACCAAAATAAAGCAGCAAACACATAGGAATTTTGCTTAAATAAAGCAAAGACTGATAGTCAAGAGTCACTAAGGTTTCTGATCTTTCAAGCCAGTCTTCACTCAGTGCATCATTAGCCATCACTGCCTAATGAGATTTATCCTGTAACAGAACTTAATTTGCATGACTTTGCTGGTGTAGATTACCCATGAGGGACTTTGGAAGCTGAGATACAGAAAATGGTAGATTAGCCATTAAAATGGGCACAACGAAGTCAATGCTCTATTCCTCTATCGACAGCATCACAGTCCATAGCAGCATCACAAAGTTTTATTTTTTTCCATTTTGCACATAGCTTGGAACCAACATGCCATTTACTCTTTGCCATCCTATATGGTTTTTATTTCATTATATTCTGACACTCTTCTTGGTTTCCCACAAGCTCTCTTTTCCCCTTAGCTTCCATGCCATTGTTTCTTACCATTAAGTTCTAATTTCTAGTTCAGTTTCAATTGTGTCTGGTCTTGGGAGCTGCAAGGCTATACATGCATTCATTATACAGAGAGAGCTTATTCTCTGAAATGAAGAAATAAAAAGTGTCTGTACATTAGTTTTATCTGTGAGTTGCTTCTCAGGCATAGTGAATTTCAAAGCAACCTGTGCAATAAAAACAGGGTAATGTAACTGTGCTTCATGTTAGCCTGCTGGTTTACACAAGAAGTCCTTGGAAAATGCCCTAAATAATTTGTGATAATCTGCCAAAGTTGAAATGTGCACAGGGCAGTCACATCAGTTTGTTACCTCAGAAAACAGCTGAAATGCTTCAACTAGCTTCCTGACCCAGCAGACACTTTTCTCAGCAACTGCAGCTCAAGGGGCTTCAAAGCTGTGTAATAACTACTTTCCCCAAACACAAATCTGAAACTAAATAGGATCATCAAGAAGAAGAGACTGTCCTTCTGAAACTGGGTACCAATTGCTGTGTTCAATAAAAATAGCATCTTAGCCAACATCAAAAGCAATTTTATGAAATTGGTAATTTCAACCCTCCACACAGCCCAGGCCAGACACTGGGGAATGCATTTGCGTGAGTGGCACAAAATCCTAGTTGATCACCAACTAGCTGACTCATGAAAACAAGCCATGTGGAAAAATATAGAAGTTGAGGCTAGCTTTCCAGTTAAGCCATATGAGGAAAATGAGATCCTAGGCAGCAAAGAGAAATGCCTTTCTACACAAATAGATCATCTATGTTAACAAAGACAAGCTATGAATATGCCCTAGAAGACGCCATAGTAACGTGATCAGCTATTTCAATATTCAGATACCTCTATTTAAAACTCTCTATTACAAAAAAGAAACTATAGTATTGGGTTAGCCAAAAAGTTCATTTGGATTTTTCCATAGCATATTATAGAAAGAGTGACTGAACTTTATGGCCAATCCAAATGATAGTTATCAACGATTTGGGGGATGTCTAGTTTGTAGATTATCCTGGTCCATTTGTTTCTCTTGACAGAGACTGATAGAACTAAAGGTGGCCCTATGAATTGCTTTAAGTAATATGAACTACTTGGAAATACCTCTTCAATGAAAAGTCCGATCATCATTTCTTTTTTGAAGATTTTCGTATGTGTCCCATTTTGAAAGTCTTTATTGAATGTGTTACAATGTTGGTTCTATTTTCTATGTTCTAGTTTTTGACCATGAAGCCTATGAGCTCTTAGCTCCCTGACCAGGGATTGAACCCACATCCTCTTCATTGGAAGGTGAAGTCTTAACTACTGGATCGCCAGGGAAGTTCCAAGTCCTTTCATTACTGAGAGAGAGGGTGGAGATTTTCAAACACTTTAGTTATTATAAACAAATAATATCCAGCTTTACACAGGGCAATAACAACACTTCAACTAACACCCTTTGTTGACTACTTATTTGGTATTCAGCTCTATGTCATGGATATATTTGAATTAACCCAGGTGGCAGTGGTAAAGAACTCACCTGCCAATGCAGGAGACCTAATAGACACAGATTCGATCCCTGGGTTGGGAAGATCCCCTGGAGGAGGGCGTGGCAACCCATTCCAGTATTCTTGCCTGGAGAATCCCATGGACAAAGGAGCCTGGCAGGCTACAGTCCATGGGGTTGCAAAGAGTTGGATACAACTGAAGCAACTTCACAGGCACACACACTTAACCTTCTCAACAAACCTGTGAAGTTAGTATTGGTAGCTCCATTTTACTGATAAGAGAATTAAAACTTAGTAATGTTAAGTATTTAGAACAGAATTTCAGGCTGGTAATATCTGGTGAAGCCAGTACTCAAACCCAGGATGGTCTAAAATCAGGGCTGCTGCTTAACTCATATTGTCCCCCCTTGGTTACAAATCCATTTTGGTTTCAAGACCCTGGGACTGAAGCCAGGTCTCATGCATTGCAGCTGGATTCTTTACTGCCTGAGCTACCAGCAAAGCTTTTATAAAGTTTCCTTCTCACTAAAACCAAGTGATAGGCCCCAAAATCTTTATAAAATCTCCCTGTTAATATCAAAATATTCTTGGCAAATATAGCAGTTTGGGCAACATACTCTATAGTTTTGAAATCCTGTATTTGAAGATGTCCGAACTCTGTTTTAAGGTTTTTGGGTTTGTCACACATCTCTCAGTCCTATGTCTACATCTTTTCAAAGGAAATGATAATACCTGCTTCCCAGAGTTGTGAGGATTAAATGAGAGAATATCCATAACTACATCTGCTAATGTATGTATCAAGTAATAAGAACACTTTACTTTTTCTTTTTTTTATTAAATTTTTATCTTTACTTTATTTTGTTTTACAATACTGTATTGGTTTTGCCATACATTGACATGAATCTGCCACGGGTGTACATGAGTTCCCAAACATGAACGCCCCTCCCACCTCCCACCCCATATCATCTCTCTGGATCATCCCTGTGCACCAGCCTCAAGCATCCTATATCCTGCATCGAACATAGACTGGCGATTCATTTCTTACATGATTTTATACATGTTTCAATGCCATTCTCCCAAATCATCCCACCCTCTCCCTCTGCCTCAGAGTCCAAAAGTCCGCTATACACATCTGTGTCTCTTTTGCTGTCTCGCATACAGGGTCATCATTACCATCTTTCTAAATTCCATATATATGTGTTAATATACTGTATTGGTGTTTTTCTTTCTGGCTTACTTCACTCTGTATAATCAGCTCCAGTGTCATCCATCTCATTAGAACTGATTCGAATGTATTCTTTTTAACGGCTGAGTAATACTCCATTGTGTATAAATTTTAATTTTCTTCCTCTGTCATGATCATTCTTTTATATTCCATGATAAAGAAGTTCATATTTTTTTTTAAACATTAGATCCTGATAAATTGCTGAACATGTAAAGGGTGGCATAGACTGAAGAATCCCATGGAGAGAGGAGCCTGGTGGGCTATAGTCCATGGGGTTGCAAAGAGTCAGACACCACTGAGCACTGAGCATGCATGCATGGCATAGTCTGAGCACAGTTATGCAGGGCAAGAGAAAGAATCTGTTGAACTCAAACTCTCAGGTAAACCCATCCCAGGCTGATATGAATATGTAGACAATTTGAATGGGAAATAACTGTGACACAGAAAAGATCTGTGAACCCAACCAATTCTCAATGGTTCTTAATCTGCCTATTCTATTTTAATGGACTCTCCTTCCTAGGCTTAATTTCCAAATGTAATTGTCAATGACACAAGGCAAAATCTGCAGCAACTACAGCTCATTAAAAACAATGACAGATACCTTTAAACGTGAACATGTGATACACGGCACGTTTCACAAGTGGGTTTCCTTCACCACTGGCATAAGCTAACAGGAAACTCAACGTTCTCCATCAGCTTGGAAATTGCAATTTCTTGTATGTCCTATGCAAATAAGAAAATAAGCCACTGTGGGAAACCAGCACTTTGGGATTTAAAAGGATAGGAATTTCTGCTAGACCCTTTAGTTACAGTTTCTTTGGCATTGCCATTTTCTTGCATTCTCAAACATTTTAACTTGTTCTAAATCTATTCCAAATGACCTCCTTCAACACTATGACCAAAAGATTCACATCAATAGCCCCATAATGTAGAAATGCCATGGTCACAGTGGCGTGACTAAGAGTTTGGGATCTGGTACAAGTCTCCTTTATCACAAGCACAATGTATGTCATTGGGCATGCTAATTACAAAACAGTCACAATCTAAAAGTTGAGAGTTATGTTTTATTAGGTGGAAATTTTTAGGACTTAAGCCCAGGAGGCAGCATCTCAAGTAGTCTTGTGACAACTGCTCCAAGGAGGTGAGGGGAAGAGCCAGGTTATACAGAAGTTTTACAACAAAGGGAACATCAAAAGATTATTGTTAATTAAAGAAAGCCAGATATCCCAGTTTAAGGAATTTAGCACTTTCCTGTTTATGGGAAGATGCAAGAGTCTGGGATCACTGAAATTATTCCTTTCATATGCATCTCAGCTATATGGGGCCAGTATCCTGCGTTTTTCACATCCTGAGTTCCTCAGAGCTCACTGTAGGGAGTGGCTGCAGCCTAATAGCTGCCAGGTCACAGGTATTTGTCTCCTTCTTGGGTGCACTTAGGGCTCAGGAACTCACACTGTTTACATGGCAGGAAATACTTCATTTCTCAGGCAAATTATCTAACCTACTCGGATCTCATCTTCCTTACTCAAAACAGCACGCTTAGAGGAGCCTTTGAAATCCTTATAGAGTTTACAAGACTGGAAAACAGTGTTGAACTCAATACATATCAGATATTGCATCTAACTAATACAACGAATACAACCAAACCTCAACTAGTTCACCCAAAAGCTCGCAGCCATTGCAGCCTCTAAAAGTGAACTGCATGCCCAGCCCAGCATTGGGAACATAGTAGTTACACAACTAACAGTGACAGTGATCTTCTTAACCATCAGCATCATACTACTGGATGTAAATATATAGCAAAGGCTTAGAGCTGGGCACGGCTCTAAAGTCTTTACATATGTTGCCTAATTAAATCATTAAAATAATCCTTAGCAATAGATATTAATATTTTCATCAGTTTAGAGGTGAGGAAGAGGTTGAATAACTAGTTGGAAGATCACATAAGTATGTGGGGTGGGGGTTGAGATTCATAGTAAACTAAGGATGCTCTTAATCATAGGCTTTACAGGGAATCAAATATTAACTCAACCTCCCACCTACAACATATGGCCCTGAATTTTAGGGCCAGTAAAATGACTATCCTAGAGTTACACATCTAGCAAGGGACAGAGAGAGACTCAAACCCATCAATTCTAAGGCCAGACTTCTATTCTCTATTGCGATGGTTCATGAACTCAGATTTCAGGAGAAGTTGTAATATTGAGAGATGAGATATGGGCAGACACCCCTCTCTAGTGGTTCTTGTGCAAATCTAGCTCTAACAGACCACACTGCTTTCCTGCTGAATAAAATTAACTCCATGGAACAAAAGCCAATCACCATCAGATAAGGCCACTTTTGTGACCATGAAGAAGAACAAGAAAAAGAGACCCCTCTCTACAATCCCACCTGAGCATAAGAACATGATCCAAATTATGAAAATGACCAAAACTCCCTGTGCCTGTTTCATATGATCAACTGCTATTTATTTACTAATTACTTCTTCCGCCCCACTTTCTTTCTCCCACCTACTTATTGAAATTGTCAAGATACCAATCATAGAATTGCTCTTCAGTTCAGTTCAGTCGCTCAGTCGTGTCAGACTCTTTGTGACCCCATGAATCGCAGCACGCCAGGCCTCCCTGTCCATCACCAACTCCCGGAGTTCACTCATACTCACATCCATTGAGTCGGTGATGCCATCCAGCCATCTCATCCACTGCCGTTCCCTTCTCCTCCTGCCCCCAATCCCTCCCAGCATCAGAGTCTTTTCCAATGAGTCAACTCTTTGCATGAGGTGGCCAAAGTACTGGAGTTTCAGCTTTAGCATCATTCCTTCCAAAAGAACACCCAGGGCTGATCTCCTTTAGAATGGACTGGATGGATCTCCTTGCAGTCCAAGGAACTCTCAGGAGTCTTCTCCAACACCACAGTTCAAAAGCATCAATTCTTCAGCACTCAGCTTTCTTCACAGTCCAACTCTCACATCAGTACATGACCACTGGAAAAACCATAGCCTTGACTAGATGGACCTTAGTTGGCAAAGTAATGTCTCTGCTTTTGAATATGCTATCTAGGTTGGTCATAACTTTTCCTCCAAGGAGTAAGCATCTGTTACTTTCATGGCTGCAGTCACCATCTGCAGTGATTTTAGAGCCCCCCAAGATAAAGTCTGCCAGTGTTTCCACTGTTTCCCCATCTATTTCCCATGAAGTGATGGGACCAGATGCCATGATCTTTGTTTTCTGAATGTTGAGCTTTAAGCCAACTTTTTCCCTCTCCTCTTTCACTTTCGTCAAGAAGCTTTTTAGTTCCTCTTCACTTTCTGCCATAAGGGTGGTGTCATCTGCATATCTGAGGTTACTGATATTTCTCCCGGCAATGTTGATTCCAGCTTGTGCTTCTTCCAGCCCAGCGTTTCTCATGATGTACTCTGCATAGAAGTTAAATAAGCAGGGTGACAATATACAGCCTTGACGTACTACTTTTCTTACCTCTGAAAATATCCAATTCCAAGCAAAACTGTGAAACCTTCCCCAAATATCTGAGCAAAATCAGTTTTATGAAAAGCACTTCCTCACAATCTTGCAAATTCTCACACTTTCCCAGGTGTGTGGGCTCCCAAAAACAAGCCCAATTTTTACTGACTTGGTAATGTTCCTTCCAGTGCTCTTTGGCTGTACTGACAGAGAATTTTGAAATACAATTATTCTTTGGTATCTATGGGAGTATTTATTCTTGGACACTTCACAGATGCGCAAGTCTCTTGTGCAAAACAGCACAGTATTTCTTGCAAATAACTTATGTGCATCCTCCCTTATACTTTTAATCCTCTCTGATAGGGCCTATATGGGGGCTCATGGTTGAAATGTGGGCTGGTGTGTGGAAGTCAGCCCAGCAAGGCAAGTGGAGAGTCCAGTCCCAGAGCTTGTCTCAGTTTCTCAGCAAGGTCCAAGGGAGGGAGCCTAGCCAGTTGTGGTAGATCTTCCCTTCTGGGTTGTGTCACCAGAATGCAAGGCAACTGTAGGGAAAAATAGAGTGAGCTGGGCAGTCAGGCAAAAAGGGAAATTTATTACAGGGAAATGAGAGGATGATTGGCCCTTAAGGAGAACCATCAGAATCCTATTCTGATGGGGTCTCTCTTATACCCCATCAATGAAAAATTCTCTGAAGGGATGCTTAATTTTTAGCCTGTAGTTGAGTGCTGTGGTCACATAGCTGGAGGTCTGGAATCTGGTGGTCTCATAGCCTTGAGAAGGTAGGTGCCAGTAAGAAAATAGAATGTCGTTTGGGCAATTTGGTCAGTCTCAAGGGTCACTGCGATTTTATTCTTTGTTTGTGAGGTCAACATAATGAGACATTTCAACCATGAACCCCCATGTAGGCCATATAACTCTCTCTGTTATTTATAATATTTAATACAAAGTAATTGCTACAATGTAAATACTATGTAAATTTTTGTCAGCCCATGACAAATTAAAATTCTGCCTTTTTGAACTTTCTGGAATTTGTTTCCCGAATATTTTCCATTGTGATATTTTCATGATTGTGATCAGTTCACTCATTTCAGTTGCTTAATCGTGTCCACCTGTTTGCAACCCCATGGACCACAGCACACCAGGCTTCCCTGTCCACCACCAACTCCCAGAGTTTACTCAAACTCTTGCCCATCGAGTCGGTGATGCCATCCAACCATCTCATCCTCTGTTGTCCCCTTCTCCTCCTGCCTTCAATCTTTCCCAGAATCAGGGTCTTTTCCAATGAGCCCATTATTTGCATCAGGTGGCCAAAATACTGGAGTTTCAGCTTTGGAATCAGTTCTTCCAGTGAATATTCAGGACTGATTTTCTTTAGGATGGACTGGTTGGATCTCCTTGCAGTCCAAGGGACTCTCAAGAGTCTTCTCCAACACCATAGTTCAAAAGCATCAGTTCTTCGGCACTCAGCTTTCTTTATGGTCCAACTCTCACATCCATACATGACCACTGGAAAACCATAGCCTTGACTAGGTGGACCTTTGTTGGCAAAGTAATGTCTCTGCTTTTGAATGTGTTGTCTAGGTTGGTCATAACTTTTCTTCCAAGAAGCAAGTGTCTTTTAATTTCATGATTGTGATAGGGACAGAATAAAGAGACAAAGTAGGTGATTAAATAGTTAATCCCACTATGGGATTGTAAGTTAAAAAATAAACAACAGAAACACAACTTTGTGAGACCCCTGAAAATTAATAGTCAATAGTCAAGAAAGTAGACTTGCTTAACCACAAAACCTTGCAACAGAAGCATGTGGCATGCCACCAAACAGGAAATCAGTGGTGACATGAGAACTGCATCCTGCCCAGTGAATTCAGTAAGTTAATGTTCCCTACAACATATTCTCTGCACTCATAAAAAGACAGTACTTTATCGATCTAACTTGGCCATGTATGGACCACCTGGAGGAGAAGCTGATAGGTGGAAGCATGATGTCTACTCAGGAAAGACAAAGCTGTTCTTCTTCCCTTTCCCACTTTTCCTTTGATTATAAAACTGTAGCCCCATAAGTTCTTGGGGTGCAGCATTTTTCACCTGCTTGCTTGTAAACCTCACAAGCATCCTATTCTAACAAATCAATTCTTATCTATCACTTTGCCTCTCGCTGAATTCTTTTCTGCATTGAGACATAAAGGGCTATGGTACTGGAGCTCCTTAGAGCCACCCTATCTGGAAATGACACCAAATGGTTTCAGTTGTTTGAATCTACACATGTGGAAACCCCAGATATGGGGGACTGACTGTATATTTTTTTATTAGGTGAAGATCATTTTAAATGAATTACATTTACTATGTCATAATTATGGCCATAATTCTTTTTTAAAAATACCCACAAAATTATGGTTAATATTATTAACTTGTCTTGATGACAAAGTCTCTACATTTTTCTCATTTTCCTCATTTCATTTTGGCAGAGCAAAATCTTCACCATGGACCAGCACTGCCAAGAAGGGACCTGGGTTTGGAAAGCCTAAAGCTTATGCAATTTGTGAGTGGAGGGAGCTGTTTAAGAAAAATACAAAATTAGGCAGGAAAGGTAATGTTTATTGAGAATCAGAAAAAAATACAAGGATTCCTGGAGTCTTAGAGATGGAGGTGTCCCTCTTTCTGACATTCCTTTAGGCACTTTATCAGCAATGGTTAGACAGAAATGACTCCTGATTGAAATCTGGCACCCCCTCCCCACCTGGAACACAATGCAGGGGTCTGTGCAAATGGAGAGTTCTAAAGCATGGCTTCATTTGTTTCATAGTAAATCCACCAAGTGCTGGCATTTGATAAACATTGCCTTATGTCATGCTGCTTCTGAGAATTATTTTCAAGAAGTGAATTCCAGCTGATCTCACAGGCTAAAGGAATAAACAAATATTTGTACCATTTGGTTCAACTTCAATCTCTGATACTTGGTTATTCTTTCCCCCTCCCTTTCAGCTTAAGACAACTATGGGCATGTCAGCCTTGAAAAATAATCATTTTTACAGCCCAGATTACCCAGCTCCATATATGAGGACAGGCAATTTAATACATTTTGGCCAAAGAACTGTCAATCACTGACCTGCACTTAACTTAGATGTCCCTACTTCTTTTGTGTATAAAATTCAATCTTTTGTTTTGTTCGGTTTCTGACTGTCCCCAATTTTTCTTTGTATTTGCGTTGGCTCCTATTTCCTGTCTCTTCAATCTGTTTCCAAGTTCTAGCCACTTGAATCTATTCATTTCAATGAATTTTACACAGCTGGGTAGGTCTGCAGGTGGCTGCTAATGTGTTACACAGGTGGCCGCATAAATCCTGATCCATTTCGTCTGGAGGAGATAGCATCTCTCCCAGGGATGCATTCACTTCATCTGGATCTAGGGCAGAGAGCCTGTTCAGAGTGAAGCCAATGTTTAAGGTGAGATGAAATTTGGCAAAATTGTGTTAGGATTTTCCATATAATTAATTTTTCAAAACATCTTTTAATATAAGCATTGGTACCCTTTCCAAGACGTTATAAATATTGATTATAGATCCCAACTGGCCCTGATATTTATTCTTCAAGGTAAATGAGGCCCTGTGATACAATGGGAGGAGCTGAGGCTTCTTTAACTGACTTAATTTACTTAATTCTTGTCCAAACTCTGTCTCTAACGATACGAACTTGATTGGGTAAGTCATACCACTTCTCCAGATCTGCAGATGCTAATATAGTGGAGGCATTGGCAGTGATATCTTAGTGAGAATTAACTAACAGAATGACTTTCTGGATCTCTTGAGTGAAGTGTGTATCTTTCTAAAGGAATATTATGGCTGTGAGAAGAACAGAGGACATGATACAAACTCAGCAAATCTTATGGAAGCATTAATCTTACTAAAAGATTGAGCTGTAAGTAGTTTACTTAGCAGGTAGGTTAAAATTCTCTTTTGTAGTAAAGCAATAATGGTAGAGTTGGAAGAAAAATGTAAATGTGTTCCATAAAGGTACCTAGTAGGAATATTTGGCTTGTGGCTCCAAGCCCATGAAATTAGAAAAGTAGCCTTCTCTGCCACTAGGCATTGTTCATAATGCTCGTCTGTATTTATAAGATATTTTGTGATGTTCTGGAACAATCTTAATGTATACATGGCTATGAATAAAGATCTCTCTGCTTTTGATAATGGATATAGCTAAAATATATTTACTTATATTACAATATAAAATATTGCCTTCCCTGATGTTTCAGTAGTAGAGAATCCACCTACAATGCAGGAGACACAGGAGTCATGGATTCAATCCCTGGGTTGGGAAGATCCCCTGGAGGAGGAAATGGCAATCCACTCCAGTACTCTGGCCTGGAAAATCCCTTGGACAGAGGAGACTTGTGGGCTACAGTCCACAGGGTTACAAAGAGCTGGACACGACTGAGCATGCAGGCACAATACATAGCTAAAATAGGGCTTTCCAGGTGGTGCTAGTGGTAAAGAACCTGCCTGCCAAGGTAAGAGACGTAAGAGATGCGGGTTCAATCCCTGGGTCAGGAAGGTCCCCTGGAGGAGTATATGACAACCCACTCCAGAATTCTTGCCTGGAGAATCCCATGGACAGGAGCCTGGCGGGCTATACTCCATGGAGTCACAAAGAGTTGGACTTGAATGAAGTGAGTTAGCACACATTAGCAGGCATAGCTGAAATGCAAAGGGACTTATCTTAAGACAGAGATGTATCTTTTACTGACGGGAGTTTGGAAACTGTTAGGAAAGGAGAAACGAGAGTTTCTCCCTCTCTGCCTCCACAGTATCTGTAGAAGCATCTCTCTCCCCTCTATGGTCCTAGACTCTGCTGGAGATGCCAAGTGATGCTCTAGTTGATTTTGTGTATTAGATTACATAGATCTTGTAATAGCGTTATAAAGTAGGCCACATTCGCTCCTATTTTTAAAAGAAGAGACCTAAGAAAGGAGAAGCTAACTGACTTGCCTACATAACATAGCCAGTGAGAGGCAGGTCAGAGGTTTGACCCCAGACAGTCTGGTTTTGGAGCTCGGTCTCATAACTGTGTGGTCAATGTTGCCTCCAGTGTAGAAGAAACACAGATGCATCTAGGTCATGCTCCAGGAGGAGATCAGTGAGGTAGACCTTCTTCAGCTCCTCCCTAGGGCCTTCTCTCTTTGTCCTCTTGGAAAGTGGGGTTCTTATGTGATGGGAGAATTCAGAGGAAGAAAAGGAGCAGGAACCCTTCTGGCTCCCACTGAGGAAGAGCCTGTTTTTGGGGTGTTGTCTCAAGATCCTGCCTCTGTGGGGCAACCTTGGGTTCTGGTGAATATAGGTGTGAGAGAGTCTTTAGAACATGGTTTTCATTAGAAAACTGGTCACAGAGGTTGAGTAAGAGGTGAGAAGCTAAAAGAGAGATAGGGGATCAGCAGCAGGGAGCCCCCTCTGGCTCTGGGTCAGAAGAGTGAAAGGAGGTGCTTTCACAGGGGCCTCAGTTCCAGAATCTACCGGTAGCAGGTGGAACCATGGCAGAAGTTTTCAGCAAGGTCTAGGACTATGGGGGGGAGAGAGCTACTGCCAAAGATACTGCAGAGACAGGGAGGGAGAAACTCTCTTGTTTCTTCTTTCCCAACACTTCCGGACCTCCTGTTACTTCAAACTAGCTAGCACTGGAGCCAGGACAATGTAGCTTCACTACACAGACATAGCAAAGGAGGGTAATGCATGGATCTGAGGACAGAAAGAGCCGGGACCACACGTAGGCATGTTCAACATAAAGGGAACGACACAAAGAAGCCAGATTGTGGCCATGTATCAAAGCTTTGTTCTCAGCTCGGCTGTATCATTAATAAATCTAAAGTGGTATTACGATCTTCATGCATATAACTTAAACCTCAACTGACTTGGAATTTGGGAGATAAGAGAAAGGGCTTAATTATTATCCTCTGTCCCCAAATTTGCAGTTAAATTGTAAGCACAGAAGGATTTGTTTTGCATATATATATATATATAAACTCACACACACATATACACATACACACAATTATATATACACACATACACAAATGCACACATATACATATATATTCAAATTGGACTTAAAGTATTCAAGTGAAGTCATTTTAGAAGAAACACTGTCTTAGTAGTATTCTCATTACTTGCTTTATCAAAGCTAACAACCATTCTAACATAACTATGAAAAATACCAATTATTTTTATGATAATGAAGACTTTAAATAGCTCAGTAGGATAAATTGGATCCAAACCATGGCTTAGCTAGTTCCTTCTATCTTTGGAATACTAAACCAGAATGAAGGATTTTAATCCTTCTAATACAGAAATGTCTCTTTTGAACTTTAAAGAAGAAAAAAGATTCTTATTCTGTTTTGAGGATGATGAATTAATTTTGAAATGGGGATGTGGAAAAATGATTTTTACCTGAGGGGCAAAGCCCAGAATGAATTTAACTTTGTCAAAATCCTTAGTGGTAAGAATGACAGATACCACCAATGCATGTGTAGATGATATTGGATAAAACCTATCTTTTTTTTTTAAATCAGTTGCCCACACTCCTTAATGCTTTGGATGGACCCTCTAGGTCAGAGTTTCTTAGCCTTACAGCACTGACATTCTGGGGTACATAGTTATTTGTTGGCTGTGAGCTGTCCTTTGTAAGATGAGATGCTTCACACCATTCCTGGTCTCTACCCACTGGATTCCAGTAATACTCTCCATTCAGTCATGACAACAATGAATCCAGACATCTTTAACTGTCTTCTGAGGTGGTGGTGGGGGGGAATGGGGCAAATAACCCCCAGCTGAGAATTTATGCTGTAGATATTGTGTTGGCCAAAAAGTTTGTTTGGGTTTCTCTGTAAGCTGTTTCAGAATGACCTGAAGGAAATTTTTGGCCAACTCGCTATTTATGGTTATCTCACTTGTACTATTACTGGTTGTGACTGTTTATACTTCTCTCAAATTAGTCTGACTTCGAGCTTTAAAAATCATACACATTGAACAGGATTCTAGTAGTTTAGAAGTAACATCCAAGGATCAAATCTCTTTGTAGGATTCAATCTTTTTGTCGCTCAGTCGTGCCCAACTCTTTGCGATCCCATGGACTGTAGTCTACCAGGCTTCTCTGTCCATGGGATTTTCCAGGCAAGAGTACTGGAGTGGGTTGCCATTTCCTTCTCCAGGGGGTCTTCCTGGCCCAGGGATCGAACCCAGGTCTCCTGCATTGCAGGCAGACGCTTTACCTTCTGAGCCACCAGGGAAGTCCATAGATATTCCTTACATGTTCTTAAATTGAACCAAAAATTAAACTTCAGTATGGCTAATAGGAGCCAAGATATCTCAAGTAAAAAGGATCTATTTGCTGAGGACCCTTTTGTAGGAGGGGAAGAGGAGGAGAAGAAAGAATAATATTCAAATAAAATACTGTCTTCTGAGATTCTCCATTAACATAATTCTTTGAAAAATTGGACATTTACCCACGTTATGAGCTTTGTCTTCTAGCTATGAATTTAAATTTTGGGATTCAATTATTTTATTATTAGATGCATTACATGGTGCATCTTTATTGGAGACAACATAATTCAGAAGGCTTAAATTCAATGAATTATCAAGTAAACAAGTGTACCTACACCAGACTACCTTAGAATGTTGTAAGCAATCATACGGAAAGATATATTCTTCAGAAGTGCAAAGAGCTAGGTAAAAAAAAAAAAATTCTCAGTTTTAAAAATATTTATTCTCTTCTATAAAATCTAATGGAAACTGGAAAAGCAAATCAAATGCTCTGTGACAACCTAGAGGGGTGGGATGAGGTGGGAGGTGGGAAGTTCCAGAAGGATGATACATGTGTCTACCTATGACTGTTGCTGTATGGCAGAATCCAACAGAACATTGTAAAGCAACTATCTTCCAATTAAAAACAAATAAATTTCAAAAAAGAAAGGAAAAAATACTCTGGGAGGAAGAAAAACACAACAGTAAATCAAAATAGTATAATGTTAGAAAGATGGTCAGAACTGAATCCTTGTCAAGTGTCTACAAAGCACTATGGTATGACCACAGTTATGTCACTGCCTTCATGGGTCTTAGTTCCTTAGTGGCAAGATAAGCGTTGAAAGACTGCAAAGTAGAGACATGGGAACTTGGTGGGACATGGGGTGGGGCTCCCAGGCACACATACGAGTCTGATCTCACCAGCAGGAATCCCTGTGCCTGAGTAATCTCAACAATAAATAGCAAATGAAAGCACCATGTCAAAGATAGAGAGAGGAAAATACATTTTCATAGCTCTAACGGTACTTTTATCCCTATTTGGGGGAATAAAACCCCTGCATTTTCATTTTACAGTGGGCCTCACAAATAATGTACTAAAGCTGATCATGTAAACAACAGATATTTGCAGAGACTCTGGCATCTTCCAGGCACTGTGCTAGGTACAGGCAACCTAACTGTGAACAAAAGAAAGCACATCTCAGCCCCTGGGGAGTTTGCAATGACTTCAACATTATTACCCACCCTCCCATCCCTGACACTCCTTGTCAAGATTCCTGATAAACATATTCCCTATATGCTGAAGAGAAATTAGGAAAATCAACCATGGTAGGTTGCATTACTAGTTTATCAAATATTATATTTCTTGTCCCCAGGTATCCTTCCCTGAGGTGAGCTCAGGAGGGGTCATTCAACTTGCTGTAACCAGTGAAACACGGATGGACGTGTTGGGGGTCACTTTTGGTGTGCTGTGTATCCTCGGTCGTGTCCTACTCTTTGCAACCTCATGTAGACTTGCTCGCCAGGCTCCATTGGCTTTAAAAGCCAACATATAGTTCTCTAGGTTTCTGTTCTTTCTGTGTAGCGACCAGCAATATTCTTCATAGATGTTTGTTCTTTAACCTAAGTCCTGGGAGCCAAAGGACAGAGTAAAGCTGCAGCTGACAAGCAGCCTAATTGAGAAATAAGCCTTGGTTTCAGCAAGTAACTGAGACATAGGGGTTGATTGTTAATGCAGCATAATCTAATCTACCCTCACTAATTTATGGTACTTCACTTGGGGAGAGGAACCTCTCTAAAATTCCTAGAGATTTAGCATGATATTTGAGACTTCTAAACACACAACATCTCTACTTTACCCAGAAAATTATTACAGTCTTTTGTAGTGAGCACTTGAATCCTTTTTTACAAACAGCTCTCCATTAATCAACTTTAAAGCCATCTCCTTCCACAAATTATTGACTCTTCAATGAACATATATTTAGTTTGATTAATTTTTTGTCCTACCTAGTACCATCTATTTCAAATGTTAACTTGGCTGTGAGTCACATTCATGCCACCATCCTACTGTAATAGAAAAACAGAAGGAAATAATGGCAGTAAAAGGCTATTTTTCCATTCATCAAAACACTTGTGAAATGTTTATTAACTATGTTCTACTTTTTTCTTCATGTCTTAAGAAAGCTGATTGATAATTGACTCAAGTCATCAAATCAAAATAATGATACATGGTTCTATTTCACTGATTCATTCCATATTTATTTACTGAGACCTACTGTGTGCCAGGCACTGTTGTAGGCATTCAATCCCCCAGTGCCTAATGCAGCATCAGGCATGCACAAAACGGTCACTAAATATTTGTTGAAAAATCTGGGAATTTAATTAATTTTAGTATGAACTCAAACTACCTCATAAAACCTATCAGGTTTTTCAGTACGTTTTCTAGACCCATTACTTTTCCTTCTCTGAAAGCAAACACCAAGAAAAGGAGAGAGAAAAGTCCAGAACACTGCAAACTAGCAACCTCTCAAAGGCAGAACATTATGAGAAACCCAAACATTATAAACACATTATTTTGTGGAAGATTGAAATCCAAAGCAACAAGAAACAGTGTTGGTAGAAAATTAGTTTTGTTTCCTTTTCACTTGAGAGTAAATTATGAGATATTTTAAGGCAGGTGAATTTTCCAAGGCACTGTAATTTTATTTAATCATTTTGATCTTTTCTAAGGAACAGCATTCTCTTCGGGGCATGGGATGGGGTGAGGGGACAAACCTCCTCATCTCCAAGTAGTGTCCAGCTTTGTCAGCTTTACAAGTCAAGCAGTAAAAGACCTATTTAAAATAAACCATTTCAATATGTGCATTAGTATGGTGATGGAGCAAAGTACTTTTTACTCAGATTAGTGAATCCCTCATTTAATTACAACTGGAAAGGTTAGAAACTTTTTATCTTACACACATATTCTCTGGGAATTATCTGGCTCTGAAATATAATTAATCATCCTCTGTCATGCTTTCATTATATGCACTGCTCTCCAGAGCCTTCGTTTTCTTCTTTCTTCATTCATATTCCTCTGACCTTCCGCCTCACTGTTACCACAGACCTCAGGTGAATTTCGTCAATTGCTCAGAAATGACTGGATATTGTTAAACCCATTTGTCAACCACATTATCAGCTCACAAACATGAGATTTCTGCATATGTTTAGCCTTTCCCATATATAGCAGTCCAAGTATTAACATGGATGGCATCTGTCAATGTTGACAAAAATTAAATTTCCAAACTACTGTAAATAATAAAGCAGTCACATAAAGATTATTTCTCTGGAGCATAAGCTACCAGTAAACATGATTTGCATATTGTGCTTACAGCTGTTTCAACATGAGCTGCTTGCTGTGGTTCATTAAAATGATTTGATTTGTCAGATTCTAGGATAGTTTAAAGTTTGATGTGGAACTGTTCAAGGAAGTTTAGTGAAGTTATTTGTTTATTTATTTTGAGCTATTCACATCTGGCATAAGAATAAAGTTAATTGAGTAATGTATCTTCAGGAGAAATCGTTAGAGTTTTAAGGCTTGAGGATTCATCATTAACTCAATGTAAAGGCCTTAGGTAAAACCAAGTTCTCTGTCCCACCAAAGCTCATGTATTTTCCGCACACATCTCATGGAGTCGGATGGCCAGGATACCATTCCCAACTCAATGTGAGAGAACATCATAGCTTGCCAAGCCAAGAACTGAACATGAAAGAGCCAAGCATGTGTTCACCAACCTGGGAACCATATAAACTCGTCTCTGAGAATTTTCTGTGAAGCTGATTTAATGCGGCAGTTCTACAGCTCTATTTCATCACTTTCCAATCAGAAAACATAGAATCGAACTGCTTGGTGAACTGTTGAAAGACGTGCATTGGTACTCTTCTCTAGAAAGAGCAGAACTTTCAGATAAATGGTTAACTTTTAGATAAACCACAGTAAGTGTGGTTTTCATGATTTTCAGGGAAGAATATCACATAGTTTCTTACTTACTGAAGTCCTCTGTAACAGAGAAAGACAATTTTTCATGTGTATTTGATGATTTTCTTGATATACTGTATTCTCCATTCATTGTTGATAAATACATACATATTATACGTATAATTATCATTGTCACTGCCTAATTATCCTGAGACCCAGGAATGACCAAAGTATAATTTTAGCTAACTCTTTCAAACTATGGACACAAGTATGCCTTTAGATATTATTTGTGATCTTTTCTATGTGAAATCTTCTCCTGTTTCATTAAGAAGAAGAGGACAGGCTGAACTCTCTTATCATAGGTCATATATTTAAAAAAAACAACTTTTAATGTTTTGAATAAAAAAGTGCTTTCTAGACATATTTACAGGTGAAGTAACTAATATTATTGGCAAAGTGACTTTCATTCATCGATGAGTTGCTATTCTAAACAGTGTGTGTGTGCACAATCCTCCACTTCTGTGTACTGTGATGTTTTCTCTTCCAAAAATGAATCCTGTCAAAAGAAAAAATTTGCCAACCTTTTCTTATCCAATAATATGTGATTCTGATGTAAGAATTATTTGTAGACATTTAACGTGTGGAACATTAATATCAGGAAAATGAGAGCACAGGGGACTGAGGAAGTGGCAGGAACGGTTATGTGCAGATCGGATGAGTTTGCTGTAACTCTACCATAAAGTGGCAGATATTGATTTTCTTTATGAATGAAGTATCCAAATAAACCTCAGCTCTGAACATATGACCAACTCCTCTGTGAAGAGGAACAGGTGTTCCTATTTGAATTTTATAAAGAAACGTGCATTTCTTTACTCGCCCATGTCAACTATTGCTATCTAATTGAAGCGTGTGTTCAGCATACAGGGTTGCTTCTTCCTAAAGATCTTTCATAGGCCATCACAGGAAAAAACAATGGTCAAACACCAAATTCAACAAAACCCTAAAATCTAGGAAAATAAGCAAGAATTGGAGTCATTTTCATACTATGCAGGAATACATGAGAATAATGGAGTGGAAACTGTGGTTTTGCTTAATGTTGAGAAATGGATTCTTTCCTACATTTCTAGTTATTTCTGTAATCAAACATGCAAGGCACAACTGTTATTTCTGCAGGCTAATATTTACATTCCTTTCTTAAAGGGAAAACATCTCTCTACTCCCGGTCCACAGGCTTCTATTGAAACTGACTTTAATCCCAGGCCCTTAGAGTAGAGGCAAGGGTCATCAGGATAGTCCATGCCCCAGTCATAGTGACTGACTTATGCAAATGACTCACGTCATGCCATCAAGGGTCAAATGGATTGACTTTTGGGACTTTTTTTGTGTTCTTTTCAGGATATACACATTTGTCCAGGTTGTACCCTGAAGAAGGGCATTATATCTGAGAGGGTCCCATTTATATTCATACATCTTCTTTATTTTGACCTTTCTAAAATTTTATCATATCTTTGTTAACGCCAGCATAAGTGATTTATATATTTAACAATTTTGGGGGCAGATGGCACAAGGATGTCTTGCTCTAGGAAAATCAGCATATTTGGACAAGTTTCAAACAGATGAAAGTAAGACTACTGTTCTAACAATGTGGCTATAGATCATTATGCTTTGGCTTATGAAGGAGAAGAAAGTGGGAGAAGGGAAAGGCTACCAACCCAGCATCAGCAAAAATAACGTGTGATTCTAAGCAAGGAGCTCAAAAAGCAGATAGATTCTGAGGTACGAAACAACACTATACTTCCAAAATTATTCACTTACTAATATATTTGTGTAATATGAATTTAGTATGACATTTTAAACAAACTAATGCTATAAGTAACATGGTGAGCAATCAAAATTCAGCATATATAAAGCACTTGGAGAAAATAAGAAACTATTTGAAGAGAAATGAGGTAATGTTTTAAAAATATATACAATTGAAGGCACATAAATGTCAAATATTTTAGCATTAACATTTGCTTTCCAGCATAGAAAATATGAAATTCAGTTCAAATATGAATACCATGATTGTACCTTCTATAACTCAAAACTAAATTTTAAAACATATTTCTCATATACTATATTTAACATTAACATAAATCACCTTAAAATGCAAGTTTATAGTAGCTTATGTTACTATTTGATTAGATGTAATCTGAAAATTTGACATGAACATGAACTATTCCAACAACATAAAATATAAACTTGAAACTGACTGAGGAACATAGTAAGGAATGTAATAATGAGGAGAAATCAGAATATGAGGCGCTAACCGTACACACATAATTTTCTAACATTTATAATGTACCCTGTTAAAAAGTATGAAAATATTGACCAGAAAAAATTTCACATGCTTTTATTTTAAAACAGGATATAGTTAACTTGGTAAATACTTGCCACTGGTCAAGAATATGATTCCTCAAAGCGAACACTACTTAGAGTCTCCACTATCACTAGAAAGATGGTGAAGTCTATGATTTGTTGGTACAGATAACCTTTGAAACAATTCTGTTTTTCTGAAAGGAAAACCTGTAATTGTGTATAGTGTAGTAGGGATAGTCCGACTCTGTGACCCCGTGGACTATATAGCCTGCCAGGCTCCTCTGTCTGTGGAATTCTCTAGGCAAGAATACTGGAGTGGGTTGCCATTCCCTTCTCCAGGGATCTTGCTAACCCAGGGATAGAATCCATGTATCCTGCCTTGCAGGTAGATTCTTTACTGTCTGAGCCACCAGGGAAGCCCAAATACAATGTAAGTTTCTTTGGATTCTTAATCTTTATGATTAAAAAAATTACACATGCTGCTTTAGTATTTTCAATAGTATGATTTGTTTTAATTTTTACAGTGCTTTGTGTATGTTCTGATAATTATTGCTGTTAAATCATCCACCAACTTTAGAAATTTCCTTGAGAAAGGGGTACCTTTTTCTAATTTGCACAAACGTGCCATATGGGCTGGCAGCAGCCTTGACTACTGTGGAAGTGAACTTCCTCATTTCCACTGACATGAAAGAGAATGCGTAATGCCTGGAGCTGCTAGAACTCTCCACCTGCCATGTTAATTCCAAGGAAGTGAGGTGTAGAAATGGAGAGAAAAACTGGGTCTGGACGATATAATGTGAGCACTAGATCAAGCCTCTGTTAGAGCCATCCCTCCAATCTGTTCAATTTTCTGGGCTGATGCATTTATTTATCTTACTTTATATTTTTGACCAAGCAGATTTAAGCGGAAAATTCTGTCAATGCTAACAAAAATCTGTATGATACAAATTCCATAAAGAGTATTTATGCACAAAGAATGATTTCTGGTGGCTAGAGGGAAAACTGTTAGGTAAATTTGTCCTGGAGTCTCCCATTGTATGTACTATTTTTGTTTTTTTCACATTTAATGACATGGTTTTGTTGTAAGACAAACACGAGTTCAAATCCATCTAAGCTATTTATTAGTGCTGTGGCACTGAGAGGATGTGAAAGTTGAAAAGAATGAAATAAAGCCATTTGCAGTAACAGAGACAGACCTAGAGATCATGATACTAAGTGAAATAAGTCAGAAAAAGACAAATTTCATGATATCACTTATATGCGGAACCTAAGAAAATGATACAAATGAACGTATTTACAAAACAGACACACAGACACAGAAAATAAATTTATGGTTACCAAAGTGGAAATGTGGGGGAGGAAGGGGTAAATTAGGCATCTGAGATTAACACATACACACTACTATATACAAAATAGATAATCGACAAGGAAGGACCTACTGTATAGCACTTAGAACTCTATTCAATATTCTGTAATAAGCTATATGGGAAAATAATCTGAAAAAGAATGGATATATGTATATGAACAACTGAACCACTTTGCTGTATATCTGAAACTAACACAATATTGTAAAACAACTGTACTCTAATATAAAATAAAAGCTTAATTAAAATGGTAATAATTTAGTCATAATCTTATAGCTTCTTTCTTTCTTTCCTCTTTAAGATACTAGAGTATTTGTACATATTATGGTTATGCTACTCTTGAAGAATAAAATTACTACTGCTATTGACAAATATTCCTTGAGCACTAACTCTGTGTTTAGTACATTCTACACTGAGGATATGGTGGTAAACACAATAGACAAGATATGTTTTCTACTTTCACAGAGCTAATGTTAGAATAGGTAAAAATGAGTAAGAAAGCAAACAAAACTTCAAAGAGTGATAAGTAATAGAAATCAATAAAATATTGTGGGATTTAGAGTGTCTGGTATAAGGAATACCTTTATTAAGTTGCAAACCTTCATGAGGGCTCTGAATTCACACAATATTAGTGGTTTGTAAATCCTAGGTTTTGAGTGTCTGCATGTTTATTTTAAAGCTCATTTTCAAATTAGGAAATTTCCATTCATATCACCCCACTTATTACTATACTTCGTATTTTAGGGGAGTGACTATACACATGTTTATTAGAAATCAGCACTACCTTTTTAAAGTAGATAATTATTCTGGGACATTTAAGAAGGCTAACATAATCACATTACAAATCAATGAAGTAACAAGGGCAATTATGAGTCTCTGATGTAATGATTAGCCATTTTTTATGCATCTTTGCATACTTCTAACCCTGATCTCAGACTCACCTCACATGGAGTTCGTACCCTTTCTATGTCTTCCCAGTCCTGGGGAAGCCACTCTCTCTTGCATGCTTAAACTCTTCAGATGAAACTAATATGTTAAATCAAGAAAGGAGTCTGGGGTATACTTCAAACCTCCAGCCCTTTCAAATGTTTTGCCTTGCTAAAATAAGCAAAGCAACAATCAGATAAAACAGATAAAATTCAAAAATTGTTTCAAGGCAAAGTGGAGGCACATGTCCAATAAAACCCGTAAAAGAGAACTGGATGATGAAGACATGCATCTAGTAAATCTGATCAAATTAAAATGTCATGATATTCATATATGTCACTAGATATTACTGTTTAATAGATGTTATTTATAGAAAAATCATATTGTTGGAATTGCAGAATTTGTAGCTGTTCTCTATAGACCTAGAGATTAACTTACATACAAGACTACTCTAGATTTGCACTAGGATACTAGAAGACTTATTTAAACTGTTCATCTTCTTTCCTATGTTGCACTGCAGAGTTGTCAAAAATTTTCCCTCAAGCTAACCCAAATAATTCCCAACTTTGGAATAATGAGGTAAATATAAATATTTTAAGATATTTTCTTTCATTACTGCATGATAAAATGGACTTTCATCTTAGAAAATGTGACACGATAAATAATATCTAAAGTTAGCAGTGTTGATGAGGTACATTGGTATGTGCTGGGCAATGTATATTAAACTTTTAGCATCATTATTCCAATTATGCTATTATCATTAGCATTTTACAAATAAATAAATAGAAGCTGATATAAATTAAATGGCTTTCCAATGTCATGTGGTGGAGTCCTTTAACCAGTCCTTGCTGGCTCCCAAGACTGTCTTCTTAACCACTCCATAATGCTGCCTTGAAATGTCACCAAATGTTTACAGAAAAAAAAGTGTAAATATTTGACACAAAATGGATGAAAATATGCAAATTGATCCATAATTTGTCTCATGGGGAAGCTTGAGGTAAGGGTGGGGTTGGAATGTGGGAACTCTAAAAAAAATATCCTTTCCCTGGTGGCTCAGCTGGTAAAGAAATAGCCTGAAATGTGGGAGACCTGGGTTCGATTCCTGGGTTGGGAAGATCCCCTGCAGATGGGAACAGCTACACACTCCAGTATTCTGGCCTGGAGAATTCCATGGACTGGATAGTCCATGCGATCGCAAAGAGTCAGACAAGACTGAGTGACTTTCCTTCCTGTACAGTGAAGATTCAGCACCAAGGATAGCAACTCAGGAGGTACAGTGGCTGTCTTTGGCAACCTGACCCTCAGGAGCAGGCAATGTGGTTCAAATACTAGAGACAAATAGCTGTTGTTGGGACAGGTTTTCACACATTGTGGTTCCAGAGACCAGCTATATCTCCTGTGAGATCTGGATCTATCCATTGGGGAGAATCAATTAATTTATATGAAATCAAGTTTAAACTTTTCAGTCAAAAAATATTTTTGACAGCATATAAATTTAAACACACACACAGCTGCATATTTGAGTTCAAAAACTGTGTTCCTTCAAGTCTGAAAATCAGACTCAGGCAAACTTGGATGGTATGCAAGTGTCAGATATTTCAAAGTTAATAGCAGCCTGATAATTACTGTCACTTAATTACATTTTTTGCAAGGTCAAACTCAGAGAGTTACTTGTTATTTCCCCTTAGGCACTAAACCCACTGAAAAAACCCCACCCAGTAAAAATGAGGTACAATTTAATGCAACTTTAAAGAAATGCAACCAGCTAGGTAACATGCCATGGGGTCTCTGACTAGACAATTATCAGGTACCATTTAACTACCTCTAGTGATCTCCCAATGGTTGGATCTACTCTTGAAATCTGAAGCTTTCTGGTTTACATTTTTTTTCTGCAAGAACAACTTCAAATATCTAGTAATTTCCCTTTTCCATATGCCATTGTTATGGGTTGAATTGTGATAACTCCTACTGCCCTCATCCTACCTGACTCCAGCCAAAATAATATGTTACAGTTCTAACCTCTGGCACCTGTGAATATGACTTTACTTATTAAAAGGTTTCTTTGCAGATGTAATCAAGTTGGGATGCACTCATTAGGGTGGGTCTAATCCAATATGATGTATCCTTCTAAAATGAGTAAAACACCAGAAGCAAGAGACATAAGGTAAAACAACAGTATGATGACATAGGCAGAAATTGGATTTATGCAGCTGCAAGCCTTTGGATGCCAATAGTTGATGGCCACCACTAAAAGCTAGAAAGAATCAGAAAGAATTCTATCCAGAATCTCCAGAAGAGGGAGCAAGCTCTTGCCAACACAATGATTTCATATTTTTAGACTTCAAAAATGGGGGAGAATTAAAATGAAATTCTGATGTGCTAAGCTTCCCAATTTATAGTACTTGGCATTGGCATTTCCAGGGAACTAACAGAGTGCTCCAAATTCTATTTTTTGCTTGTTTGCTTGAGAAGTAAAATGGAAACATCTTGATAGAGATTAGCTCCTATTCTATGGGGTCTACTCCACATGACTCTTTGCCTGGCCAGTCAAGCACACAAAACAAATGAAAATACAACCAAACAATCCCTCTTCTGCAAACTCTTCCTTCCATAAGGTCATCTTTACTTCTTTTTATGAACTAACCAAGTAATTCGTCACCATCAACAGGAATATTTTTTGTTTGTTTCTCTATTTAAAAACTGTGATCTTGTCAAGGCTTTCTTCAACTTCTTTAGGTAATTAAGTACTTTTGTATTATACTTCAGTGGCTGTTGGTAAAGAATAAACTGTGACAGTTTATTCAAGATTTATCTCACTTCCTGTGCACCTCAGGAATGGTTGTGACTGTTATTACTACAAATCTGAGAAATAAGGTGTTATGCTGAAACTTCATGGATGTACCAATATGTAGAGGGAACACAGGACATGCTGCAGATCTAAATCCCACCCCTTATTCATATTATTTAGAAAAGAGTTACATACTGAAAAAATTACCAGTAGTGCATACAATAATAACCTGGAAGATCTTTTGTGTGCGAGCTCAGTCATATCTGATTTTTTGCAACCCTATGGACTGTAGCCTGCTAGGCTCCTCTATTCATTGGATTCTCCAGGTAAGAATATTGAAGTGGGTTGCCATTTCACCCTCCAGGGGATCTTCCCCACCCAGGGATCAAACTGGTATCTCCTGCATTGGCAGGCAGATTCTTTACCAGTGAAGCCATCTGGGAATGGCTTTTAGCTCAGTTCAAGTATAAACAAAACTTCAAAAAGGTTTTTCACTGTGGTTAGATATTTGGTTGTATTGACTTGGGCTTTTACAAATAAAATTCTAACAGCATTTGGATTTTGGATAGCTTATTCTAAATGCAACCTTCTCTTTTACACATGCTCACATCATATATATATCATTTAAATCACAGAGCTAATGAGTATTTTCTACTTTGATATGAGACAGGTGAAAATATGGTTACAATATTTCCACATCCTTTTAGTCACATTCATTTGCCATATTTAAATATCCAATTTCAGATTTCTGTCATTTACAAATAGCCCTGCCTTATTCTTTGTGGGTAAAGCTATTCCTGTACACTTCAGTTTTCCACTACTGTAATGTCTATCTTTGTTAACCAAGCACCATATTGTCGGTGCAGCTCTAATATTTGAAATAGAGTAACACAAGTATAAAAGCTTCTACTTTAAAATATATATATATATATATATATATATATATTAATAAGGGGAACATCTGTGGTTTAACTGCTTTTCAATTAATGTCATCAAACCAGTGACTTCCTATAAGAATTTTGCCTTTTGTGACATATTTTGAATTCTTAAGAGTCTATAACTGTAAGAGTTGGGTCAAATGACCACCTTTCAAGTATTACATTCAGTTCAGTTGCTCAGTTGTGTCTGACTCTTTGTGACCCCATAGACTGCAGCACACCAGACTTTCCTGTCCATCACCAACTCCATCACCAGCTTACTCAAACTCATTTTTCCAGTGTAGTTAGCTGTTATTTGGAAATAACAGCTCTGCATGAAGAGATCATGCTACATTTTGGGGAAGCAACCAGCGCACTCTGTGAGTAAGAAATTCCTTCCTGGACATGTATACACTGCCTGACAAATAAAAGATGCTCACAAAGATTACTAAATTCAACTGCCTTCCTAGGAACTCTCAGAATCTCAAAAGCAGTAAAAGATCACAGGGTGTGCTAGGAAAAAACATCTCTCTTACTCTAGTCTTTGTTAATGAGTTAAGGTTTAATGTGATATCACCTTGGTCTTTCAAACTCCACCTAAGAGAATTTATCTCTTCCTTTCAATTAGAGTAAAGGAAAATATCTGATCTATGGTAGTGAACACAGAAGATACTTTACATGGATTTGACTTTCTGTTAACCATATGCATTCACACTCAGCAGAAATTATAGAATAAATCCTGAATATCTTTTGTTTATCACAATGGTAAAGTAATAAAATTCAGATGAATAATTAACAATGAACTAGGATAAGATGAACAGAGAATACCAACCTGAATAAATGTAGTTAAAAAGTCTGTCTCTAAAATATGTACATTTAATCTATCCTATCTTTCTGAAATATAAGCTCTTCTTCAACTTGGCCTCGAGAGTTAAGTAAAATTCTTTCTTTGTTTCCCACATAAGCATCAACTGACAATCATCTGATAGATTTTTTATAATTTTCAGTGTGTGGACTGAGTCTCCAATGTCAATTTTTAACTCAGTTATGACCCCATTATCCTAAATAGTTCAGGTGATATTCTCTTTGATTAGAAAAAATTCATCTTTTCAGTACAGAGATGTACTCTTGCTTCAATTCTACCTTGCTTTCCCTGCTCCCAGGCCACGTTGCTCCTCTCCATCTGATAGATTTTCCCTAGGTTACTGGGGCACATTTGGACAGCTTCTCTCAAGCTTCCCCAAGACTCCTGTTTTGTGAGATATATGGCATCTTGGTCTGGTGTAAAAAGCCACTCCAAAACATGTAAGTAAATTCAAGGTGCAGCATACATACAATGGGATTGTATACACCTATAAAATGAATGAGAAATGCTTTGTGTGAAAATAAGAAATGACACCCAACTTGTATTAATGAAAACAGAAAGGAGAAGATTACTTTATATAAGTGAGCTTTTACATAAAGAGCATAAAATTCACACTAGTCTGCTTATATTTTCAAATGGATGAATGAAAGGGAAACAAAACAGAATAGTAAAAGTGATCATTATGTTGGGGAACAAGATGATCATGGGATACAATGAGGATTTCAATGTTTCACTGAATATCTTTTTAATATTATCTTACTTGGTTTTTTTAACTACGTGAATCTGTCACCTTTTAAGTGTCGGATTTTGGTGATGGTCACAAATCTGTGTCCTATTTTTGTGGTTATGTGAGTCTAAAACTATTTTAAAACAGAATTAGAAAACCAAAATTTACAGTGTTAGATTGGAATATCAAGGAAATGGCACTATTGAAAAGATAAATAACATAGGTAAGTTCTAATGAGACAAATTAGAAAAAAGACAAATAAATAATATTTGGAAGGAAAATGGTATTTAACTAACAATCCAACAGAGAATCCGAGGGCAGGAAAGAAAGCCAGATACATTCACGACAGCAATAAAGTCTTCAGAGAAAAGCAACTGCTCTTTATCTCCATGTATCTGAAGGCCTCCCTTACTCCTAAATAAATAATATTTGGAAGGAAAATGGTATTTAACTAACAATCCAACAGAGAATCCGAGGGCAGGAAAGAAAGCCAGATACATTCACGACAGCAATAAAGTCTTCAGAGAAAAGCAACTGCTCTTTATCTCCATGTATCTGAAGGCCTCCCTTACTCTTTCGCACTTCTTTTTATCATTATTTCTCTCACCTGTGTATCTCTACCCCACTATCTTGTCTGTTTTTGTTCTTTTTATCACCTCTTTTCTTTCCAGGTTTCCTCCTTTTCTGTGTTTCTGCCCCTCTTTCTACCCATTCCATTACCTCAGCTATAAGATATTCTATCACTGCTGCAGCCTCCTTCAGTTTCTTCCTGTTGCTTCCAGCCATTTTCATTTCAATTTTCTCTCTATTTCATTATGCCCTCTCCCAACAGCTTCTCAGCATATGACAAGCACAACCATCTGTCCATGGCCTCTTGATAGCCCCTGAAGCCCCAATTCTATATGGCCTCTCACTTCAAGTAGTCCAAATGAAGTAATTATATATGTTAGACCCCTATTTGAAATTCTTCCCAGAAGCATCTCAATGGCTCTTTTTAGAAATGGTGTCCACCCCTCTGCCGGGAGCCAGCACGAGGAGGCCAGCACGAGGAGTCCTGCCTGTGGCATAGGTCATCAGGTTAAGGGGTCCGACAGGCAAAGGCGAGTCCAGCCTTAAGGGAGCCTTGCTGGAATTTTCTTGAGCATCTACCCCCAAAACAAGAGTCTGCCTGCCATATTGCATTATGCTTTTTGCTTACGCTTCTGACATTAACAGGGGCTGTCCCCCACCACCTTCCTCTAAAAGGAATTAACTTAGAGCTCCAGTTAATAAGTCTCCTGGGCATAAAAAGAATGTTTTGGCTTAAACCCCTCTGATAGCTTTCTAACTTACCTGACTGGTCTGTCCGGATTTTTACAACTACGCATGTGATTGTTTACGGCCTCCCAACCATGAGAGGCACGCAGCTTTAAGCATCTTAAAGATACAGAACCTTTTCTAAAAAGCTAGAATTATATTGATGACGGGTTTTCATTGTTGAGTCAATGACTGCTGCCAGGCCTCCATATTCTTTATCTTTTAGGCACCTGGAGGATATTAATCAATGTAATTGAGATATAGAAAAAGGAATATAGTAGTTTTGATGTTAGCAACACTAGACTTTGGAATTAGTGAACTTTCTCTTTGTTATAAATCACTGTACTCCTCTTTCCTTGTTATGAATTGTTGTGTCCTTGCTATGTAAGAATGTAACCTTAATTAGTGCTTTCTGAGAGTGGCACCAGACTTTAGTAAGAACAACACTTTTAAGGCAAATAAGTTTCCTGGCTGACAGACCCTTATCAGAAAAGGGCCATAAAATGCTAATAGGCCTCCTGGCCAGAAGATGATGTAAATCACCTAAGACTTGTGTATATAGCTAGGTATGCAGAGAGAAAGCCTGGTCTTGATAAGAGTCAGGGCTGCTGACCCTGCATAACTTTGTATTATCCATTGATCTCTATGTACAACCAAAAGTATAAAAAGCTTTCCTGGAAAATAAAGGATGGATCAGTCACTGGAAAGACTGGTTTCCCCCATGTGGTCTTTTCTCCTTCTCTGTTTTTCTGGCTGAATTCCTGTCTGGAGCATGGAGGCTCACCATGTATATTTACTTGCCCTGGCTTCTAAGACCCATGCAAGAGGGAGCCCAAGGCGGGGCACCCTCTACTACTCAAGCGGGCACCAGTGGCCTATGTAGGTGGTGCAAGTTTCTTGTCTTGAGACTTTATTAGCTCTCCACATAAACCAAGTTATTCAGCCTCTTTTCTCCACTAATTTTCCTACTACACTATTCTTTCCTAATCTCTCTTTTCTAATTAAATAGTCCTTTCTAAGATGCTGACTCAGTCCTCCCTCGAATTCCCTGGATCCACCAGGGCTGGACCCTGACACCCCTCACTGATCTCAAGGTAGTCATGTTACTGGTCCACTCTTTGTTTATCAAGAATTGTGGGAACAGGCCCTCCAGCATGGTTACACCAATGGCAGACACCTCAGTCTGCCTAACAGGTGAAAATAGATGAACAGATAAGGTCAGAGAAACAAATCTCCAGGTCCAGTGAATTAATTTAGTCAGAGAGGAACTATCTTCATCTTATTTCTGAAGTGTTCAGAAAAAAAAGTAACATTGACTGCAAAAAGTATTTGAATTATAGCAAGTTCTTTTTAAGTGAAAAATAAGATAAAAATAGTACTATCTGAAAATGTTAGACTCACTGAGCTTGTTGTAATAATTGTTTCAAAATACATAGAGATACCAACTTATAAAGAACCAAAATTCTGCAAGGAAGAAAGCAAAAGAATGGATATAAACACATAGATATATTCTTAATAGAGATGATCCCCAAGAAATTCAAGAAATAAAATATCACAAAGCCCAGTTATATTGGGAGAGGAAGATCTTGCTGTAAATTACTTCCCCATTAGATAATTTCCAAAAGCAGCTGGTAATATTATCTATTCCACTGATGTTGATATTATCTGTGAATAAATCTAAGGCAATAGTTTCCAGACTTTATTGCCCATCAGAATCACTAGTAGAAGGTTTAAATGATAAAGACATCTGTGTCCCGTCCTAGATCTGTGAAGTCAGAAACTCCAGGAGTTGGGAGAGGAGGTCCCATCATCTACTTTGTTGTAAATCTCACCAGGATAAAGATCATGAATTTAGAGTGACTATTCTGAAGATATAAGAAGAAGATTCTAAATTAATTCATGGTTTGCTTAAAAAGTTGAAGACAGACAAGTGATGGTTTAAATACTCTCAACAACCTTAGTTAATGAAAGTTCAGTTGCTCAGTCGTGTCCAACTGTTTGTGACCTCATGTTCTGCAGCATGCCAGGCTCCCTTAAAAGGAATGCCCTATTAGAATGAGGATCAGATTCGATTTTGATAAAGATAAATGTTTGAGACAAAGCCTACCAAGTTCTGCAGAATCTGTCCCTGTCTGCCCCTTCAACGTTATCCTGTGTTATACTCCTGCTTGCTGTCTAAGTTCTAGCTTCAGGGGTTTTCCTTGACTTCTTTGAATGTGCCATTATGTTTCATTCTGTACATTATCTGAGCTTTTGTACATGCTGTTCCATGTTTGTACAAGGTCCATGCTCCTCCTCTCTCCTATGATCTAGTTAATATTTTTTTTTCATACTTTGAGTCTCAATCATAGAAGCCTTCCTGACTTCTTCAATTAAGTCATTTCCTCCCCAAATCTTCAAAATCACTGTTAGCCCTATCTTTTTATGCTACTTATTACAGTTGACTTTTTACATTTGGTTACCGGATAAACTAGTCTCCCACCAATAAGGAGCTCCCTAAGGGCAGCAGTCATTTTGGTCTGTTCCCCATGTATCCTGAAAACCAAGTACTGAGTACAGTGTCTGCACATGGTTACGTGCTATTGACTGAATGGGTCCTCTCAAAATTCATGTTGAAGGCTACATCCTCAGTGGGATGATATTTGAAGGTGAGGTCTTTTGGAGTTGATTAAGTCAGGAGGGCAGAGCCTTCACTGATGGGATTAGTGCCCTAATAAGGAAAGACATGAGAGGGATGCTTGTAAGGATATCCTCCCACATGTAAGGAGAAGACAGCCGTGTTCACACTGGGAAGAAGCTAAAACTGACTCAAGAAGATATATACTTGGAGAGACACATCATATGTTTTGAGACTGTAGGTAGGAACAACAAACATGGAGATCAGATGAACTCAAAGAAAAAGTTATGAGGGTTGGTGATCCAAATACTAAAATTACATATCTGGCTTGCATTTTACCTATCTTGAGTAATGTTACTCAGAATTACCTTGTCTGTATGGATTTGAGAGTTGGACTGAAGGAAGCTGCATGCTGAAGAATTGATGCTTTTGAACTGTGGTGTTGGAGAAGACTTCTGAGAGTCCCTTGGACTGCAAGAAGATGAAACTAGTCCATGCTCAAGGAGATCAGCCCTGGGATTTCTTTGGAAGGAATGATGCTAATGCTGAAACTCCAGTACCTTGGCCAAGTCATGCGAAGTGTTGACTCATTGGAAAAGACTCTGATGCTGGGAGGGATTGGGGGCAGGAGGAGAAGGGGACCACAGAGGATGAGATGGCTGGATGGCATCACTGACTCGATGGACGTGAGTCTGAGTGAACTCTGGGAGTTGGTGGTGGACAGGGAAGCCTGGCGTGCTGCAATTCATGGGGTCGCAAAGAGTCAGACACGACTGAGCGACTGAATGAAATGAAATGAAATCAATTACTTGACCTGGGGAGGATGGTGTATACCATACTAAAATCTGGTTTTTGTTTACTGCATACTTAGACAACAACAGATATTCTAGACTCAAGTGATAATTAAATCAGAGGCAATTTTCTTAATTGCTAAGAGGATATTTTGGTAATGTTCCTCTGAATGGTAAATGAGCAAAACAATCCTAATTCTTAATCCTTCGTGTTGCAGACAGATTTTCTGTGCTTTGACCAGGTTCTGTTTCTTTGTGTTTTTCAACAAGGTTTGTTTTTCTTCCTGACCTCATTTATAAGAGGGCTGCAAGAAGCGACCCCTGGTTGGCCTGGAAATGAAATGATAAACGCTTTTCCCAGCACAGTTCTTGACCTGGAAATTACTCTTCAGATTCTCACAAAAGTCTCAAAAGACCAGCTTCCCTGCCCTGACTTCCATTCCCACTGCAAAGCCTGAGTCACTAAATACAAATGCTTTATGAAGAACATGATAACAAACACTGATTAATCCAGGCAACAAGCTATGCCCTGTTATATAGAGTTATCTCATTTACTCCTTATGAAAACCCAAATATATAGATGCTAATATTTGCCAGAAGACTGGAAGTGGGTAGTATGCCCATGACCACATGCCTAGACAGAGGCAAGGGAGAGGTTTTAGTCCTTACTCATCTGACATTTTGACAACATAAGATTTTCTTTCCCTAGGAGGAGGACTTATAACTTTTATTAAACTATTTAAATATCTTTTCTACTAGGAAGGGCTAAGCACTTCTAGTCTACAGAGAAGGGAAACTTCCAGTGAAACTGTTTTAGCCATCAGGTTCCTGTTGTTAGTACAAATTTAAGGTATTTAGAAAAAAGAGAGGCATCCTTTTATGCTAACAATTTTAAAACGGTACAAATTTGAATATGTGGCTTTTTGGAATGAAGGAGCAAAGGAAAAGTACTCAATGAAAGACCTCTTAATCTAACTTGTGGATGAGTATGAAGAAGTGATTATGTTTTCCTAGGGGTTCTCACAAAATGAGGGGTTCTCACAAAATGGGAAAGAAGGGAGAAGCGAAAGATGGTGCAAACACATGAAACTTGTAACTATATATATATGAGAACTTCAAAAGTTTGAAACATTTCTGGGAAGAAGTATGGTAAATGAGAAAAGACCAAGAAGAAAAGTCACAGAGAAGAGTATATGGGAAATATAGACACATAATGTCTGGTCCTTCTTTGAGCCTCTAGGTAGGCAAGACTAAAGAATTGCACATAGCTATTAACAATGATACAAACAAGAGTCAACTTGGCATGGACTAAGTATGCTTCATTCAGTTCAGTTCAGTTATTTTGCTCAGTCGTGTCCGACTCTTTGCAACCCCATGAATCACAGCACGCCAGGCCTCCCTGTCCATCACCAACTCCCGGGGTTCACTCAGACTCACGTCCATCGAGTCAATGATGTCATCCAGCCAGCTCATCCTTGGTCGTCCCCTTCTCCTCCTGCCCCCAATCCCTCCCATCATCAGAGTCTTTTCCAATGAGTCAACTCTTCACATGAGGTGGCCAAAGTACTGGAGTTTCAGCTTCAGCATCATTCCTTCCAAAGAAATCCCAGGGCTGATCTCCTTCAGAATGGACTGGTTGGATCTCCTTGCATTCCAAAGGACTCTCAAGAGTCTTCTCCAACACCGCAGTTCAAAAGCATCAATTCTTCTGCACTCAGCCTTCTTCACAGTCCAACTCTCACATCCATACATAACCACAGGAAAAACCATAGCCTTGACTAGATGGACCTTAGTTGGCAAAGAAATGTCTCTGCTTTTGAATATGCTATCTAGGTTGGTCATAACTTTTCTCCCAAGGAGTAAGCATCTTTTAATTTCATGGCTGCAATCACCATCTGCAGTGATTTTGGAGTGCCTCAAAATAAAGTCTGACACTGTTTCTACTGTTTCCCATCTATTTCCCATGAAGTGATGGGACCAGATGCCATGATCTTTGTTTTCTGAGTGTTGAGCTTTAAGCCAACTTTTTCACTCTCCACTTTCACTTTCATCAAGAGGCTTTATAGTTCCTCTTCACTTTCTGCCATAAGGGTGGTGTCATCTGCATATCTGAGGCTATTGATATTTCTCCTGCCAATCTTGATTCCAGCTTGTGTTTCTTCCAGTCCAGCATTTCTCATGATGTACTCTGCATAGAAGTTAAATAAGCAGGGTGACAATATACAGCCTTGACGTACTCCTTTTCCTATTTGGAACCAGTCTGTTGTTCCATGTCCAGTTCTAACTGTTGCTTCCTGACCTGCATACAGATTTGTCAAGAGGCAGGTGAGGTGGCCTGGTATTCCCATCTCTTTCAGAATTTTCCACAGTTTATTGTGATCCACACAGTCAAAGGCTTTGGCATAGTCAATAAAGCAGAAATAGATGTTTTTTCTGTAACTCTCTTGCTTTTTCCAAGATCCAGTGGATGTTTGCAATTTGATCACTGGTTCCTCTGCCTTTTCTAAAATGACCTTGAACATCAGGGAGTTCACAGTTCACGTATTGCTGAAGCCTGGCTTGGAGAATTTTGAGCATTACTTGACTAGCATGTGAGATGAGTGCAATTGTGTGGTAGTTTGAGCATTCTCTGGCATTGCCTTTCTTTGGGATTGGAATGAAAACTGACCTTTTCCAGTCCTGTGGCCACTGCTGAGTTTTCCAAATTTGCTGACATATTGAGTGCAGCACTTTCACAGCATCATCTTTCAGGATTTGAAATAGCTCAAGTGGAATGCCATCACCTCCACTAGCTTTGTTCGTAGTGATGCTTTCTAAGGCCCACTTGACTTCACATTCCAAGATGTCTGGCTCTAGATTAGTTGTCACATCATCATGATTATCTGGGTCGTGAAGATATTTTTTGTACAGTTCTTCCGTGTATTCTTGCCCCCTCTTCTTAATATCTTCTGCTTCTCTTAGGTCCACACCATTTCTGTCCTTTATTGAGCCCATCGTTGCATTAGATCTTTAGAATTACAACATTTGATGTAACTTGTATGGAAAAAGCTGATGCTTAGGTTGGTTTGGTCTGGGAGACAAAAAGGTAATGAGAGTCTATCTGACATGAATGAAAATTGAAACAGTATTTGTAGAAATAAAGAAATAAGGTTCTAAAATTTTTGAAGGGTATATTTCTCAGAAATTTTGCTGAATCATTTTTAGAATTCTTAAAAAGTTACAAACCAAAGGCATCATGCAACTTAAAAAACATCTTGAAGAGTTTGTTTTCCATCAAGTATAAACTCCCTGTCCTGGAAGCATCACTGTTTCTCTCACTTCCTAGTGAATTTACTTCCAAACAGGCTGACTACCTTGAGCTTCCTAGGAACAACTGACAAATGCGTACCAGACATATCCTTCTGTTTACAACTGTAGTCAAACGGTCCAGTCAACACACGTATTCTAATTGCATCCAGATGAAGAGCCATCTCTTCTAAAAAAACCTTTTGCAATTACCCAAATACTCCTTGTTCACATCTCTCAAAAAGTGTTTCTCTCTGTCATATCTTGAAGAAAGTGAAAAAGGAGAGTGAAAAAGTTGGCTTAAAACTCACATTCAGAAAACAAAGATCATGGCATCCAGTCCCATCATTTCATGGCAAATAGATGGGGAAATAATGGAAATAGAGAGAGATTTTATTTTGGGGGTCTCCCAAATCACTGCAGATGGTGACTGTAGCCATGAAATTAAAAGATGTTTGCTGCTTGGAAGAAAAGCTACGACCAACCTAGACAGCATATTAAAAAGCAGAGACATTATTTGGCCAGCAAAAGTCCATCTAGTCAAAGCTATGGTTTTTCCAGTAGTCATGTATGGATGTGAGAGTTGGACTATAAGGAGAGCTGACTGCAGAAGAATTGATGCTTTTGAACTGTGGTATTGGAGAAGACTCTTGAGAGTTCCTTGGACTGCAAGGGGATCCAATCAGTCTATCCTAAAGGAAATTGGTCCCGCATATTCATTGGAACGACTGAGACTGAAGCTGAAACTCCAATACTTTGGCCACCTGATGTGAGGAATGGGCTCATTGGAAAAGACCCTGATTCTGGGAAAAATTGAAGTCTGGAGTAGAAGGGGACGACACAGGATGAGATGGTTGGATGGCATCACCGACTCAATGGACATGAGTTTGAGTAGGCTCTGGGAGTTGGTGATGGACAGGAAGACTGGCATGCTGCAGTCCATAGGGTGACAAAGAGTCAGACATGACTGAGTGGCTGAGCTGACTGACTGACGTCATATCTTATGTTTGGTTACAATCTTATCTGTGTTGGTCTAAAATCATCATATTCAAGGAGCTACCTTTCATATACTTAGGAATAAAATAATATATGCCTGACACTATTCTCTCCCTACTAGACTATTAGCTTTTTAAAGGCAGGAAATTAATTTTATTTCTGATATTCCTTGTATGGCAGCTAACCCAGAATTCTCTAAACAAGCATGTGTTTATCTGAAAGGAAGTATTAAGTCTAGTGAGATTGGTGGTTTTAAGGTTTTAAATATCATTTTGGTTTATAATAGTTTAAACAATCTTTATGCATGATCTAGATCCTTTCTGTGGGGAATGGACAAGTTATTTCAGTCTGTACTACTTTACTCTTCTCCTTTGTTTTTTAGTTTGTTTTTTTTTTTAAAACTGGAAGAAAATTGCTTTACAATGTTGTATTGGTTTCTTCCATACAATACTAATTAGCCATAATTATGCATATATCCCCTCCCTCGTGTGCCTCCCTCCCCTCCTCCCATCCCCCCCCCCTTTAGGTTATTACAGAGCATGAAGTTGGGCTCCCTGTGTTATACAGCAACTTCTTACCTATCTATTTCACACATGATAGTACATATATGTCAATGCTACTTTCTTCATTCATATCACTCTCTCCTTCCACTGCTGTTTCCACAAGTCTGTTCTCTACATCTGTGTCTCCATTCCTTCCCTGCAAACAGGTTCAATACTAATTTTCCAGATTCCATATATATGCTTTAACATGTGATATTTGTTTTTTGCTTGCTTTCTTCACTCTGCATAACAGGCTTAGGTTCATCTACATCACTACTACTGACTCAAATGTGTTCTCTTTCGTGGCTGATTACTATTCCATTGTATATATGTACTACATTTTCTTTATCCATACATCTGCAGATGGACTTCTAGATTGCTTCCATGTCCTGGCTACTCTAAATAGTGCTGCAGCAAACACTGGGGGTACATCTGTCTTTTAGAATTGTGGCTTTCTCCAGATATATGCCCAGTAGTGGGATTTCTGGGTCATATGGAAGATTTAGGGCTTCCCAGGTGGTGCTGATGGTAAAGAATCCACCTGCCAAAGCAGGAGATGCAAGAGATGTGGGTTCAATCCCAGGATCAGTAAGGTGCCCTGGAAGAGAGAGTGGCAACCCATTCCAGTATTCTCACCTGTAAAATCCCATGGACAGAAGAGCCTGGTGCACTATACGGGGTCTCAAAGAGCTGGACGCAACTGAGCACACACACAGATACACCCACATATGGTAGATTTATTCCTAGATTTTTTTTCAAGGAATCTCTGTACCTTTCTCCGTAATGGCTGTCCATCCACACTACCTTAATGTATAGACACTTTCTGCTTCCACCACTTCTTTTATAGAATAATTATTTTCACAAGATTCTCTCAGTAGGAAGAGTATGGCGTTCTGCACACTGATAGACTTAGGTCAAAGTCTACCTCCATCACTTACTAGCTCTTTGGCCTTGGCCATGTCACTTGGAGACTTTAGGCCACATTTTGTTTTTCTTGTTGCTGTTATTATAAAACAGGATCAGTGATGCTACCCAACTCACAGGGCTCTTTGGATTTCAGCCAAGAATATGCCTGTTAAGAGCTTAGCACAGCACAAGGCAAGTAAAAAGCACTCTCTATGCTGAAGCCCTATCATTGTTCTCCATTCTAATCCTTGTATGTGCATCATTTTATATTTGATGTCTGTGGTGACCCTAAGTTGATTATTTTCCCCATTCTACAGATGAGAACAAGAAAGTTTAGCAGGGTGAAATGAAATTTGCAAGAATACATAGCCATTAAACAGAAAGTGGGTTAGACCTTGAGGAAAAAAAGCTTCCTTAAAAAAAAAAAAAAGGGATTCATTTTTAGTTCCATTTTCTAGATTTATCTATTATTGACATCATCATAGTTGATAACATAAGTAGTTTCTTTTTATAATTATTTCTCATATGCAGATCAAAGGTTACAAATTAATAGTTAAACATACTGGAGAGTGTAATTTCCTTTTAAAGCAGCAATATAGATATCAATTAAATAGCAAATTAGATATACCTTTTGACTTATGTGCAAAGAAGAAAATTGCTACAGTGTTAAAGAGTTCTTAACTACTGGATAGTCAGGTAATTAGGAAGCTGTCAAAGCTTGTTATGTTATCTTGTAGCAGTTGGTGTTCTGAATATTTCTTGCTACTCCTGTCTGAATGGGATGTGGTTAATATGCAGCTTCAGTCAACAAAGGTTCAAAGGGGACAATTTAATTACGACTCTGTAACTTCTTAATTTTCAATTATTATAACACAGGGAACTGCCCTTGAGAAAGGGCAGTTAAAAGACATTTTACCACTTGTGTAAGATTGCAAAAATAAACAAACTTGAAAACAATGATATTTACTACAGGAAGGCCATAGTCTACTGTATGTGTGTTTGTGTTTTATATATGTTAACATGGTAGTAAATTGAAGAAAAACTTTTCCTAAAGATGATTCCATAGAATATTAACATTCATTTCATGGAAATATTAACAAGTCTCCCTTTCAGAATGCTTTTATGGAAAAAAATTGAGAAATACTAGGTTACATAAAGCCAAAGAAATATTTTTTGTTCTTACAGAGGTTCTCAGAGACTTAAGTAATGTATATATTAAATCACCAAGGGAGTTAATACATAAAATATCCCAAATTACGTAACCAGAGATTGTTACTTTGTTTTTCTGTAATACTTTGAAACTAGACTTCAGTGGAATATTCTCTGAATTATGCTGGTATAGTGGAAAAAAGTTAAACACCTGGCAGCTCAAGTTTGGCCAACGACTTGCCTGTTTATCTCGGACATGTCCACTGGTTCATTCATTCACTCATTCATTCCCACAATATCATCACTCACCCAGTTGTTCAAGTCAAGAACCAAGGAAGCCTCCTTAAGTTGGCTTCTTCTCTCCCTCCAACTGTAGAATTAGAAGGCTCAACCTCTGAGACATATCTCAAATCCAGCCATTTCTCTCCATTTTCACTTCTTCCACCCAAGTCCTTACCCTAATCACTTCTCACCTGAACTACTGAGGCAGAAGATTCAAAATAGTCTCCCTGATTCACACTTTGTCCATCTTCCATATTGCAGCCAAAAGGATCTATATAAGAGAGAAACTAGCCAAGGCAAGCATCTTCCACAAACATTCTAGTGATATCCTGTGACTCTCACACAAATACTAAAGTAAATTTCTGAGTAAAGTAGATCTAACTATGAAGGACAAGCAGTAAATCCAGGAAGTAATAGTGAAGACTTCATGACGGTGGAATAGGGAGCGATATTTAAAACAGAAAAAACACTTTTTTTCCTAGTAACCATAGTGGAAAAGCTTGATAAATTGGACTGCAATAAAATTAAGAACTTCAATTCATCAAAAGACATCAAAAGAGTGAAAATGTAGCCTCCATAGTGGGTTATTAACACAATAGACAAAAGATTCATATCTAGGCCTTATAAAAATGTATACAAATACCACCTATAAATCATACACAAAGCAGAAATAACCCAATAGAATATGGGCCAGAGACAAGAATAAGGCACCTTAAACATATACTATTTTTGACTGTACACTTCATGATAATTCACTGAACTATACACCTTTATGGTACATGGTTTTAACTTCAAAAAATTTTACAAAAATGTATATACCCAGATACTCCAAGGCATGAGCTAACTTCCTTGGAGACTGAAGTAACTTGGCCTACTTTCAATACTTGATGGTCTCGACAATGGTCTTCACAAAACAAGTCATTTTTTCTTTGAAAAGATAGACGTATTTCATTTTTTCCCTACAGGGTAGTAGCAGCAGAGCATTTCTGAATAAGAATTGCATGATTATATAAAGCCCTAGCTCTTCATATCATGGAAAAGTCATTAATAAGTCATTGAATCTGCCCATACAGTAGCAGTTAATACAGATGGAGGGCTCTCTGTTGTGTTTTGCATAAGATGAATAAACAAAGAATCAAAGAGCAAGGAGTATCAATATTTTAAGCACAATATTTAATTTGAAAAACAGGACAGCGAGGTATTAGCATTGAAAGCAGATTAAAAAAATATGTCTGGATGAGAAATGGAGAAGAGACATCATTAAACATGTGGGCTAGGTAAGAATGCAAATAGAATGCTAGACTCCCTTGACAAACAGCCACTCTGACTTGGGGCAAATGGCATCGTCATCTTCTATGGACTGATTCTCTAATAAACCGAACTGAGGAAATGGAAATTCCCCGGATTCGATCTGCATTTTGTTTCCCTCATTTCTGCTTTCACCAAGTGCTTGAGATTCAACACAAACACTAGCCCAAGGATATATCCATTTTCACAAAGCGGCTTAAAAAAAAAAAAAAATTCTTTTGTGCCTGTGACAATGGCAGGGATCACTCGTGGGTCTGGAACCAAGTTGTGTTTTGCCCTATAATTGGTGAAAGTGAAAATCACTCAATTGTGTTCAACTCTTTGGGACCCCGTGGACTATACAGTCCATGGAATTCTCCAGGCCAGAATACTGGAATAAGTAGCTGTTTCCTTCTCCAGGGGATCTTCCCACCCAGGGATCGAACCCAGGTCTCCCACATTGCAGGTGGCTGGCTGAGCGACCTGGGAAGCCCTAGAATAGTGGAGTGGGTAGTCTATTCCTTCTCCAGGGGATCTTCCCAACCCAGGAATAGAATTGGGGTCTCCTGCACTGCAGGCAGACTCTACCGGCAGAGCTACCACGGAAGCCCTTGTTAGGGCTGAGCAGCCGCAAATAGGAGAGAATGATGATCTCAAGGAGCATATTTTTCTCTTTCTGCAAATTCTGAGTTAGAAACAGCCATGAACTCTCATGAACTCTCAGGCCTGCAAGGAGAGATCACCCATGACTAAAAAGAAAAAAAAAAAAGTAATGGGAAGCGATAGCCAAGAAGCTTTCAGAACTGAAGCGCTTCACTAAAGAGAGTTTACATTGTCTCCTACACAGTGTCCTGTGGAAATTGGTGTTAAAATTAATAAATATCAGGCCTCCACTCATTTGAGGGCTCTCAAGTAAATAAATAAATAAATAAATAAATAAAATCCCCCTTCAAGGGGAAAAAATCTTCCAAGCATGAGAAATGTGCCTGGTGAAAGATCTAAAAATGTCCTTCTTTTTAAAGAAAGAAACAGATATAATTAGATTTCACAAATGGGCCTTGCTTTAGGGCACGGTGGAGGGGCGGGATAAACTGTCCTAAGTGTATACTGTGTGAGACACAGGCCAGGAAACACCCACGATTAAAATCATTTCCTAGGATATATTTTTAATACCCTGAAAATGCTTATGAAAACACCAGGAGGGATCTTGAAAGCCTTCAGCAGGAGGCACAAGGCAAAGCTGAAGTCCTCTGGTCTGAGTGTGTGAGTCTTTTTTGGACTTTAATGCTTCCTGTCCCATGGAGGCAAAGGAAAAAAATCTCCTTGCCCCTAACTGTGATTTTCTCACACAATAATTTCAGCTCCAAATGGAACTCATCTGTCTGCTCCTGGAACTGGGGCTGGGCGGGGGTGGGTTGGGCAGCGCAAGTCAGGGAGCAGAAGTTCTGCCATTAAAACACAGTGGCTTGATTAGGTTTTCATAGTTAGCAGGTGATGAATGAAGGGCAAAGAGAAGGCTGCTCCTCATGTAATAGGGCGATAATAGGAGACTCATTTGGGCTGCTACAATCCACTTTGGCTGGTGTCAGCTTTTCCATTACACACACAGCTTTTCAGGAAGGTGATGATAATTCAATCCAGGAGTAGGAAAAATAAAACGAAAGTAAATTAACCGTGGGCCGAGACTTGGCAAATAGGGTCTCCACTCGGGCATGCTAAGCCCAAAAGTCTAAAAGTAGGTCACCTTTAATTCTCTGCTGGAGAGATTACTGTTTTCTGGCTTTTTTTTTTTTTTTTTTTTTTTTTTGCAGTGTGGTTGACTGCAGGGCCCTATGCTGAGCTTCCTTGCTTGGAATGCAATGAATCTCGATTCCAATTGTATCACACCAAGAATGGGCCTATGATGAGAGCAGTGTCAAGGGGCTTGGCTCTTGCAGGAAGATGACCCTCTGCTACATCAGCTCTAGGAGGAGAGAGCATTTTCAAATTTCCATCACCAGCTCACTCTGCTTTCTCTCCTACCATTCTGGTAAGAGTAACCAATCACTCAGTGTCTTGATCGCTCTCCATTACTGCCACCTCGTGCTTGTCCCCAGGCAGCCCAGTGGGACAGCCCCAGGAAGGTGTCATCAGTGACCTGTCAACAGCCCAATCCCAGGGCCTGGATAGCAGGTGCTCAGAAAATATTTGCCGAGTGATATTCAAAAGATACTTTTTTCTATTCCCAACTTTCCTGGGCTTACTGGTTTTTATTTTCCTCCCAGTTCTCCCTCATTAATCCTTCTTAGCATTCTTGAGGGTCTCTGCTTTACTTGTCTACTCTTTGAGGGTTGAGGGACTTCAGCTTCTGCCCACTTCTGTTCTATTCATCTGCTCTCTTTCAAACTCAGAGCTGCAACTTGACATATATTTGTAGAAAGTCATAATTCTAAAAGATACATACACCCCAGTGTTCATAGCAGCACTATTCACAACAGCCAAGACATAGAAGCAACTAAAATATCCATCTATAGATGAGTAGTTAAAGAAGATGTGGTACATACATATGATGGAATATTAGTCAGCCATAAAAAGAATGAAATGATGCTATTTGCAGCAACACGGATGAACCTAGAGATTATCATTCTAAAAAAATAAATCAGTCAAAGACAAATGCTGTATGATACCACTTATCTGGGGAATTTAAAAATTTATCCAAATAAACTTATTTACAAAACAGAGAGACTCACAAAGAAAACCAACATATGGTTACCAAACTGGAAATGTGTGTGTGTGTGGTGGGGGGGGGGGGGCGGGGATAAATTGGAATTAACATATACACACTACTATGTATAACTAGATAACCAACAAGGACCTGCTATATGGCACAGGAAACTCTACTCAATATTCTATAATACCCTACATGGGAAAAAAATCTGAAAAAGAATAGATATGTATATAACAGAATCACTTTGCTATAGACCTGAAACTAACACAACATTGTAAATCAACCATACTTCATATAAAACAAAAATTTTAAAAAAGAATCAACACAACTCAGAGCTGTAATTTGAAGGACTGGTGACTCCCTCCATCTTCCTCTCCAGTCCAGACCTCAGTGATGAGCTCCTGGCCACATAGCCGACAATCTCCTCTTGAATGGTTCATTGGAAACATCAACACCTGGACTCATTACTCATACCCTCATGCCATTCTGATATTGCTCTATTACTTTTATTATATTTTAGTCACTCAAATCATAAAACTGGATTTACTCCTGAGTAACACTTACCCTTTCTTGTTTCACCTCTCTGCTCTCACCGTATTAGTTGAAATATATAATGAAAATCCCAGAAACACTCTCATTTCACTTTGAGTCACAATAGCATTGTCACATCGGAGAAGGCAATGGCACCCCACTCCAGTACTCTTGCCTGGGAAATCCCATGGACAGAGGAGCCTGGTAGGCTGCAGTCCATGGGGCCGCTAAGAGTTGGACAGGGCTGAGAGACTGCACTTTCACTTTTCACTCTCATGCTTTGGAGAAGGAAATGGCAACCCACTCCAGTGTTCTTGCCTGGAGAATCCCAGGGACAGAAGAGCCTGGTGGGCTTCCATCTATGGGGCTGCACTGAGTCGGACACAACTGACGCGACTTGGCAGCAGCAGCAGCAGCATGATCACATCTAATAAAATTAGTACTATACCCTTAATAGAATTTACAACCAGTCCACATACAATTTTCCCCCAAATGACTAAAATATAAGCCTAAGTTAAAAATAAATTAGAACCCAAAGAAAGTTCACATAAATTTCATTTGACTGATGTTTATTTTTTATTAAATAATTTTAAACCTTTCATAGTAGTTCTCTATCCCTTTTTTTCAATGGTGCGTATTTGTTGAAGAAACTGGATATTCAGAAAGCTTTTCATAGAAAGTCACTAATTTCCTGTGATATATCTTATGCTAATAAATCTCTCCCATGGCAATATATAGGTTATTTGGAATTTCAAATATAATACGAATGTAATGAAATCTATAAATCTTTAAAGCACATCTTTATAAATTTTTATATATTGACATTATCCATATCAATATTTAGAACATTTTCATCCCACAGAAAGATGTAAATGTGACCCTTTCCAGCCATCAGCTACCCACCACAGGCAAATACAGATACTATTCTGACTATGATATCTGATACTATCTGACTATGATATCTGTACTGCCAAGAGCATAGATTGCTTTTGCCTATTTGTGCACTTCACATTAATGGAATTACACCTTATGAACTCTTTTGTATTATAACTTGGTTATTTCATTCAACATATAATTTTTGAGTTTTCATACATGTGTTGAATGTATGTGTAGTTGGTTATTTTTTATTGCTGTGTAATTTTATGAACACGTCATGATTCATTTACCATTTTCCTATGGACAGATATTTTCTGTTGTGAATATAGCTGCTAAAAGCATATATGATGTTTTTGAAGACATAACTGTTTAATATCTTGTGGACATATGTTAGGAGTAGGATTGCTTGGTTATAGAGGAAGCAAATATTTTGTTACAGATTGATAGTTGTCTCAAGTGGTTTAGCACTTGACATTCTTACCAGAAAAGTATGAAATTTCCAGTTATTCTATACCCTCACCAGTACTTAATTTTATATTATCAATCTTTCAAATATTGGTCATCTTGTAGGGTGTGCACTGATTGATGGATGAGCAGTACCAGCATTTATGTTTAACTCCCAAATTCACCCCAAATTAAGAATAAGCCAACAACTTTCACAAGTGTTGAGACTTTAATAGGAACATGCTCTTTCACGTGGTGGTGTCTGATATCAGTAAAAATGCAATTAAGGTTGGTGAGTCTTAACACGGAAAGACTCAAATCTCATCTAATTCTTCCCTCTTTCAAAATTCTTTGGCCAAAGTGGGCATTTAAACAGATTCAATATCAAAAGCCTGTCAGCCTCTGTAAGATCATATAGAACAGCAGGTTTCCTAGGGAAATCTCAGGTCTTAGCTTCTGGTTAAAGTTGATGTATCTATCCTTTTACTTATCTAACTTGACAAGACATGCAAAACCGCACAACCATTTATCCATAAGAATTCTACTCATCAATGAGTATTTTGGAGTTTATGCAGTTATACAATGTACGAAAGCAAATTAAGGACAAGAGAAAACAGTTGCATGGTTTTGAACCGGGAATGACCACCCATTTCTGATTTTCAGCATGGGATGGGCTGTAGGGAATGTAAGATGGGAAAGGAAATAACATTTTCTAAGCAGATACAGTGTGCCACCCATCACACACAGAATTTTTGGTACCTAGTCTTGAATTAGGTCCTCACTAAAATCTTTAAGGTGGGTTTTATTACTACATTTTACTAAGAAGGAAACTGAGGCTCAGAAACATTTAGGAGGTTTCACTGTAAGTACTTGGACCAGAATACACCCAGGAATATAAGCAGTAATGCCACAGAGTTTTCTCTTACAAGGAGGATGAATTTACATTTAGAGATAATGAGAAACTTATGTGAAAGTTATTCCTAAAAATCCTTGAATTGTCTACACAGTAGGGCAGAGTGGCTTGGTGTATATAACCTGAAAGAGTAATACTTAAGCTTGATAAAGCTTGAGAATCAGTAAGTCAGACTAAAAGAAAGAACATAAGATGATATATGCAGATTCAGAGCTCTCTTCTTGTTAGCATTTTACAGGACTTATGAAATCTCTAGTGGTGAACAGGTATGGCAGAACAGTCTCAAGCATTCCTCCTTGTGTGCATAGCTTACTTGTTTGCTTTAAGTACTGATCCTTTATAATCATAAAACACATTACATCTACAACATCCATCTGTTGGTCTGAGAATTTTACAATACAGTGTAACTACAGCTACAAAGAAAAAGGTTATATTCCATAATCAACCAAAAAGTAAAATGTGGATACAATAGCATTCTTATTGTACTATGAGTAAAACTGGAGTTTAGAGAGATTTAAGATATGTGCCCAGAGCTCTGGTATATGCTGGACAGAAAGTGATTCTAGTTCATCTGTTTTAAGCTGAAAGTAAAAGACCCATTCCAGGAATCAGGCCAAGGATTTAGCTACCAGAAAACTTGGAATTTTATACAATTCATGAGGTTCTCATGGCAAGTACGTAGGTGGGAGAAACATCAACATCGTCAAATATGTGGATGATACCATTTTAATGGCAGAAAGCAAAGAGGAACTAAAGAGCCTCTTGATGAGGGTGAAAGAGGAGAGTGAAAGAGCAAGCTTCAGACTAAATATTAAATAAACTAAGATCATGGCATGTGGCCCCATTACTTCATGGCAAATAGAAGGGGAAAATGTGGAAGTAGTGATAGATTTCTTCTTCTTGGGCTCCCAAATCATCGTGGACTGTGACTGTAGCCATCAAATCAGAAGACAATTGCTTCTTGGGGTAAAGTGATGGCAAACCTAAAGAGTGTGCTGAAAAGCAGAGACATTACTCTGCCAATAAAGATCCATATAGTCAAGGCTGTGGTCTTCCCAGTGGTCATGTACAGTTGAGAGAGCTGGGCCGTAAAGAATACAGAACTCCTAAGATCTGATGCTTTTGAACTGTGGTGCTGGAGAAGACTCCTGAAAGTCCCTTAGATAGCAAGGAGATCAAACCTGTAAATTTTAAGAGGGATCAACCCTGAATTTTCACTGGAAGGACTGATGCTGAAACTGAAGCTCTAACATTTTGTTCATCTGATGTGAACAGACAACTTATTGGAAGAGTCTCCGATGCTGGGAAAGATTGAGGGCAGAAAAAGAGGGTATTAGAGGATGAGATTGCTGGACGGCATCACTGATACAATGAATATGAACTTGGGCAAACTCTGGCAGATGGTGAGGGACAGGGAGGCCTGGTGTGCTACAGTCCATGGTGTTGAAAAGAGTTGGACACAACTGGGTGACTGAACAAGAACAAAACTTGGAATTTTATATACTTCAGAATGTCTCATTGAAAAAAAAGTGGGAGAGTTTATGCATGAAATGATTGAGCACATTGGGCAAATACTTGACTCACTGGAGAAGATGACCAATCATTGCTTATACAGATGAGATGCTTTGGCAGTTCTTCCCAGCCTTGATTTTGCTATGAATCTTGTAATGGATGGTGATCTTCAGGGAAGAGAACATGCTCCCTGGGTTGCAGGCTCCATGAGCCTGCTGTAGCTACACCATTTCTCTCATACTCATGAGAGCATAGCAGACTGCAAGAGTTAAAAATTATCTAAGAAATCTTGAAAGTTCTCAGTTTTGTAGTAAGAAGTGAGTCATCCACAAATGATGGTCTTAGAGATTTTTTTTTGTTAATACATCCATAGCTTAGAGGATAACAAGAACCCCTAGCTTTATAAAATGTGGCATCCATTCCTATGAGAATGATACTCTTATGTGGACTTTATTTGAACAAACACAAATCTTTTGAAGAAAAGTTAGGGAAGAGAGAATAAGGTCAGACATCTTTGGTGAAATCTCAGTTCTGTTGTTAGACATTGGATGATTCAGTTCAACTTTCTAAATGGTTTCCTCGTATCTAAAACGACGATACACTCATGCCTACTTCATAAGGCTATGGTGAAGACTGAAAATATACATAATGTGCTTGCTGCTGCTGCTGCTGCTGCTAAGTCGCTTCAGTCGTGTCCGACTCTGTGGGACCCCATGGACGGCAGCCCACCAGGCTCCCCAGTCCCTGGGATTCTCCAGGCAAGAACACTGGAGTGGGTTGCCATTTCCTTCTCCAATGCATGAAAGTGAAAAGTGAAAGGGAAGTAGCTCAGTCATGTCTGACTCTTCGCGATCCCACGGACTGCCGCCCATCAGGCTCGCCGTCCATGGAATTTTCCAGACAAGAGTACTGGAGTGGGGTGCCACTAGATAATATAAAATAACATACACTTATCATATAGTAAGTGTTCAAGGTGATAAGTAAGAAAATGGAGCATGGGCAAAAACAATTGGAGAATTAGTGGAGAAGGAGGCCTGCCACCTTACCTTTAAAAGAAATAGTACCTTCAGCCTGAAAGAGAGACTACACACTGAAAAGGATCTTAAAATAGTTTTCATTTTCCTGATGTACAAAGGAAATGACTTTGATAAAAGGGAGGTCAGATATATGACTATAGGAGCTCATGGGATACCAAGGTCAGAAGAGATTTCTTTTGTTAGTACTAGGAGAGGCCCACAGTTTTGTTTTATATCAGGAGAGAAGGAATAAATCCAGTCTATAAGAGGATGGGTGCCGGACTTTGAAAATAGGGTATGATGTCAGTACTCCTGTTTACCTGCCATGTAAACTTGGACAAGTCACTACCTATCCTTTAGTCTCAATTTCCTCCTCTATAAAAGGGGGTGCTAACTATAACTACCCCCAGAGAGTAGTTGGGAGGATTAGGCACAAATGAACACATAGGCACAAATATACTCAGGCAAAATGGTTGTCTGAGGAGGGAAAAGAAATAGCTGCAGAAAGAAGACAAATGAAAGGCAAAGGGGAAAAGGAAAGATAAACCCATTTGAATGCAGAGTTCCAAAAAATAGCAAGGAGAGATAACAAAGCCTTCCTCAGTGATCAGTGCAAAGAAATAGAGGAAAACAACAGAATGGGAAAGACTAGACATCTCTTCAAGAAAATTAGAGATACCAAGGGAACATTTCATGCAAAGATGGGCACAATAAAGGACAGAAATGGTATGGACGTAACAGAAGAGAAGATATTAAGAAGAGGTGGCAGGAATACACAGAAGAACTATACAAAAAAGATCTTCATGACGCAGATAGCCATGATGGTGTGATCACTCACTTAGAGCCGGATATCGTGGAATGCAAAGTCAACTGGGCCTTAAAAAGCATCACTACAAACAAAGCTAGTGGAGGTGATGGAATTCCAGTGGAGCTATTTCAAATCCTAAAAGATGATGCTGTGAAAGTGCTGCACTCAACATGCCAGCAAATTGGGAAAACTCAGCAGTGGCCACAGGACTGGAAAAGGTCAGTTTTCATTCCAATTCCAAAGAAAGGCAATGCCAAAGAATGCTCAAACTACAGCACAATTGCACTCATCTCAAATGCTAACAAAGTATAGCTTAAAATTCTCCAAGCCAGGCTTCAACAGTACATGAACTGTGAACTTCCAGATGTTCAATCTGGATTTAGAAAAGCCAGAGGAACCAGAGATCAAATTGCCAACATCTGCTGGATCATTGAAAAAGCAAGAGAGTTCCAGAAAAACATCTACTTCTGCCTTATTGACTATGCCAAACCTTTGATGGTGTGGATCACAACAAACTGTGGAAAATTCTTAAAAATATGGGGATAACAGACTATCTTACCTGCCTCCTGAGAAATCTGTATGTAGGTCAAGAAACAACAGTTTGAACTGGACATGGAACAACAGACTGGTTCCAAATAGGAAAACGAGTACATCAAGGCTGTATTTTGTCACCTTCCTTATTTAACTTATATGCAGAGTACATCATGATAGGATACTGAAAGAGGAACTCCCCAGGTCGGTAGGTGCCTAATATGCTACTGGAGATTACTGGAGAAATAACTCCAGACAGAATGAAGGGATGGAGCCAAAGCAAAAACAATACCCAGTTGTGGATATGACTGGTGATAGAAGCAAGGTCTGATGCAGTAAAGAGCAATATTGCATAGGAACCTGGAATGTTAGGTCCATGAATCAAGGCAAATTGGAAGAGGTGAAACAGGAGATGGCCAGAGTGAATGTTGACATTCTAGGAATCAGTGAACTAAAATGGACTGGAATGGGTGAATTTAACTCAGATGACCATTATATCTATTACTGTGGGCAAGAATGACTTGGAAGAAATGGAGTAGCCATCATGGTCAACAAGAGTCTGAAATGCAGTACTTGGATGCAGTCTCAAAAATGACAGAATGATCTCTGTTCATCTCCAAGGCAAACCATTCAATATCACAGTAATCCAAGTCTATGCCCCAACCAGTAATGCTGAAGAAGCTGAAGTTGAATGGTTCTATGAAGACCTATAAGACCTTTTAGAAATAACATCCAAGAAAGATGTCCTTTTCATTATAGGGGACTGGAATGCAAAAGTAGGAAGTCAAGAAACACCTGGAGTAACAGGCAAAGTTGGCCTTGGAGTACAGAATGAAGCAGGGCAAAGACTAATGGAGTTTTGCCAAGAAAACACACTGGTCATAGCAAACACCCTCTTCCAACAACACAAGAGAAGACTCTACACATGGACATCACCAGATGGCCAACACCGAAATCAGACTGATTATATTCTTTGTAGCCAAAGATGGAGAAGCTCTACACAGTCAACAAAAACAAGAGCAGGAGCTGACTGTGGCTCAGATCATGAACTCCTTATTGCCAAATTCAGACTCAAATTGAAGAAAGTAGGGAAAACTGCTAGACCATTCAGGTATGACCTAAATCAAATCCCTTATGATTATACAGTGGAAGTGAGAAATAGATTTAAGGGCCTAGATCTGAGAGAGTGTGCCTGATGAACTATGGACTGAGATTCGTGACATTGTACAGGAGACAGGGATCAAGACCATGCCCATGGAAAAGAAATGCAAGAAAGCAAAATGGCTGTCTGGGGAGGCCTTACAAATAGCTGTGAAAAGAAAAGAAGCAAAAAGCAAAGGAGAAAAGGAAAGATATAAGCATCTGAATGCAGAGTTCCAAAGAATAGCAAGAAGAGATAAGAAAGCCTTCCTTGGTTATCAATGCAAAGAAATAGAGGCAAACAACAGAATGGGAAAGACTAGAGATCTCTTCAAGAAAATTAGAGATACCAAGGGAACATTTCATGCAAAGATGGGCTTGATAAAGGACAGATGGTATGGACCTAACAGAAGCAGAAGATATTAAGAAGAGGTGGCAAGAACAGAGAAGAACTGTACAAAAAAACATCTTCACAACCCAGATAATCACAATGGTGTGATCACTCACCTAGAGCCAGACATCCTGGAATGTGAAGTCAAATGGGCCTTAGGAACAAAGCTAGTGGAGGTGATGGAACTCCAGTGGAGCTATTTCAAATCCTGAAAGATGATGCTGTGAAAGTACTGCACTCAATATGCCAGCAAATTTGGAAAACTCAGCAGTGGCCACCAGGAATGGAAAAGGTCCATTTTCATTTCAATCTCAAAGAAAGGCAATGCCAAAGAATGCTCAACTACCACACAATTGCCCTCATCTCACATGCTAGTAAAGTAATGTTCAAAATTCTCCAAGCCAGGCTTCAGCAATACATGAACTGTGAACTTCCAGATGTTCAAGCTGGTTTAGAAAAGGCAAAGAACCAGAGATCAAATTGTGAACATCCGCTGGATCATGGAAAAAGTAAGAGAGTTCCAGAAAAACATCTATTTCTGCTTTATTGACTATGCCAAAGCCTTTAACTGTGTGGATCACAATAAACTGTGGAAAATTCTGAAAGAGATGGGAATACCTGACCACCTGACCTGCCTCTTGAGAAATCTATATGCAGGTCAGGAAGCAACTGTTAGAACTGGACATGGAACAACATAGTTCCAAATAGAAAAGGAGTACGTCAAGGCTGTATATCGTCACCCTGCTTATTTAACCTCTATGCAGAGTCCTCATGAGAAACACTGGGCTGGCTGGAATCAAGATTGCCAGGAGAATTATCAATAACCTCAGATATGCAGATGACACCACTCTTATGGCAGAAAGTGAAGAGGAACTAAAAAGTCTCTTGAGGAAAGTGAAAAGGGGAGTGAAAAAATTGGCTTAAAGCTCAACATTCAGAAAAAAAAAAGATCACGGCATCTGGTCCCATCACTTCATGGGAAATAGATGGGAAACAGTGGAAACAGTGTCCTACTTTATTTTTTTGGGCTCCAAATCACTGCAGATGGTGACTGCAGCCACGAAATTACAAGACGCTTACTCCTTGGAAGAAAAGTTATGACCAACCTAGATAGCATATTGAAAAGTGGAGACATTACTTTGCCAACTAAGGTCCATCTAGTTAAGGCTATGGTTTTTCCAGTGGTCATTCATGGATGTGAGAGTTGGACTGTGAAGAAAGCTAAGTGCCGAAGAATTGATGTTTTTGAACTGTGGTGTTGAGAGTCCCTTGGACTGCAGGAGATCCAACCAGTCCATCCTAAAAGAAATCAGTCCTGAATATTCATTGGAAGGACTGATGCTAAAGCTGAAACTCCAATACTTTGGCCACCTGATGCAAAGAACTGACTTATTGGAAAAGACCCTGGGAAAGATTAAAGGTGAGAGGAGAAGGGGATGACAGAGGATGAGATGGTTGTATGGCATCAGTGGCTCAATGGACATGAGTTTGGGTAAACTCCAGGAGTTGTTGATGGACACGGAGCCCTGGCATGCTGCAGTCCATGCAGTCACAAAGAGTCAGACACAACTGATAGATTGAGCTGAACTCAGAACGTTCCTGATGCATTCTCATCACCTGTTATTCATGACTGTCATAATCAGGAATAGTAATAAAAGCTAAGCCATCTCACTCCCTTCTGTGGACAGAAATAATACTGATAATTTATATTAATGAAAATCAAAGTGGTAGAACAATGGTGCCACAAATCCACTCTTGTATGTATCCTGAGAAATATAGAAACTTTCCATGGAAGAAAAATACAAATTCATCTAAGCCAACAGAGCTATTCCATCAAAAACAAAGTCCTCATGCCTTTAATTGGATTTGAGAGCTAATGACAGATGTTTGTGATCAATGGTCCAGATGACTGGGAAATGTGAATATGAATACAAAGTGGGTTCATCTGTATCGCTATGGTGCTATGTATGGAATAAAACTAAATATCCTAATTGCATTCCCCTGGTCTTCCTTTCCCACAGTAGCTTTATGCTTCATTTAGAATGGTTAATGTGGAAATTGGTGCCCAGCAAAACCAAAACATCTTAAAAAAGTGATTCTAGGGCTTGATGTCACAGCGTGTATTCAGCATGTCTGATTTGAAAAACACTAAAAATAAAATCTTAATATGTTAAAAAGATAACCCTAAGGGCAAAATGATGAAGTGGAAAAAGCTTTGAGTCAGAAAATGAGGGTTTTAGCCACATAACAGGAAAAGGCAATGGCAACCCATTCCACTACTCTTGCCTGGAAAATCCCATGGGTTGAGCCTGGTAGGCTGCAGTCCATGGGGTTGCTAAGAATCGGATAAGACTGAACGTCTTCACTTTCACTTTTCACTTTCATGCATTGGAGAAGGAAATGGCAACCCACTCCAGTGTTCTTGCCTGGAGAATTCCAGGGACTGGGGAGCCTCATGGGCTGCTGTCTATGGTGTCGCACAGAGTTGGACACGACTGAGGTGACTTAGCAGCAGAAGCAGCAGCAGCAGCAGCCACATAACATTTTTTTTGTGCAACTTTAAGTTGCTCTGTAGTGTATAAGACTGCCAGTTCACAGCCATTCTTTTCTTTAACTTCACTGAGCCTTACTCAGCTGTAAAGCCCCAATTAAAACATTTATCATGCCTATTAAATAGGGCTGTCATAAAAATTGACTTGTGTATAAACTTTAAATTGGTAACATCTTATAAAATAGTTTATTAGAAATGTATGGATTTTTTATTCCATAAGAATATTCCAAAATGTTAAGAAATAAGTACACACAAGATCAAAATCTTTCTAACCATCCCACTGTGCAGGAAAGAAAAGACAACTAAATCAGGACGCTCAAAGCTAGATCAACTCCTTTAAAGGTGGAGGTAGAATTTTTTAATGATGATGGGAGGCTGTCAGTTGATACCCATGCCTCCCTTTAACCACAACGATAACCTGCCTAAAAGTCACTCTATACTACCACTTGAGGAATTTCCTAATTCACTTACCAGGCTGCATTCATCAAGACAGAATGTTGAGGCTGCCTAACAGTGAACTGAAAAGCAGGGCAGAAGGAATGCCATTAACTTTGTAACTTACAAAGAGTGATTGCAAGCCAATGTTGTTAAAGGGATCAATGGTATTGAAAGAATGAGCTGTGGCGAGTGGAGTATCGACCACTGAAGAGAGTGACGGACAATTACAGTCCCAGTCCAATAGCAGTGTTATAAAGGTCACTGCTGAAAGATGTCTCAGCTCCCCCTTTGAAAAGTCCTGTGATGTTTGATTACCATTCTTTTCCCTCTCCATTATTCCGTTTTCTCAAGTGGTTCTATCAGTATCTCAGTGACAGCAAATAGCATTATCCAGCAGATGGTTACCATATCATTTATGTTATTAGCATTTTGTGATTTTTACACCCTGCATAGGAAGCTTTGTAAAATAAGATTTGGGGGAGACTCAGAATGCTATGCAAGACTGCAACTGGCACATTATTTAAAATTCAAAAACTACAGTTGTACATTATTAAGATTACAGATTAAAATTCTCCCTGAGTCAAGGAATGACGGAAGCTATGGTTCTCTAGGTGGTGCTTCATTTCCCCACTGTAGTATGTACCAGTAATGAACAACATGTGTTATACTTTCAAGCCTAGCTAATAGTCAGGAATACAACCCATGTGCAAAGCCCGTATTATGACTTAATGTTACAGGAAAAAGCTATCACCCTGGCATTTCTATGCTTTTGTGATATTTCTTTCTGAAATGGAAAAATTCCTATTGAGTGTACTGAATGAACTTTCAAAAAGGAGGAATAAGGAAGATTTTTTTTTCTTCTCTGATTTCCTATATGTGTTTGGTTATGTATTGTTACATTTCTACCTTTCACCAGATTGTCATGTCTAGAGAAGTAGAAGCATCTCTGATCCAACTTCTGCTTCATTTTTGCATGGCTCCCAACATTCAGCAGTCATGTATAATAAACGGTCAATGCAAATACAAGTGTCTTGATAAGATGGATGGTTTGGAGAGGGACCAGATACATCCAAGAAAGAACACCTACCTAGGCATCACCATCTATGACATGTAACCCAGTGGCTCAAACACTTACCTGTGCCCCAGAATTGACTAAAGGAAATAAGACTTCAAGGCCCCACTTCAAACTTATTGAATCAGAATTTCTCATCGAAGGGCCCTGGAATCTAAAATTCAATACAAGTTTCTGAGTTGCATATTTTGTAGCCAGTTTGGTTCTGGTTTGTAGAGTCATATTTAAGACTCTTTGAGATAAAGGAAGCCCTTTTGTCTTGGTCAGGCATAGGCAATTGATTCACCTGATGCACCATTTCTGGCAGTGGTCATTGAGGACCTAGATACTCAAAGTTGGACTATAGAATAGCAGTGTGCCCTGGAAGCTTGTTAGAAAAGTTGAATTGCAGGCTTTGCAGCAAACCCCCTGAATGAAAAAAAAAAAAAAAAGAACCTGCATTTCCCAGAGAAGGAAATGGCAACCCTCTCCAGTATTCTTGCCTGGAGAATCTCACAGACAGAGGAGCCTGGCAGGCTACAGTCCATGGGTTGTAACAGTCAGACATGGCCTAGAGTAATGTTAACAGAATGTGACATGTAGACAGACACTATCAATGTTACCTGGCAGGTTGTTTGAAATGCAGCATCTGAGACTCCATCTCAGACCTAACTGAATGAGAATCTATGGAGGAGAGATCCAAGACTGTGTTTTTCTTAAAACTCTTTTTTTTTTTTTTCATAAATTTCTCTTTTCGGTTGCACCGGGTCTTCATTGCTGTGCATGGTCTTTCTCTAGTTGCTGTGAGTGGGGGCCGCTCTTTGTTGCAGTGCATGGGTCTCTCACTGCAGTAGCTTCTCTTGTTGTGGAACACAGGCTCTTGGGTGCCCAGGCTTCAGCAGTTGCAGCACACAGGCTTAGTAATTGTGGCACAAAGACTTGTAGCTGTGGCTCGGGGGGTTCAGAGCACAGGCTCAGGTGCTCTGCAGCACGTAGGATCTTCCTGGACCAGGGATTGAACCCATGTCCCTCTCACTGATAGGCAGATTCTTATCCACTGTACCCCCAGGGAAGTCCCAAAACTGTTTTAACAAGCTCTCCAGGTGATGCTTAAGTATGGTAATGTTTGAGACCTACTGGTCTAAATCCCTGTGTTAAAAAGGGTTGCAAAGATAGGCTGGGCTTCCGGCAAACTGATGCATTCATTGGTTCATGATACCTACCAGGTGCAGAGGGGGAAGTGATAAGCCTCATGCTACATATATATTATTTCTACTCTAGATGGGAAACTTGACTCACAGGTATGATGCTTGAAATCAGAACTAGTATTAGGATGAGGAGTGAAAGATGAACAAACGAAAAATGAAAAAGGCTATGGCAGGAAAATTAAGAAAAACCTCATGCAGATAGAACAAGTGTAGCATTCTATTAGTAATTGTTGAAGTTGGATGATGAGTAATGAGAATGTATTGTACTATTTCTTCTACTTTTGAGTATACATGAGATGCTTCATAATAAAAAGCTGAAAAATAAGCGCATCCTGAGATACATTATTGCCTATGTAGTTAAAAAATTAAAATATGGATAATATCTATTGCTAATGAAAGTATGAGAAAAGCAAACTCATACATTGATGGTAAGAGTACAAGTAGTTATGACTTTTGGAAGATAATTTGACAGTAAATGCTAGAGTGTTTAAAAATGTTTCACATATACTGATCCAGTAAGTGTTTTTAGAAAGCATATCTACAGAAGAACTCAGCCATTTGTGTATGGATACAATACAAAGAAGATGTCAGTGGCTTTACTTGTAATAATAAGTAACTTGGAGTCTACATAACTACAAAGATGAAACATGTTCATAATGAGGTCAATTGTACAATTATTATTTCTAAAGATACATCTAAACATACTGATCTAGAAGACTGCCAATAATATATCACTGAGAAGATAAAAATGTTTATCATGCCTTTCAGTGGGAAGAAAAACTCCTAATGTTTATGTGTATGGCTCTCTTTGTATGTACATAGGCAAGAATCTGGAAGTCTAATACTGAACAGTTAATGGTTACTTGGGGGAGAAATATGCCTATTTTGAGGAGGAAGTCTATCACTTTTAATTTTGTATAATTTTGCACTATTATCCTTTTTGTATCTTGGTCTACGTGACAGTGTTCCTGCCAGTGAGATATAAATGGGTGTCACAGGGAAAGCTCTTTTAAGTTTTGAGAGCTGGTTGATAGGGCCAAATTCAGGAGGCCCCTACAGTTTGTTCTTTGCCCTTCCCCTTCCTGCTAGCTTGGAAACTAACTGAATACCTGAAAAAGAGAAGCTATTTTGCAAGCACTGGGGTAATGGATCCATGATTTTAGAGATGGTACAAAGGAAAACTAAAAGGAACCTGGGTTCCCAAAGCAAGTGTGGAATGAATCAGACCTGAATGGTTTTTTTCAAACTCTGCATTATATAAACAAGATAAAGCCATTGATTTGTTCATATTCTTTAGACTTCTGTCACTTACAGCCAAACAATTTTCCACCCAAGCATTATTTAACTACCCAGGGATCTAGGTACACCTGGCATAAGTAGGGATCGGATATATAAATGCTAATATATGTGCAGATCAGTTTCATCTAAAGATGTACATCTGGTCCACCATAAATTCTCAGCCTTAGAAAAATGCTGGGTACATAATTTAATGAAAGAGTAAGGGAATCTGTAAAAGAGTAATGTACAGTTATCTCTAGATGGTGAGATTATGGATGATTTTAATTTCCTTTTGTATACTTGCCTGTATTTTCTGAATATTTAAAATCAGTAAAAAAAAAACCACAAAGCTATTCTTAAAAATTATTAAAGCTGTGTGGTAGGGCTTAATGATAAAGTGAAACTATGTTATTCCATAGATATCAACATATTGCAAATCGAACCTTTCCCCACCTCCCTCCCTCCACTGAAAAAAATAGAATGAGATCCGGATAAAGCTCGATATGTAAGATGAGTGTTTGTTCCCCCATCAGGATGATAGAGGAGTTTCACTTTACAATTATATTACATATTTATAAAGAAAAATTTTGAAAATGGTTTCTTTTACATTGATGGATGTCTGAACACTCACCATGAGAAATAATAAAAAATTAAGCATCTTTGTTTTCTGCTGCTACAAATGCATGTATGATGTACAGTATTTCAATTCAGGGGGCACATTTATCATGCCTCTCTGTACAACTTTGCAGACAAATCAACTGAAACCCCTCTGGGTGGTGCAACAATTTTTACAACATTTTTTTTAAAGCATCATGGCATGAATACTTTTATACTAGTGGTCTCCTCTGGACCATAAGGCAGTATCTAGAGACATTTGGGGTTGCTACCGTTGAGGGGACAATACTGGAACCTCATGGGCAGGGGGCAGTAATGCTGCTAAACAATACACAGGATAACTTCCATGACACAGAGTTATTCAGTCCAAAATGTTCACAGTACTGAGGCTGAGACTATGCATGTGTGTGTGTGTATACATATATATGTGTGTGCCTGTGTGTATTATATATATACGTGTGTGTGTGTGTGTGTGTGAATGTGTGCGTGTGTGCTAAGTTGCTTCAGTTGTGTCTGACACTTTGTGATCTATCGAGCATAGCCCATCAGGCTCCTCTGCCCATGGGATTCTCCAGGTAAGAATACTGGAGTTGGTTGCCATGCCCTTCTGCAGGGGATCTTCCTGACCCAGGGATTGAACCTGGGTCTCTTGTATCTCATGCAGTGGCAGGAGGGTTCTTTACCACTAGCACCACCTGGGAAGCTCCATAAATAAATATAATAAATACACACACACACACACACATATATATATATATACACATACACACACATAGATTCCCTGTCTTGTTATTTAGGCTATATCTACTGGTACGAGTAATTTGACTGCTTTAACTTTTGGATTTCTTGGTGTGAAGTCGCTCAGTCATGTCTGACTCTCTGCGACCCCATGGACTGTAGCCTACCAGGCTCCTCCCTCCATGGAATTCTCCAGGCAAGAGTACTGGAGTGTGTTGGATTTCTTATTGGGTTATTAAATTACTAATTAGTTTTCAACATTGAAAGTGTTTTCTTTCCCAGTCTTAGAATCCCAACACTAGACATGTGACCACTTTTTCTTAGAGATCATTTCACACAACACATTTTCACTCAGTATCTCATAAGGACTAGCCAGTGGCCAGAGAGTGAGTGCACAGATGTCAGTGAGCAGACATGGCCAATGCCCACATGTTTACTGGGCCAAGAGAGAGAAAATACTCCTAAATCCTGGAGGGCAGGGGGCCCAGATAGGGGATGGCATTTGAAGGTAGTGACATGGACTCTGGATGTGGACTCAGGGCCCAGGTCCGAATTCCAGTTAACCATCTCCTCATTTCTGTTTATTAACACATAGCCCAGTCCTGCCTCCTTCGTGTCTGCCCTGTTTACTCGTCTGCTTGCACTAGCCTTGCTTCAAATCTCTTCTCTATCGGCTCTTTTGTGCCATTCAGGTCTCTACTCAAATGTCTGCCCCTCAGAGAGGACATTCCTGTTCATCCTAGCTATTGTCTCTTCTAAGCTCTCTCTGTCCCAGCACCCTGTTTCACACTCTTGATCTATAAACTAATGTTGCTTCCTCGTTTAGTGTTTGTCTCTTCAACAATGACTTTTGGAAAAACGTGCCCCGATTCTTCAAGGCCCTGGGAGATGTGAGGTCTGAGGATGTGAGTGGTCTTACCTGAAGCTCTTCTGCCCTCCCTCTTTCTCTTTCTCAGCCGCACTGGTCTTGTTTTTCATCAGCTTCTTCATCAGAACATGCAGTCTCCGATCCTTTGGACATCACTCTGCTCCTACCAACACTCTCTCCTCATTTTCTGACTAGTAACCATTCATCCTTCAGCAATTGTCTTTAAGCATGATTTCTTCCACTATCCACAGAAATTGCCCTCTGCCTTGCTCCCAGATATTCCTAACTGCATTTTAATTGTTGGCCTCCTTGCCAGCCTTCTCTATGGCTAGAAGCCCAATGAAGGCAGAGCCCCTGTCTTCCAGTCTACTGTTGCCACCCCAATGCCCACCCTGATTTTTTCCTTATGATACATGCTCCACAAATACATACTGCTTAAATTACTCCGTCCTGCGGATCTGAAACTGATTTTTAAATATAAAAGCTAATAAAACACTAAGTAACTTTTCCTTTGTTTTTTTTTTTCAAGAAATATTAACTTTATAAACCTACCTCTACTGTGCTTCTTCAAACTGCGTGTGAACTAAATATTAATTTTCCAGCAACAACAAAAATGCAAACAAGGTCCTTAGCTAATCGAAGATCTTCTATAGAGTATAACTAAACAAGAGAGAGAGAAAGAGGGCATATATAAATAGTTATAATAAAATTAAATTGAAGAAGCAGCATATAATTGAACTTCTGACCAAGACTAGGAACACACACACACACACACAAACACCCTCCACATACATACAGAAACACAAACACAGTTTTATGTGGAAAAAAAACATGCAAACACCAAAACTTTCACGAAGTTTTTGAGGTTTGGTGATTAATGGATGGAGTAAACTATACGTTCCCTCAAAGTCCTCCCAGTGGAAAATATCACTTCCCACAGCAATCCAGGCAAACATCTGCAGTGGCCAAAGCAGGACAAGTCTTGTCCTTGAGGTATTAGTTGCAGAACGATTTTTGCAAAGCACACTGAGAAGCTCCTATTGATCTGCCGACAAGAGTTTGAATCTGCAGGCAGAAATGAACTTTGGCTTTTCCTTGAATGCATTGGCCTCCCATACTGTTTTGCTCTTCTATTAATTTACCATTTTTATCTGAACACTGGAAAGAAAAATGTTGGAGGAGTTTTGGAGAATTTTCTCTTTTGAATCCCTCATTTTATGAAACATTCATCATAGCTCTTTTTCATCTTGTGCACTTCTTCATGAAAAGCATCACCCTAAACACCATAGAGTGAGATTTAACATTCATAATCTGGACATAGGAAACTTACAGTCTGAATTTGGAAGTGGAAATTCATCTGCGGACCTGAGTGAACCATTGTGAAGTCATTCTGAGGGTAACAGAATATAGCACCATTTTAAGGCTGGCCAACTGCCGCAGCTCTCAGTAAGACATAGACTAGTTTCTCACATCTCTGCCTTGGGGGGATGGCTGAGAACTGGCCAGAGCAGATCACTAAGTCCTACTAAAGTCAAATAGATTTTATGGACAGGTTGGTCTGGCTTAGGATATTTGTGAGCTGGAACCAAATGCTGATCTAGAAGAGTCCTTAGAGACTGCATTCTACGTGCTTATCTTATAGCGAAACGGAGTCCCAGAGATGAAAAGAAATTATGTCAAATTAACACAGATGGAGGTAAGGTAGAAACATTTCTTCCTCTACATTGTACTGTCACCATCTGACATAGCTAACTAACCTCTCTTCTCTGGATTTCTCTGATAGCTTTCTAATTAGTCTCCCTGTTTTCATTTTTTAATACCCTCCTGTGTTTCTCTATAGTAGCAAGAGTGATTTTAAATCATAACTTTAATCATTCTAATCTCTTTCAACAGTATTTCAACGCACAAGTAAAAAATGCAAGGTCTTGGCAACAACACAAGTTCATTGATCTGGCTCCTTCCTTTCTCCAACTACATATTACTTTCATATACATATCATATTACTTTCTCTCCCCAACTGAATATGCTCCAGCCAGGCTTTTTGTTCTTCAATTATACACTTATCTTTCTTAGCCCAGGGCCTTTGCACTTGCTTTCCCCTTTGCTTGGAATGCTCTTCTTTCCCTCCTTTGCATGTTTGGATTCCTTTTATTTTATATCTTAGCTTAAGTGTCACCTCCTTTTAGAGAGCTTGCTAAATGAGAACAAGGCTGCCCACATTGGTAATATTTTTGTGTCTCTTGTTTACTTTCTTTTCTTCCTAACTTGTGACATGATTTATAAATGTATTTTTTGTTACATATTTTTACCCCCTCCTTCCAGTTAAAATATAAGTCCTGCACTTATCATGGAGTGAGGGATGCAGAGGCCCTCAGTTTACTTTTATGGAATAAAGAAATGAATGTGAGTTGAATTCAAAGCTCTGGCCTCCCATGTCCCACTGTATGAACGTGAATGTATTAAAAGAAATGTTTTTATGATATTTCTGCAGTTTCAGTCACGCTTAAATCATTGCTTAGCCTAACATAAAAGTTAACTCTATTTCGAAAACATTCAGTATGTTATTACAATGCTCAAAATCTAAAGGTATCAAAATGTTCCACTGAGAATTTTAGAGTTGTACAGTCTGAGAGGATCCTAAAAAATTGTATTTGAATCTCTCATTTCATAGATGAGGAAATTACAACCCAAAGAGATGAATTATAAGTATCAAAAAACCTTTCTACTCTCTTAATCTAACACTGACTGATTTTTTTAATCCAGTAAGTTTCTGAAAAAATTGACTAAAATTACTATTTTACCTAACGTGCAATGAGCTGTTACAGTCCACTTGCTGCATTCTCATGTACGTAAGTGGTGCATGAGAGGCAAGACAAGACATGCATGCATGCTTAGGCGTGTCCAATTCTTAGTGACCTCATGGACGGTAGCCCAGCAGGTTCCTTTGTTCACTAGATTTTACAGGCAAGAATACTGGAACGAGTTGCCATTTCCTGCTCCAGGGGATATTCCCAGATCAGGGACTGAACCCATGTCTCCTGTGTCCCCTACATTGTAGGTGGATTCTTCACTGCTTGAGCCACTGAGGGGGGCGGCGGGGGGGGGGGGGGGGGGGGGTTGCCACATGCACGTTAAGTCACTTCAGTGGAGTCTGACTCTTTGTGACCCTATGGACTATAGCCTGCCAGGCTCCTCTGTCTATGGGATTCTCCAGGCAAAAATACCAGAGTGGTTGCCATTTCTTCCTCTAGAGGATCCTCACCCATTAACAACTGTTTGTGACTGCATAATATGCCAGGTCCCGTGTAATAGGTTTTATCCTTTTTGTCCTCATGATTCCCTTTGCTTTGGATAGTTTGATTACAGTCATTAAAGAGATGAGGAAACCTATTATTAGTAAGTTGAGTAGGTCAGCCAGGCGAGAAAGGCTGACTGGTACCAAAGCCAATGTTTTTGAGCTCCCTGCTCTCTGCCTCCCTGAATGGTATTCCAATAGCACACAGGAGCTGATGTGCTTTACCAGAATACTGTGCTTTATTATGAAAGAGCAGCTTGTCACTTGGTGAGAATAAGGCTCTTTTTATGTAAAGTGATTTTTATCTTTGGCAGAAAGAAACTTTAGTACAAAATCATATTTCACTCTGCTCGGAGCTCAGATCTCCTCATACATCTCCATAAGTCAATAGGATTGGGGAAAGAGTATTTTCCCAGAGCACCTATTTATAGTTACATAGTGCAAATCGCTATATACTTGAAAATCACTTAACCACATTTCAATCATTTGAGTAAAATCCTCTGGCTGGCATCACATCGCCATTTCTGAGGTGAATAAGTTTATTTTATACATTAAATAAATGTGTGTGTGTGTAGGGGGGGCTTCCCTGTTGGCTCAGATGGTAAAGAATCTGCCTGCAATGCAGGAGACCTGGGTTTGATCCTTGAGTTGGGAAGATCATGGGGTTGCAAAGAGGCAGATATGATGGAACTCTAACACTTAATTATATTTGCATACTTACTATATATATATATATATATACACTTACTATATATAAGTACATATACTTATATATACATTACTATATATATATAGTATATATACTTATATATACACTTTCTCTCTCTCTCTCTCTCTCTCTCTCTCTCTCTCTATATATATATATATATATATATATATATATATTTATATAAGCTTCCCTGATGGCTCAGACAGTAAAGAATTTGTCTGCAATTTAGGAGACCTGGTTTTGATCCCTGGGTTGGGAAGATCCCCTGGAGGAAGGCATGGCAACCCACCTCAGTATTCTTGCCCGGAGAATACCCATAGACAGAGGAGCCTGGCGGGCTATATATAGCCCATGTATTTGCAAAGAGTCAGACATGGCTGAGCAACTAAGCGTGCACATGAGCACCTAAGTGTGCACATGAGCACGAATGCACACACACACACAAATATAAATAAATATATATATATATATACACACACACACACGTGTGTGAGTAAAGCCTACTATTGAAATTGACAGACGAAATTCAGGTAGCTGTTACCCAAGTATTTCCCCCATGCTCAGCACCTGAACTTTAACACTTTGCAAACTGTGAAGTATTTGCTAACAACACCTTGTTTGTAGTAAATATCAGAATATGATACTTATTCTCTTTATTGAAAAGCCTTTCAATCTCTCTCTCTCTAATTTGTGTGTGTGTGTGTGTGTGTGTGTGTGTGTGTGTGCATGTTTTTTTTGGAATCTATCTCTCTTGACCAAGTTCTTTAAAGGAATTTATCACTTTGACACACTTTTGGATCTTGGAAATATCAGTTGTGTTTCTTGCCCCACAATTCATTCATTCTTTTTTTCTTTTTTTGAAACAATAGCCCAGTTTTACTGGGAAAATAATCTTTGTACCATTTGTAGTGATGCGCTTTATGTGACCAAGCTCTGTACAGTTAGAGGGAAATAATTTCATATCCTCAACCACATAATTCGTTCAGAGATGAGCCTGTGACAAAGCCAGGCTTACAAAATTGAACTCTGGACTTCTATGGGTCCTCTTGGGAAGCAGGAGTTCTGTGATTCATTGAAACTTCATGACCTCATGGGAAACAGATCTTGATTGGCTAATGGCCATCCTTGCCACTGTGTGGAGAGAGCATTTCTGAAACTGAAGCCAACACAAGAGATGGTGATGGACAGGAAGACTGGTCTTCTGGGGTCCATGGGGTCTCAAAGAGGGGGAGCCACTGAACTGAAGTGAACTGAGACCCCCAGGTAATTCAGAGGCTCATTCAAAATGAGAATAGACTTGTCTGGAACATGTGGTCTAAGTGTGGTCCTTGGACCAGTGTCATCAACATAAATGGGAGACATGAGGACTGTCTTCCTCATTAGGAATGAGGAAGAAAGGAAGGGAGGCAAGGATGGAGGGATGGAGAGAAGGATAGAGGGAGGAAAGAAGGGAGAGAAGGAAGCAGGGAAGGAATTTCCTGGTAAGAAAGGGAAGGAAGGCAGAAATATCTCCAGTGGCTGGCAACTCTGATGCGCCTGATGTAACAGGATATTGGAATTAATGTTAGTTCAGTCAAGCAAGGCAGCTTAGTGTAATGAGTTAGTGTCAGCCACTCTGAAAGTTTACATCTTTTTTAATTATCATGATTACCCAACTGACTGGTTTCTTTCAAACGGAGGAAAAGTGCAAGGAACAAGTGAGTTTAGGCCCTATAGCATGTCGTAAGGAAAGCAGATTGGAAACATCAATCAGTCAAGAAGTGGATATTTTTAAGTTTCTAGAAGAAAACCAAAGGGCTTCCTTTGACCCTTCTCTCCTGGGGTCAGGGTGTCTGGCCTCTCCCTCTTCTTCATCCATTATCTTCTTTTCTATTGCTTTCACCTTTCATTTCCTTCACTGTATTTTCTCCCAGTGGGGAAAAATGATGATAATGTCCATGAAAGAGAGGTCAAATATCACAGGAAGAAAATACCTCAAGGACTCATATTTAGCTGACAATTGAACTGCCTGCCCACCCCTCCACTTCTCAGCACCCACAGTGCATTGAGTCAGGGGGCCAAGCATTTTTGGGTCTCTGGTTTGGATCTGCTAACCCTTAAAATGTCAAACTTTAGGCAACACGTGAAAATATATCTTTCTTCACTGAAACTGAAATGGTGCTCTCTCTCTCTCTCTCTTATCTTCTATCTTGACCTGGCTTGTCCTTTTATTTTTTTTTTTAAACAATATTATCTTTTGGAGCCAAAACTTTAGATATCTTTTCACAATAAGGAGGATTCATAATGGCAGTCAAATACCTAAGAACTTTATTTTTGGAGCTGGTGTTATAAAAGAGAGGGACAGAACGATTCTCAAAATATGCCTCACCTTTTAACACCTTTTCAACAGAGTCTGAAAATTCCAACACAAAGAGAAAATAAAATGAATTGTCTGGACTGCCAATGGCAAGGGACTACAGCTCTTTTAATGAGCTCATGACTATGAACAACTCCAAAACTAAGTCCTCTTTGCCAGTTCATATCCATAGCATCATCTAGCAACCTTAATAATATCTGTCAATTGTCTAACAGAGATTTATCGAGTGCTAGTGGTATTCTCATTGTTTTCCTATGTGAGGAAAGGAGTCACAGAAAAAGCACTCAGAATTATAAAAGGCAGACTTGAAAAGTTACACAGAGTAACGTAAGGCTTAGAGCTCCCCACCCCCACCCCTTAAATATTAAAAATGAAATCTTTCAAACAACATGTGCAGGATAGGACAAAATTTACAGAACGCAACAGAGCAATCTTGACAGAATCAATTATCTTTTCAGGCAGGAAAGTCCACACACGTATATATACTCTACAAACTCACTTAAGTCAAGGCTGTGATAGAGAGCTTTCCATCCCTAGGTGAGGTCATTCCTGTGACCACCAGGTCCACAGGCGCTAAGATTCCACAGCTGCACTTCAAGGTTTGACTTCATACACAATTTTCTGTGTAACTTGCATGAGCTGCTTGAGGTTTTCAAGCTTGGTTTCCTTGCAGTATGGGTTCAGAAGACTTCACCTACATGTTCTGATGGACCACTTCACATGAAGGGGTGGGAATAAATTTGGATAACTGAGAACAGAGATTCGGCTTTGTCTTGCTAAAGTATCCCCTGGGAACAAGGACCATTTGCATGCAGGAAGTCTAACAGTGGAAAATCTATTTGTACTGGAACTCAAAACCCCCTGCTCCTTGAGCAAGATTCACAGGAGAAACTCGAGTACATTAATCCAAGGAAGCCTCTTTTGCTTGACTGAGCCCAAGAGTGGATGTGCCTCATTAAATACCAGTCAGGCAGGCCATGTAGCTTCAAATTATGGTAACAAGCCAATTAAAATCACACACTTATTTCTGGGAGCTGGGCAGCAGTCCCTTGAGAGGAAGGTTCTGGAAGGCAGAACCACAGCCAAGCACGGGCAGCCAGATGCTTTGGCATTCCTTTCCCCACTCTGCGCAACCCCATGCATCTGGGAATTGTACTTTTCTTAGCTCTTGCCAGGGACCCCTTTCTCTGCCTTCTGGAATGTCCCAGGCTCCCATTCCACATAAAATAATTTGCAGCCCTACTAGAAGTGCAGTTCTAGAAATGCAGAATTTCAAACCTGAAACAAATCTTGGTAAAGAGAGAATAACAATATTGTGTACACCAGAGAGGCAAAAATTAAGCAAGTTTCTGTTTGTGAAATCTCTCTATAAACCATAAAAAGCAAACCAAATGTCAGATCATTAATGATGACATGAAAGTGGGACACAGAGTTATCAATACTTAAGGTAACTTAGGTTTACTTTAAGGTCAAGACAGTAGTTCTATGTCTTATTAAACTCTCAACTTTGCATATCATGTGATATATATCTCTTCAATTAAAGACTTTTGTTTTGAAATATCTCAACCTCATTCTTCTAAGTCAAAGATCAAAATTCCTTCTCCACCAACTGCAGGGACAACATCATTACAGAGTATAAAAGTTTAAGCATCAACCTGGCTGTAAATTAAATTGCACTATGGAAAAAGATGGCATTCCACTTCTGTCTCAATTCAGTCCCAACGCTGACCACTTTTTAAAAATGCTGTCCTTATTGTAGACGCTTTCTTTCCCTGGTAGCTCAGACGCCAACGAATCTGCCTGCAGTGAGGGAGACTTGGGTTCAATCTCTGGGTTGGGAAGATCCCCTGGAGAAGGAAATGGCAACCCACTCCAGTATCCTTGCCTGGAGAATCCCATGGATAGAGGAGCATGGTGGGTTATAGTCCATGGGGTCATGAAGAGTAGGATGGGACTGAGAGACTAACACTTTCACTTCTTTTCCTTAGGAAGGAAATGTTTTATGGCCTTAAGGGCAGCAGCCAGGCCCATGTAAAAAGAATAAGCATGTGATGACTGTGTCGGGGAGTCTAATCTAAGTATGCTTTCAATTTAGAAACTCAAGATGTTAGCATTCCACTTACTGTCTCATTTTTTTCTTCTCCGTAACTTCTACTTTCAGGTATAAATGCTTTAACATGACACACAAGAGCTGTGAAGTACCCTGGAGAAAAAGAGCCCAGTACTACTCAGGCCTGGCACTTTCTTTACCCATGTCCCAGTCATGCAGACTAGACCTTTCTAGAGGGCTGAGTTAGCCTCCCTGGCACTCAGCAGTGCTCATAGGCCATGGAAATGAAGAGACTTGGGTGTTAGGTGCCAGTTCCTTAACAAGCCTTGCAGAAACTCTCCTTCATACTGGCTGCAAAACTATGCTTTTCCGTTCATATGCTCTTTCTTGGGTCTGGAGATGAACTCAGTTAGTTCAAGCTTCACATAGCATCTCTGTCCTAGAAAACTTCCTCTCCCTAGAGGGAGAGATCAAAACATCTTTCAGAGACTTCAGAATTCATAGAAATTCCCACTGGGGGTGTAAACTGTGACGCGGCCAAAAAGTCAATTGTCCTGCTAGGATGCTTGGGTGGCTAGCATAATCATCTTTAATTAAGGGATGGGTTGCCCTTGATAATGGTGAGTCATTTTCACATAAAAGGACCTCTCAAATTAGGCTGATGTCGAAAGCAGCAGGGCCAGGGCCCCTTTGGAATACACAGCAAGAATGCTATGGTTAGAATTCCTAGCAAGAAATGATTAAGACAAAGAAAATGAAATCAACACATGTTAATAATGACTGAAGAAAATTAAACAGAGATCTAAGTGATCAGAGTCTCAGAAAGGGTTTTTGATGAGAGTCTTTTAAAAAGAGGTTCCAAGTTCAACAGAACTACAATGAGATGAAAATAAAAATTGGGATAACATAAATTATTCTAAATTGAACACAGTTCTTGCATTGCCAGCTAAACAGCATGTTAATTTCTTACTTCAGTATTCTATAAAAATGCCCCAATTTTCTGTGTACATTTTCATATAAATATGCTAATTTTATGTGGAGGGGCCTATGCTAATATAGCAGATTTTAATAATTATCAAACTCGGCATCTTTTTTCCCAGCATTATTGACATATAATTGACAAATAGAATGGTAAGATATTTAAAATGTACACCATGATTTGATATATGTATAAATTGTGAAAGGACTCTCTCAAGTTATTTAAACACATCCATCACTGTACATATTTATCTCTTTTTGTGCATGTGAGAGAATATTTAAGTTCTACTTTTTCAGCACATTTCAAGTACACAATACAGTGTTATCAACTATGGTCTCCATGTTATATGGTAGATCCTCAGACGTTATTAATAACCTGCAGATTCCAACTCAATGAGTGTGGGTTGAGCCTGGAGTTTCTTAATTTCCAGAAAGCTCCCAGGTGCTGCTATTGGACTCTGTACCACATGTGGAATGGAGAGATGCTAGGGTATCTTTGATAATATCTTCTGCAAAACATGCCCTACATGATGCTGGAGGTGAAGGCTTCCAAGGTTGGGCATAAATTTGTATAGTTTCTATATGATTTCAAAACCACATCAGCAGCAGCTGGCTTTTCTTGTGCCTTGGCATTAACTTTATCTGATATTTTAATTTGAAAATTTTCCTTGAACATGTGGATTCACCATGACAACCACTCTTAAACAAAATGACTAAAGTTATATAACAGTTTCTAATTATTCTGAAAAAAGTATTTTAAAGGAAGTTCTCCAGAGTAAATAGAAAGTTGATTACACATTTTCTGAAAGAGACAGAGAAGGTAGAGCATGGAAGAAACCTAGATGACTATCAGCAGATGAATGGATAAGAAAGCTGTGGTACATATACACAATGGACTATTACTCAGCCATTAAAAAGAATATATTTGAATCAGTTCCAATGAGGTGGATGAAACTGGAGCCGATTATACAGAGTGAAGTAAGTCAGAAAGAAAAACACCAATACAGTATACTAATGCTGCTGCTGCCACTGCTGCTAAGTCACTTCAGTCGTGTCTGACTCTGTGTGACCCCAGAGAAGGCAGCCCACCAGGTTCCCCCATCCCTGGGATTCTCCAGGCAAGAACACTGGAGTGGGTTGCCATTTCTTTCTCCAATGCATGAAAGTGAAAAGTGAAAGTGAAGTCGCTCAGTCGTGTCCAACTCCTAGTGACCCCATGGACTGCAGCCTACCAGGCTCCTCCGTCCATGGGATTTTCCAGGCAAGAGTACTGGAGTGGGGTGCCATTGCCTTCTCCGAGATACTAATGCATATATATGGAATTTTGAAAGATGGTAACAATAACCCTGTATGTAAGACAGATGTATAGAACAGTCTTTTGGACTCTGTGGGAGAGGGCGAGGGTGGGATGATATGGGAGAATGGCATTGAAACATGTAAACTATCATATGTGAAATGAATTGCCAATCCAGGTTCGATGCATGATACAGGGTGCTCAGGGCTGGTGCACTGGGATGACCCAGAGGGATGGGATGGGGAGGGAAGTGGGAGGGGGGTTCAGGATGGGGAACACATGTACACCCATGGCGGATTCAAGTCAATGTATGGCAAAACCAATACAATATTGTAAAGTCAAATAAATAAATAAATAAGCAGAAAAAAAAAGGAGTCAATGCCACCATACGATCCTTGATTAATCAAAACCGACATGTGACATCAATTTAAGTCATGTGTTGAAGATGGAAATACTTCAAGGATCAGAGAGAAGGAGAGCAGAGTGAGAGCACTCTTTGTGAGGAGAGACAAAGCTAGAGAGGGAAGCAGAAGCTTGGTGCTTCCTATTCATCCAAAGTCCAATTGACCAGGGGGATGGTGTGACGTGGCAGAAAATCATAAGAAATCACACAGGCTGCATTGTAGGAAACAGGGTAACAGGGTGGAGGAGGAGATGTAACTTTTGTGGCTACAACAAGAACTCAGGGGAGAGAAGGAGGCAGCAGAGGGAAGGTGGGGGAGTGAATGCACCAGTTGATAAACATAAATAGACAGCAATCTCTTTCAGCCTTCTCTTCCCAAATCGCCTAGTCTGATTTATGTTATAATTAACCCTCTGGGCTTAAAACCCTACAGTTGAATTTGCTCTCCTCCTGTCCCACAGCTCCCAAATAACATTCTGCACAAAGTCAAGGCTGTCTCCATTAAACTGGACATAAGACTACGTACATTAAACAATTAAAAAATCATTTTATAAATAGGATGCTCTACATGACACCCTTATCTCTTAGACACTTGAGACTTTTAGTAAAGAGTGCTACTCATCATCTCAACAAAGCAATTATTCTCCCTAAAAGACAGTAACAGCACATAAATAACACCACAGAGCAAGCCCTATTTTAAATGTGACTTGATACTACCATGTGAGAAGATAGGTACAATTATTATCCCCACTTTACAGAAGTGTAGATACAATCATGGGAAGGAACTTAATCAATGTCTTGATCTCACAGCCAGTCTATTTGCTCTGAACCAGTAGGATGTATCTCAGTGCTAATGGAATTTTAGTTCAAGAGAAACCCTGGCATTTCTCTGTGGCTAAAGGGAGACATTTTGAGGTGACAAAGTGTATTTAGAAAATGTGGGAACTGTTTAGTCAGTAAGCAGTATTACTTCCTGCCGGAAATCGTCCCTAGACTAAAAACTATCTTATTCTACTCCACACCTGGAAGGATTGTTGTAATATTCCAACTTAAAAGCCATAGGGGTAGCCATCTCGTCTGATTTTAAATTATAATATTTGCAAAATGTTTTAATGCCATTTTGGGGCTTTGATAAATAGTATGTATTGTAGCAGAGATAGGGTTCTGAAAGAGAGCCATATTAGTAAATAAAGTCATTTACAAAGTGATTCGTTAGACCCTTCTCTAGTAATTAAAAATATATTTGTTGAAACCGAAATCTCCATTTTTTAAACAGATTTAACTGCTGTTGTCAGCCAGAGAAAATGAACTAGTGTTTCAATTTCTATCAGCGTGCCTGTAGTCATTTACTTTGCAGACATATTAGACAAACACAAATCCCGTGAAGCTCAGGAACCCTTAAAGAAATCATTGTCCCTCACAAAACAAACTATAAAAATCTCTAGCATAGGTTTTCCATTTCTGTAGTGATTTCCTGTGCTGTGGCCACTGATTCTAGTAACCTCTAAATGGACCTATAGACAACAGTTAGCTTATGATATCAGAAGTAAAGTGGGATATACAGGTTTCTTTCCAGCTGGTATCACATTTAAGAAATAAAACTGGTGACTGCTGATTAAACCTCAAGACCTTGAAGTCCTCAATTCACAATTCTTTGGTACACTGAATAGTGGGCCAATATCCTTATCTATCTAGATTCCATGATTACCTGCATCAGAACCAAACCAATAAATGTAAATAGATTACATTTCCTTAAATTGGACACAAACCAGATTTGTAAAATATAGGTCTTTAGGACAAACCTAATAAATGAAAAACAATAATATTTAATAGACAGTTATTTGAGAACTACAGTATTTTCTTTATTCCTTCTTTACCTAGTCACACTTCTTGGATTGGATCATTCTACTTTAATAGCTTGGGGTTGTAGATGAATGAATATTCATTATTTCTTTGTTGTTGTTGTTTTGCAAAACATCTGTTTTGAGGTGTTATTTTTCCTATTGCAAATCAAAGATCTCTTGAGTGACAAGTAATTTATTATAAAGTTCATTTTCTCCTTATCTTTTCAATGGGACCAAGTGGCTGTCACTTTCAGAGCTAGTTTTAACCAGAGTATCAAATTACCTTATCTATTTATTGTGCTATATAAGCTGGCACTGTGGGTTTGGTTTGCTTCCAGCAGGATTAAATTGGGTTTACTCTAGTTAATCAATTTCATTACTCCCTTCTTCCTGCATGGGATCATGACCTCTGATAGAGTCAAACATGAACATTCTAGAAGGTCACATTCAGAAAACTGGGACTTAATTGTGGCAGATCCAGTGCTAAAACCTAAGGTTGTTTGTGAAGTGAAATGAAGTCACTCAGTCGTGTCCAACTCTTTGTGACCCTACAGACTGTAGCTTACCAGGCTCCACCGTCCATGGGATTTTCCAGGCAAGAGTACTGGAGTGGGTTGCCATTTCCTTCTCCAGGAGATCTTCCCTACCTAGGGACTGAACCCAGGTCTCCCACATTGTAGGCAGATGCTTTACCATCTGAGCCATTAGGGAAGTCAAGGTTGTTTATAATATTCCTGTACATTCCTCTGTAGAGGTAATAACTATCTATCACAAGATCTCTTTGGTTTCCACGTGGATAAATTCCAGCAGTAGTATTTATAAAGTGGTCTCAGTAATTATAGCTCACTCCACACCATGATGGCATATGGAAAAGTATTTCATTTCAGAGACTTAAGCAAAAGTGACACGTATTTTCCTTTCAGGTTTAAGTAATTCTTCTGTTTGACTGACTTTTAGGAAGCATTATCTGACATTAGTGAAAAAGAATACTTATGAACCTCCCATCCCCACTAACAAACATCTTGTTAGGTTCAATCTTGATATACGTAATTGGTTTTCACACTTTCCCAGTAACTAATTTCATCATCTCCATTATGTAACCTATTATATGTTGAATTCTCATCCTTGGTCTTTTATCCATGTTGAAGACCAAGGCCAAACTCCAATGAAACTGATCCCCTGGTTATTTTTACAGATTTTCCAATTAGATTTCTTGCTTCTATAAGGTAGGAAGGAAATAAATCTCAACACAGTTGCCACATGATAATGACCTTCAATTTGGAAGTAGTGTTAACACAGTAATGACCTTCAGTCCACATCAACCTGTATTAGAAGGGGTGAAAAAGCCATTTCAAAGCTCTAACTGTGTTATTCATAACTGGCTCTTTCACTATTTCACTGATTAGACAGAAACCTGACCTTCTAACTTAGTTTTGTTAGCCAAGAAAAATGTCATGATAAACATTTCCCTCATGAGATTTCAGAAAATAAATTTTGTACTCTGTAACATTGGTGCCAACTATCTGCCAGCAAGTTGAAACAAGACCCAATCGCCACCTGTCATACATCTTCATTAGGATGCTCCAATTTGATTAGAGAGATAAATCATCAATATGAGACAGTTAAATGCCAATGCAAAGGAAGAGATGAGCACACAATGGGTAGCACAAAAATTCCGAGTGAGAGGAACGCAGGGCAGTGAGAAACAAGCAGCTAGAGCAGTTGGTGAAGTCTTCATAAAGGGGAAAGATTGAAGATTTCAAGAGATGGATAGAATTCAGTAATCATAGAAGACTGGATAGGCTATTTGAGATAGAAGATTAAGGCACACAAGAGTAGAGAGAGAGGATTGCAAAAGGTATGTTCAATTGCCAAGTGTACCAACTTTACTGATAAACAGCAGGAATTATAAACAGCAACTTATCGACTGCTTGCTATGACCATCATTGTTCTAAATGCTTGTGTATGTATTAATTAATTTAATCACACCAGAGATATGAGGTAGGTATCGTATTACCTGTATTTTACAGGGCTGCCACAGAAAGCTTAATTCACCAGTCAAGTTAGGAAGATTAGTAAGTCTTAAAGCTTGAATTTGAACCCAGGTAGTCCAGCTCCAGAAAGTACTTACAGCCACCATTCGTAACTATTGTCAAAATATATGAGAATGCTTCTAAGGATCAGACAGGCTACAAATGATGCCTGTGGGTGTCTGGCTATGGACACTGTGGAGAACTTGAGAGTTTATGGCCCATACAAAATTGGTGGGTGCTGCTCAGTTTCAGCCTTGTGGGAATATGCCCCCACTGTGATTTATTTTTTTAAGAGAATTCAGTAACCTAATTTTGTATGCATTTTTTTTTAAAGACCGTATGTTCTAAATATAACCTGCCGATAGGTGACCAATAAGAGATGTAAGGGAATAAGGAGGGGTGAGATTGAAAAGGTAGACTGGTACTAAATTGATGGGTATTCAGAAATCTTGAGAAGATGGAATACACACAGCTAAAGCTCTAATAGTACTAGGGCCAATGGGACAGGAAAGATACATTCTATGACTTTAATAAGGAACTAATAATTGATTCTGTGTTTGGAAGGGCAGAGTTGGTAAAAGTTAAGTAATAAGATAAGAAGTCAGTTGAGATTTTGAGTAAGGGAATATCAATAGAAGGAAGTAGTTAGTTTCAAGGGTTAAGCTTATTTATGAGGCAGTAACCGAGCATATATATATTTATGAGGCAGTAACAGAGAATTATCTACTGAATAACTGAAAAGCAGCACTGTGATTATTAATGATTAAGGCTTGGGAATTGAATAGACCCCATCCTGGCTCTGGGTTTCCCAAATGTGTAATATTAATGGGTTATTTAACATCTCTTTAGTTTCTGTTTCCTTGCAGGTAAATCATGTCATTCCCCTGCTGTTAATCATGTATGGCTTCTCTTTATCATCAAAAAGAAATACAGAGTGTTTACCTGGCCTAAGAGGTCCTGGGCTCCCAGCCCATGTCCCTCCTACCCACAGAGGTGTTGTTCTTTTCTTACAAACCCTGTCTCTGCCACAGGACCTTTGTATGTGATGGTTCCTCTGCCTGGAATAATTTCCATCCTGAGTTCACATCATGGCTCCATTTAGGTCTCTGCTCAAATATCATCTCTGCGGAGGTTTTTCCTCGTCCTTCACTTTCTTCCTCACCTTCCATTTACTGTCTTTCTTTCAATTAGAATGCACGTTTTCATTCACATTGCTATATCCATAGCGCCTAGTGTGTGGCCTGACATTCCATGAATGTTCATTGATGTGTATGAGTGAATGGAAGGAAAATGCCAAAAAAGGGATGAATAGAAATCCTAACAGAGAAGTAGATGCCAGTTGAGTCGCTCAGTTGTTTCCGACTCTTTGTGACCCCACAGACTGCAGCACACCAGTCCTTCCTGTCTGTCACCAACTCCCGGAGTTTGCTCAAACTCATATCCATTGAGTCAGTAGTGATGGATGTGAGTAGTAGGTAGAGTAGTAGGTAAGTAGTATGTAGATTAAATGAAAGAACATGTGTAAAGTATTCATCCAGTTTCCAGAGAAAAGAGTGTTTAAAAGTAGTTGAAAAGAATAGGAAATGACAAGATGGGGGCAGGGAACTGGATGCAAGCCCTGGAGCTTGGGGTCTAAGACTGTGAACAGCTTTCTGGGCAGCTAAATCTGGATCTGCTGTCATCATCCAAGCTCTCAAGGGTCTATCCTCTGAATTTGGGGGGAGAATTTTGAATGTTGTTCAGTGAGAAGTGTATTAGCCACAGTGGTGTGCTGTTAGCCAATCATTTGTTTTGTTTTGCCTTCTTGCTTAAAGATAACCTACAAACTGCCACTTACTGCTGTTTTGCTGATAAATTAGAGATTTGGGGATAAAATGGTAATATTAAACTAAAAGCAATGAGAAATCCAAAGGAAGCAAATGTCATTTTTATCATATGCATTGTAGTTCTTCCAAAAATTACCATTACATTACCATAATAAGAGAAATTAGGTTCCTTTTCTGATTTTTATGTAATTATGCCCTTTATAAATAGTAATTGACTTGAACTAGTTCCTTGTCCTACAGGGTCAGGCTCCAGAGAAGAAGGAAATTGCTAGAAAAATGACTAAAAGGGTCACTTAGGCTTGCTCAATTTCACTAAAAATCTGCCTTTCTCCTTCAAATTCCCACTCAAGCAATTTTCATTTTGCCTGAGGGGCTGGTTGCCTGAAAAAGGAATAGGTGAGAACTTCAAAGTATGCAAGATGACTGAGTACATAAATGTTTTGCAAGGAAAACTAGTCTCTTGAAACTAGGAAATATCACTGGTTATTTCTCAGAAGGCTAGAAAGACAAGGTAAGCGCAATCCTTGGATAAACTAGGTAACAGGGGCCATGTTGAGCTAGGAGTAGTGTAACTCCTGGTGAAGTTCCCAGTACCCTAATACTGAGCATCAGTGTATTTTATATGTTCTTGGAATACTCAAGCAAGTATGTCTGATTAGTTCTGAGACCATTTCCAAATGAAGCTGAAATGCCTCAACAATCATTTCAACCAACCTATGATTACCCAGTCAGGAACCATGATAACCAACCTCTGCAGAAGGTATTGTTATTACCCACTTTGGACAGATCAGCACACTGAGATTTCTTAAGGGTAACACATCTGGCGGGTGGAGAAGTCTAAAGTAGAATCATTATACCAGACAGTGAGGCAGGAAATATGACTAGAGGTGATGAGAATGTACAGTTATTCACTGAAGTATTTTCTCCATAGAATGTATTTTTTGTATGTTTTAACATTAGTGAAACCACCTCAATATGCATCTCAATGGACTTGAGTTTGAGCAAGATCCGGGAGTTGGTGAAGGACAGGGAAGCCTGGTGTGCTGCCGTTAATGGGGCTGCAGAGAGTCGGACACGCTTGAGTGACTGAACAACAGCAACAATGTACATTTGGGAGAACTCCTCAAATATCCTGATTTAAAAGGAAGGTCCTCTCTGGTAGTGAAATCCACATAAGGAAGACAGAGTTAGGCTCTAGAAGAGATCAAATCCTGATGACATCATCTAGTTCCTAGGTTTGCTTTTATTTCTGTATTATTTTACTCACTTGAGCTACTACATTTCTTTTGGTGCTTAAGCCAATTTCAATTGGGTTTTTGAAGACAGGTGGCTTGTGTGTGGGTTACTGTCTGACTAGTCATGCCAATTTTAAAAAGATGTTTACTTTGATGTCTCCTTTCAGTCATTTTACAAATTTTATTCTTTCAAAGTTTTTTCATTCTCATTCTTAATCTTTTCCCAATAATTTAATTTTATTTCTAGAAACGTTAAGCCTAAGGCAAATTGAAATCTCTTCTCCACTAATGATCTAAAGTTATATAACTTTATGAAGTGTTTCCACTTAATGGTTCTTATTAGGGTTTTGAATGAACAGAACTGGGAATTTCTTAGTTTTATAAAATAAATAATCCTACCCTCTGACTTTACAAATAAATCTTTATGTGATATTTTCACTGCATAATTTTTGTTAGAAATTAATATAATATTTTTAGTGTTAGAAATATGATAAATAATTTTATTACAATCATCCATTAGAAGTCAGTTATGTTCTAAAGACTCACATCACCCTATGTTCAGTGTCCAGATCTTAAGATGATATTAAAAGATTAAAAAAAAACTTTTTATCAGGGTATAGTTAATTTGCAATGTTGTGTTCGCTTCAGGTGTACAGCAAAATGAATCTGTTAAATAAATACATATACCTACACTTTTTTAAGATTCTTTTCCCATTTAGGCCATTGCAGAGTTTTGAGTAGAGTTCCTTATTAGTTATCTATTTATGTACAAACTTATCTATCTATATATAGTAGTGTGATTATGTCAATTCCACTCTTCTAATTTATCCCTACTCCCCTTAAAATGAGATTTTTCTCCCAACAGTTTTGCAACTCAATACTCCAGAATTACTCATCTGTAATTCTGCCCTTTAGCTAATAGTGGTTTGATACTCAAATTGGCTTCAGTTTATAAGGACTATAAACCACATCCTGAAAATTTAAGTCACCTTTCCAAAGTTACTTGCATTATTAATAAGGACAGAATTTCAACTCATTTCCACACAAATGAAGAGAAAGAGTGATCAGACTAGTTGATGCAGGTTTAATACAGGACATTGCAGAGAGCTCAGAGCCTAAGATGCCCTGCAGACATTGATTTAATCATCTGATCAAGAGAGATAGTTTTTTTTTTTCCTCTTCCCATTCTGTGGTAAAGTCCCAGCTATGTTACTATTTAAAAAAAAATCATGCTTGTGATATTCTTTTCTCCCATAGGGCTGCACTCAGATATTGGTTAAAAGGAACTTGTGAAAATGGAAAGAATTCAGAAAGTGCATATATAAATGGTGGAGGTGGGGAGAGAGTAAAACATACCCAACCTTACAGTTCTGCAGAACCTGGTCCCAGTGTATGTGGATACTGACCAACCCATCGCTGCCAGGTCCCTCAGCAAAAATCTAGAGAAAGAAGAATTTCAGATGGCTTCATGCAAAAAGCACTGTAAAACTGACAAAGTTCCAAATGCGGCCCCTCTTAGGAAGTCCTCCTCAGGACACCAGAGCTGGAAATAAGACAGATGTGAGCTCTGGTGATGCTTTGGGGAAAAGAAAAAATATATATATGTGCATGTGACTTTGTTTGTTTCTTTAAAAGCAGAAAAAATTAGAGAAGTTTTCATAATAAGAGAAAGAATCTCTTCCAAAGAAAATATTTGGAAGAATGAGATTTAGTGTCTGAGGGAACATTCTAGGTGGATTGTCTTCAGGATGATACATGAAAGATTTCTTTGTGTTTCGAATCACACTCATTTTTCCAGGTCCAGGATAGGGAAAGGGAGGAAGGAGAGAGAACTTGTAGGGTAACTAGGGGTCTTAATCAAGGCAATATCATTACTCATGCTTATGGAGATTTATTATGTGCCAAGGCTATTGCTAATCATTTTAAGTCATTTCATTTCATTCTCATGTCAACCTCATGAACAACCATTCTTGGTGGAGAAACAGAGGCAAGAAGTTCAGTAAGCATCAGGGCCAGCATCTGAATCCAAGCAGCTCGATCCCATGTTCTCATTTTTATCATCCTTCTGAATACTCTGATTTACCCAATCTTACCCCCATTTTACATACAGGAAAAATGAGACTGTGCCCATTTACAGTGTATTTTAATACAAGCATTAAAACTAAGATTTGAGCAGCAACAGAGCCATGGTTACTACTTCACTGTTATAACAGTGACAGTCCTCTTCAGAGTTGGGTATCATGCTTTGCCATTTGGGAAATCCAGTCACTGTACAGTCTCATACATACATTTCGTACTTTCAATAGAACAGTGAAGTCCGGAATCATTTCATCACTCTACAGACAGAATACTGAAACCATGGGAGGGAAACCTGACTGACTGAGATCACCCAGGACTGCTTTTTCTTGGTTTACTTTTTTTTCCCCAGGAAGATCAGGACTACTTGGGAAGCTTTTCTGGAGAGCATAGTGCAAGCAATAGATACCCAGGGAACTGGAACACTGCTTTAGGATAGAGCATGGAGTTCTAAGGCATATGTGGCTAGTTTTACTACCTTACAAGCTCTCCGTGCAGATGGGGAAATAGGAAATGAAATAGCTGACTGTGGGGAGTGTCTGATATTGTTGTTAACTCTGGAGATAGAGCAGGGAGCCAAATACATAGATCTCCTGTCCTCAGTGAGCTTCTTCTTCTTTTTTGAAAATTTATTTATTTTTTATCAGTGAGCTTCTGTTGCTGGAGACTGGTCTGTACCACAGTTAACTTTTACCCATGCCTGAGTCTTGCTTGCTGCCCTAGATAAGCCCTTCTTATGGCTCCTGTAAAATACCCCCTAACTTATATATTCTTGCTTCTGAAAGGCTAGCTCATACATATCACAAAACAAGGAAACAATAAAAGCTACCTCTCAAGGGTATAGCATTTATTTTCTTTTTGATCCCCACCAGCAAGATGGAAGATTCAGAATGGGAGGCTACTCAAGGTCACACAACAAGTAATCAGTAGAGGAAGCAAAGCAACTCATCTTCTGATTTTTGTTTTATCCACAAGTTTTCCTATTTGCAACAGGTGACCAAGTACCAAATGTCTATGAACAAAAGGAGAACTATGATTTAAAAACAATAACAATAACAACAAAAAACCCCTGCTAATCATCTTCCGGGTAACATATCATATGGCACTAGATGACCCTTGTTGTTCATTTTGCTTTAATATGCAACATCTAAGCAAGCCTCCATGAAGTGAAAAGTAGCACATTGGAAACGTATGTAAATTGAGGGTGTAACATGTAAATCACATAGAAATCATTACTATAGGTTTATGTCCAGAAAAATCGTCTCTCAAGATTTTTAAAAAGAATTAGAGACTCAGTGGGAGAAGGCAATGGCACCCCACTCCAGTACTCCGGCCTGGAAAATCCCATGGATGGAGGAGCCTGGAAGGCAGCAGTCCATGGGGTTGCTGAGGGTTGGACACGACTGACCGAATTCACTTTCACTTTTCACTTTCATGCATTGGAGAAGGAAATGGCAACCCACTCCGGTGTTCTTGCCTGGAGAATCCCAGGGATGGGGGAGCCTGGTGGGCTGCCGTCTATGGGGTCGCACAGAGTCGGACACGACTGAAGCGACTTAGCAGCAGCAGCAGCAGCAGCAGCAGAGACTCAATAAATAGGGAAAGTCACCCTTAGCTACATGACCTTTGTGGAGAAAGTAAATGGCTCTGGAAGATGTTCTGTTAAATTACAAACTGAATGAAAAGAGGCCAAAACATGTCAGATGCTCTGGCTGTTTCTATTGGCATGTTGTTGCTGTTCAGCTGTTAAGTCATATCTGACTCTCTGTGACCCCATGCCTCTGTCCTTCACCATCTCCCAGTCAGCATAGCAAAGAGTATTGTTAAAGACTGATACTAGATGAAGGGACCATTTCATTTTCTAAAATGGTTATATTTAATACGGCAAAAGCCTAGTCAAATTCCAGAACCAGACTCCAAACTCATAGCTGATTTCTCAAGCTAAAGAAATATTTTTAAGTACCTGCCAAAGAAGTCTTCAGTTCTTACTATACAACATAATAATGGCTTGAAAGATGAAAAGTTTGACTCTGAGTTTCTTTTGATGGTAAAACATTTTAGCATTAAGCATGATATATGCTTTCAAATCACAAAGATCTGACTTCTAATTCTACCTTTAGATTGTACCACCTTCATGTCCTTGAGCATGTCACAATGTTTTTCAAATCTTAGCTTACGTATCTCTAAAGTGAAGAAAGTAATACTGCCCACATTTTTTCCTGCAAATAAGATATGGTTAATAATGCAGGTAAAAAGACTGCACAGTTAAAATGCCTAGCACTGAGTAGGTCCTTCAACATTTCTATTTATTATTATGTAGCACATGTAACTTATTTAAGAGCTATACATCTTAAAAAATATGCTGCAATTCAATGGAGGAGGAATAACCTTTCAACAAATGGTGTTGGAATAATTAGACATCACAAGCAAAAGACATAAGCATAAACCTCCTATTGCATCTTTAAAAATGATTGAAAATGGATTATGGGCTTAAATGTAAAACATATATCATTCAAATCTCTAGGTAAAAAAGCAAAAGAAAATCTTCAGGATCTAGGTAGGACTAGGCAAGGAATACTGAGATAAAAGATCAATAAAAGATCAATTAAAGAAAAATATCAAAATTTAAAGCTTATACTTCGTAAAAATACCCCAATAGGAAAATGAAAAGACAAAATAGAAAGCAAAAGGACTTATTTTGCAATTCATGTGTATAACAATGGACTTGTTTAAAACTCACCATTAAAGAACAATCTAATTAGAGAATGGGTAAAACAGTTATTTCACGGACGAGAAGGACAGCTTTGTCAGTAAGATGATACATAAGCACACAAAAAGATGTGCAACATTATTAGCCATTAGAAAAATGCAAACTAAAACCACAATGAGGTATCACTACACATCCACTGGCATATTGAAATGAAAAAACTAGTGACCAACCTAATGTTGGTGAGGACTCAGAGAAACTAGCTCACACAAACATTACTGTTGGAAATGAAAATGGCACAACCACTCTGGAAAGTAGATTGGCAATTCCTTTAAAAGCTAAAAGTGAACTTACTATATGATCTAGAAATCAGTTTCCTCAGAAAACTGAAAACCTATATTTTTTTCAGAATGTTCATAGCGTCTTTATTCCTAATAAACAGTAACTAGGAAGCTACCCAAATGTCCTTCAAATTGTGGCATATCCATAACCTGGAATATTACTCAGCAATAAAAAAAGAATGAACTATGATGTATATACACTATATCTATCTATCTATCTATCTATCTATCTATCTATCTATCTATCTATCTACATAGGGCTTCCCTGGTAGCTCAGCTGGTAAAGAATCTTCCTGCAATGTGGGAGACCTGGGTTCGATCTCTGGGTTGCAAAGATCCCCTGGAGGAGTGCATGGCAACCCACTCCAATATTCTTGCCTGGAGAATCCCGTGGACAGAGGAGCCTGGTGGGCTACAGTCTGTGGGATCACAACAAGTCAGACACAACTGAGTGACTAAGCGCATGATGTGTACACACTCTCATATGTAACACAGCTAGTAGGAACCTGGTGTCTAGCACAGGAAGCTCAGCTTGTACTCTGTGGTGACCTAGAGGTGGGAGGGGGACAGGGTGGGAGGAAGGCTCAAGAGGGAGGGGATTCGTGTCTATACATATAGCTGATTTAATATATTGTATAGCAGAAACAAAAGAATGAACTTGGATACACACAACATCCTGGATAAACTTCAAAGAATGGAAAAAAGTCAATTTCAACAAGTTACATATGGTATGATTTCACTTAGTATTTGTAGAATAACATAGTCATAGAAATAGAGAAAAGATCAGCAGCTGTGAGGAGCTGGGGTGGCAAGAGGGGCGGGCGTGGCTATAAAGGGGTAGTGTTATAGTGTTATATAAAGGCAACATTATGGGGACAGTGCAATTAAGCATATTCATTGTGGAAGTGGCTCAGACATTAAAGAATCTCCCTGCAATGGAGGAGACCCGGGTTAAATCCCTGGGTGGGGAAGGTCTCCTAGAGAAGGAAATGGCAACCCACTCCAGTATTCTTGCCCGGAGAATCCCGTGGACAGAGGAGCCTGGTGAACTACAGTCCCTGGGGTCACAAAGAGTTGGACACGACTGAGAGGCTAACACACATTGTGGAAGTGGTTGTTAGTGAAGCTACATGTGTGAGGAAATTGCACTGATCTACACAGACATACACACACCAGTACACCTAGAAATAGTGAAATCGGAATAAACTCTGTGGATTATGCCAGTGCCAATTTCCTAGCATAATTATTCATAAACTGTAACTATGCAGCATGTGATCACTGGCGGAGACTGGGTAAAGGGTACATGTGAGATCTCTGGACACTTAGATACAAACTGCTATGACTCTGTTATGATTGCAACATAGGGAGTTTAAAAAATTATGCTGGTTTCAAAGATTTAAGGATCAAACATACGATTTCAGGATGAAATCTCATAAAGCTCAGTGGTGCCTGAGCTATCCAGGAGAATAAATATCAAAATGCTTCCTGGGAAATAAGAGATGGAAAAGGGAGTTCATTTCAACACGTCTTCCAGCGCACATTCACACACGTCTCCACACCTCGCATCACTGCTTAGGAATCACCATATGCTCAGTGTTACGTATAATGTGTAGAGCGAGATTTTATGTAGTCTACATCAAAATTACAGTTTATAGGAAAATATATGCCTGCACTTAATTCTCATCAGTAACACTGAAGTAGGGAAAAGGAACCACATTTTTAGTTCTGTAACTAAATCTGTGATGATCAGCAAATGACTTCAACTCTCGAACAGTCTTTAATATGGTGATTAACCTAGGTGATATGAAAGATTCTAACCATAATTAAACAACACCTAATTACTAGGAGTGAAAATTCATTAGGCACAAGTACTAGAGATGTAGTATACTTAATGTACAGTAAAACCTCATTAATGTAGACTCTACTAATTTAGAACTTGTAACAGCTTATGGTGGGTGTTACCCATATCACTATTTCTAATATTTAAGAAAAGACAGATTTACTAAGTAAATTGTGCAGAGAAGTATTTGAGAAGAATACTTAAATACAGCAAATTTTTATTTTTTTTTATTTTTTTTTTTGCTTTATTTATTTATTTATTTATTTTTTTTTAGTTTTTTATTTTTTAAATTTTAAAATCTTTAATTCTTACATGCATTCCCAAACATGAACCCCCCTCCCACCTCCCTCCCCATAACATCTTTCTGGGTCATCCCCATGCACCAGCCCCAAGCATGCTGCATCCTGCGTCAGACATAGACTGGCGATTCAATTCACATGATAGCATACATGTTAGAATGTCATTCTCCCAAATCATCCCACCCTCTCCCTCTCCCTCTGAGTCCAAAAGTTCGTTATACACATCTGTGTCTCTTTCCCTGTCTTGCATACAGGGTCGTCATTGCCATCTTCCTAAATTCCATATATATGTGTTAGTATACTGTATTGGTGTTTTTCTTTCTGGCTTACTTCACTCTGTATAATCGGCTCCAGTTTCATCCATCTCATCAGAACTGATTCAAATGGATTCTTTTTAACGGCTGAGTAATATTCCATTGTGTATATGTACCACAGCTTTCTTATCCATTCATCTGCTGATGGACATCTAGGTTGTTTCCATGTCCTGGCTATTATAAACAGTGCTGCGATGAACATTGGGGTACATGTGTCTCTTTCAATTCTGGTTTCCTCGGTGTGTATGCCCAGAAGTGGGATTGCTGGGTCATAAGGTAGTTCTATTTGCAATTTTTTAAGGAATCTCCACACTGTTCTCCATAGTGGCTGTACTAGTTTGCATTCCCACCAACAGTGTAGGAGGGTTCCCTTTTCTCCACACCCTCTCTCAATGAACACTTTAGAAATTCTTGTGTGTACAAGAATGGAGAGGTTATTAGAAACTTTTCTTATTTATTCATCATGTCGTAGGGGGACATGGGATAGTACAAGGACAGAGAACAGACCTTAATAAGAGAGTCCCCTAAACTCATTCATGCCAAGGGAATCCTTTACTCTGAAATCATCTCCAGCTTGCCAGTCAGTTAAAAGTGCCATAGGCTCTTTTGCTGCAACTTTAGGCAGAACAAGAGGTCAGTCAGGCCAAACTCAAGGTTGATAGGATTAAAAAAAATTAACACAACAAAATGGCGACACAAAATCTCTGGATCCATATTCGTATCTAATATCTGGTCCTCCTCAGATAATTTACAAAGTTGCAGGATATTCAAAAAATTGATTTTTTAATGTGTTTCTCACATCTTATGCTTCCTGTTGGTTCTGCTTTCGAGCTTTGGCTCTGAAGTTAGTTGGACTTCTGGGAGTTTTTGTTCTGTTGGAGAAGTAAAATAAAACCTCTGAATCAAGCATTAAATTGAGTGTGATGCCCAAGTGCCTGCCACATGCTTTCTTTCCTCTGTCCAGTCACATGTTCACCTACCCATTGCCCACCAAAGAGAAGCAAAGTTGGGTCATTTTTCTAAAAAGGAGTCATATGAAAGTATAATGGTCAGTTCACAGAGAATTAAGATACAACAACCCAACAAGTGCCACCAAAGCCATGTGTGGAAAAGATTAATTATATCCTTAGAAAAGGACATTAATTTTGAGGTTAGAGTCATGCTCTGTTTTCCCCAAAGTGCTATCCTTGGCACTAATTCATTCGTAGCTGAAAACAAGTTGTTTTAAAGTCATGAAAAGATGGACTTCTCAGCATAGTTTCTTCCATTACATATTGAGTCCAGAAAACCTTAAAAATAAAATATCACTGGAAATTATTTGTCCAGAGATATCTTCAGAAGATATTTGTGCCATCTCAGGGTATATGGAAAAAATAACACAGAAGATCACCAAACAACCACTGTATTCTTTTTCTTCTATTTAATCTGTAATAAGTAGGCATCACTCATTTCCTGCTCTTTCCAATAGGATCAAGTGGCACATTTTTATATGAAATAGTGATTTTATGAAAAAAAGTATTATTTTGTAACTTCAACTTTTCCGTTAGGTCTTTGATAACTGACCTAACCATGGTGAAGATGTAAAATTTTCATACTTTAGTTTTAAAAAGGCAAGCCAAAAATATTCTATGATGGTTTATATCAGTGGAGATCTTTTTTCCCCACTCAATCAGAGAAAAAAATATGAGAATATCCACACCAGATCTCATTTCATAGCTTCAAAGCTTTCTTTGGAAGAGATAAATGAGGCCAAAACCCACAATTATTTAATGCTTTTTATGATTATGTGTTCATGGTTAATTTTATTTGCCTCTGTGCCACAAACCCTAGACTTAGAGGCATATCTGCTTTATTTTTTTTCCCCCAGGCCAGACAAATTAATAAAAGATAGTCCATGAGTTCTTTGGAAAAAAAAAAAAAGGCTTTGCAAAAATTCATGGCAGCTTCAGAAAATGCGTTGAACTCTAATGTAAGGATATAAGCGAGGTGTTTTTTTTTTTCTTTCCACGAAACACCTGTGTATTTTTTCAATCTCACAAGCACAATTTGTGTTAAGAAATACAAAGAGTGGAATGAAAAAGTAAAACAAAAACAAAAAACCCCACTAATCTAGGGGGAAAGTCCCTCGATATTTGATATGTTTTCCTCTAGAAAATACACAGTTGTATCACAAAATTGGAGTCATGAGAAGCAAGTCTTTTCCTCGCCATATTCCCTGCCTGTCTTGCTCTTTACCAAAGGACAGTGATACACAGTCAGTGAATCAAAGTCCGGAACATATTCTGTATATGTTACCCCTTCAGGGCCCCTGAGCTCCAATAATTTGCTGATAACCTTTCTAATATCAGCTTAAGTCAGCACTAAACATTCCTGGACATTACTTCCCTCTTTGTTACATTTATTAATAATAAATTCTTAACAAATACAAAATGAGATAAAAGGGAGAGATGGAAAACTAGGAAGACTTGTTATTTCTTGTTTGATTAAGGTAGCCATTAAAGTTAATTTTTGTCCAGATAAGTATACATACATATCTCTGCCATAATTCAAGTATAAGCCTCACAAAATCACTCTCTTGTAAAAATTTTATGTGCAAAAAGCAATATTTAGCTTAAGTATTTCCATCTGGGTAAAGCTACCAGAGGATTAGCTTAAGTCAATCCATAAAGAAGCAAAAAGTGGGAAATGTCTTACAGTTTCATTCCAAAAGAACTCCACAGACCATTAATTTTCACATTTCAAGGCAAACTAAGTTTAATCTATGGACTTATATAGTCATTAAGCAGGTAACATTCCCTTGGGTGTAAATTTTCTCTTATAAAATTAGGTATGCATTGATAGGAGCCATGGACAGAAGAGAGACCAAAATATAGATTTAGTGTTACAATTACCTACATATGAACTTATTTACAAAACAGAAATCGACTCACAAACTTAGAGAACTTACAGTTACACAGGGAAGGAGGGTTGGCAGGGGATAGGTTGAGAGTTTGGAAATGACTTGCACACACTGCTATATTTAAAATAAAATGCCAAAAAAGGACACTTGTTTGAAATGGCCATGTTTCTATTAAGAAATTGTTGTTGTTGTTGTTGTCTAGTTACTAAGCTGTGTCTGACTCTTTGTGACCCCATGGACTGGAGCCCACCAGGCTCCTCTGTCCATGAGATTTCCCAGGTAAGAGTACTGGAGAGGGTTGCCAGTTCCTTCTCCAGGGGATCTTCCCAGCCCAGGGATTGAACCTGCATCTGTTGTATTGGCAGGCAGATTCTTCACCATTGACCCACTAGGGAAGCCCATTAAAGTATTATGAAACATTTAATCATCAGCCATCTTTTTGGCAAAGGAAAGAATTAACAAAAGAATTCCACTCCTCCCTTTGGTACTTTGTCACTTTCTGCCAGCATCTCATTTTGTCACAATCTCATTTAAACTCCTACCAAGTTGTCATCATCAAAACATCAAAAAAATTTTTTTTTCCAAAATCAACTGAATTAGGGACCATATAATGTATTATGCATGTAACATGAAAGCTTCATTTCTGGACAATTCACCTGCAGGAGATGCATTAATTGGTGTAGAGAATCTTGCTGCCTGTCATCATATTTAGCATCAAGTGGCCAATCCCTCATAGAGAAAATCCTGAATTTCTTCTCTATCCAGTGCATGTAACCAATAAGGAAAATTAGCTGCTGAAATTAACAAGGCCCATGAAACACAACAAGGTCCAGGTTTCCACCTAGCGGAGGAAAATTCTAGAGTGTTCTATTTCAGCTCTAAGGGTAGTGACTGTTCCTTATATCTGCTATTCTGACATTAATTAGTGTTCTCTTTTAATTTCTAGCAACAAATCCCTTGATATCCCTATCTCCTATTACAATTCACAATTTCTATATTAAACTTCCTATTCCAATTACTATGTGGGTTTTCTCTTTTCTAATTGGACCCCTACTAATTCAACATCTTTTGGTATACTTTTACTTTTTTATAATGAGTGAGGATATATTTGAAACTGAACAAAAACCAACAAAGAAGTTTTAAAGCAAAAAATAAAATGGGAAGGTAAGAAAAGTACAGATTTTAATTATGTGTATATGATGAGATCACCTATGTCTAAGATGTGTCATTCACCAGTATTTCATGAATTACATTCAAAAATATATGAATTCATACATACATGCCTAGTTATCCACATGTACCTGATGTGTGAGTAATGTTTCAAACAAACCAACTTGGTTACTTAACTGCTTAAAGATTAATAGTCTTTATTGTCTAACTTGTACTACAATACTAACATATGCTAGAGATGTTATTCATTGGTTTACTGTTTAGTGAACACAATCTAATTTTGATTAGAGCATCTAATTCACCACTGAGATTCCTATTGAGGCCCCATTAATTCCAGCACTCAGTTTATGAGCTCCTATTGATACAGTATCAATGATCCTCCATAAAGGATTCCATGACCACGATCTCATGAGAAGGTGCTGCTTCTTCTTACATTACCCAGCTCAGAGGTTCAAAGAAGCAGTTGTCCTTCCATGAAACCACAATTATGTAACCAGACAGAGACAGTCTAATGGAGGAATAATTAAAATGCACTTTAAGATGTACATTTTCCCATGAATGATATTAACTCTCTCTGAATATGAAAAACCACAATTAAAACATTTGGTCTAATACAGAAGCTTTCAACAGTTCTATCATTTTTTCCCATTATGTACTCTGTTAGTTAATATCAGTCTCCTGAGTAGGTTGAGACCTACTCCATTAATATCTCTTTTCAGCCCATCTTATTGTTACTATAACTCTACCACAGAGTACTGTATCAAAAAAATGAAAGGGGGTGACTTTAGCCTCAACTCTGTATTTTGCTATTAAAGAATGCCATTTCTGGGGTTTCCCTGTTGGTCCAGTGATTGACTCTGTGCTCCCAAGGTAAGGGGTATGGGTTCGATCCCTGGTCTGGGAACTAAGATCCTGTATGTTTCATGGAGTGGTTAAAAAAAAAAGAATGATACTTCCTAATTTTAGTAATAATAGTAATTATAATTTTATTCTAAATAGGCTACTTTATAGAAATATATAGTTTTAAAGTATGAACTACTGAAATCACCTACAACCAAAACAATCTTTCCAATTTTTTTTCCCCAAAAAGTTTAGAGTATTATCCAATATGCCCTAAGGAATTACAGGCATAAATAATTAAATGGCTTCAGAATTCCCAACTTTTTGAAATACAGTGATCATTTTCCTTGGTTCTAATCTGCTTAACTATGAGCTTTCAGATGATCAGATTTTACCAAGCTTCAGTCATGCAGAACCTGGTAAACTGACAGAGGAATGGGATGCTGTGGTCGTTTCACTGCTAACATATATAGCAGTTCACTAATTAGGGCTCCCAGCTGCACATGTCAAAAATCCAACAAAGACCAACTCAGCCAAATAAGGGAAATTTATAGTCATCTAATGGAAAATCCTAGAATAGATCCGTTTGATAGGTGACAATAAGATACTCAACCCCCATGATAAGGAATCCATCTTTCTCTTTGCCATGCATGTGTGCTAAGTTGCTTCAGTCGTCTCTGACTCTTTGGACCCTATGGACCGTAGCTCACCAGGCCCCTCAGTCCACGGGATTCTCCAGACAAGAATGCTAGAGTGTGTTGCCTTGCCCTCCTGCAGGGGATCTTCCCAACACAGGGATTGAACTCGCATCTCTAATGTCTTCTGCACTGGCAGGTGGGTTCTTTACCACTAGTGCCACCTGGAAAGCCCCTTCTCTTTGCTATATATCAGCTCTATTTTTGTGCTCTGTCTTCACCCTGATGAAATTTCAATGCATATGGTTGTTCTAGGAAGCTCCAGGTGTATGCTCTCCCAGTTCCAAGCCTAACAGAAAGACAGTTTCCTTTTGCCAATCTATCTAGGTAGGTCCCAGGTCTGAGTCTCACTGCATACTATGGGCCACAAGAAGATTTGATTGACCAAGCACACTTGATATTGAGTGAGTAGGAGTGGCCTGAATCAGATCATAAGGTCTACCTACTCTGCGGGAAAAATGGAAATAGGTGTTTTACAGACATAAAGTTCTCAAATTTCTGCCAGTTGTAATTTATTTTAACTAGGTACCAACTTACAAGGTGACATTTAATTTTCATAATACCACCTATTTTTTAAGGATTATTATATGTGGTTTAAGGATGAAACTGTTGTTACTCCAAAAACATTTCAAAACCATACCCAGAATTCATAGTTAGAGATGCTACCAACATAACAGAGACAAAGATAACAGGTCATAAGGGCTTCATTTCCAAAATGCTTTCTGCAGCTAGCATGGTACCAAATGGGATGGAAAGGTAAATCACTTCTATTAAATAAATTAACACTCTACCAAACTGGACTCAAAGTTTCTCTACACAGTTGTCATATTTGAGGCATTCAAGTCCTTATGACCTATACAGAAGCAGCAAATAGCTCCTTCACCTTAAACTAAGATGAAAATGCCTATTAGCCTTTAAGAGCTAAATGGTTTAAACTCCAGGGAATGTCTGTGTGTGTGTGTGTGTGTGTGTGTATGTTGTGTGTGTGCACACATATGTATGGGACAAGGAGCCAGGAATGAATGATTCAAGTATTTAATAAAGACCTTAAGTATTCATTTGTGTGTCTCATTCACTCCTTTCACAGGTATTTACTGAGTGTGTCTAATATGTCAGAAATTCAAAGCAAGATGTTCCATATAGACACTAGGCCACTTAGGTTTTCACCCTGAAATTTTCAGAGGCTGCGTAGTCTGAGGAAATCTAAGTACATTTATCACAATCGCCATAAATGCTAATTTTTGTTTTGTGAGTGTTTTTTATTTTTTTAAGTTTCCCAAGGCTGAAAATAAAATATAAGAGAAATTAACCTGCTAGTGACAAATGTGGGCAGAGATGACTCCACTTAAGAAGTATGAGCAGAGCTTTGATGGGCCGGGTGACAGTCACAAGAGGGAACCCTGGGCAGGATCACTGAAGTTAAAAGCCAATCTTTTTGTAAATAGAAAAATGGAAAGGGTGGCAGCAGTAGGCAGAAGAACTGGTACTTTTTTAATATTTTAATTGCATCCAGGTGGCTCACTGGTAAAGAATCCGCTTGCCAATGCAGGAGACCTGGGTTTGATCCCTGGGTCGGGAAGTTCCCTGGAGAAAGAAATGGCAACCCACTCTAGTAATCTTACCCAGAAAATCCCAAGGACAGAGCAGCCTGGTGGGCTACAATTCATGTGGTCACTAAAGAGTCAGACACAACTTAGCGACAAAACAACAACAAGAGGAGTTGGTAAATCCTAAATACTCTCTTTTGGGTTAGCACTGACAATTTTATCTCTGAAAGATCAGATACTTAACACATGATGTTGGCATTCCTCTAGCTCCCTCCTATCCCCATATATATATCTTTAGGGGATTTTAATGTAAAAGAAACCTAAATCTGTTTGAGTGGAATCCTGCCAGAGAAGCTACTCCCCTCTGAGAAGACCATGGACATCCCTTACCACCCACCAAATCAGCATCCAGCTCCTTTCTCTCAGAGGCCAATTCCAACTGTGGTTTCCAAACATCTGCCATCACTGTTCTTTGATTTCACTCTCAAATGCCATCCTGGGGAATCTGTTCACACAATCACCATCCTGGCCGATAACCCACAGAAATGTCAGCTGCTGGTTAATCTGTATATACTCCTTCATCCGGTGCCATTTGTTTCATAGAGGTGCAGTGATACTCAACCAAGCCAGCTTCGGAGCAGTGAGCAGAGTGGTCAACGGTAGCCGCTGGTTTGTTTCTACCACTGTCATAGCTTTCTGGACACTTTCAGTGTTTCTGACCCTCTTTCCTGCATTATATTTCCTCATCAGTAAAATGGGAGTGATTTAGTGCTCTGGGAATAAGGAATCAGGGTCATCATAAACTGCAGGGAGATTTTTCTGCACATAAGCTCTTTTTTTGTGAAAAATATTAGGTCCCTCTGGTTATAGACAGTTTCTTTTGAGATCCTTTAATCCCAAGAGTCATAGGACAGGAGCATCCCCATGAATCTTTGTGATGTTGGTTAAAACTTACGGCTGTTCAGATCTATATAGACATAAAGTAGCTTAACAATTGCTGGGGGCTGAGGCAAGAAGAGGTAGTATTTATAAATAGGTATGAAGAATCTCCTTGGGAAGATGGTAATGTCCTAAAATTGGAGAGGGGTGATGGCTGTGCACTTCGTGCTAAAAATAATTAAATTGCACATTGAAAACAAGTTAATTTGATGGTGGATAAATTGATCTCAATAAAGCTGTTAGCAAAAATAAGAATGATGGAGGGACGGATAGACTGACTGAAATGTGGTAAAGCAAATATAATCAAATGGTAAGTGCATGAGCTACATGTTGGTAATGGGTGTTTACTGTATAATTTTTATATTTTTATGAGTATTTGAAATGTTTATAATAAAATGTCAGGAAAGTATATTACAAAAACTAGTTTCTCTTCACTTGGTGGAAAGGATTAGACCTTCCACTTTTATATATATGCATAAATACACAAATACATGCATATATTTAAATAAACAAAGGTGTGGATGAAAACATCCTACTGTCTCTGAGAAAAATACAGTAAATATGATAAGATTCTTGAGGTTAGAGATGGTACTTAGTAAAGACTGAAAGATACTTACAAAGAAACTGCCATATATTTGCTGTTCTAAGGATTTTACACACATTATCACATTTAGTTGTCATAAATAGCTGTTTGAGGCAGACACTATAAATATCTCCATGATATAGATGAAGAAGCTGAGGATTAAGGGGTTTTAAATGCACGTATAAGTGGAGGAGTTATCATCTGAAATAGATCTGACTTGAAAGAATTAACAGCACAACTTTGGTCTAATAGATGCACATTATTAGGAGCTGCTAAAATCATCACAATGATCTCAGCTTTATTAGTTTTCATCTTACCCCATCCACCAAAAAGTAAGATTGATAATTTGAAAAAAACAAAAAACTTGTCACTGTATTACAATGAGTTTGGCCATGCTGTATTTCAGTCTATATTTCCACATTTGCAAAGTAGTTTGCAACATTGGAGTGTTACTACTTTGGTTACTGGAGGGGTATTTCCCCCTGTTTCAATTATAAATGGATGGTGAGGAGATGATATTTTAGACTGTAGAGCCACAGGTATATTTTTCTGTTTTAGAGTTAGACATCCTGCCAAGAATTTACATATTTTTCTAGCTAGCATATAAGGATATCTTATACATGTTTATTTCACAGAGGTAAAACTTGTGGGTTTTTTTTGAACACTGAAAAAAATAAGAAAGAGCAATAGAAAATCCTAGTTACATGCCTGACTGCCAATAGAGAAAATCAGTGAAGAAACATTCAGTATAACTTCCAAATATACTGCAACACAAAATGTTGCTAAGACTCTTGTGCTTACTTGGTTCAAAAATATGAAGTCAGTAGCCAAGATTTCTCCACTTTGATGAATATCAAGCCACCTGGTTTTCCAAAGTTGAGTCAGATGCCATATTGGGAGGGGGCAGAGGGTAGGCAGCCATGGGGTTAGAGGAGGAAACTGTTTCAGGCAAAATGCATTTTCCTGGGGCAAGCTTTTGGCACACAGTCCCCACAGTATTCCCCTTTTCCTTATTTCTCCCAGTTCTTCTCCTCCTTTCAACTTTCACTTAACCACAGACCTGCACTGGGTCTGAGACCCAGTGCATCCTAGTTTGTTTCCCTTGCAAACTTCACATCAGATCAGATGGTTTTATTCCAGTCTTGGTATACTTCCCTAAGAAACAAAGAACTGTTGCTTTCAAGTCAATTAAACTTGTATATACTGAGAACTAGTAATGTTGAGCCAGTGGTAGATAATAAGAATAAATCTAGTTCTTGAAACATTCATAAAATGACAGGGGACATGGGTGGGTAAACAAATTCCAGTCAGTTGAACCAGAGCAAAGGAAACATGAAGTATAGAGCCATATGGTACCACTACACAGAACAGAAACTGTGTGGTGATAATATACTTATTTTCCATAGAAATATTTTTAAGTCTAGTTATCAGGCTACCTTGATATTCTATTAGTTAATATTTATCAGGGGTTTATACCATGTCAGAGGACATGATGATTCTTTACATGCATGATCTCATTTTATTTCCACTATTACCTAATCAGGTCACTACTTTTATTTTTTCCATCTTTACACATGAGTGAACCTCAAATACACCTGCTGAATTAGGCTGTGGTCTGTCTTGCCATCCTGAGACCCAGTTGCAAACTAGATACTAATACATTTGTCAACCTGTCTCTACATTCAGCCTTTGCTGTTTTCTTCACAAAGCAGCTTCCAAAATAAAGTACGTACTCAACTTTAAGTTACAGCTCGAGATAAAAGATTTCCTTCTGGGGAATCACTTTTCACTTATAATGTACAGACCTTGCTCCATGGAGCATCTGTGGTGGGAAAAAAAAAAAAAGGATCATTTTAATAAAATGAAAAACCCCAGATGCTCCCAATATTGAGTGATAAATTCACACCCTGTTTGGGAATTCACCAAGGATTTAAGCCAGATCTGCAGAGAGAAAGTTAATATCTCTGACCAAAGTTGGGGAAAAAATATAGCACTCTCTGCTATAATACAGAAGTGATCAGTATTGTGGGTTTTTTTTTTTTTCATTTTCCATTCAGTCTTACACTTAGTTTTGCCCTTTGATGGTCTTTTATGAGTCAGTATTTCCCCCAGTTGGCTGCGTGGAGTCTTGCTATGTGGGAGGTGGCATTCTGAGTTTGAAGTACTCATCTTCCAAGTTCACCTGGAGGTTGGCTGTCTCCAACTTGGCAAGGCATAAAAGAAACTGGCTGAGTTCCAGCCCCTGTAATTATGTTCTAATCTGTCTTATCCCCGCTCCTCATTCTTCATGTAATGTTTTTAAAGCAGCTTAAACCACAATTTCATTGCTTTTTAGCAGAAAGGGAAATTAATGGATGTATTGTGAGATTAATGACATATTATTTATTTTTAGTTCTACTCCTGTTGTATGAAACCAAAACAGATATTGTTAGGATACAAGCTCAGTTCAGTTCAGTTCAGATACAAGCTAATCTACCTTTAAAAAACATTTTTTCTTAGGAAATATATTAATTTTGCAAATAGCTAAAAATTATACGATACATTATTTATGATTATATATTATATGGCACGCAGTATTTGAATATGTCAGATTTACAAGATATTTGCCACTTCCCCACCCCCCAAAAAAACCTTGAAATATTCAAAGACTAAATGACACCAGTAACAATGATCACTTGACTCCAGACTCAGAGCAACTCAGTGTTCCATTCATTTACATCTTGGCTCCTTCATCCCAACAATAATTTCTACATGACAGAGAATGCATCAGCTTCTATCGTGTGCCCCACAACAACTAGGACAGATTGGTACACTTTGCTCCTCCAAACTCCTAGTTGGCTTCCTGATGGCACTTCTTGGTGGTCATTGTCTCTTCTAAGAACTGTTTTCCAAAGAATAGGCATGATGGGTGCGGCAGAATGAGGAAGCGCTGGCATCAGGAGAGGCTGAGTTGGAAGTGACCAATCAGTCTCTGAGAATTACTGGATCTGTGACCTGGGCCAAAAACCAAGATTTTTCAGACTTCAAAACAATGAAAATAATTCATGCTGTGTCTTCATCTCAGGGAAGTCCAGAGTGTTAAGTGAAATAAGTATACACTGAAGTATCTTGTCAAATGTGCTCTACGTGGAAGCTAAAATGAAGGAGGCCAAAGGAGATGGGAAGGAATGATTAAGGTCTCCTTTCCCATTTAAATGACAAGCTTCTTGAGGTGAAGGATAATATATCACAAGTTTTATTTTTGTTAATGCCGGTGGCTCAGGGGTAAAGAATCCACCTTTCAATGCAGGAGATGCGAGGTTCCATCCCTGGGGAGGGAAGATCCTCTGGAGATGGGAATGGCAACCCACTACAGCATTCTTCCCTGGAAATGCCAATGGACAAAGGAGCCCAGCAGGCTACAGTCCATGGGGTCACAAAGAGCTGGACATGACTTAGTGACGAAACATGTGTGTCTCTCCTCTGTTGGAGCCTCACAGAAAGAATGACAGAGATGAGAGTAAGAAGTGAGAAGGAGGAGGGCGAGGAAATATTTTGAAGTGATAGTTCATATGCCCATATCAAACGTCATCCCTCAGAAGCATAAGAGCCACTCCTCTGAACAAGTGACACAGAGACAGGAATCCTGTCGTTCTGATAATATGGTTGGTCCTGTTTCTCTGTTAATGAACATGACAGGGTGTCAAACACTTCTGAGCTTATCAGTCTGCTGAGGAGTGGAAAGCATTTGTACATGGCATGAAATCATTTCATTTTGAGCTATGACCTGACTCCTTGCTTTTAACTGTCTAATCAAGAAATGCTAAGGAACAGTGTGGAAAGGTGGGCTGCTTGACACCAAGGAAATCACAGTACGTTTCCATCCATCTGTCTGTCTGTCTTTGAATGTAAGTAAATTGAACTCTAAAAATTAAACTTGAATTTTCTTTCTTCTTGATGACCACATGCCAAGGGACTGTTTTGATATAACTGCTCCTTTTGGTGAAACTATTTTTTCAGTCATATCACCACTCTATGCTGTCAACTGACATATGACACTATCTTTTCTCTCCATTTTGCCAGATGGTTCCCAGAGAATTTTCATATGAGTTATGTTTATTTGATTTGGTTCATGACCACCCTGAAATGCAGGTATTATTACTGTTTCCCTTTCGGAGATGGGTTATCAGAGGCTCAGCAACATTAGAAAACTTGTTCAAGATTCCACAGGTGGCCCAGTGAGAACAAAGACAAAAAAGAATTTAAGATGTGGAAAGTCAAGCTTAGAGAAATGAAATAGCCTGCTTGAGGTCTCACAGTCAGTAGTAGAGGCAAGACTTAAACCAAGAGACTGACTCCCTGATCTACTCTCTCACCACACTGCCATCTACTGTGCATGACGGACGCCTGATACAGTGCCTGGCAGGTGCTCAGGGAATATGCATTTCTTATCACTATTGGCAACCATGCCCTGAGGCAGAGAGGGCAAACATATTTAGAGGAGACGTGACCTTTTCAAGGTCACCAGCTGGCCCTCCTTCCGTGGTACCATATTGGCACCACAGGCAGGAAATATAAGGTGATCTATTTTGACTGTTGCTCTCATGGATTTGTTTGGTGGAGGTCAATTTAAAGAGATGATCCTGTAATAGTCCCTATAAATACATGAGCGTAAGATCCTGATTAGAAATTATAGATTGTCATGAAAACTCCTACTTGCATCCCCTCACACACATAAGACTATGTAAGTTGAACCCAGCAATATAACTGTCACCCAAAAAAGAAACAAAGTGTCAGAAGCCAGAGGTTTCTGAAATGTGAAACACCAAAGCACATAATTACAGGCCCATTCACCCTGTCTTCCACCACCTGCCCCTTTGCAAATCTAAAGTCTCCTCTTTACTACTGACTATGAATACAAGTTAAAGGCCTTTCAGGAATCACTCAGGATAAAAGGCTCATTTCAAAGACAGGGAGATTGAGGCATGGAGCAATGAAGGGCGTTGTTAAAAACGAGAGCTTGTGAACCTCAGCACAAGGGTAACTGGTGGCCAGTCCTTCTCGTGATGCTTTGTTATCAAGTGTGTGCTCTACCTGGGAATGAAAGCCGCGGGCCCCAGAGTTTGTCAAGAAACAACACACACCTCATATTTGATACCCCTCTAAGTCTGGATTTCTAAAATGTCCAAGAATTAGCCACAGGAACTAAAATTAAATTAGCAGTCCTTTAGCTTAGATGATACAATTTTTAAAAACAGAAGAATTAAAATTTATGTAAATGATATGATTTCCTTTGTCAGAGCTGGAACCCTAAAGAGTCAGTGTAATCTCTTGTGTTTGAACTTAAACTTAATAAGCTGGGGGTCAGAGTACTGGGGAGGAAGAAACCCACTCGAAGAAGAACGAGTGCTAATATTAATCTTAATTCTTTTGTGTAAGCTTGTCTTAAATTTGCCTACATCTACCTTTATTTGCTGAATGTGATTTAGACATGCATTTAAATCTCTCTAAAGTGTTCTAGACTTTATGTCAAATGTGAGCAGCCAACCAGCAAACATTGGTCAAGAAGGGAGATATAAAACACTCTAAAATACTAGCAGTTTGTCAAGGCTCACATAGTTAATGGCCATAAAATTGGTGCTCAATAAATTTTACTCTCATTAACTACATTCTGGAAAAAGAAAACAATGGATTAAGGTTTAATCAAATCATTTAATGTTGAGGCATTCACAGAAACATGACCCCACTGCCTTGTACTCAATTTTAAATATAGATATTAAAATAAATCAGTTTGAAATCCAGAGAGCTTTGATCCATCATAAATTTTAGCCCAAGGCTGCTAATAACTTGGGTTGCATCATGAATTGTTTTCCCTGACTGGCATCCATCATGGCCCCAGATCAATAATCATTACTAATACAATCCTGCCATTATTTAAACTTCCTCATCCTGTCAGTGGTCATGGGGGAAAAACTCTTGAAAGGCTAAATGTTTGGGAAGCTTGGGGGACAGCTTGCACGCTATCTACATCTTTGTAAATGAAAGTCTGCAAAGCCAGATTTTTATTCCAAGGGCATGGCTATGACATGAACACGGCCTGGGAGTCTTATGCGTATATATGTGTGTATGTGTCAGTCACTCAGTCATGTCAGACTCCTTGCAAACCCCATGGACTTTAGCTTACCAGGCTCCTCTGTTCATGGAATTCTCCAGGCAAGAATACTGGAGTGGGTTGCCATTCCCTTCTCCACGGGACTACCCTGACTCAGGGATCACACCCAGGTCTCCTGCTCTGATGGCAGATTCTTTACCATCTAAGCCAGTAGGCAAGCCCAATATATGTATACAAATACACACCCCTTGAACAAAATGAGGAATGATTTTAAAGTTGCTTTATCTCTACGGCTCAGTTACCTTGGTTGTAAATACTGGATGACTGTATTGAATAACACGAGGCGTATAAAGTGCTTAGCATAGTGTCTGGGACATAATAAGTGCTCCCTTCTTAAAAAAAACCCTGAGTGGAAACCCCAGCTTTCTGTTTGGCAGAGATTTCCTTCCAAGTGTTTGTGAAAATTTTGAAAGGCTTGGTAAGCTATCACACCCTTAAGTACTTTGGAAATGCGTTTAAAAAATCATCTCATAGGCCTTCAAGGAAATCACCATGACTAGTTTAGCTAGAAAGAGGACCGTGCATCCCGATCACCTATCAGTTCAGTTCAGTTCAGTTGCTCAGTCGTGTCCAATGCTTTGCGACCCCATGAATCGCAGCACGCCAGGCCTCCCTGTCCATCACCATCTCCTGGCGTTCACTCAGACTCACGTCCATTGAGTCAGTGATGCCATCTAGCCATCTCATCCTTGGTCATCCCCTTTTCCTCCTGCCCCCAATCCCTCTCAGCATCAGAGTCTTTTCCAATGAGTCAACTCTTCGCATGAGGTGGCCAAAGTACTGGAGTTTCAGCCTTAGCATCATTCCTTCCAAAGAAATCCTAGGGCTGATCTCCTTCAGAATGGACTGGTTGGATCTCCTTGCAGTCCAAGGGATTCTCAAGAGTCTTTTCCAACACCACAGTTCAAAAGCATCAATTCTTCGGTGCTCAGCCTTCTTCACAGTCCAACTCTCACATCCATACATGACCACTGGGAAAACCATAGCCTTGACTAGACAGACCTTAGTCGGCAAAGTAATGTCTCTGCTTTTTAATATACTGTCTAGGTTGGTCATAACTTTTCTTCCAAGGAGTAAGCGTCTTATAATTTCATGGCTGCAATCACCATCTGCAGTGATTTTGGAGCCCAAAAGAATAAAGTCTGACACTGTTTCCACTGTTTCCCCATCTATTTCCCACGAAGTGATGGGACCAGATGGTGATCACCAAACTTTGGTCTGAAAGTCTTGATTTCTTCCCAAGGGGAAATCAAGCCTTAAGGATAAAAATGAATGTGATCATTAAGGATGCTCAATAGAATCTAAGTTATATATAAAAAAAAATTCTCCTCATTGTTAAAAAAAAAAGTCTTAAGGTATGAATTGGAGTAATCTCTGTCAGGAATTAAGATTGTATGAGAAAATGATTCTGTACAAATAAAGTCAAGAAAATTAATTCAATGACATTAATGGATCAAATAGATACTGAATACCCTCCAGGTGGAAAAAAAAAAAAAAAGAATAACTAGGCTAGAAACAGCAGGGTTGAGAAGGCAAGGAAATACAGAGAAAAGTAGCCCTACTCATCAAAGACCTCAGAAGCCATCAGAGAAGGAGACAATGAGGTAAAGACCAACTCTAACTGCCTTATTTTAAATTCTGCAAATAAAGATCTATCAGAAGAGGAGATGGGAAGGACAATATAGTGCTTTCCTCTCTGGCATGAAATTTATCTTATGAAAAGAACAATTATCTAACAGCAGATTTCTTTCTCAATGACATCAGATAAAGTCTGCCCTAAAGGACAAGCTGAACCCTGTCAGCCTTTATTCCTCAGGCTCCCTGCAGTTCTTCTGAAAATGCATGGTGCTGCATGTGTGAGCTTTTCTCTTGTAAATCAGAAGCACAAGCTTAAATAAGTCAGGCTTTCTCTTGCATTCTTCTCACCCTCAATAAAATCATGAAAATAAAAAGTTGGAGGAGTTTTGGCTTGCTCAGGACCAACCATTATTCATCTTGAGGGAATCAGCTCTCGACAATTGGCCCCAAAGCAACCTCCAGGTGTCATTCCCTATTATATTTCTGTGTTCAACAAACACACCGTGAATTCTCATTCTACTACACAAATCAGGAGCAATTTTTGTGTTCAGCTTATATGGCAAATTATTATGATTTTTAGTGGTGCATCTTAAGAGGTTAGAAGAATCAGAAAGCACAGTCACATCCTATTTATTGGGTATTCTATTCACTGAAAATGTCCCCACTGTGTATTTGCTCATTCTCTTCTCTCTACCTAAATACTCAGCTTGGTGAAATACTGCATAACCTTCTCTGAAGCGATTTTTAAGGACATTAATGTGCTTTCTCTCTTTTCAGTTTGACTTTTTTTTTTCCTACTTTTTCCTTAATTGTTTGTGCATCCATTTGCTTCAAGGTAGAAGAGGAGGGGTGTCAGGAGTGTAGGGTAGCTTTTTGCTTCTATTATTAAAAACAAAAGTAAATGTTGTTGCAAAACACTTGCCTTTCAAGCCAGGCTATTTTCTTGAGAAAATACAGTTGAAATTATTTTATTTCTCCTTTAACACATCAAGAGGTAACCTAGTCTCTTTGTGTTAGGGTTTTATATAAAGAATATCCAGACAAAAGATGAACAAGGACAAACCTATCCTTTTGGGGCCCTAGTAAATGATGGGAAAGAGAGCAGAGAAGAGAAAGGGAGAGAAACTGGGCCTTAATTGTTCACTCCAGCCAGAGCCCAATGAGTGGAGGTAATCAGATGGGCAAATGAAAACTGGCATCTGGTACTGGAACAAGACAGTCTTTGGGCTGCTTCTCACCCCAGTTTGAGGACGTTGATCGACACGAAAGCAGGTCGAGGGAAGCCCTCAGACGTAGCCTCCCTGGGCCACACTTGATTCTTGTGTGGTAGGGATAGGACTAGAGGCTGCTGAGGATGTGACTGGGGGGCTTCTGACAGGAGTGCATTAGCAGGAGTAAGAGTTCTGTGACTCGGGCCCTAATGCAAACCATGGAAGCTGGATCTTGATGGAGGTCACAGGTGGTCTGCAGAGGCACCCATGCCGGTAGGAACAATGTAAGGCTAAGTCAGCCAGGAGCTCCACGCACTCCAGTGAAAACAAGAGAGACTAGTCAAGACTTCCAAAGCCAAGAGCACAAACAAGGAAGAAGTGAAGAAGGACTATCACTCAGTGGGCAGAGGAGCCCAGGACACCATGACCCAAGGGCCTCAACTCATCTTCTCCATGAAGAGACTGAGAGAGCCATGCCTTCCACGTGTGTACCATCCTGGAGAATATCTTGGAGGTGATGGTGGAAACCTGAGAGGCTGAATGTGTTTTCCCCTGGTCATTTCTGTACAAGGTCCTGAAATCTCCCTACAGAGACTGTGGGAACAGATCAGACAAATTGCAAAACCTGACTGGACATTCCCCCAGAGTTGTTCTTCATTGCACTAATGAGTGGGTAAAGGATTTAGGGAAAAGACCATATTAATTATAAATAAAGAAATTCCATCTTCTCTGCACTTTCAAGCTGTAGTGAGTATTATATTTGCTACCCTATTCTGCTGCCAGCCTTGGTACACATGCCCCCACATCTGTGGGAACGAACTTGGTTTGAATTCAGCACTTCCTCGTCTGAGAGCCACTTCCCAGGTGGCGCAGTGAATCTGCCTGCCAATGCAGGAGATGTGGGTTCAATCCCTGGGTCAGGAAATGGCAACTCACTCCAGTACTCTCGCCTGGAGAATTCCATGGACAAAGGAGCCTAGTGGGCTACAGTCCATGGGGTCGACACAACTGAGATTGCATGCGTGCATCTGAGATTCACAAGATCTCACTTACTTAAAAAAAAAAAAGAGTATAGTTGATTTACAACATTGTGTTATTTTCTGCTGTGCAGCAAAGTCAGTCGTATGTATACATATATCCCTACTTTTAAAAATTGTCTTCCCTTTTAGGTTATCACAGAGCACTGAGTAGAGTTTCACATCCTTACTAATACGTAGGTCCTTGCTAGCTATCTATTTTATACACAGCAGTGTGTACATGTCAATCCCAATCTCCCAATGTATCTCTCCCTTCCTTACCCCCCAGCATTCATAAGTTTGTTTTCTACATCTGTAATTCTACTTCTGTTTTACAGATAAGTTCATTTGTACCCTCCTTTTTTAAATTTAAGATTCCACATATAAGTGATACAGGCTATTTGTCTTTCTGTGATTTGTTCACTCAGGAGAACAGTTTGTATGTTCACTCATGTTGCACTGACATCATTCAGCCTTGTAGTGAAGATACTGTCTGCATGTTTATGTTACAAAATTATAAACTCAATGAGGGCACCTGTCTCAGTGACATACACTAGTTTGTCTTACTGAGTTAATAAATTAACTGAATTTAAAAGCTAAATGGCATTTTTTCTAATTAAGACTGGTTGGTTTCAAAGGTCTAATTCATGCTCTACTACAGTTTGTATTGTCACTTGTGTAATTAAGCCACAGGTAAATAACACAATTAATAAATAACTAAGGGGCCATATGAAACTTATCAACTGTCATATTAAGTCCAAAAATAGTTGGAGAGGACAAAACTTCCTTATGCTTTGATAACTGCTGAAGATCTTGTTTTCAGTTTGCCCAGTAGGTACAAGGTATTCTGTTTGTTCTGGTAACAAACTACAATCTCCAGACTCACAACCAATGTTGAGCCCAACCTGGTACCTATCTGAGACAGGAAGCATTGAGGGTGGTCCCCAAGGTTCCTGCTCCCTGGTATATACATGTTGCAGAATTTCTTCCCTTGACCATGAGCAGGATCAATGAATATGATAGGATAGCATTCACTATTACAGATTGCTAACCAGTTAACTTTGAGTTAATCAAAAGGGAGATCATCCTGGAGATGAAACTGATTGAATCAGATGACCCATTTAAAAGGTGAAATATGAGAGAAGCGTTCTCTGGCAGGCCTAGAAGAAAGCAATCAGCCACGTGTGAGAAGAGGGACCTCCCAAGGGCAAAGAGTGGCTCTTATCTGACAGTCAATAAGAAGGCAGGTTGAAGGGACTGGATGCAGAAACAGGACTAGAGTAAGTGATTATGTAGACACCTGTATTTATGTACAACTGTTATTGACAGAGCTGAACGAGGAGAGTCAGAGCGCTATAATAACACTGCTTCCTAAGTATGGTGCTTTCTAAACTATATTTTGATATTCAATAATGTATATATTAGTAAACAAGTGGATTGAACTCCCCTGGGCTTTCTTTTATTATACTTCTTGTGAAATTAAAATTGTTTAAAAAAATGTCTTTGGGTTATAAGGAAGACTAGTTCGGTGTGGAATATAAATTCATTTCTCACTGTCAAACTATGTCTACGATTTATACTTTTAAGATATAATAGCTGCAACCATATTTCCCTAGTGATAAAAAGAAATCCCCTTCGTAATCCCAACAAAATCCTAAAGTGCTAAAATGCAATGAAGAGGATTTCTAATGGTAAGTTATAAATCCTTTTAGAGAACATCTTGGTTTAAAATAATTTCAAAAAAAAAGAATGCTTACGAATTAAGCAGTACTATTTAGACGTTCTTCAGCAGTATCAAGGACACTCAAAAGGATTTCACATTTAGAGAAGATGAAATGAAGTTATATTTGTGATAGTCATGGACGGTAAGAAACTGATGTTACCAGAGAAACAACTGTATACTTTCAAAGTGTGACAGAAATTCAGGGGCCATTCATTCAGTCCACCCCAAATTCAGATACTCCTTTATATCAGCTATTGCAGGCAGAGGAGATCTGCACCTCATAAATCAATACCTGAATCAGGTTAATGAAGCTGAAACTTAAGTCAATGTAAGTGTTAACCTTTATATAAGTTTTGCTCCCCAACACTCCAGAGAATAAGTTCTGTCTCTCTTCTATCTGAATGCACTTTAATATTTGAAGGCAGGAGTTACTCGCTTTCATAAACTGGACCCCTATAGGATCAAGCATGAAGTTACACACAGATATAAAATTACAAGACAATGGGACTGACGAGCACATGATAAACTCTAAGACCAACAACCCCATGGACTGTAGCCCACCAGACTCCTCTGTCCGTGGGGTTTTCCAGGTAAGAATATAGAATGGGTTGCATCTTCTTCTTCAGGGGATCTTCCCGAACCAGGGATTGAACCCTCATCTCCTGCATTGCAGGTCAATTCTTTTACTGCTTAGCCATCAGGGAAGGTTCTCTAAAGGAGCGGCTGCTACTTATTCCCCAACAAGCACGTGGTAATTTGGTAACTAACCACAATAAATAAGAATCTGGATTATCAGGAGTACATTTTTCCCTTTAAAACACTGTAATAATTAACCTCTATATTAAGTCACATTTGATTCTCCTAAATGCACCATTCCATCAAAACATGGTATGAACTGAGACTTTAGAACAGCATTCATAGCTTAAAGGTACTTTTCCTTCAATGTTGAGAAGATAAACTGAATTTTTCATTTATTTAAATACATGTAAATGGAAATTTTAGGACTCTTTATTAGGCTTCTACATTTATAATTGAAAAGCTAGAGTTTTTCACATTGAATTAATTCTGGAACATTGAACCATCATGTCCCACAGGATGCTGATTCAACTTCCGGGGAACATATTGTTTAAAGACCTGAAGACATGGTGAGTGCTTTGGACCCTCCCCAGAAAGCCATACAAACACAAACCATTTAGCCTATTTTTAGAGGTTTACTGTGAAGGGTATTCATTTTCTTCCAATCTAAATACCATTCAAATTAAAAATGATAATGAGTGAAGTCGCTCAGTCGTGTCCGACTCTTCGCGACCCCATGGACTGTAGCCTACCAGGCTCCTCTGTCCAGGCAATAGTACTGGAGTGGATTGCCATTTCCTTCTCCAGGGGATCTCCTGACCCAGGGATCGAACCCGGGTCTCCTGCATTGTAGACAGACGCTTTACTGTCTGAGTTAGGCAATACACATGGTTATCATGAAGATTTTATGAGTTATTAAGTGCATTTATCAAAAATGAAATAAATCCATACATGTTAAATATTTGGAATGTACATTATCTCACTTATACCAACTCTCTATTAAAAAAATTAACCTTATTTTTTTGAACAGAAAAACTGTGACTATAGTAGAGTTCCTATATCCTCCATTCCAGTTTTGCTATTATACATTATTATTTTTCATTAGTATAGTACATTTGTTGTAATTAGTAATTCAATACTGACACTTTATTATTAACTAGAGCTTAATCAAATTTTCTTAGTTTTATGCCCAATGTCCTTTTACTGTTCTAGGACACCATCCAGGATCCCTAACATTTAAGCATCATGTTTTCTTAGGTTTCCCTTGACTGAAAGAGTTTCTCAGATTTTCCTTGTTTTCTCATTATCTTGACAGATTTGAAGAGTACCAGTCATATAATTTGTAGAATATTCCTCAATTTAGATGTTTTTCTAATGGTAAGACTAAGATTACCAGTTTTGAAGAGGAAAACCACGGAGATCAAGTTTCGTGTTCATCTCTTACAAAAAAAAGGGACATACTCTCAACATGGCATCACCGTGTATGTCAGTGTCAGTCACCTGGCTGAGGTAATGTTGGCTCTATTTCTTCACTGTAAAGTTACTGGTCCTTGTCACCCTTTCTACACTGTTCACTTTAGAAGGAAATCACTATAAACAGCTCACACTTAAAGCATGGGGAGTTTTGCACCCATCTCCTTGAGGAGAGGGGGTATCTACATAAATTATTTGGAATTATTTTGCATAGTAGATTTCTTTATTCTTTCCCAAGTGTTTATGTAGTCTATTATTTGCTTATAGTGTCTTCCCAGGCAGCACTAGTGGTAAAGAACCCACCTGCCAATGCAAGAGACATATGAAACATGGGTTGCATCCCTGGGCTGGGAAGATCCCCTAGAGGAGGAAATGGCAACCAACTCCAGTGTTCTTGCCTGGAGAATCCCATGGACAGAGGAGAGGAACCTGGTGGGTTACAGTCCATGGGGTTACAAAGGGTCAGACACAACTGAAGCAATTTAGCATATGCCCACAGAAACAGGAAACACTGTGGACTCACAGATATTTATTTTAAACTTTGGGTTACAATTCACTACTACTTTATTTTCTTGCTCAAATTTCCACCCCCCGCCCACCAGTGTTGCTTATTGGGAGTTCTTTCAATTGGTGTCTATGATCTTTTTCGACTCAGTGTGGGATGTCCAGTTTCTTGTGCACTTCATCACTTTTTGGCACTGTAAGATGTCCTAGGCTCATCTTGTTTATTTTCTGCCCCAATCCTTGATTTAGCCATTTCTTCAAAGATTCCTGCATTCTTTTATCAGAGAGTGGCATTAGGAACCAAGATCTGAGCATTAGATGTACTCAGCACTAGTGCAAGAAAATACACGTGTGTTTAGTTGGCTCAGATGGTAAAGAATCTGCTTGCAATGCGGGAGACCTGAGCTCGATCCCTGGGTCAGGAAGATCCCCTGGAGAAAGGAATGGCAATCCACTCCAGTATTCTTGCCTGAAGAATCCAATGGACAGAGGAGCCTGGTACAGTCTACGGAGTCGCGAAGAGTTGGACCCGACTGAGTTACTAATGCTTTTCACTTACCATGTACACGTTTTTATACACATTTAACTCTTGTGGATACATCATTAGCAGCTAGAGTACAGTATTTATACACAGCTTCTTTTACCTTTTGTTTTACAAGCTTTACTTATTCCCCAAATTACTTATCACCGTTGTTTTTTTCCCACTCCTTTCAATGAGGCTATTTTATGTTTTATTATAAATAGTTTTTAAAATCACTTTTGCTTTCATTTGGGATTACCTAGACCTCTCAAATGACTTTTGTATATTTGTAAACATTAAGATTTATTCTTTCTTTTGTAAGTTTCAGTGAGTTTTGACAAATGCACAGTGTCATGTATCCACAATTGGAGAATCATACAGAATAGTTTCACCACATTTGAAAATCCCCTGTGCTTTATCTATTCAACTCTGAACTTCTCTATCTCTGGCAATCACTGAACTATTTTCTGTTCCTAAAGATCTCTGAAGATTTACTTTTTATGAATGTCATATAGTTGGAATCATGCCTGTAAACTTTTCTTTCATGGAGCAATATGCATTTCTTTTCTCTGTATCTTTTCGTGATTTGACAGCTCATTTCTCTTTATGGCTGTGGCTTCTGTGTTATGGACATATCACATTTTGTTTATACATTCACCTGTTGAAGGATATCTTCCAGTTTGAAGTGATTTTGAATAAAGCTGCTATAAATATTTCGATGCACATTTTAGTGTGGACATAAACTTTAGAATCAGCTGTGCATATATCCTAGGGGCATGATTGCTGGGTCATATGGTAAGACAATGTTTAGCTTTGAACAAACTGCCAAATGTTTCTCAAAGTGGCTGGGCCAGTTTCCACTTCCAGCAGCAGTAAATAGAGAATTCCTGTTGCTTCACATACTTGGCAGCAGTTGCTGTTGTCAGTTTCTAGGATTTCAGCCATTCAAATGGTTTTATTGGATATATGTTTTGCACATATTTTCTCTAAGTCTGCAGTTTGTCTTTCCATTCTCTTAGCAAAGTGTTTCACAGAGCAGATGCTTTATTTTAGTAAAGACTGTTTTATCGGCATTTTTTCCATGGATCATGCTTTTGGTGTTTTATCTACAAACTTAAACACTCCATCACCTAGATTTTCTCCAACCCTCCATTTTTCAGGAATTACGTAATTTTCTTTTTCCAGATGGCGAAGGTAGAATGTCAGCGTTAGGGGAAGCACACGGACTGAAACTGCCCACCCTGGCCAGGCTCTCTAGTAATCATTCGCATGAGTTGTTTTACAATAAGAGGTCCTGGAAAAGAATATGGAACTAATAAGGCACCACCAACTGGAAGAGTTCAGGAAAGGTCAAAAGGAGACACTGTGTGTCCATCCACCTCCCAGAATCCCTCTTGCTGGCATCCATCTTGGCTGAGCAATGCATGAGCAACCAGGAAGGACTCTGAGCCAGAATGATGGGCCAAAGACAACCCGGAAACTAATCCCATCAACATAAAACCCAAGAGTGCGAGCCACACAGCAGAGCAGTTCTCCTGGGTTCCCTTAACCTGCTGCTCTCCCCCGGGGGCCCTCTTCCAATAAAGTCTCTTGCTTTGTCAGCACATGTCTCCTCAGACAATTCTTTTCTGAGTGTTAGACAAGAGCCCACTCTTAGGGATCTGGAGGGGCCCCCCTTCCTATAACATAAAGAATAACCTGGCTGATGCTACATAGCCCAAATTTCAACTCAGACTGTCGTAGCCTCAATTTCTATGTTCTTATCATGTTTTTCAGAGAAGGCAATGGCACCCCACTCCAGTATTCTAGCCTGGAAAGTCCCATGGACAGAGGAGCCTGGTAGGTGGCAGTCCATGTGGTCGCTAAGAGTCGGCACGACTGAGCGACTTACCTTTCGCTTTTCACTTCCATGCATTGGAGAAGGCAATGGCATTCCACTCCAGTATTCTTGCCTGAAGAATCCGAGAGACAGAGGAGCCTAGTGGGCTGCCGTCTATGGGGTCGCACAGAGTTGGACACGACTGAAGCGACTTAGCAGTAGCAGTAGCAGCATGTTTTTAGAACTAACACCCCAAAAAGATGTCCTTTTCATTATAGGGGACTGGAATGCAAAAGTAGGAAGTCAAGAAACAACTGGAGTAACCGGCAAATTTGGCCTTGGAATATGGAATGAGGCAGGGCAAAGACTAATAGAGTTTTCCCAAGAAAATGCACTGGTCATAGCAAACACCCTCTTCCAACAACACAAGAGAAGACTCTACACATGGACATCACCAGATGGTCAACACCAAAATCAGATTGATTATATTCTTTCAAGCCAAAGATGGAGAAGCTCTACACAGTCAATAATAACAAGACCAGGAGCTGACTGTGGTTCAGATCATGAACTCCTTACTTTCAAATTCAGACTTAAATTGAAGAAAGTAGGGAAAACCACTAGACCATTCAGGTATTACCTAAATCAAATCTATTATGATTATACAGTGGAAGTGTGAAATAGATTTAAGGGACTAGATCTGATAGATAGAGTGCCTGATGAACTATGGAATGAGGTTCGTGACATTGTACAGGAGACAGGGATCAAGACCATCCCCATGGAAAAAAAATCAAAAAAGCAAAATGGCTGTCTGGGGAGGCCTTACAAATAGCTGTGAAAAGAAGAGAAGCGAAAAGCAAAGGAGAAAAGGAAAGATATAAGCATCTGAATGCAGAGTTCCAAAGAATAGCAAGGAGAGATAAGAAAGCCTTCCTCAGCAATCAATGCAAAGAAATAGAGGAAAACAACAGAATGGGAAGACTAGAGATCTCTTCAAGAAAATTAGAGATACCAAGGGAACATTTCATGCAAAGATGGGCTCGATAAAGGACAGAAATGGTATGGACCTAACAGAAGCAGAAGATACTAAGAAGAGGTGGCAAGAACACACAGAAGAACTGTACAAAAAGATCTTCACAACCCAGATAATCACGATGGTGTGATCCCTCACCTAGAGCCAGACATCCTGGAATGTGAAGTCAAGTGGGCCTTAGAAAGCATCACTATGAACAAAGCTAGTGGAGGTATTAGAATTCCAGTTGAGCTATTTCAAATCCTGAAAGATGATGCTGTGAAAGTGCTGCACTCAATATGCCAGCAAATTTGGAAAACTCAGCAGTGGCCAAAGGACTGGAAAAGGTCAATTTTCATTCCAATCCCAAAGAAAGGCAATGCCAAAGAATGTTCAAACTACTGCACAATGGCACTCATCTCACACACTAGTAAAGGAATGCTCAAAATTCTCCAAGCCAGACTTCAGCAATACATGAACTGTGAATTTCCAGATGTTCAAGCTGATTTTAGAAAAGGCAGAGGAATCAGAGACCAAATTGCCAACATCTGCTGGATCATCAAAAAAGCAAGAGAGTTCCAGAAAAACATCTATTTCTGCTTTATTGACTATGCCAAAGCCTTTGACTGTGTGGATCACAATAAACTGTGGACAATTCTGAAAGAGATGGGACTACCAGACCACCTGAGAAACCTATATGCAGGTCAGGAAGCAACAGTTAGAACTGGACATGGAACAACAGACTGGTTCCAAATAGGAAAAGGAGTACGTCAAGGCTGTATATTGTCACCCTGCTTATTTAACTTCTATGCAGAGTACATCATGAGAAATGCTGGACTGGAAGAAACACAAGCTGGAATCAAGATTGGCAGGAGAAATATCAATAGCCTCAGATATGCAGATGACACCACCCTTATGGCAGAAAGTGAAGAGGAACTATAAAGCCTCTTGATGAAAGTGAAAGTGGAGAGTGAAAAAGTTGGCTTACAGCTCAACATTCAGAAAACGAAGATCATGGCATCTGGTCCTATTACGTCATGGGAAATAGATGGGGAAACAGGGGAAACAGTGGAAACAGTGTCAGACTTTATTTTTTGGGGCTCCAAAATCACTGCAGATGGTGACTGCAGCCATGAAATTAAAAGACGTTTACTCCTTGGAAGGAAAGTTATGACCAACCTAGATAGCATATTGAAAAGCAGAGACATTACTTTGCCGACTAAGGTCCGTCTAGTCAAGGCTATGGTTTTTCCTGTGGTCATGTATGGATGTGAGAGTTGGACTGTGAAGAAGGCTGAGCGCCGAAGAATTGATGCTTTTGAACTGTGGTGTTGGAGAAAACTCTTGAGAGTCCCTTGGACTGCAAGGAGATCCAACCAGTCCATTCTGAAGGAGATCAGCCCTGGGATTACTTTGGAAGGAATGATGCTGAAGCTGAAACTCCAGTACTTTGGCCACCTCATGAGAAGAGTTGACTCACTGGAAAAGACTCTGATGCTGGGAGGGACTGGGGGCAGGAGGAGAAGGGGACGACAGAGGATGAGATGGCTGGATGGCATCACAGACTCGATGGGCGTGAGTCTGAGTGAACTCTGGGAGTTGGGTGATGGACAGGGAAGCCTGGCGTGCTGTGATTCATGGGGTTGCAAAGAGTTGGACAAGACTGAGCGACTGAACTGAACTGACTGAGCGTGTTTTTATGTCTTTTAAAAACCATGTTGCTTAGTGTGATAGTAAGTGAGATAATGCATGGAAAGTACTCTGGGCCCACTGAGTACAATCTATTTATTATTGTTGTTGTTTTGTTTTTATTATTATTCCTCTTAAGCATTACCTTATAGTTTTGATTTCAGTTAAAACAACGCTAATTTAAAATGAAACTCTTTGGCACACTGGATGAATGATGCATCACTGAATTTAAAGTAGTTTTATGGAGCTTTATATTGATATGATTAAATAATGCAGAAATCTGAGTGCCCTTTATTTCACAGATCAGTAACAGTATATATAGCCTCTAACAAAACTTTAACTTTCTTCCTTATGACACTTGAGTTAAGATTGTAGCATAGTTCCCACTTGCTCCCTGGGGTCTCTTTCCTTGTCACCATCAGAAGAAAACATCTAGTATTCATTATTTAAAAGGCTGGGACAATGGATTCTCTTATGAGTACAATAAATAACCAAAGACTGTTTGTATAAGAGGAGACTGGGAACATCTTACAAAGCATTTTGTAAGGGCAAAGTGAAGTGGCGGCTGCTAACTTAAAACACTTTCTGATTTCTTACTGTGTGCAAAACACAGGAACTTAACATGTATAATATTATTTAACCTCACTTATTATTATTATACTTATTTGAAAGCAAGGAAACAGAGGCCCAAAGAAATAAAGTAAAATTCCCAGAGTCACATGATCAGAAAAATGGTTTTAGGATTTGAATTCTGGCCTCTCTGAACTCTGAGACTGTACTGTGAAGCACTATTCTTCTACCCTGCAGAGATCATGTGGTTAGAAGACTAGAACTTTATGATGCCAAGTTTTTTACAGGGGGAAAGATCTCACAGCATCTAAGGAATTTAATTGGAAAATTTTTGGAAGACTACCCAAATTGTGTTACCTATGCCACAAAGAATTACAGCTTCTATAGAAAGTGAAAGTGAAGTTGCTCAGTCGTGTCCAACTCTTTGCGACCCCGTGGACTGTAACCCACCAGGCTCCTCCATCCATGGGATTCTCCAGGCAAGAATACTGGAGTGGGTTGCCATTTCTTTCTCCAGGGTAATCTTCCCGACCCAGGGATTGAACCCAGGTCTCCCGCATTGCAGGCAGACGCTTTAACCTCTGAGCCACCAGGGAAGCTTCTATAGATAGAGTTTAATTCCTGATTGAATTTATAAGTGATTATCATTCCAACAATGCCCAGTAGGTTAAGGAAATGACTGTATTCTTTAAGTAATTGGAAGGAATGAGAAGGCAGACAAAGGCACCCAGTATGATGTTGATGTGGAATGCTGGGTTGTCTAAGTATGTCAAAGACAAGACCAATAGCCTAGCTGATCCATTCTTTCTAATGGAAACTAATCCATTTCTAAACTAATCCAAGAAATCAACCCTAATGTATTTGACTGGGATAGTCGGAATCAATTGAGAATTATCTTCAATACAACTCAATGGTATAGCACAGTGTGTGTGTATATATATATATATATGATAACACAAATAATAATACCAACTCTGAAGTTAAGTCATTTTTACATGGTTGTGTTTTATATATGATAACATCCATCAGGATTCACTGACTTAAAGGACATGAATTTGAGAAACTCTGGGAGATGGTGAAGGACAGGGAAACCTGGAGTGCTAAAGTTCACAAAGTCGCCAAGAGTCAGACAAGACTTAATGACTAAACAACAGCAATACCCATCCTGAGGCTAAAATAGGCAAACGTCAAGTACGTTTAAAATCAAAGTTCATCTGATTCAACATTGGGAGAATGTGCAAAAGTCTCTTCTGGATTAAAGTAGAACTTTCAGGGACTCAAATGGCAAGAAGATTTAAGCAGGCCACACCCTCTGGTTTCAAGCATTTACTATGGGTATAATTTCTAAATTGGAGGTTTATTACATAGAAAGACATGGCATGTAACTTTCTGTAGTTTACTGATCAAATTAACTTGAATATGTAAGTTGAATGTCTTCTTGACTGTATTGGTAGAATCCACACCCTTAATGACATTTTCCCTAAGATTTAATATCTTTCATACAAGCAATATCCTATCTGCTGAACTTTAGGGATTTGAGAGTAGAAGGGAAAATATCACTTCTGGTAACAGCACCCTGATTTTCTTCTGAAATATTACTTCTCCAAACAGTGGCTGACTTTATTTTTCTAGGCTCCAAAGTCACTGCAGATGGTGATTGCAGCCATGAAATTAAAAGACGCTTACTCCTTGGAAGGAAAGTTACGATCAACCTTGACAGCCTATTAAAAAGCAGAGACATTACTTTGTCAACAAAGGTCTGTCTAGTCAAGGCTATGGTTTTTCAAGTAGTTATGTATGGATGTGAGAGCTGGACTATAAAGTGGAGTGCAGAATTGATGCTTTTGAACTGTGGTGTTGGAGAAGACTCTTGAGAGTCCCTCGGACTGCAAGGAGATCCAGTCAGTTCATGCTAAAGGAAATCAGTCTTGACTATTCATTGGAAGGACTGATGTTGAAGCTGAAACTCCAATATTTTGGCCACCTGATGCGAAGAACTGACTCATTTGAAAAGACCCTGATGCTGGGGAAGATTGAGGACAGGAGGAGAAGGGGATGACAGAGGATGAGATGATTGGATGGCATCACCAACTCAATGGACATGGGTTTGTGTGGACTCTGGGAGTTGGTGATGGACAGGGAGGCCTGGCGTGCTGTAGTTCATGGGGTCACAAAGAGTCGGCACGACTGAGAGACTGAACTGAACTGAACTGAAACTACATACTGCTAAGTTAAAGAAACTCTCTCAAGATTTTTAATATGAATTAAAATGTCACAAAAAAGGAAAATAAACAACAAAAATGAATGATAGAACCCATTCATTCCAGAATTGACAATCTGAAGATACTAAATTAGATGCTACATCTTAATTCATGGACAGATGGTGATTTTAGGTTTACGTTTTATCCGCCCACCTCCCCAAAGTTCTATATCCAACATTCTCTTCAGTTTCCCAAGTCTCCTGGCCATCACCCAATAAATTTATTTTTTACATGTATTAGCTGGAGTTGGTTTCTTTTCTACTGGCAATGGAGTACTAAAACTGATTAATTATATCACCCGAAAGAATCGAGTACCAATTTCTGTTGAAGTGTAGAGTAACTGGTAACACTACTAGGTTTGTGTCATACTTTTCCTCTGCCTAAAATATTTTTACAAAAACCACCATTTGCGACTCAAGGATGCTGCACCCTGAGGAATGTTATTGAGGGTGAGTTCAATATCCTGAGATTGTGGAAAGATGACAGCTCCCCCTGTGGCTTGGAGGGTGCATTGTAATCTCATCTAGCTGCTCAATGTCTGAGCAACCACAGGGCTGAGTGTACACACACAGAATCAAGCAAAGATGCTTACTAGATAAGGATGAATATCTCCATAGCAACTATCTCCTTGCTCCAACATCCCCATCATTGTCTCAACTTCTCACTTTGGCTAGGCTCATTCAGTGATTGACTTTTCAAAAAGTGCTTATTGTTTTAACAATATTCTAATAGTAGGGGGGGAAAGAGTGACTGCACATTGCAAGGTCTACAGCTAAAGACACTTGGTCCTATAAGAGGACAAAAAGGGGAAGAAAACAGCAGCTGAAACTGACCATCTGTTTTCTACTTAGTGGCAAGGCTGATGAACCCGAAATATGAAGAACATCCTTCTGATTCTCTATTAAAATTCAAGGACTCCTATTGCATTTAGAAGTGACCCACAGCACCCTGGGAGAGGCCCATATGAATATGACTAGGAACTGAAGCCTCCTGCCAGCAGCCAGCTTGGAAGTGGGTCCTCCACACTGGTCTTCTCTGCATTCTCACCTCTCATCCCTCTCCCCTCTGTTCAGTCCTCTCCCCTCTGTTCAGTCCTCTCCCTTCTACTCAGTGTGTCTCAGCCATGCTGGTTTTGTTCCCAGCTCTTCAACAGGCCAAGCTTCTTCCTCTAAAGGCACATGACTGCTCTTTCTCTCTGACTTGACCCTACTCCCCAGGGTTGCCCATTTTCCTATCAGTTTCCACAGTCTTGCTTGAGGTCTAGGACTAAATATTACTGGTGGTTCCCTATCTTAGGTATGAGCTTCCCTGGTGGCTCAGAGGTTAAAGCGTCTGCCTGCAGTGTGGGAGACATGGGTTCAATGGGTTCAATTCCTTGGGTCAGGAAGATCCCCTGGAGAAGGAAATGGCAACCCACTCCAGTATTCTTGCCTGGAGAACCCCATGGACGGAGGAGCCTGGTGGGCTACAGTCCACGGGGTCGCAAAGAGTCGGACACGACTGAGCGACTTCACTTTCACTTTCACTTTATCTTAGGTAACCTCCACTTCTCAATTATTTTCTATTTCAGCACTAATTTGTTTTCATTATGATGCTCAGCATTACCCCTATTCATGCATTCAAAGTCTCTTATCCCTCAATATTAGCTCTGTGAGGGCTGGTGTCTTGCCTACCTCAATCATGACAGCATCTCTGGTGCCTAGACTGGAGACAGACTGTTATAGTTCAGTCATTATTTTCAAATATCTAGATTTGGGCATTAATATCATGAAAGTGAAGGCACTAAATTTAGTATGTTCAGAATCTACTCTCTTAGGTACATCCTTCAAGACAGGAAATTTATCTAATAGTTGAGAAGAGCATGCACAAAATACATTCTGTAAGCAAAAATTGTATGATATACCTACATCTGGTAGTCAGTTTTCAAGATGGTCCCCATAATTCTTGCCACCTGGTATTCTTGCCCTTGTGTAGTTCTTTTCTGCATGGAGTAGTGCTAACCTACATAACCAATAAGATATTATAGAAAGGATGTGTATGATTTCCAAGGCTAGGTTACAAAATACAGATCTATGACCACTTTGCTCCCCCTGGATTCCATGCTTTGATGGAAGCTAACTGCCACATTGAGAAGAGATCCTAGCCACTTCACAGAGGGGTCTGAGTGGTAAGGAAAGAAGGGCTTTTTCTAGTAACCAGCATCTGCTTGCCAGCCAGATGAGTAAGTTAGAGTTGGATTCTCCAGCCCCAGTCAACGCTTCAGAAACTGCAGTCCCTAGGCTCTATCTTAACTGCCACCTCATCAGATACCCTAAGCTGGAACCACCCAGCTAAGCCAGTCCTGAATCTTTATCTGTAAGTCCCGGGAAAATTTACCATGCAGCACTAGCTGACCAATACACTATTAAAACGTATCTGGAACATAGTAAGTATTATTATTAAAAAAATGGTAGCAAGCAGCAACTGCTGCATCAAATAGCAGTGACAGCAGGGTGGCTACCCAGATGAGTCTGGTGAAGAACGGGTACAAGTGTAGGAAACAAAACCTTTAAGTCTTTATAGTCAGACCTGCAAAGCAGAGACCGTGTGTGGTGGACATAAAAATCAGCTTCCATAAGTGGCTTGCAGTATGCCAAGTCAATTGAGGATAGAGGTGACAAACTGGAACTTCCACATGGTTCAATCTCTGTTAGTCAGGTAATTTCATAGGGCATGCAAACCCGGGGAGCAAATCCCAAGATAGCAGCCATTAAATTTCATTCATGGATGAGCACCTAGCAAAGCTCTGATTACAGAAGTGCATAATTAATGTGAATTACCATTGATGATCGTGGTGATAACATCTAGACTCTAAGGATTGACATTCACTTAGGCAGACTCTCATTTTAGAGAAAAGACCTGAAGGGATAGGTCTTATGACAAAGTTCAGTTTTCCTGATTTGAGTAGAGACGTTCATGGTGAAATCGTATAAGTCAGTTTCAATTTCCTCAGGTTCTGATAACTGAATCACACTTGTAAGGCAAAACAAATGGAAGACACTAAATAATAGAAAAAACATCTTCAGAAATCAGGCTTGGTTGTAATAGGAAGGATAGTTTCAATTATTCCCTCCCTTTCTTTTTCTCTAAAACACGAGCTCATTGCAAATACAGGGCAGCAAAAAGAAAAAAGAAAAAAAAAAAAAGATTTGTCATAGAGTATGGTGCTTTCATATCATGTTTAACCATGTTTCAGAAAAAAATTAAAAACTGATATTAATGAGCTTAAAAGTTAGGTCTGCAATTTCAGCCTGTATAGCTTTCACATATTTTGACTTGTACTGTGTATTTTTGAATTTCAATCTGAAACATTAAATTATATATAAATTGTGTTGGCTTTTGTACCTTTTATCATGGATGTATCTGTATTATAAAACAAAAAGATAAGTTCTCTAACACAGCAGACGTGAGCAATATCAAGGGAAAAAGTCTTCGGAATACTGCAGCATTTGTTAATAGAATCAGAGTGTTTCAACAGTTTAAAAAATCAAAGCCTGCTACTGCAATTTTGAATCACTGTGTAAACACATTGGAAGCCAGAAAACTGCAAACTGCCGAGAACAGACACATAACGTAATACTGCACTGGGAAATGGAGGCTAAACTGGTTAAGAAGCAAGAAGGGACAATGGATAATACAATATGCTACCCTCTTAACTTAATTGTCCATGAGAGTCACAACATTTCTGTGTTGCATTCCATTTGTTTCAGAACCACATTATCTCGTTTTGGTATAAGAAGCTTAGAAATTACCGCTACATAATATAGTATTCTGGATGGAGGATTAAGCATGTTACAGGTTATATTAGTTTTCTATTGCTGCATAACAAATTACTTCAAACTTAGCAGTTTAAAGCAGCACACATTTATCACCTCACAGTTCGGTGTGTCAGCAGTCTGACAGGTTTCTGCTGGATACTCTGCTCTGGGTCTCACAGAGGTGATATCAAGGTATTGGCTGGCCGTGTCCTCATCTGGAAGCTTGACCAGACAAAGATGTACTTCTAAGCTCCCTCAGCTTACTGACAGAATTCACCTTCTGGCTGATTTCTTTTTCCTTTGGTGAGCTGTTGGTTGGGGACCTCAGCACCCAGAGGTCATGCTCAGGTCTTTTTCATGTGGCCCTATTCATTATATGGATTTTTTTTTTTTTTTTTAGTAAAAGTAAAGTAGCAGGATGCATGCCTCTGCATCTTTGAGTTTCTCAGAGTTTTCTGTCTCTGACCATCAGTAGTAGCAGTTGTTCCGTCGCTAAGCCATCCAACTCTTTGTGATCCCATGGACCACAGCAGCCAGGCTTCTGTCCTTCACTATCTCCCAGAGTTTGCTCAAACTCATATCCATTTAGTCGGTGATGCTAATCCGAACATCTCACTCTCTGCCACCCTCCTCTCCTTTTGCCTTCAATCTTTCACAGCATGTGGATATTTTCCAGTGGGTTGGCTTTTTTCATCAGGTGGCCCACATGACCATTAGAGCCTCTTCCAAAGTGTTTACCTGATTATTAAAACCCACTACACTCAAGAGGAGGGGATTCCATTTTTAGGGCATGCACACCAGGGAGTGAGGTTGGGGAAGATGAGCTTCTTGGGACACTGAAAAGATGGAGGTGAAGATATTCTTCAGGGACGAGTAACACTGCTTTCTTCTCATAAAAAGGATGAAGTATGTGGGGGATTCAGATCACCTCAAGAGCTTGCCATTCCCTGAATGAGAGAATCCAAGTTGTCTGAATAGATTCTCCTGACTGATGACAAAAGGCGCATCAATGAAGAGAGGATTCGGGTCTTTCTTCAAATTTAGCAAGACCCTAATCTGCACAGAAAGGGTTCTCCAAAACTATGCACCTCAAGAGGACTCAGAGCCAAGAGAAAAGACACACTGAGGTACACTGCACCAATTCTGCTTGTCATAACCACCTTGCCAGAAGGAATGGGAACTTGGTCAGCCCTTTGATCCAGTCAACATAGTGACCTTTAATACAATAAATGTGTGGTGGGCACTGCTGTTGCTGCTGAAATAAAATGGCACTGTTGGTACTAGTTCACAGGTCACTCACAAAAGGAAAGGATGGCTCCCAATCCCTGCATATTCTACCCAGTTATGATAGGCATATTGCATTTTACCATGGAAAATGCACTATTTAAAAATAACTCTGCCTTCTATTTTCCCATTCAACTAAAAATAAAATGGACAAGGTTTACATTCATGTGAATAGAAAGGTCTTTCACTATTCTGCTTTGTATCTATAAAAGTCTGAGTCTTGTTACTCCCTTGCTCTATTGCTGCCTGAGGAGAGTAGCTTTCTAAGCAACAAAATCATAATAGGATGGATGATAAAAGTTAATGTTATTTAGTAGCTGTGTGACCTTATAATCACTTCATTTCCCCCCTCAATTTCCTCTTCTGTAAAATGGGAATAATAAGACCACCTAATATCTGCAGGTGTGACCATAGATGAGATATACACAATGACTTATAGTGAGATTAGTAATTAATTATTACAACTGCTACTGCTGCTGATACTATCAGAATAAAATTTTTATGCAATCTTTATTGATATAAAATTGTTGACAACACACACTTGACACTGAGCAGTTGGTGGTTCTTAAACTTTACAATCAGTTGGAGGGCTTAATTAAACACAGACTATGAGACCCACTTCCAAAGTTTTTGACTCAGTAAATCTGAGGTGTGGCCCTGAAAACTGACCTGACATGGTGATAATCACTGTCTATTCTGTGAAGCTTGTCACTTCACCAAGGGAATAGGAGAAAAGGTTAATCCCAGTAATCATGATATTCCACTGCACAGGTAAAGCTTTAACATGTGGTATTTTTCACATTTATGACTTTTTCTGATGGTGTATAGAAACAGTACCAGTTTTAATTAGCTGTGACATTTTAATATAATTTAATTTGGAAAACACAGAGAAGCAAATGTATTAGATCTTGAAGTCTTGCTCAAGAATAGGGAATTTTCAGACAATAGTAAATTTAGGGATCCTGGTTACCAAGAATTCACTCTGTATTATTCAATAGAGGGCAGTCTCTCAATTTTTGACAATTTGTGGTTGACAAATGGCTGTTTTCTAAAAATCCATCAATCATACAGTCTAGTAACATTCAGTGTAATCCTCACCAGGTAGCTTGGTATTAACCTTTTAGTTTACCACTTGCTACATACATACAACTTCTGAACTTTATTGATGTTAAAGCAGTCTACCTTCTTAGAAAAAGCATATCCATCACTTTGAGGGGGAAAGTCATCTCCACTCTTTGTCAATATGATTTGTGTATGACTGACCCCAGGCTCTGTTGAAGTCATGTGACTTGAGTCTGGACAATCAGTGTAATTCACTCTATAAACTACAGTAATTGGTTCAGGTTCAGGCATGTGGCCCAACTTGGCTCAGTGAGATACGACACCAGCACTTTGACTGGAATGAATTGAAACACAAGTTCTCTTGGGTTTAAGGTAATTAGGATGATAAGAATATAAATCAGGAGCTGATGATAGCTCTCTTGTATTCACACAGGAAGACCTCACTTGACACCGAGACCAACCGAGAGGATGGCAGAGGTCAGAAAGGAGTATAATTCACACTGACATTGAGCAACCAGATCCAGCTATGCCTGAAACCATGGTATCATTTATTTTCATGTATGTGAGCCAATAAATCATTTTTTCTGCTTAAGCTAGTTTAAGTCAATTTTTCTATCTGCAACTGGAAGAGTCCTGAATAATATAATTTAGAAATCGTTATTTTTTTCTATCAAATGAGTAGTTACAGTGCATAATTGGTACTATATTATAGCAGTTTAAGAAAAATCAGACACATTAGACAATCTTATCTACATTGACAGAGAAGTAAATTCAAATCAGCAATTATCCTCCTCACTTAATAAACACATAGTGTATCTCATGTCATAATGATAGACCTAATTTAAAATCTACCCCAAATCTCTTTACTACTCAAAGACTGTTGGTCTTTCTGTGTAAATATGTGGTTTAAAAATAATACATAGAACAAAGAATGACAGTAGTTAAAATCATTCGTTTCCCTGTGACATGTGGAATAATAAATTTTGGACCCTGTCCTTAATTATATTGTTTCTTTGTCAGAGTGACTGCAAAGGATTCTAGAGTGTTGTAACTTCAGAATGCTTTTGCATATTTCCTGAAAGTGCAGTTCAGCTGAAGAGAAAATGTGTGCATTACCTGTTTTTTACTTTTTCCATGTTAGCGTTTTCCTACCTAATATATTTTCTTATATTTAATGTGAGGAGGATCAATTTTATGACTAATTCTTCTTTTCCTTCATCTATTCTTTTTTTTTATGTTCATCAGTTCTTATATGAAGAATCATTTTGGTTTTCTGGTATACTGCTTATAATCACTTATGCTACTTGCAATCTATTTCTGTGGAAAGTCACAGCAATTATAAACATATTCAGTGGTCTGAAGAAAAGATAACCTAGAGATTATTTCCCATCTTTAAATTCACCTTTGCCTGATGATAGCAACTTGTTGCTGTTGTTCATTTGCTAAGTTGTGTCCCACTCTTTGTGACCCCATGGACTGCAGCACACCAGTCTTCCCTGTCCTTCACCCTCTCCCAGAATTTGCTCAGGCTCATGCCCACTGAGTCAGTGATGCTATCTAATCATCTTGTCCTCTATTGCCCCCTTTTCCTCCTCTACTCAGTCTTTCTCAGCATCAGTGTCTTTTCCAGTGAATCCACTCTTTACATCAGGTGACCAAAGTATTGGAGCTTCAGCTTCAGAATCAGTCCTTTCAGTGAATATTCAGGGTTGATTTCCTTTAGGATTGACTGGTTTGATTTCCTAGCTGTTCAAGAGACTTTCAAAAGTCTTCTTCAGCACCACAGTTTGTAAGCATCAGTTCTTCTGCACTCAGCCTTCTTTAAGGTCCAACTCTCAAATCCATATATGACTACTGGAAAACCATAGCTTCGACTATATGGGCAAAAGTGATGTCTCTGCTTTTTAATATGCTGTCTAGGTTTGTCATAGCTTTCCAAGGATTAAGCGTCTTTACTTTTCATGGCTATAGTCACTGTTCACAGTGATTTTGGAGCCCAGGAAAATTAAATCCGTCACTGTTTTTACTTCCCCCCTTCCATTTGCCATGCAGTGATAAATATCAACAGTTTACAGATGAAGAAAGTGACATTCAGAGGTGATGTGCCTTGCCCAGAGTCACAACGTCCTGATGGGCTCCCGTCCTTATTTTCTTTTCCATTCCCCAAACTCCCTCATAGTCATTTGCTTTAAGGACAAAGTCTAGAATATTACCATGGATACTGGCTGGACAACACAGACTGTGAAGAGGGGCTGTGAAATGAACACAGCCAGAGCCTCGTTCCTTGCAATGATTTCCATTGGGTTTATCGACTAAGAGTTTCAGCTCATAAAGCACAAACCCTTGCTATTGAACTGATTTAAATCATCTCAGGAAGAGTGTGATGTCTAAAAACCACCCATACCTTATAGAATAAGTTAAAAGAAATCCTCCCACATATAATCCTTGCACTGCAGTGCTATTAAGTCATGGTTCATTTTCTTGGGCTTACCCAGGTTATGGAACTTCAACTCATTATATACAAGGTCAGTTTTATACTGTATGTGGAACTGCAATTTGGCCAGTCTACTTTATAATTCTGTAATAAGATATGATATACTAAATGGGAATAGTTATGCTTCAAGTGAAAGGAAAAAAGGGAAGCGGGTTTATAGGGCACCTGGGAGGCCAAATAGTGCAATGGGCATAGGCTCGAGACTAGGAAACTCTAGCTCTTAGTTGTCTCATAGATTAGTCATTAGCTTACCAGATGACCTTGAGCAAACCACTTCAGCCTTGACAATTTCAGTTTGCTCATAAGGGAGGTGCAAAAGTTTACCATCAAAAATCAATTCAAACTCTACACAGGAAGCTTGTTAGCGGGAATATGGTGGGCATCTGGACGTCTGTGGTTGTTGCTGTTACTGTGTCCTTACTTTGGGGATCTACCTCTTTTCTTTTTTTAAAAAAATTTTTTTAATTGGAGGATAATTGCTTTACAATGCTGTGTTGGTTTCTGTTGTACAATGCTGTGAATCAGGCGTAAGTATATGTGTGTTCCCTCCCTCTTGAAACTCCCTCCCCTACCCCGTTCTTCCTTCCAGGTTGTCACAGCACACTGGGTTGAGCTTCTTGTGTTATACAGCAACTTCCCATTAGCTATCTATTTTACATATATATATATATCTCAGTGCTACTCTCTCATTCCGCAGGCGTCCCATGGGCTGCTAGTCCCAATTATACCTTCCCTGCCCCAGGGATGATATATGATTCAGGCTGATCTATCAAAGTTTTCCTGCCTCCCTTCCTCTGGCCACAGTTATTGGTTCAGCGGTGAGCAATGTCACAAATGAAGGTCAGTCTACAGGTCTATGGGATGACGGACTAGACTAATTTTTCTGGGTCACTAACTCTAAAGCCAATGTAAGTATGGACCTTCTCATCACCATCTTTGCTACTAGGTCAGGAAATTCTGTCCAATAACTAAACCCAAACCAAAGGAAAGCAGAAATTTCTTAAAAAATGGAAGAGAGAGTCAGAATCCAGTTTACATCATTAGGACCTCTGGATCCAGCTATACCTGAGGTCAATTCTCCTCCTCCAGACTTCCCAAAACATAAGCTCCTCTTCCTCACTTAAGATAATTTGAAGTGAGGCTTGGTCACTTGCTCCTGATCGAGTTCTAATTGGTACATTCAGAAATGATGTTATTTACTCTCTACAACTGAGTTCAACACTCCAGTGAAATAGTCGCCCATCAAATATATGTTGATACACTAAAAGAATTAACATGTGCTATGAATGATTCTATGGTTCTAAGAAATATATATATGTCCAATATTTAAATCTACATATTAAGTGAAACATCATGATTTTCATTTTAAAAGATTAACTACAGTTCATTCACCCATTTACTGAGTACTGAACAACTTCTACATGCTGTCTTGAGGATGCAATGCTGAACAAAACAGACAATCTCTATATCTATTGAGCTAACATTCTAGCAGGACCAGAGTCATATTTAAGTATATACAATATGCATCTCAGAACCACCCAATCCATCTATCTGTACTCAGGAACAATTAAATACAGAATGCAAATAACACTCTAAGACTTATAGATCTCAGCTTTGAAATGCTTTTCTTTCATCAGTGAATTTGGAACCCAGTTAGCCACCCAAGCCTAAGGCCACAATATTTGTTATGTTTTTAAACAAAGAGTCCCTGCTTGCTGTTTTGACAAAGATCTATTCATGCCTTGTCTGATTGCACATTTCTGTAGGATAATCTTGAGTATTCCCTGTCAACAAAGTTAGATTTAATACAACTACCCTGCCAAAAACAACAAAATTGACCTTTCCTTCTTAATAATTAGATGTTGCTGCTGATATGGAGATACTGTGGTCCTAAATTTCAACTGGTGTCCATTGCAAGTCACAAGTATTCCATTTCCTGAGCCCCAGAGGAGCTTGTTCTGATTAAACTGTTATCAGACCTACCAAGTAAAAATCAAGTAATTCCAAAAGATAGCCCTGATCTGATAAAGGCATATACTGCAAACCCTACACTTTCAATTCTCTTACACATTCAGTTTCACCATTTTATTGTTAAGAAAAGCAAGACAGCAAGCATGCTGGGGAAGACATGTTTTAGCCGAGCATAAATGTTCTATTTATGGGCTAGAAAATCTTTCATACACGATGCTGGCAAATCATCCTAAATAAACCAGTGTGTTGGCAACACCTTACATAGTAAATTATGACACATTTTCTTCAGTTGGTGGCTATATATACATTCACCAATTACTGCTGGGATATAAAGCATGATTTTAGGCTTTGAGGAAGACAGAGGAGTGGCACATGTTGAAGCTGTGATAGGCTATCTCACATCCTGAGCATTCCCTATGCTCTTGTACAGCAGTGATTTTCTGCCTTTTCTCCTGGGGATGGAATACCTTTTCCTTCCCTGATCCATTCCATGCAGTTGGCTGGGACTATCTCAACCTCCTCCAGTCAGACGGATGGTTCTGTGGTTGGCCCTGATGAAATGATCATCCTTGTGGCCAACGCGATTGGCTCAGTTGTTGGTGAATGCCTTGTAAGTTCTTAGAACTGTTCTGCAAAGGTTATAGGGCATTAGTCCTCACCAGGGACCCACTGCCCACTAGGTTGAGAGATTCAGTTTATGAGATGGCCAAGGACATGGAACACTGCCAACAGTAGTCTAAGACCCTGGTTCCAATTAAAAATAAAGTAATGGTGTTACTGGTAAAGAACCCGCCCGCCAATGCGGGAGATGTAACAGACGTAGGTTCAATCCCTGGGTTGGGAAGATCCCCTGGAGGAGGAAATAATAACCCACTCCAGTATTCTTGCCTGAAGAATCCCATGGACAGAGGAGCCTGGTGGACTACAGTCCACAGGGCCACAGAGAGTTGGACATGCAGCATACAACACAGAAAAGCAGAAAGAGGAGGAGAAATGAGAGAGAAATATCACAATATCATTTTTGCATCCCATATGCAATTACATGTTGGTTCTTTGAAAATTTCCAAAGCAATAATCCTCCCTTCATTTTTCCCAAGGCTATGGTTTTTCCAGCGGTCATGTATGGATGTGAGAGTTGGACTATAAAGAAAGCTGAATGCCAAAGAGTTGATGCTTTTGAACTGTGGTGTTGGAGAAGACTCTTGAGAGTCCCTTGGACTGCAAGGAGATCCAACCAGTCCATTGTAAAGGAGATCAGTCCTAGGTGTTCATTGGAAGGACTGATGCTGAAGCTGAAACTCCAATACTTTGGCTACCTGATGCAAAGAGCTGACTCATTTGAAAAGACCCTGATGCTGGGAAAGATTGAGGGCAGGAGGAGAAGGGGATGACAGAGGATGAGATGGTTGGATGACATCACTGACTCAATGGACATGGGTTTGGGTGAACTCCGGGAGTTGGTGATGGACACAGAGGCCTGGCATGCTGTGGTTCATGGGGTTGCAAAGAGTCGGACATGACTGAGCAACTGAGCTGAACTGAACTGGAACTTGATTTCCTCAGCCAAAAGAATGCTGAATGCACACTGGCAAACAGGTGAGCCAGACAGATATAGACCCCACATAAGTATCATCCAAAATGATGGACTGATTTATGGATTGACCAGTAGATTCATTCATCCATTCAAACATTCCCTGATCACCCATCATGTTCCAGGTGCTGGGGAAAATCTTTACTTACAAAGATGAGAGAGACACAGGGCCGTTAGGGGTTCACTGTGGAGCAGGAAAGGTGTTTTAATATAATGTGATGACAGCTTTAACTGCAGTGTGCAGAGTACCTTGAGGATTTGGGGTCTGATGAATTTGTTCCTGGAGACTGAGAATGCCTCTTGGAGGACAGGAGGACAGCTCAACCAATTAAACACAGGCTATCCATTGATGTGAGAATATTATTACCACACAACTCTTTGAAGGCTTAGGGGTAGGTAACAAGTTATGTAGAACAGAGTAATGTGTGGGTTCAGTGGGAAGTTGCCTACACACAGAAGGGAAGGGAAGAACCAGGTCTCTGATTCCTGAGCAGCTTCCACCCTACCCTTGTTCAAGGATCACTTTTCCCCCTAAACCCTCAGCTCTGTGATATATGACCCACATTCTAAGAACCCTGTTGCCTCTGAAATTCTATGCATTTCTGATGCTATTTGAACCATAAGAAGAGAGAAATATTTTTCTATCTGTGAGTGGCCAGGTGACATGGGCACAGGTCATCTTCACAGCAGTAGATTCCATCTATCATCAAGTATTGAAGCCTACTGTTCCAGAATCAGTGCTAGGAGCTAAAAGGGATACACTAACAACTAAGACATGAATTTGCATGGAGAGACAGAGGGAAAATAATTAAATATTATATGGTGGTGATCCTAGTGAAAAGTAGAAATCTCTATGGCTGACATGACCCAACACAACTTTATCATCTTTGGCATAGTTTAGAGTAGGGTTTCTCAACCTCTGTGCTATTGACATCTTGGGCCAGATAATTTTTGCTTTGTGAGGCCATCTTAGGCACTATAGAATCTTAAACACCATCCCCAACCTCTAAACACTAGATACCAGTAGCTTTTTCAGCTATGACAAAAATGCCTCCAGATGTCATATGTCCATCCCCTGGGAAGTCCAAGCACTCCTGCCTTGAGAACCATTGGCCTAGAGGTACTGATGCTTAGAAATGGAAAGGTCATAATAAGAAATTTCAGCTAAGACTTGGGCATAAACATCTACATAGAAATCCTCAAACTCTCATTATCAGACTAGGGTATTGATAAGCCCAGGAGTTTACGACAGTATACTGGGGGTAGCGGGAGTGGATGGGAACAGGAAGCCTTATATTATAACTTCCTAGGACCTGAACTCTCCATTTGAGGATTTAAAAGTTAAGCAACCTAGATAGTAATTCTGAGTGTACTTATTTATATTTAAGTAAATGCACATATATTATGGCATAAACTCTAATTTAGTTGAAGCCTGAAAGAACATTTCGAAATGTCATGGACTATTTCTGACTATATTCCCAACTCCTTCAAACACACACTTACCCTCCTCTGCCATCAAGAGAAGCACAGTGAGGACCCAGACATAGATGAACACAGAGGGGACACACCCAGTTTGAACAGATTTATAGGAAATTAAGTGGCTGTACTTAAAGAATGACTATAAAAGCTATGGTTCTTCCAGTAGTCATGTATGGATGTGAGAGTTGGATTATAAAGAAAGCTGAGCATCAAAGAGTTGATGCTTTTGGACTGTGGTGTTGGAGAAGACTCTTGAGAGTCCCTTGGACTGCAAGGAGGTCCAACCAGTCCATCCTAAAGGAGATCAGTCCTGAATATTCATCGGAAGGACTGTTACTGAATCTGAAACTACAATACTTTGGCCACCTGATGGGAAGAGGCTGACTTATTGGAAAAGACCCTGAGGCTGGAAAAGACTGAATGTGGGAAGAGAAGGGGATGACAGAGGATGACACGGTTGGATGGCATGACTGACTCAGTGGACATGAGTTTGAGCAAACTGGAAGATAGACAGCAAAGCCTGGTGTGCTGCAGTCCATGGGGTCTGTCCACAAACAGCTGGACGTGATTGAGTGACTAAACAATAACAACAATCAGAGAAAAACCTAGGAGAAGACAACTACCACTGATTGAGGATGATGAGGAGAAAGATGATAGCAAAGCCTCGCCTGTAATAAATACTTCCCTATACACCAGTCTCTATGCTATATGCACTTTACAAACAAAACCTTACACCAACCCAAGGGGACAGCTGCTGGTGCCACTGCCATTTTAAGGAGACAAAACTAAGCTTTCATACATTGAAGTGTGTGTCCTAGAGCTACCATTTGGCTTATAACAACAGAAATTTATTTTCTCATAGCTCTGGAGACTAGAAGTCTGAAACCAAGCTGTTGGTAGAGCCATGCACCCTACAATACCTAGAGCAACATTTTTTCATACACACACACACACACACACACACACACGTGTGTGTGCGCTAAGTCGCTTCAGTTATGTCTGACTCTTTGTGGCCCTATGGACTAGTCTGCTAGGCTCCCCTATCCATGGGATTCTTCAGGCAAGAGTGCTGGAGTGGGTTGCCCCGTGCCGTCCTCCGGGGGAACTTCCTGACCCAGGGATCAAACCCATGTCTCATGTCTCCTGCACTGGCAGGTGGGTTCTTCACCACCAGCAACACCTGGGAACCCTCTCTCTCCCTCTCTCTCTCTCTCTATATATATATAGAGAGAGACACACACACAGGCCTTCCCTGGTGGCTCAGATGGTGAAGAATCTGCTTGTAATGCAGGAGACCAGGGTTCAGTCCCTAGGTTGGAATGATGCCCTGGAGAAGGACATGGCTATTCACTCCAGGACTCTTGCCTGGAGAATTCCATGGACAGAGACTGGCAGGTTATAGTCCATGGGATTACAAAGACTCAGGCATGACTGAGTGACTTTGTCATATGACATGGTAATAATGAGTCCCTTTATTGAAAGCAGAGTATGCATCTCTGTTCTAATGACTTTCAGCTTGGCCATTTTACATACGTTGACCAGTGGGCAGAAGTGGGCATGGGTTTAAGCCATAATCTTACGATGTATTGCAAGATTCCACTAACCCTGTTGAGATTCAGCCCTTTGCCAAGGGAAGAACATACCCCAAATAGACATTAATCTTCCCTGAGTCTCAGAACAGCAAACCCTTGAGCCTGTAAAGAAATGTTTACAGTTGTCAGCAACTAGGATTCAGAGGATTGCTTGCTACATAGCATTAGAGCAACAGAAACCTGACTAAAACAGCCAGCATCTAAGATAGATACAGAGGAGAACTGTTCTTTTTTTCTTTCCCAAATTAGTTTTAAAGCCTAAGTAACTTGAGAAACTTGGGGAAAACAAAATTTCTGTCAACAAAATCATGTTTTCCTATTGACTCACAATCATTTCAGAGATGTTTTTGCCTGGGGAAAAAATGTCTTCGAAATAACAATGAAAGCTATACTCTCAAGAATGCAGCAGACTTCAGAACTCTGCCTAACTCGTTGCCCTTAACAGTGCACAGGGGGAAAAAAAAGAGTGAGTATCAAAACTTGTCAAGGGAAGAAGGCTCACTGGAAGAACACATAGTATAGCCTTTTCGTTTTCTTGTTTAAGTTTCAAAGGAAAGTTTTGGGGGGCAAGTTTTCTCTGTGTAAACTCTATTTAACTTCTTGGTTTCTTTCTTGACACTTTTGGCAAAAATGTTGAAGCTAGAGCACAGTGTCTCATTATTTCTTCAAATTAAAAAGAAATTCTAGATACAAAGGTTAATAAACATTTGCTGATAGACAAGTACCTAAAATTAAAATGAGGTATCTCTCTCCTGCGCATGCATGCTAAGTCACTTCAGTTTTGTCTGACTCTTTGTGACCCCGTGGATTGTAGCCCACCGGGTTCCTCTGACATGGGATTCTCCAGGCAAGAATACTGGAGTGGGTTGCCATGCCCTCCCCCAGGGGATCTTCTGACCCAGGGATTGAACCTGCGTCTCTTTTGTCTCCTGCATTGGCTGGTGGTTTCTTTACCAGGAGCACCGGCTGGGAAGCCCATCTCTTTCCTACCAGATCCCATTCCTCAAGGGCCATAGTTAATAGCATGATGCGCAAAAGTAAGACTTTTCCAAATCTCCTGTTATTCTGACATTCTCTGCCCCCAGAGAACAAGCTGCAGTAAGTTTAAGAAGCCCTGAGTGATTTTCGCTGCCCACCATGTGGACACCAGGATACTCTACTGTATGTCACTCTATTTGCTTTTCAGCCACCATGGACTTCCTTATGCACGCTTCCATGCCCTGTTCTTTCTGCTGGATTATTAACCGTAGGTCCCTCCATGCCCCGACTTAACTCATAGTGGAGTTTCAGGTCTCAGGCGGCCCATCACGCCCTCCAAAACCAGGTCTTTCACTTGCTTGGCCTAAATAAGGCCCCTTGTTATGAGCTTTCAGAGGGTCCTTTACCTTCTTAATAAATCCCTCATTCCAATTTTAATCTCATTTGTTTACTTTTTTCCAGCTTTATTGAGGTATAATTGACAAATGAAACTGTGATGTATTTGAATGTACAATATGATTTGATATGTATACATCATGAAATGATTTCCACAATCAAATTAATTTATTTATATATCACCTCACTGTTACATTTTTTAATAAGAGAGTTTAAGATCTACTTTTACAAAATTTTATATATATATATATAGTATATAATACAGTTATTAGCTATAGTCACCATGCTATATACTGCTGTTGCTGCTGCTAAGTTGCTTCAGTATTGTCTGAATCTGTGCAACCCCATAGATGGCAGCCCACAAAGCTCCCCTGTCCCTGAGATTCTCCAGGCAAGAACACTGGAGTGGGGTATGCTACATACAAGACCCTCAGGATTACTCATAACTGAAGGTTATTAGTTTAATTTTAATTATAGTAATCCCTATGGGAACAGAAGCCATGCTGCTTATTCCCTTATAATTCCTGAGTCTGGCACATAGTAGTCACTCAGTATATGACTATTGTGCCAGAGTGAACATAAACCTCGTAGCTCAGAAGACAGATACTTAGGAATTAAAGCTAGGGATACATTTAGGCAGGGTTTTGGGAAGGAAAGTGGAACCAATACAAAAGTAGAGAAACAGAATAAAAAAGGAAGCAATACAGGGACAATGAGAATTCACCTAAGAATGACTGAGTCAATGAAAGTGAGAAATTGTGACACTGTGGAGATGACCAAACACCACCAGATCATGCTGTATGATGACTACATCAGTCAGGTCTCCTAAATTGCCCATAGTGAAAACCAAGTGCCCATTTCCTCGTACCTTACGGATCCGTAGTGTTGGCTCCGAATCTACATGACATAAAGCTTATCTGTCATGTTGGGACCTTAAGTCAAGTAATGGCCCTGTGTAATGAGTCCTCTCTCCCCCTCCTTGATTTCTACTGTTTTTGCTGTAATAAAACATTCTGTGATGACAACAAAATTAAGCAGAGCTGATGAGTAAAGTCCAACTTACTAGTATTGAACTTGACCTATCTACAAGCACTTCCTTAGACATTCTACTCCATCAGTTCTACAAGTAACTACACTAAAACGGAAGCGATCAAGATACCAAAAAGGCAAAAATAATCGGATTCAACTTCAACATAGCACCTTTAGTGTACCACAAGATTCAGCTTCAATTTACCAGTAAAAATGATTCACTTTGACTGTAGTCAAGGTTTTGTACTGTTTGAGCAGGTTTAATAAATGCTTCCATGATGATATCCCTATGTGTCTTGTGGGAAACTCTTTTAAACTCTAAATTGATGATACATGCTGCTGTGAGCACACACTCAGCTCTTTGCCTTGTTATTCGGGATTTCATAGGAGGGACATTAGAAGAGAAAGTACACCATACAGACAAAATGTATTACAATGTATTTGCCACTAAATAAAAAAAAAACAAAACAACAAGATAGACATACTGTAGACTCATCATAGAACAGCATTTACTGCTCCCTTTTCTAAGGGTCATTTGAAGATCACTCACTGGGCTTTGCTTTAGGGCATGTTTGAAGTCTCCATCTTAGACTAGCTGAATTTGAATCTTTGAATTCAACCAGCTATGTAGGCGAGTTTTTAAGATCTCTAAAATAACAATTCCACAACATACTTAGTAACTGAAACTGGTAGGATGTCAGTGTGAAGTGGAGGCATTTGTGAAAATTGTGTCTTAGTATAGATACTTTATGTCACTCATACTCTGGCTTCACTAGAAGTTCATATTACTTGGAAGAAACACCAGATATATATTAAATCAGAAATAAATGAAGAAGTCATACTTTTCTGGTTCATACAGATATACTTAAAATATTAAGAGCCCATGTGGTGAGCTACTCAATTCTCACAAAATCCTCTCAACACACGTACCGTTATTTATTAGGGTAAGGCTGTGATACGCAAACCTAATGTACAGCAGAATCACATAAGTATCCACTAAAAATGCAAAGGCTCCTATTGACAAAGAACAAAAACAGGAAGACTGGAGCACAGCCTAGTTTTTTCATGTTTTACTCATGTCTCAAATGACCTTGAGGCAGGTGGTCTGAAGAACATACTGTGAGAAACACAGACTCTGTAAGAGGGCACTCTTCCTACCTCAATATTTTCTCTTCAGAAAACAAAACTCATAGAAATCAAACAGATGTGTGGAAGCACCTTCAGGAAATATTTGGAAATGTTTTCCTAAAGGCATGCTGGTATCACCTACAGCTTATCCAAAACTGTAGCCAGCCTTTTTGTATCAAAAAGACAGCCAGGCTATAATGTAGAAAATGCCAGATAAGCTGTGATCTAATTAATCATTTCTTTCACTGCAGGATAATATAGCCACAAAAGAAGCTTTTGGTGACTGAGAATGAACACTGAAGGGAAAAAAAAGAATAACAAAATGTTAGAATTCGTTAGTATCTCTTTCTGACACTATTCATAGCAGAGAGCGGGCTGATTCCACATGACTAATAGTAGCTTTTCTGACAGAATCTCCTTCAAGTGGAGAAAGACAATTCGTGTAGCCACTGTAGCTTGATATAAGTATCTGTGAAGTTCACTAGCTTCTTTCGTTCTAATCCATCCTCTTCAAAGCCATCTTCTCTATAACTGGGTCTCCAAAGTTCACTCACCTGCCAGGAGAAATTCCCTGGTGCCGATGACTAATAGTGGCAATGTGCCAATAAGAATTACAAGAGACAAAATCAATACTAAAGGCAGCTCCCTTCGTGCTGGGACTGTATCCTGCGTTATCTTATTTCATATTCAAGGCATTTCTATGAGGGAGGTATAATTATTATCCTGAAGATAAAGTTGAAGAAACTGAGGCTCAGAAAGATTAAATAATTTAAAGGAAGGTCACATTTAATTAGGTGGAGCCAGTGATTCAGGCTATTTTTATTTGAATGTAGGATATACCTTGTATAATTCTTAATTTGTTCTCCCTTCTTTAATAGAGTACCAGTCATTGACCCATTTTGGGAACTTCTAAAGGGCTAGTTCTAGAACTGTGAAACTTTCACTTAGGCCATAAAATCAGGGTATTGGGTACAGCTTTGAGTGAACAGCTACGTTTGACAAATGAACTGAACTGGGTTGCCGATCCAAGAGCTGATATTTAAATTGGGAATACACAGCCAGGAATTTATGAAACAGATAATAAACACAAGGGAAGAGTTGAATGTTATTAAAAATCAATATGAAGCAACATTTAAAACAAACGTTGCTCTCTGGGGCTAGATTCCATATATCAGACAACTGGCATGTGGGTATGTTGAAGTTAAAGAGTTCTAGGATGGGACACGTATGCAAGAATATCATTCATTCTTTCTTTCACAGAGCAAACATTTACTGAGTACTTAGCATGTGACTAGCCATTGACGATATAAAGATGAATTGGATGTAGACTGCATCTTCTTAAAATTTTATCCTCCAAATAAAATAGCTAATTGAAAAAACTTTCTATTATTTTGCATTCCAAGATTTTAGATCATTTTACAAAGGATTTTGGTGTAAATCAGCCCCTAAATACATAATCACTAGTGGCAATCCAACAAGAGAGTGATTATCTAAACCTGACAACTACAGCCAGGATCTATGAAGACTTGAGCATGGTCACTAACCCCTACCCCCCAGTCGCATAGCATGTACTGGTTTCAATCCATTAATGAAACAGAAATGGCAGGCCACAAAAAAAAGAATGACTAAAATTATCTTGAACAATAAAAATTAACCAGAAGAAGCATCACACAAGATGTTGGTCAATGTCAAAAAGTCATCTCTCCCTACCCATCTAGGGTTTTGTCCTCAGTGCAAAAGAATGTGGAATCTAATTCAGAGTTAAGAAAACCTACTATCCTTTCTTTCTAAACTGCTTAATGGAAACACAAAGACTACTTTGCAAGAGCCAGGTTCTTTTTTATGAACATTAACTAATATAAGGGCTACTAGTTTCAAAAGGCTATATGGAAAAATATTTAGAAAGACTGCTTCAAAACAAAACAAAAAAATTAAAACAGGAAGAATGGGTGTAAGGGAAAATAGTTTATTTCAATATTCTTTTTTGCAGTCAAATAGCCATTTAAAAAATTAATCTAGTAAGTGATATGAGGAACCAACATTGTAAACTTGCTCTTACCAATGTCCAAAAAAGTTAGGTAGCATGGAATTTAGTTTATCTTAACTCAAGATTTCCTGTACAGGATGCAAAAAATACTGGGGAATTTGAAGGTATTAAAGTTAAAAAAGAATCCCATTTATTTTCAAAGCAAGCAAGCAAATACCCTTAAGACAATGAAAAGATAATCCACAGAATAGAATATGCAACACAGATAAGAAAGGTCTTACACTCAGAATATAAAAGAATTTCTAAAAATCAGTAAAACAAAACTAGACAATCCAGTATAAAATGGGCAAGAAATTTAAACAGTGATCTCACAGAATATTCCAATGGGCAATAGGTCAATCAACAAACACTCAACTTCATTAGTAATTAATAAAATGCAAATTAAAGCCAAAATACCACCTCAAATACTCCCTAAAATGGCAAAAATTAGAAAGACAAATAGAACCAAGTGCTGACATGGGTTTTAAAGAGAGAAGAATTATCATACATCGCTTCTAGCATAAGTATAAACTTGCAGAGCATGTTGAAAAACTGCTTGCCATTTCCTACTAAAGATAAACAAATGATTATTGTATATAATGACCTCAAATTCCACCCCTAAGTATATATCCAATAAAAATGCATGCTTCCTATATACACACAATAAAGTTCACAGGACAGTTATTTGTAATAGCCCCAGACTGAAATTCAATATTACAGAGGATATCTAGAAACTGTCATGTAATCATACCACCCAGTGATAAACTACATCATTCAAGATAATCAATTTCACAAAACTTTTGCTGAACAAATGGAGCCACAATGTATTAGCCCATCATATGAAGTTCAAAAATGATTTGAAGGGTTAAAAGTTATGATAATACCTTTGGCTGGGGGTGATCAAGGAGGGCACGAGAGAAGTTTCTAAGTCGCTGATAATGTTCTATTGCTAGATCTATGTGTTTCCCTTGTGATAGCTCATTAAACAGTATATTTATGATTTGTACCCTTTGTGTTTATACTTCCATAAACTAAAATTTTAAAGATACCTTGAGAGGCTGCTTATACAGAGAAAATAATGTCAAATTATATGGGCAGGAAAAAAAATGGCAATGCTCATGTTTTATTCTTTATCCATACCAAATAATGATAGGCAAAATTGACTTAGTGTAGAACTTATAGCTTAATTTTTTTCAAACATACTCCAAATTTCCATGAAAGTTTGGCCTGAAACAAAGAGTGCAGACTTAAAGGTGGGATGCAGAGTTAGGGAACTAGCTTGGCTCACTGCCTTCACAAGTTTTACACGTTTTCAAAGATCTTCTTATCAGTCACAGAGGGAAGGAGGACAGAGGATTTTTAGAAGGGTACTTTATGGGTGAGGACTACCAGTAAGTTTGGAAAGGAGGAAATCAATGTGTCATTTCCAAAAGCTTGAGCTTTCTTGGCAGCCAAAAGAAATTCAGTACATCCTGAGCACTTAGTGAAGACTCTGGCACACACTAGTCCTTGATGAATGAATTAGAGACAAGGAGAAAGGCAGAGAGGGAAGCTGGAGAAAGGGAAGGGAAAAAGACATGCAGATAGAGTAAGAAAAGAAGAAAGGAAATAGACCAGGGACGTTAGACACCCAGATGCAGGAGGAAGGTGAAGAGGCGGCAAAGATGACTGCAGTAGAATCAATGATGACTTCCATTTCCAGGTGGGGATAAACAAAGATTCTTTCCTGCAGTGGACATCTGACCCGCAGTCCACTGTGTTAACACAGAAGCCGAGCTGTGTTGGTAAACCTGGGTAAGGAGATAGCAGAGCCCTGTTTCCTTAGTAATTGATGCCAGAGACTGCTTAGAAGCATATTTTAAATACAGAAATATCAATGCACCGACAATTCAAAAACATATTTTCTTTCAGTATGAGAAGCCTTAAAATGCATGTGTTTAGAGGCCACTAATCAACATTCAGAAAACGAAGATCATGGCATCCAGTCCCATCACTTCATGGGAAATAGATGGGGAAACAGTGGAAACAGTGTCAGACTTTATTTTGGGGGGCTCCAAAATCACTGCAGATGGTGATTGCAGCCATGAAATTAAAAGACGCTTACTCCTGGGAAGAAAAGTTATGATCAAACTAGATAGCATATTCAAAAGCAGAGACATTACTTTGCCAACTAAGGTCCGTCTCGTCAAGGCTATTGTTTTTCCAGTAGTCATGTATGGATGTGAGAGTTGGACTGTGAAGAAGGCTGAGCACCGAAGAATTGATGCTTTTGAACTGCGGTGTTGGAGAAGACTCTTGAGAGTCCCTTGGACTGCAAGGAGATCCAACCAGTCCATTCTGAAGGAGATCAGCCCTGGGATTTCTTTGGAAGGAATGATGCTGAAGCTGAAACTCCAATACTTTGGCCACCTCATGTGAAGAGTTGACTCATTGGAAAAGACTTTGATGCTGGGAGGGATTGGGGGCAGGAGGAGAAGGGGACAACAGCGGATGAGATGGCTGGATGGCATCATTGACTCGATGGACCTGAGTCGGAGTGAACTCCGGGAGTTGGTGATGGACAGGGAGGCCTGGTGTGCTGCGATTCATGGGGTTGCAAAGAGTCGGACATGACTGAGCGACTGAACTGAAAAGCCACAATGAATGTGACCACTTACTAACATCTATTTATTGAACACCACTATATGCCCATCTCTGTGTAAGTGATGAGGGGAAAAACAGTGAAAGAAAAACATCTTAGTAAAATGAATTTTACTCAGTGACCTATTATTATTATTATTAGAAGGGGCTACATTACACTTTAGAGCAGGAAATCACACTTGAATGCTGAAAACAGCAGAATTCAAAGCCATTTCAACTTGCTTCTCTGGCTTCAGGCAGTTCTGGGTACTTCCTTGGAAGAGTTTATTGTCTTTAAGACAAAATTTTAAACCTACAGGATTTATAATTATTCCCCAATAGTGAGAAATGTATTATGGAAGACCTTCAAGCTAACAGTAGACAGTCCTCTAAGGGTGGGAGGTGGCACATGATGAAGGCACTAAGTATTTATGAATTCACAATAAGAAGGCAGTTTGGTTTTTAACTTCCTTTCCAGGGAGGAAGTCTCATGTTGGTGCTGGGGTAACTTTACCTCCTTCCTAACACTTGCTCCTTTTTTGACAAAGAGCAGGCTCTATGCTCGTCATCTCCCATCGGCAACAATGCTGAGTTACGATTTAACAACTGTTTGGTTTCAGCTTCATTTTAAAAAGTGACCTGTTTACGTGAGAAGAAACTGGTGTCATACATACATGGTGATGTGACACTTTCTTTCCTTCAGAATAAATTTGTTTAAGAAGTAAATTAATGTACAGCAATGTATTAAGGAAATGTACAAGCGGGAACTCTGGTGGACAAAACCATGAAAATGATATGATAGTATCAAACACTAGTGAACTGAAGTCTATAATATCCTGTAGTTTTCACTCCTGCCTACCCCCTCTCAAGCCCCAAACTTTACTCACTCCCTTTTCCTACTATTAAGTCTTTCCATCTTTCAAATCTACTCTGTTTTATCGACGCTGGTCCGGTCCACAAATACGGTTTTCTCTATTTGGGAAAGTCCCTTCTTTTTCTCTTTCCCTCTTTCCCTTCTCTTGACTGACTCTTACTCATCCTTAAAGGGACCTTGAATGCCATCCTCAGGGCTGTCTTTTCTGCTGTCCCGACAGGGATTAGTCCAAGTGCGTGCTTACCGCATGTTCAGATGTCTGTCTTCCCTAAGATTTTCATGGGAACAGGGACTTTGAGACAGCTCTCTGGGGAGAGTAAGTCACAAAGCAGAGTTAAATATTTATCAATCTAAACTGAAAGGGAAAAACATCATCCCAAGCAAGAAACAGAATTTATATCAAAAGTTGTTCAAGCAAAGCATATACAATGATTTCCTGGGTGTCTGTGTAGAATACCCTTTTCAAGGCTTCAGCCCCTGTGAACCTGCTTCACAACATTATGTTCAGGAACCAATGTATTAATATCTCAGAAGTGAAATAGTGGTCCACAGGCCACTGTGAGAGATCTATACATATCACAGTCAACACCCATACTTTGGACTTGAAATCTTTCTTTTCCTGGAGCAGTTCCACAAGAATGAGTAGTTAATCTTTGCTCATTTGCCCAAACCTAATATTTATTCAACATCTGCTTTGCTAGCAAATGGGAGCTTCTCTGTTCCCAGTATACACTGGAGCTCATCAGTAGACCTAATTTAGGAATACAAGAAAAGACACCCTGTAGCATTTTGGATTATTTTCTTGAGCTAAAGTTCAATGTTTATACTTATGAAAGATAAAACTCTCATTCTGTTTTTCTTACACACATACACACACACAGAGCTTATCATCTTAAATGTGAAAAAAATATGTTGGTATACCTTCTAGCCATGGTGTTTTCAAAATATGAACTGTAATAATTTTCTAAGCCGGCAGCCCTGCAAAGCCCATTGAATCTGATAATTGCTTTCATGTAGGATTTAGGATGAGATGGCTGGAATGTTTCCTGTGGAGGTGATCTATTTCATCACCAAAGCCATCCTCTGTCAGTCAACTGAGTTATAATTGTTTAAGTGTCAACTCAGTCATTTGATTCTTTATTCACAGAAATGCATAGAAAAGTTCAGAGCGACCATAGCACTTTTTGCTGTCCTTTTCCTCTCTGAGGCATACAAACGCACAATGTCATACTGACATTCTGGGGAAAACCAGCTTAATGTTAGTGTTTGGATAAGATGTTTGTGTTTATTGTTCAGGTTACAGATTAGGAGTAATTACACTAAACTGTGATGAAGGGCAGTGTCTTTCTTAGTACATTAGCTTTGCATTACTAAAGGCCAAGGTTAGCTCATTATCCCTCATCGTGGTTATCTCTGAAGCACATGGCACTCCACTGCACATTTCTGCATCCATTTTCCCTGACAAGTTAACTATGGTTACGACTGCTTTCTATGCACAGATTCCCAGTCTCAGAGCAAAGGGAAACCATAGAACTGACTCTGATCTAAATAGAATGTGCTTAGCAGAAAATACACTATCTTAATCCTCTATATTATGAAAGTGGGTTTGGAATCAACACACAGGAGATGAAGAAAAGGACAGCTGCTAAATTCAAAAGTGATGCATGACCAAAAAGCTATGTTTCAAGCTAATTGCACAAGCTCTGGAATGAGCAAGTAACCTTGTTTCTCAAGGTTGAGGGCAGCAAATAAACAGTAAAGAAAGATAAATGGGCTCCAATAGGATCTTACAAATCCTTACAGTTCAAATCAGGAAGTCTTCATTATACTGAAGATGTAGTTCGTTCTCAAAATGGGGACATGACTGAGCTGTTAATAAGCACCTCACTTGAGACAATACATCTGAAACATAATAAGTTGCTGGAGTGTTCTAAGGCATGGTAATGCATGCCTTCTAGTTCATTATTCCGTGATGTTATGACACTGCTGTCCAATCCTGGGGCATAATGAGGAGCTCAAGATTTTATATTATCACTTAATGAAGTCCAATTAAGACTTGTTAACCTTTGATCTGCTCCACATACTTAACGGACAATGAATGGTCCTGGGAAAACTTTAAAAGGTGAGCTTGGCATGATTAGTCAAACAATTTTTTTTTGAAGAGGAAAAGCCCTTTCAGACCACCATTTTCACTGGAAGCAAGGGCCAGGGTATGCTAGTGACTGATGATAAAACCACATACACATCCCCTCAGGTCAAATATGTTGAATAGTACCAGGATATTATGGTGGTATAATTATTTAGGAGGGTTTATAGAACCAACTGATAATAGAAGCATGATTTTGGTGTTTTATGTTTTTAACATTTTATCTATGAACTGCATGAACTTATATACAAATAGTATTTCTTTTTATTTTCAACTAAATCCAGCTCATGTTTATCAGTTCAGTTCAGTCACTCAGTTGTGTCCGACTCTTTGCAACCCTATGAATTGCAGCACGCCAGGCCTCCCTGTCGGAGAAGGCAATGGCACTCCACTCCAGTACTCTTGCCTGGAAAATCCACGGACAGAGGAGTCTGGTAGGCTGCAGTCCATGGGGTCTCTAAGAGTCAGGCACGACTGAGCGACTTCATTTTCACTTTTCACTTTCATGCATTGGAGAAGGAAATGGCAACCCATTCCAGTGTTCTTGCCTGGAGAATCCCAGGGGCAGGGAAGTCTGGTGGGCTGCTGTCTATGGGGTCACACAAAGTCGGACACGACTGAAGCAACTTAGCAGCAGCAGCAGCAGGCCTCCCTGTCCATCACCAACTCCCGGAGTTTACCAAGCTCACCTCCATTGAGTCAGTGATGCCATCCAGCCATCTCATCCGCTGTCGTCCCCTTCTCCTCCTGCCCCCAATCCCTTCCAGCATCAGAGTCTTTTCCAGTGAGTCAACTCTTCACATGAGGTGGCCAAAGTACTGGAGTTTCAGCTTTAGCATCATTCCTTCCAAAACACCCAGGACTGATCTCCTTCAGAATGGACTGGTTGGATCTCCTTGCAGTCCAAGGGACTCTCAAGAGTCTTCTCCAACAACACAGTTCAAAAGCATCAATTCTTCGGCGCTCAGCCTTCTTCACAGTCCAACTCTCACATCCATACATGACTACTGGAAAAACCATAGCCTTGACTATGTTTATCACCACCACATAAATGCATAAAATATAAACAATGTTCATAAAGCATGACATTATTACTAAACAAGAAATTCAGTTCATGAAATTACTAAGAAGTGTATATAATGCATAAAGCAATAGGCTTTTCCTAAGGTTTACAGAAATGCAAGGTTTATACAAAGACATGGTTTGACAGTTACCAGACATTACATTAAAATACATATTAAAATCTCTCTATATATATGAATATCATTGCACTTTAAAAGGAAATTTAGGCTAATCTAAAAAAAGTCAGCTTGCTAGAGGAGCAGAGGAATGAAGTATTAGCAGAAACACAAGCTGAAGCAACAACCTAGCACTAATAATTCCTCCCATCTCCATATTCAAATACATTTTGCTGTCAAATTAATTTTGAATAAAATACTACTGCATTGTGTGTAGGCTTTATTCAAATACCACAACCTCAGAAGCTGAAGACAGCATGCACAGCACTCTATAACTGATTCATTTTATCTCCAAACTGAGCATAATAACTGCTACAATACAGGGACTTTTAAACAGCTTGCTAAATACAAAAGTGAGCAGTACCTTATTTTCCAGTTGACAAAGTAATACTGAGTAATCCACTAAGGGTTACCCAGTTTATCGGTAAAGAATCGTATCCAGATCTTTGTAAGCTGTGTTTAGCCTTACTCTGCTTCTTTCCTAGATTTCACGCTATTTTATAGATTGAAGAAGGTTCCATCTTCAATCTATACCAAATATCTGCATAATTTCGAGTAGTCTCCTATAGGAGTCTGGTATTCTGAAAACTTAATGTGGTTAATACTTTCTAGCCTTTTTATGTCTGACACACAGTTTTGATCATCAGAATATTTGGACGCACATCTAAAGAGACTTGAAGAACAAACTCAAAGAATACTGAAAAAGTAGCACGTAAGAACATTTTAGCGCAAGTCTCTCACAGCATTTAAGTTCTCACTGGTCACCTTTTGTTCATTTCCTGGTTACTGAGTATCTCCAACATCAGCCATTACAAGGAAACTACAGTCATGGGAATAGAGACACTTACTATCTTAATTTATATCATCTCAAGGCAAGCTTTTTGCACATGCTAATCAACACATCATCTTCCTCTGAAGTAATATGGAATATTATTTATCTATCACTACATAACAAATTACTCTGGAATTGAGCAGCTTAAAACAGTAGAGAATTTTGTGAGTCAGCAATCTGGGCTGCCTCTTGAGAAATCTGTATGCAGGTCAGGAAGCAACAGTTAGAACAGGACATGGAACAACAGACTGGTTCCAAATAGGAAAAGGAGTACATCAAAGCTGTATATTGTCACCCTACTTATTTAACTTATATGCAGAATACATCATAAGAAACACTGGGCTGGAGGAAGCACAAGCTGGAATCAAGATTGCCAGGAGAAATACCAACGACCTCAGCTGTGCAGACAACACCATCCTTATGGCAGAAAGCAAAGAGGAACTAAAGAGCTTCTTGATGAAAGTGAAAGAGGAGAGTGAAAAATCTGGTTTAAAACTCAACATTCAACAACAAAGATCATGACATCTGGTCCCACCACTACATGGCAAATAGATGGAGATAACGGAAACAGTGACAGACCTTATTTTCTTGGACTCCCAAATAACTGCAGATGGTGACTTCAGCCATGAAATTAAGACATGTGCTCCTTGGCAGGAAAGTTATGACACACCTAGACAGCATATTAAAAGTAGAGACATTACTTTGCCAACAAAGGTCCATATAGTCAAAGCTATGGTTTTTCCAGCAGTCATGTATGGATGTGAGAGTTGGACCATGTAGGCTTTGGGCCAAAGAACTGATGCTTTTAAACTGTGGTGTTGGAGAAGACTCTTGAGAGTCCCCTAAACAGCAAGGAGATCAAAGCAGTCCATTCTAAAGGAAATCGGTCCTGAATATTCATGGAAAGGACTGATGCTGAAGCTCCAATACTTTGGCCACCTGATGCGAAGAGCTGACTTATTCAAAAGACCCTGATGCTGGGAAAGATTGAAGGCAGGAGGAGAAGGCGATGACAGAGGACGAGATGGTTGGATGGCATCACTGACTCAATGGTCATGAGTTGGAGTAAGCTCTGGGAGCTGGTGAAGGACACAGAAGCCTGCATGCTGCGTCCATGGAGTGGCAGAGTCAGACACAACTGAGTAACTGAACAAAAACATATCATCCAACTCATTTATCTGATAATAAATGGAAATTTTTTCATTGCAGGGATACACCAAGAAGAAACAGATTCACTCCAAAGTTTCCTTTGGAAACTATAAAAAGAAAACATTTTCAGTGTTCACCAGGGGTAAAGTTGCAAGTAAGAAGTCCTTGAGTAAAGTGCTAGATAAGTACTTGTTATTATATTATTACTTAATAATTCAGCAACATACACAGAGTACATTAAAAGGAAATGTACCAAAGTGAAATGAGTAAAAAGAAGAGATGAACAAAATAAACAAAAAAGATCAGGTGTTCTAATAAACTCCCAGTCTCACTCTTTGTTACTTATGCACTCAAATTAAATTCTGAAGGTCGTTTAGTCTTACAGTATTATAACATGCCTAAAAATATTTTTGACCTAGAGAGGAGAAAAATCAGAGAAATATGCTGATCTGGTACATGTCCTTGAATTTTAAATTTTAAAAATACCAAAAGTGATGTTTCGTGCAGGGAAGGTGGGGAGATGTAATATAGTTTTCCTGGAAATATGTTATGACCTAATGAAATTTTAAATGATGAAGTGAGGCTCAAAACAATAGTTAAGTGCAATCTTAAGTGGTTCTGCTATAAAAAGCTGCTCTTACTTAGCAAATAAATGCCTTCTGAGTACCAGCTCCTCCACTCCCTGATACGTGCAGAATGAAGAAAGTGTCTAACATCTCACAGTTAATCAGATACAAAATAGCCCCAGCAATGGAAGGTTGAGGATTTCCCCTCTGATCAGTGAGGAGGAAGCTCAGGGTGACACCTCGGATTCTCTTCAGGCCATTCTCCACAGGGCAGCAGCTTGAAGCATTTTCTTACACTGTCAATCTTATTATATAACCTCTTCTAGGATCATTTACTAGGTGTTCTCTCTCTCTCTAAATACACACACACATATACATATAATTGATGTATAGTTGATATACAATATAAATAACAGGTGTACAATAATAGTTATTCACAGTTTTTACAGCTTATACTCCATTTAATGTTGTTTAGTCACTAAGTTGAATTTGACTCTGTGATCTCTTGGACTGTAGGCTGCCAGAATCCTCTGTCCAAGGAATTTCCCAGGAAGAATACTGTAATGGGTTGCCATTTCCTTCTTCATACTCTATTTATAGTTACTATAAAATATTTGTTGTATAACCTATGCAGTATATCATTGTAACTTACTTTATGTGTCATAGCTTATATTTCTTAATCCCCTAACCCTACACTACCCTGTCTTCCCTCTCCCCACTGGTAACCACTGGTTTGTTCTCTGTTTATTTGTGACTCTCTTTGTTATATTCACTGGTTTGTTGTAATTATTAGATTTCATGTGTAGATGATATCATTGTCTTTGTCTTTCTCTATCTGATCTATTTCACATTAGCATAATACTCTTCAAGACCATCCATGTTTTTGCAAATGACAAAATTGTTCTTGCCTCTTGAGAAACCTATATACAGGTCAGGAAGCAACAGTTAGAACTGGACATGGAACAACAGACTGGTTCCAAATAGGAAAAGGAGTACATCAAGGCTGTATATTGTCACCCTGCTTATTTAACTTCTATGCAGAGTACATCATGAGAAACACTGGGCTGGAAGAAGCACAAGCTGGAATCAAGATTGCCGGGAGAAATATCAATAACCTCAGATATGCAAATGACATCACCCTTATGGCAGAAAGTGAAGAGGAACTAAAAAGCCTCTTGATGAAAGTGAAAGAGGAGAGGGAAAAAGTTGGCTTAAAGCTCAACATTCAGAAAACGAAGATCACTTCACGGGAAATAGATGGGAAAACAGTGGAAACAGTGTCAGACTTAATTTTGGGGGCTCCAAAATCACTGCAGATTGTGATTGCAGCCATGAAATTAAAAGACACTCCTTGGAGGGAAAGTTATGATCAACCTAGACAGCATATTCAAAAGCAGAGACATTACTTTGCCAACAAAGGTCCGTCTAGTCAAGGCTATGTTTTTTCCAGTAGTCATGTATGGATGTGAGAATTGGACTATGAAGAAAGCTGAGTGCTGAGGAATTGATGATTTTGAACTGTGGTGTTGGAGAAGACTCTTGAGAGTCCCTTGGACTGCAAGGAGATCCAACCAGTCCATCCTAAAGGAGATCAGTCCTGGGTGTTCATTGGAAGGACTGATGCTAAAGCTGAGACTCCAGTACTTTGGCCACCTCATGCGAAGAGTTGACTCTTTGGAAAAGACTCTGATGCTGGGAGGGATTGGGGGCAGGAGGAGAAGGGGACAACAGAGGATGAGATGGCTGGATGGCGTCACTGACTTGATGGACATGAGTTTGGGTAAACTCCAGGAGTTGGTGATGGACAGGGAGGCCTGGCGTGCTGCAATTCATGGGGTCACAAAGAGTCGGACACGACTGAGGGACTGAACTGAACTGATGGATGAATGGTGTTTTGTTGTGTAAGTGTATACACACAGATAAATATCACATTTTCTTTGTTCGTTCATCTGTTGGTGGAAATTTAGGCTGTTTCCATGTCTTGGCAATTATAAATAATGCTGCTATGAACATTAGGGTGCACGTACGTTTTTGAATTAGTGTTTCCAAACTTACATGAGTGAGAAACTGGGCTCACTAGTTTTGTTTCCAGGCTAATCTTATTCTGCGTTACCTTCTCTGCCATAGGCAAACTGGTTTTCTTTCAGATCCTTGGGCATACCAAGGCATATACACATGTTGATCCTTCATCAGGAATGCTTTTCCCTGAGTTTTTCTACTCTTTGTCTCTCAATTATCAGCTTTATAAGTTCTGCCTCCCAGAAGCCTTCTCTGAATCCTGAATTAATTACCATGCCCCTCTTCTCTTGTTTATTTCCATCTTAACCCCTTGCTTGTTTGTTTCTTTTTTTTTTTTGACTTCTTAGCTGTATATATATATATATATATATTTTTAATTTTAAAATCTTTAATTCTTACATGCGTTCCCAAACATGAACCCTCCTCCCACCTCCCTCCCCATAACATCTCTCTGGGTCATCCCCATGCACCAGTCCCAAGCATGCTGTATCCTGCGTCAAACATAGACTGGCGATTCAATTCTTACATGATAGTATACATGTTAGAATGCCATAACCCATGATTACTTGTCTGGTTACTTCTTTCCACCAGATTATTAGCTAAATGAGAAAGGGCTCTGCCTACCCTATTCACCATTTTGTGTGCATGTTAAGTTGCTTCAGTCACGTCCAAGTCTTTGCGACTCTATGGACTGTAGCCCGCCGGGCTCCTCCTCTCCATAGCAAGAATATTCTTGCCATGGCAAGAATAGTTGTGTGGGGTGCCATTGCCTTCTCCAGGGTATCGTCCCTACCCAGAGATCAAACCCACATCTCTTATGTCAGCTGCACTGGCAGGTTCTTTCCCACTAGTGCCATCCGAGAAGCCCGTTCACCATTGTACAGCGTCTAATCAGAGTGTCTGGCACAATGAAAACAACTGATAAATACGAGTGAGTGAATGAATAAATGACACGGAAAAGTCATTTTGTTTCAGCTGTTGCATCACATAATAATAGCTGTCACATATACGCAGTCTGTTTGGCCGAGTTATTTTGTTAACTTTTATAACAATCCTCTGAAGTAGCTACTCTTCTCGACATCACATTAGAGAAGCAGAAACCGAAGTTTGCAGGAGTTACTTGCCCAAAGCCCAGACAGAGAGTGAAGAGAGCGGGAACAAGTGTTTGAAACCAGTTCTGTCTGATTCAAGAGCTCTAGCTAGTAACTATTACACACACCATTAATATTAATAGTAAATCCCTAGTTGAAAATCAAGAGTTCCTTTTTAGAGTGTGATACATTTTAGATAACTGCCTAAAACCACAGCTGAACTTGTACCCAAGACAGCGATGTATCTAATTACAAATTGACTCTAATAAGAGTGCACTTCTATTATAATTCTTGATTACTACAGCTAGAAGTCTCAGGATGTCAAGTTTCTCTCTTCAAAAGAGCAAAGTGATACTAAAAGAGCACAGAATTCCGGGATTTTTTTTTTTTTTTTTTTAGTGAATTTTCCCTTTAGCCACTAGCTCTGTAGCTATAACTAAAGGAAGTCAAAAGTGCTTAGTAGCTTTCTGAAAAAGCTGGATCTAAACTTTCCTAAGCATTAATGTTGATTTACCAATTAAATATCCCAGAACAGTCCATAGGAGCATGCCTTAGGGTCTCCTTGGCAGAAAAGTAGAGGCAACTAAGGAATTCACTGTGTCCTACTTCCGTGAAATATGTTACCATTTCTGCCTGATTAGAATTACTCCTTTTTCAACTACATTCATATGCATGCTTGTCCTCAATTATGTAATAAACAGTGACATCCTCTGAGTTACTGTAATATTTACAGTTTGAGTAAGGTCTATGAAGACATCCATGAAAATTCCAGTTCATGATGATCACCGTCCATAAAACATCTTAATTCAAATGCCACCAAGAATCAGATGAGACATGTAGCGAATCATAAACAACCAAATCAATTTTCCCTCACATTCCTCCCAGATCTGGCGAATAATCTACTCCCAGGTTGAGCTTTTGTGCTGAGTTTCATTCCAGAGTACAACTTTACAGCACAGTTATAAGCCCTTAAATTGCTGATACAGCCTTAATTATTGCTATACTGGTGACACTGTTCTAATGAACTCTTCGCAATTTTATGTGGCCTGGGCATCCCAGAAGGAGCATTGTCTAAATGTACAAACACACTGGTCGGGGCTTAGTGGGATATTTTTGGAATAGAGTATTTGTAAGTGTGGGTGTGGAACTTTTAGGGCAAATATGAATCATGCAAATTTTAATGAGTGACATCAAAATGGTTCTGTCTGCCATTATAGAAAACACTTGAAATCATATAAACCTTCTCAATTTGAAAAAAGTTACCAAAATTAAAAAGGATACTAAATGATCTGCAAGTTGCATTTTTATTTGTATTATTTTCTCTACTGCCTTCAACAGCAGTAATTCAGCTTTCAAACTGTAATACTAGCTACCATTTTTTGGTTCCATGATAACCAGTGTTTCCCAAAATGTAATGTGCTTTCCAAGTGCAATCTGGTTAAAATTCATATTTTGATTCTGCATATTTGTAACGGGGCCTTGAACTGTGCTGGGAAAGACTGAAGGCAGGAGGAGAAGGGGACGACAGAGGATGAGATGGTTGGATGGCATCACCAACTTGACGGACATGAGTTTGAGCAAGCTCTGGAGCTGGTGATGGACAAGGAAGCCTGGCGTGCTGCAGTCCACGGGGTGGCAGAGAGTCGGACACGACTGAGCGACTGAACCGACTGACAAAGTTGCTGCTCTATGTTCTGTTTACTTGGAATGGAACTTCTATAAGAGATTTTAGTTACCCTGGTATCATTTTTATAACATTCAAAAATCATTTTGGAAATAAGTTAGGTGACAGACTCACATCCAGAATGCACGTTTTCTTAAAAATTGGAGAAATGATTAAAAAAAAAATTCTATGACTTGTTACCTAAACACTCTTTTAATAGTGGTTCTATACTGCTTTTTTTAAAGCTTCTGAAAAATCAATGACTCTGGAAGTTAAGGCAATTGCTTAAAAAGACCACAAAGAAAGGCAAATAACCAGAATGACATACCACATTGCTAATTTAGTGGGGAAAAAAAATCTTAAGAAAAAAAATTAATACTGAGAAGACGAAGAAAAAAAAAGACAAAAAAGCAGCATGAAAGCAATTATGAAGGTTCACATCCCCCATCCTTTAAATCTTGAATCCTGAAAGTTTATTGTTTGAGGTTTTCAAAATACACTCTGTGCATAAATATGTGACCTCTCAGACATGTAAAATCTAAAATAGGAGAAACAAGGAACCTTGTATTATACTATTCCTATGATTCCCTCTGTTTCTTTCATGTCTAATGTCTCAAAGGCATTAAATCCTGTTTATAACACAAGGCTATTCCATTACCTTTAAGGAAAATCTTAGAAGTTGGATTGGCTCAAAAACCCTAAGCTCAGTATGAAAAAATATCACATTGATAATAGGCCAGTCTATGACTATAGATTCTAATTTCTACTATGAAAAAAAACAAAACAAGCTATGAACACAGAACACTGCTATTATGCTTGGAAAATTTGCTCAAAATGTGTAACATGATCCAAATATACTGGGAGATTACAAAATCAACCTAGAGAGGAATATGAAGAAGCTATCAAGCGCACTACAGAAATGAATACATGTTCTGTTGTGTTTATCGGAGGGATTACAGCTCCCACTTTTCAGAAAACATGTATATTTAAAATACACAGAGAAATGTATTTAAAAGGAAAGTCTTTACATACAGATCTTAGAGTGATATAGCTGAAAAGTCCTTCAGAAATTATTTAATCTGGGAAGTTTGAAGCTTTCTTTTTAGCCAAGAAAGCAAAACACTGTATAATCCATTAAACAGATAAAATCAGATCTGCTCTGCTCTCTTGCCCTCTTGTCACAAGAATGTGCGCCACATTCCCTAGCTCCTGAAGATGACAACCTGGAGCAGACTTTTCTACTGCTGGTCTGATACAGTCCCCACATTTTACTTCAGAATCAAGAAGTGACTTGCAGATAGCACATATGTACATGCTGTCAGAATTTGAACTAGGATTCTAGCTAGGTTCTCCCTTATTCTTGGCCCACAGAGGTAGTTCATTCTGATACTGTGTTGCCTTATTGACAGGACAGTAATAAATCTCTACCAACAATGTTCAGTAAAGCTTTCTGCTCAATGTACACATCATGGCGATGATTTAATAGCTGTCTTAATTCAAATGGCTACATTTAACCCAAATTACACCCTTATTGAGATATAATTTAGAGACCCTAAAATTCACCCTAAAGTATAAAATTCAGTACTCTTTTTTAAAGTTTTTTGAATGTTGAGGTTTTTAAAAATATAAATTTATTTATTTTAATTAGAGGTTAATTACTTTACAATATTGTATTGGTTTTTGCCATACATCAACATGTATCTACCACAGGTATACACGTGTTTCCCATCCTGATCCCCCCTCCCTTCTCCCTCTCCGTACCATCCCTCTCCGTACCATCCCTCTGGGTCGTCCCATTGCACCAGCCCCAAGCATCCAGTATGATGCGTTTTGCAGTCATCACTGCTATCTAAGTATGGAACAGTTCGTCACCCCCAAAAGACCCCATATCAACTAGTATACCAGCCAGTCACTCCCTGTTTCTCCCTACCTTCAGCCCTGGTAACCACTAATCAACTTTATATCTCTATGGGCTTGCCTACTCTAGATATCTCATATAAAGAGTTTCATACATTATATAGCAGTTTTGACCAGCTGTGTTCATTTAACATAATGTTTTCAAGGTTTATGCATGTTATAGCCTGTGGCAGCACTTTGTACCTTCATATGGCCAAATAATAGTCCCTTCTAGGATAAACCACATTTCATTTATCCATTCAGTAGCTGATGGACATTTGGGTTGTCTTCAGCTTTGGGTTATGAATAACGGTGCTATAAATATTTGTATACAAGATTTTGGGTGGTTGAATGCTTTCAGTTCTTTGGGGTATACACCTAGGAGTGGAATTGCTGAGTGGTAACTCTGCTTTTTATCATTTCAAGGAATTCATCACCTACTTCCTAGAGTGTCCGCACCATTTTACAATCTAAGTGGCAATACATGAGTATATAAGGTTCCAGTTTCTCTATATCCTTTCCAATGCTTGTTATTGTCTTTCTTTTTATATTGGCCATCTTGGTGGGTGTGAGGCTGTATTTCATTCTAATTTTTATTTCTATTTCCTGAGTGATTAATGATTCTGAGCATCTTTTCAAGGGCTTATTAGCCATTTGCAAATCTTCTTTGGGGAAATGTCTATCCAAATATGTTGCCCATTTTTAGTTGAATTGTCTTATTTTTTCATTGTTTAGTTATTATATTCTAGATACTTATATCAGTTGTGTGATTTGAAATTATTTCCAAATAAATCTTAAATTATTACTTTCAACTCCATTCTGGAGTTGTATTTTGACTTCTTGGGAGTGTCCCTTAAATGTAAAAGATCAGTGATAATAATAAATAACAATCAATGAAGTTCAATTCATTTTTTTCCTTTGTTGCTTCTGTTTTTCATGTCATACCTAAGAAACTGTTGCCTAATACAGAGTCACTAAGGTTTACTCTCATTTTCCTATAAAGTTTTGTAGTTTTAGCTCTTAAATTTAGTTCTATGATCCATTATGAATTATTTTTTATACAATGTGAGATACAGCTCGAATTTCATTTTTTTTTTTTTGCATGAAACTATCTAATTGTTGAATAGACAAGCTATTAGCCATTGAGCTGAATTGGCACCCTTGTTAAAATCAACTGTCCAAAAATGTAAGTAACCGATATCATAAGAGCGCTGGAGAAGGGAAAGCTACCCACTCCAGTATACTGGCCTGGAAAATTCCATACTGTATAGTCCATGGGGTGGCAAAGAGTCAGACACGGCAGCGATTTTCACATACCATAAGAGAATATATAATATATACGGCATAAGGATTGAAATTATATAGTAATTCCAGAAATATACTATCCTATTTTTGCTATTCTGGGTCACTTTTATTTCCATATGAATTTTAGTATTAACTTGTCAAAATGCAAAAAATAAAAAGTAGCTTGGAATTTTTACAGAAATTACATTAAACCTGTTGAAAAATTTGGACAGTTTTTTCATCTTAACAAGATTAACTTTCAATGATGAACATATAATGCTTCAAATTAACTTAGGTATGTCATTTCTTTCTATGATGTTTTGTAATTTTCAATGTATAAATCTTGTACTTCTTTTGTTAAATTCCTATGTATTTTATTCTTGTTTGTGGTATAAATAGAATTTCTTTCTTAACTTCACCTTGGGATTCTTCATTACTACAACACAGAAATACAATTTTTTTTTTTTTTGGTATTGATCTTGTATCCTGGAACTTTGTCAAACTCATTTATTAGTTCTAATGGGTTTATAGTGGATTCCTTAGAATTTTCTATATTAAAATCATACTATAGGGAGCTGGGAGGGGGGTTCAGGATGGGGAACACATGTACACCTGTGGCTGATTCATGGCAATGTATGACAAAACCACTCTAATATTGTAAAGTAATTAGCCTTCAATTAAAATGAATAAATTTATTTAAAGAATTTAAAAAGTGCTCAATTTAGAAAAATAAAATAAAATCATACTATCTTCAAATGGAAATAGTTTTGCTTTTTCCTTTCCAATGTATGTCTGTTATTTCATTTTCTTGTCTAAATTCCATGCATAGAACCTCCAAAATAATATAGACGTGGTGAGGACAGACATCTCTCTCTTGTTCCTAATCTTAGAGGAGAAAGTATTTAGTCTTTACTAAGAGTGATATTAATCGTTAGGGGGGTGGTTTGTAGACATACTTTATTAGGTTTAAAAACTTGCTTTCTATCCCTAGTTATCATAAAGCTTGATTTTTTTTTAAAAAAGCTGATATTCTGCATCAAAACTGATATTCTGCTTCTTTTCTTGAGTAAGTACTTCTTTTGTGGAAAGGAAGATTTTTGGAGGTCCTTCCTCCTGGAAGGGATTCTTAAAATGTCTTCTTAACTTTCAAAATGAGTCCTTTTTGCAACTAACATACTTTATCATTACCAGGACAGCAAATCTTCAGACGAACCACTGAAGGCAACCAGCCTTCAATCTTCTGAGAATTTACCACAAATTAAATGTTTTTTTTTTTTCTATCTTACCACCATAATCTATTCTGTTAAAACCTAGTTAAAAACTAACTTCTCTCTCCACAAAATGAACAGAATGAAATATAGATTCATGATCATCACAGAGTTTGGCATGCATCCAGTAATTTGAACCTTTCACATCATGCTTTTGTCTTTGGCCATGAAATTCTGTATTTGTTATCTATTGTTGAGAAACAAATTACCCTAAAACGCATTGGCTTAAAGCAATGATCATCATGTATTAGCCAGGAATTCCTATCTATTAAACAGATGTTCAGGTTTATGTAATTAAGCAGCTATTGCTGCTTGGTTTCTGTGGAAAAGAATATTGAAGTCGCTTTGTTGAACGGTTCCAGCTTGGGCTCTACTTTGTCATATTCAGATATTGACTGGCTCTGGAAGATCGACTTTTCAGGCAATTCAATTTTAAGGCTGGCAGCTTAGTGTTGGCTTTTATTCAGGGGTCTCAGTTCATCTCAAAGGGCTGTTTGAGTGTCATCATGACATGACAGCTGGTGTTCTCCAGAGCTAATGTTCCAAGAGAACAAGAAGAAGCTCCAGTGCCTTTTATGACCTAGCTTTGGAAGTCACGCATCACCACATTTGGTACATTCTGTTGGTCATGCAACACCAGCTCCAATTCAATGTGGGAAGGACACAAGTGCATGGAGACATGAATTATTTGAGGACATGATACCAGCTTATTGCTACACTACCTATTTAGCTTGAGACCCTGTGGATAAAGAGGCACATGTTCCAATAACAATACTACTAAGATAAATGATGTGCTGAAAATGAGAGATTATATACTTTAAGAATTCAAAAAAAAAGGTAGAGATGGCACCCAACTTCTTTAACATGGGTGTTCGACTGAGAGGGACTCTTGGCTATGGCTGAGAAGTCAGGAAACGATCACCTATTTATTAGTCCCAATAAATTCCTTTGTAGATAGAAAGGAACAGATGCTTATTTTAGTTTTTTAAGTTAGAAGCATATTTAGACTCTTTAATGTTTTCTGTACAGACTTTCAACCTCATGGTGGGCAAAGCAACTTCAAACTACCATAGATAATTTTAGCTAAACCACTGAAACCAGAAGTTATTGACCACAGTTATAATCTGCCACCAGTATCTAAAGAAAAACCAGTGTCTTCTGAATTTCCACTTTCCTAGGCTGGATAGAGATTGCCCAGATGCTGTTTACACTAATCAACATCTAAATTATGACTCTTTCCAGAAACATAAAGTTGTATAGTTTTAAACTACTTGTTTCAAACTCTGGCAAATATATAAATAAAAAATGGAGAATGAATATGTAATTACTACATTATCTGCTTGAACATTAGGAGACATAAATAAATAATTTCCTCCAAAAATGCTAAGTTGGTTCACAGTCACACACTTATTCATCATTGAAATTGAAGTGCCCACGGTTACTGCAAATACTACCCAGCTAAGAAAAGAATTCAAAATAAGGTGTAGGTATTGTTACCATTTGGTAACATTGTTACCAAAAGCCATTGTTATCATTTCCTTTTGTATCTAAGAAGTTTATTACCACCAACAGACAAGACTTTCTACATTCATAATTGTAATCAATTGACCCCAAATCAGCATATTTGCAGTCAAAACCTGAATAAAACAGGACTGCATCCTCTGACAAATGACACTGAAATTGATCTTTAGATCTACTCCACGTGTGACTTTGCAGTTTGCACACAAAGGAGAAACATTCTCCTTCGTTTCTAAGATTTATCTAGGAAAAATTTAGACTGTTAGAACTTTTACTAAGTGTCTCAGCCTGTGTTAGGTGTTTTTTTGGTGCAGTGGTTCTCAAAATTTTCTGCAGTAAGGATTCTCTTGGGTGCTGTTATTAAAAATGCAGATTTCGGGGGCCCTATTTCCAGAGATGTTGATTGATGGAGGACCTCAAAGTTGCATTTTACCTCCTACCAGGTGACTTTGAAGCAATCATCTAAGACTATAGTTTGGGAATTAGATTATTACAGTATGCGAGTCACACTGTCAGAGCCAAAATTCTGACTCAGCAGACCTGAGTTCATGTCCCAACCACAGCACTAACTAGTCATGTGACCTACAGTGGTTCCCTTAACCTTCCTAGGACTCCTCCTGATCATGGTGCAAATTTCTGTCTTGTTCTGGTTAGTGCCGAAGACAAAAGAGGCAACATGAAAGAAAGGCTTTCTAAATCATAAAACCTCCATAAATGATATTCAGAATATCCTTACTGCTGAGGCATCTGCCAGAAGTGACCAGGTTACATCATCAATCTTATTTATCATTTAGAAGATATTTACTGCAATTCTACTCTGCATAGGGCTTCATAGCAGATGTACTTCCCTTGGCCTTTTTACAACCCTGTAAGAGCATTTCAGGACTCACAAATGGGCAATTAAACCGACAGCCTCTTCCTGAGAGTTCTGCCCTCTATTTGATATGCAGAATTTCCCTTTGATGATTCAGTTGGCACCTCTGTATGAAAGTGCTCCCTCCTCATCCTCCAGGGAAGGCTGTTTTCTCGCATTATGAACTCCACTAGGGAGGAGCATGGCAGGCCTCGCTGTATATTGCACACTGTTAATTTTTAATGTGCAAAGCCAGACTGCCAGTAGTGGGTCTCTCTCCCACTATGCAATGCGCCACTTTAGCTGCTCCAGAAAGGTGTCTTTTTGTTGCTAGAGATCTTGAGATGGTAAGCTGCTTAGTTACTATCCAAACAAGGGGGCACACAACGGAACTCAGCTCATTTTAAGAAATGATCCGAGAAAACCTCAGAGGAAGAAGCGGTTGTATGATTGGCTGACACAAACGTTGAGGGACAAAACGCACTAAGAGGAAACAGAAAACAAGTGTGATAGAGAAAGTGGTTCAGGAAAGGAAGAACCCAGAAAGGCTGATGGGATCAAGATCTATCTTGCTTAAAAACCTTTAGGTGTCCCCAGACTCCCTGAGACAGCAAAACCTTTTCCTTGGCAAATAAGAACTTCGTGATCAAGTTCCAACTCGCCTGTCTGGTCTCTGAGCTCTGGTCACAGTCAATTTCAGTGTCTGGAATGAGCTACAGTCTTTCACCCCTGCCTCTGCTTGGACTTCTCCCTCTTCCATCTGCCATTGCTGCTTCACCTCTTGCTTTTCTTTCTCCAGCCCCCGCATACAGAATGAGCTCTCCTCTCTTCACCTTCCTTCCTCCCTGATCACCTTCACCAGGCAAATAGTTTCCCTTCTGAAGCAACTGTAGCCCTTGTTTTATTCATATGTGTGTGTGTGTGTGTGTGTGTGTGTGTGTGTGTGTGTGTGTGTGGGGGCACACACTTGTGCATACACGTGGGTACTAAGTTGCTTCAGTCATGTCTGACTCTGTGCAAGCCTATGGACTGTAGCCCACCAGGCTCCTCTGTCCATGGGATTCTCCAGGCAAGAATACTGGAGTGAGTTGCCATACCTTCTTCCAGGGGTATCTTCCCCACCCAGGAATTGAACCCGTGTCTCCTGCATTATCTCCTAAATTGCAGGTGGATATTTTTTAAATCACTGAGCCACCTGGGAAGCCCATTTTACTCATAATTATGTCCATTCAAGTTTCCAAATATTTGTCGAGTGCATACAATGTGCCAGGCACTGCTCTAGATGCTGGGGATACAGCAGTGAGCAAGACAAAGCCCCTTCCCTCCCAAGCTTAATGACTTGCGTGTTGCCTGTTTTTCCTGGGAGCAGGAGAGCAGGGTCTTGTCTGTTTAGTGCATTATTGCACTTCCACAGCCTAGAACCCTGCCTGCACACAGAAAACACCTAAGGAATGTTTTACTTTAACACTTTAAAGCTTTAACACTAAATTGGACTAAAGAAGGCTGGCTAGGTATCTGTTTTGCATCACAGACTGCAGGCAATTTGAGGGTAGAGGTTATACATTTACCTCTCGCATCTGCAGAGCAGAGCCATGTACCTGGCAGGGACCAGATGCTCATGGATAAATAACACTCTCTAAGCTTAGTGTTGTAGCTACATCCATGCACTTTATGTTCAGAAGCTAGCTGATCAACTTAGATAATTATTCATCCTGGGATAGCTTAAGATCAAAGTGTTACCCTAAGAAATCTTTCTCTTACTTTAGGCCCTCAGACAGATGTGGGAAGAAGCAGAATCTGTGTGTGGGGAGGTCTCCCTGCTGCCGATGAGGCAGTTTGGCTGGTGGGAGAAAAGGTTTTGGAATACCCACCATTTGCCACAGAGCCTGTAGCAAACTCAACAATGTTTTTCAGTGTTAGGAGGGTTGGTTTATTTGGGAAGTCACTCATTACGTTGAAGATTCTAAAATTCCAAGAGTTCCATGCATGAATGCAGATTTCACAGCTGTCAACCTGTTTTCAAGCTCTTGGGCTGCTGCACCATGGTCTGAACTTCACCCCCTGATCCTCCTAGCTATCCATTATGAACACTTGCGCTCAGAGTGCAAGTTCAAGAACAGCCAGCCTTTGTTTATTGCTAATATGCAAAGGAGTTCCGGATACTACAAGTTAGTGGTGTATTCATAGGCTCATTTAAACAACTGAAACTCAACATATTTTATGAGGTTTGGAAGACAAAATACATTCCTCAAATGACATATCTCAAAGAATCTACAAAGGGTTTTTAAGTCACTAAAGGTTTTCAAATAGGAGAAAGAGGCAATTTGGTTATAATCCAGATAAGTAGGGAAAAGTCAAATTGTAGGAAAAAATATATCATAGACAATTCACCAGGGGGTAATCATATGGGAAATTCTGAGAGCTGACCATAAGCGCTAGGTAACAATTTAATCTCCATGTAGACACCTCTCACACACACATTTCGCAATGACAATGAACATGGCAGATGAGACCATGAGGAAAAAGCTGAATAAGAGCAAAGGCAAATGGAAATGGTATACAGAATATAATGAAAAAGAAGAGATTCTGCAAAAATGAGAAATTTGTTGATTTTACAAAAACTGGGAATAGTCTACATAATATACCCTGGGCAATCACCCAAGAGGGAAGGAAAGGATCTATTCAAAACTTGCCTGATGACACTTCCATGATGAAGTGTCAACATTTCAGGTAACAGCATAAGTTATAATGCCTTAAAGGCCCTTTTCAGAATTCCACTGTAATACTTGTGAATCCCACAATACTGTTCATATTCAACAATGTAGTTTGTGATTGTTTGAAAAAAACACCTTTCAGAAGTAAGACCTCCTGTGATTAAGTTTCTAACCCGAGTGATATTTTATGGCCAAATTAGAAAGCCTGGAAGAGAAAGATTGTAGTGAAGGTGCTGACTCAGCAGTGACTTGCAGAATGGCAATGGGACAGAATTTTAATGATGCCAGAGCTCGAAAGCATCATCCCTAAGATTAGCATACTTGTTAAAAAATTTAAAAAAATTAAGAACTTTCAACCACGCATAAGCATTCTGCCACTGGTCAGCAGAAAGGGGATATCTGCATAAATAATAAGATTAGGAGATAGGGTCAGAAAGTTTTAAAGGAATTATACAGTGACCTAAACGATCTGTGGAACTCCAAATTCTATCCAGTCTCTTTTTGCCTAACAAGTTCCAGAAGGGTGTTCTTTAGCATGGTCCCTGGCAGATTTTGACAGTTTACACGGTCATTCCCATCCTTACAGTCAATCTTCCAGTTGATTAGCAAAAATTGTCTCTAATGAATTCACATACCTGAAACTGACTTAGCATCTACCATATACCAAGTACTTGGGATAAATTAAAGTCAGTCTTTACTCTCAAGAAATGTCATAGTTTACAAGGGGAATATAGCCTAATTTCAGTCCGGAATGAATTATACACTAATAGAGACGAGTAAGTGGAGAGAACTATGGGGATGCAGAGATGATACTTGACCTGGGTTGGAGGAGGTCAATGAAATGAAAGGTTTAAGCTTTGACTTAAGGATCTTAGGGTTGACTTCCCTTTTTGTACACTTCACTAGATTATTTTTCAGGTCCAAAGTGAAGCATCAGCTTCAGACGTTAAAACCAGTTTAATGCCTATCTATGGGTAGAATCAGCTAATGAAGTGAAGAGAGTAAGTGTTGGCCTTAAAACAAGACTGCAAGTTGGCTCACTATTTAGCCAATAGCTGAATGACCTTGAGCACTTGAGCAAATTTCTTAGCCTTGAGCTCCTCTAAGATAGGAATAACATACCAATTCATATGAACATTTAGAGATTTGAAGAAATTAACGTAGGCGGTGCATCTGACAGAAAGCATCAAGAGTATCCTCAATAAAACAATACGTGCAGTATTGTATCTGCTGTTGCAGTTGCTCTGTTTACTAAATTATCAGACATGAGCAATTTAAATAATTAAGGTTTTTCAATTTGAAGTCACCAGATACAAGAGAGTTTTCATAAATATGGCTCTATTCCTAAATTTCTTAATGTGTGATTGAAGGAGGCTGTTTATCAAAATAGTACAAGGCAGTGCTTTCTAATAAATTTTCTGCTATGATGAAAACACTTACTAGCCACATGTGGCTACTCAATGCTTAAGTGTGACCACTGTGAATGAGGATTTGAATTTTTAATTTTAGCTCATCTTGATTTACATATTAATTAACTATATGTTCTGAATGTTTATGTTCCTGCCAAATTCATGTTGAAATCCTAATTCCCAAAGATGATGGTAACAGGAGGGGTGGCCTTCAGGAGGATGAAGTCCTCGTGAGTGGGTTATGCCTGACAGAAGAAGCTCTTGACAGATTCCTAGCCCCCTCTTCTGCTATTTCATCATCCATCAGGAAGTCTGTGACCCAGAAGGGGCCCTTACTGTACCATGTTAGCACTCGGATCTCACACTTCCAGCCTCCAGAACTGAGAGAAATAATGTCTATTGGTTATCAGCCTCTCTGTCCATAGGTATCTTGGTATAGTAGCCTGAATGGAGTAAGACAAATGTGTAGCCATGGTTTGCCAAACTGGATGGCGCAGTTCTATGGTGGTTGTTAAACATAAAGATACCCAGATCCTACCACAGACCCAATCAGGAAGAACCCTGAGTATCTGCATTTTTCGAACACACACTAGAAGATTCTTACACATGCAGACATTGAGAATCACTGCTCTCTGTCACTTTGATTTCAGAACTTATGTGTTCACGGATGGACCCTGAGGTTATAAATTAAAAGAGATATATTTCCTTGGAGGCTATTCTGTTTTAAAGGAAGTTTTGGTATTTTGTAATCTAGTTAAGGCTTATGGAGGTGGGTCATCTCTCTTCTGTAGATTCATCAGGAAAGCTATCCAAAGGAGGCAAGCATGAGAACAGAAACTAAAAGGACAGGAGTGTGGTTAGAATGTGAATTTAGAGACAAATGCAATAATACTAAAAAAGCCTTTATTGTCTCATTGAAATAAATTAGATAATAATATAGTAAATATTAACTGATCATTTACTTTCTACTGAGATATTTCACCTGTACTATCTTAATTTCCCCAATGACCCTAAGAGGAGATACTACTATCATCTTCCATTTCACTTCTGAGGAAATGAGTTCAGAAACTCTTAAGATCATAGAGCTTGACCATAAAGTAGTGTCAGAGTCAGTCAGGGAAAGCAATTGATCCAGGATTCAAAGGAAGCCATTCAGTCTTCAATGAGCTGAACTGAAATACTGGTCAAATATTTGTTGCAGAACAGTATTTAGGAGACACAAAAGATGGAAAGCACAAAAACAACAAAATAATAGCTAGCTATCATTTAGTGAGCACTTACTACTGCCAAGCCCTCTGGTGGGATTTTACACTTATCATTCAGAGTTTTCTCCTAACAAGTCGCCAACAGGCATTGAACAACGATGGGAACAATAAAAAATTACCAAGCATGCACTCAAACAGCCATGCGTAGGAATCACTTCACATGAAGAAAACTTTCTCCCTTTAGTTCACCTTCGTTTAGGTCTCCAAATCAGAAAAGCATGTACTAGTGAAGAGATATATGCAGTGCTCACGTAAAGTGCCAACAATTATAGCTTCATCCACCTTTCCGTGCTGAAATGACACATTCTGTTGATTTCTTAAACGTGTAGGCTGTGTCTTTCACCTCTGGGTTATATTAATGAATTCAGGAAACTCTAGGGTCACTTTCTGATATGTCAACATCTGTTGGTAGTTTTCCATTATATAGTAAGGGATTCCTCTGCACACACAAGCACTCACACACACTACAAACCAATACAGAAAACTGGAGACAGAGAAGAGAAATATCTATAAAACAGATTTCAGGCAGAAAGTATTTTTTTAAGAAGTACATGAATATTTTATCTCATAAATAAGGGTTTCCCAGGTGGTGCTAGTGGTAAAGAATCTGCTTGTCAATACAGCAGACATAAGAGATGCTGGTTTGATTCCTGGGTTGGGAGGATTCCCTGGAGGAGGAAATGGCAGCCCACTCCAGTATTCTTGCCTGGAGAATCCCATGGATGGAGGAGCCTGGCAGGCTACAGCCCATAGGGTTACAAAGGGTTAGACATGGCTGAGAGTCTGAGCAACCAAATATGGTCTATATAATAACAATAATAAATTTACCAAGACATTAATATATCAGGGGTTAATGTTTTTAATTCCCCACAATCTTTCGAGTATTAGACAAGGTTTTCTATTTAATGTACTAACCACTGGATTTCAAACAGTATATAGTACTAAATTAGAGCTGCGTCTAGAGATCATGCTTCAACAGTAATCAATGATAAATGTATTTTTTAACAATATTAATTTATTTCCCAGGAACTTTTTAAAGGCAAGGCAAAGTTAAAACTTTCATTGTAATTTTCTTCTCCCTCAAATAACCAAGGGCTTATTCATTCTTCTGGGTTCAACCCATACCTTAACATATGCAGTCTTTAAAATGTGGGTTTATTAGCAGAAGGTAAAACTACAGAATACTTGAGAAAAAAACATTACTATGACACTGCACATCATCAAAGAACCCAGAGGGCATGTACTTTTTTATTGGTAAATGGTTTTAATTTACATAGCAGTTCCTATTTCTTCACATTAGATGCTCAGAAAACTCACTGGAGAAAAATGTTGAGATTGGCTCTGTGGAGAAAGAAGGTATCCACAGACATTGACCTGTTATGTCTGCCCTGCTGAAAGTAATGGAAATGGTGTTCCAATTGCTTAATGTTACTTGCCACTAATTTTGTTTATATTTTACCTTAATTAATAAAGTGACTGCCACATCAAAATGCAGTCTTATCAAGGCTTTTTAGCAAGAGCACAGCAGAAATGGTATGAAGATACTTGTTGGCTAACACCCAAATCAAAAGCTTTCCCACTGCATCAAGCTGCAATCATCCTATGTTTTTCTTTCTTTTCCTTTTAATTTTTTTTTTCTCAAAATCAACAGTACTTTGTTAAAATCTCACTAAAAACACTAGAAAAAGCTGATCAATACATAGACAAGAACAGTCCTTCAGAGCATTACACCAAAAGAAAAATGGCTATGCCCTTGAAAGGAAAGCTACTTTTATTTATGTTAATAAAGCTTTATTTGTTCTCTAGTCGTTAAGTTTATAGAAATTAAACGTCTTGACTATTTGTCTTTTGCCAACATGAATTTAAAAGTGGCTTTAAAAAATCTCATTAACATTGTGCTTCTTTTTTCTGTCCCAAGCTGATTCAATACAAAACAGATTACCTCCTGTCTGTGCCACTAAAATGCACATAAATATTTCACAAACCAATTTATCTAAAAATTTTGTCATTCCTCATTCTGAGTCTGGACATAGAGCTCACTATAAAACACTTCAGGTTTTTCTGATAACATAATCACTGAGGCAAGAGTATATTTCTTGTTTTGATTCTTGCCTGGGCTCAGAACATTCCTCTTGGAATGTTTTCAGCATGTCCCTATGTCACACTGGTGCACACCTAGTTAACAACACTTGCTGAGAATAACTAGAAAATATGTAATTGTGGTAATTTGATGGTCAGAAGGCTGACAGAGTCCACACTATTGAACCATAGGGGAAAGGGAAAGCAATTTACTCATTCTGGTAGGGAGAATGATAGTTCTCACATGAATAATCCAGCACACTGAGAAAGATGCAGAAAAGAATTGAGGAGCCTAACTGAAGTCACAGTTAGGACACTGAATTTAGCAACTCTCTATTCTGCTAGCTCATTCACCAAAAGTGATGTCAGACACTGGCTACCTCCAGACCAGTAACTGGCAAAAATTTTCTGGAAAATGTCGAACAGTAAAAGATTCTTGTTCTGGGGGCATGTAACCTCTGTTTCAACTATTCAGTACTGCTGTGGCAGTGCCATAACAGCTGTTCATAGATAATAGTTATACAAATGAGTGTTACTGTGTTCCAATAAATCTATATTTACAAAAACAACTGATGGGCCAGCATAGCTCCAACAAATTGTCATTGGCTGACTCCTGCTCCAGAGGACAAAAATCATGGATCTGTCTGGGGCTTCTCTACCATCCTTGCTTCCTTGCTATCTATGAACTCTTTCTTCCTGCAGACCAGGCTGTGAGCTCTTTGAGACCAGGGTTGGTACCCTTCTCATCTGTATCCCCAGCAAATTAAACAAAGCTTACAGTATGGGAGGTGCTCAATAATCAGTAGTTGACTGAGCAGGAGATTGAACAAACAGTCAGGCCCTTCCTCAATGTTTGGAATTCCTTCATTCAGTCAGCATTGGCTTGGCTAACTTTAAAGATGCAGATATTTCCCACAGATACTATCAGATTCTCTCTTAAACCTCTATGCATGCAAAATGCCCTCTCCTGATACAAAATACATATTATAAAGTTATAGCATACATTTATTCAAATTACATGAAATCAAATGCACTTACTTTGTAAAAGAAAAAAAGTAATGTGCAAATGGGAGAGAAGAGAAAGATAATTTGGTTGCAAATTCCTGACCTCTCAAATTGAGACTCTCTCATCTCAATGATTCTAGGGTTTAAGAGTATTTTTCACACTACATGACTCTCTATGCAAGCCAATTATCATCATACATTTAATGGAAGAAAGAGTAAACTTGACTAATCCTGGTAATTTGTCTTGGTAGACTTTTCTTTTTTTAATATAAATTTATTTATTTTAATTGGAGGTTAATTACTTTACAATATTGTATTGGTTTTGCCATACATCAACATGTATCCGCCACAGGTATACACGTGTTCCGCATCCTGAACCCCCCTCCCACCTCCCTCCCGTACCATCCCTCTGGGTCGTCTCAGTGCACCAGCCCCAAGCATCCAGCATCATGCATTGAACCTGGACACTGATGTGTCCTCATATCCATCTGCAACCTGGCATGAATGCAGCCATACTGTATCTAGTCTGAGTGCCATCAAGATTCAATAAAGAGAAATTGACATCACGTCTATAAGTAATCTATACAGTTTACACACTGCAAGTTGAACTTGAAATCAACACCTGGAACAGAAACCATTCCACAACACGGTACACATCACGTGTTCAAGGTTGGCAGACTCCTGGAGAAGTAGGGACTCCTGTGGAACGTTGGGACGTGAGCTGCTTGGACCCCATGATATGATGAACAGGTACTTCTGAACTGGCTACAGCACAGAGCAAACTTCAGTAGGATGAACATCAGTGAAAAAGATACACTAAAATCTGAAGCCTATTTCCTATCCATCTCAGCTGTCAGGAGAATAAAGAATCAGCAAAAACCATTTCACTGGGGCCTGAATATTTGGGCTGCTCCTCAGGGCAGGTTTTGTAAGGGGGCTGAGTGAAGCCTCAACACAGATTTTAATTTCAGCTGATTCTTACTGAAGGTATTGATCTCTGGAACTTGTTAAATTTAAGGCTGAGAGGATACACCTGAGAGTGAAAGGCTCAAAATGTGAAAGCTGCCCAGGTCTCACGGGCCTCTCCAAGGGCCAAAAAACAAGATATAATTTTTCATGCTCATAACCCAAGACTTTTAAACCAAAGAGTGTTAGTTCTGTTAATAAGAAAACCAAAGGTGATGTCTGGCTATCCAACTAGCAGGTGATTATGATAATGACAGTTCTAAAATGAAATTTGCAGCCAAAGCTATTTGGAGATAAACTAAAGATGCCAGCCCTATTTGGAAATGACTGAAGAGACCACATATGAGTTTTTATTATCTTGGTTAAATAAATGGGAAACATAAAACCTAGGAGATGAAACCAAAGGACTTTTTAGTCATTTCTATTGATTGGAAGACAGCTCCAAAAGGACTCCAAACCATTTAGAAAACAAACAATAATTTTTCCTGTATGTCTTCCAAGCAAGGTTTTTTTTTTTTTTTTTCCTTTCCTCTCTACGGCATTTGGGAGAATTCCACTTCCAGTAAAGGAAATGTTTATTTATCAGATGGTCTTGACAGAATAGTAATCACCATTTTTGTAGTTACTTTTAATATCTTGTGGCAATGAATTTCTGATTTAAGATCACAGACCTATCAAAAGTTTCCTGCCCACCACTGAATATTGACTTCAGCACGGATTTCAATAGGATGATCCAGAGCACGTTTTAAAGCACAAAAACAGCAAACAAAAACAGAGAAAAGCTACTAAATAAAAAAATAAATGTAATAAATTAAAAAAAATAATTTCCCTGGATCCTTTCTGAATATGCTTTGAATGCATGGTTTCAAAGTCATACTGATTGCTTCTGAGGGTAATCTGAATTGTAACACACATTGAGCTAGTATTACCTGGCACTCCAACATAAAAGTGAATTTGTTCATATTGCAATAAAGAACCTGAGAACACTACTTCCAGGGTTTATGAAGTCAGAAATGCACACTAGTTAATGGTGATAGAATTAACAAAATTGAGTTCTAACTCATCTCCCTCATTTAGCAGCTAAAAATAGGTATAAACCTGAGAAGTAACAATCTCTCCTTGCCTCAGTTTTTCATCTGTAAAATGGACATGTTAATATCTGTTTTAAGTTTAAAGATAACATGAGTTAAAAATAATGTAAGACGATTTTTTCCCCTGGCACAAAATTTACACTCAGTAAAGTGTAGCTATTCTTATAAAAATAAAGACAATGTTTTGCATTTCAAACTTTAAATTTATTGTCAACCATCCTAGTTCAAAGTGTAGGTCTCCTCTTTTGGAGACAATACAGTTGAAACAGGTTAACAATAGTGGATCCATTTACTGTACAGCAGATATTGTGCTAAGCAACATTTACTCATTTTTTCATTTAGTAGAGACCACACCATACTTTGGGCTTCCCTGGTGGCTCAGAGGTTAAAGCGTCTGCCTCCAATGCAGGAGACCTGGGTCCGATCCCTGGGTCAGGAAGATGCCCTGGAGAAGGAAACGGCAACCCACTCCAGTGTTCTTGCCTGGAGAATCCCATGGATGGGGGAGCCTGGTGGGCTATAGTCCATGGGGTCGCAAAGTGTCGGACACGACTGAGAGACTTCATTTCACTTCACACCACACCATATTTTCCATTTCCATTTTGCAGATGAAAAAAACTGAGGCCTGAAAAAGTCAAGCAATTTGCCTAAAGTCTCTCATTTAATATGAATCAAATCCAGGAGGAAAAAAAGGCCCCAAACAACTGAGCTAGCAAACAAACAAGCAGGCAAAATACTGCCTCATTTTAAATCCCACGCTTATGTGTACCACGTAACGTTGCCTGTACATTCAGATTACATGCCTCTTCATCCCTCCTTGCTTCCAAGACTCTGGTTAGAAGAGGCAAGCTTGCAGGTCAAAAGCTCAGATACAATGACTGTAGGTCAAGCAGTCTTTTTCTTCCTCTGGACCTTATGTCAGGATCCTGGCCCCTAGTTCTGCCTCAGGAAAGCTGGCAGGGTTCTTGAGCTTTGTTTACCCTATTCTCATCGACTAGCATGTCCTGCCACAGCCCTCAGTTTCTTCAAAAGAACTCCAGAATCAGAAATGGCACCCTTGGGCCAAACGCAGTCTACCTGACCCCGGGGTTTAGACCACCTGGTATTCGAGGCTGGGGGTAGGAGGGAGTAACAACCTAATTATTGCAACCACCTGCCTGCCGTCACTGCCGTGTTCCTGACTGCTGCCAGGTGCTAAGCTGGCAGGCTTGGATCAATCAGTAATTGTAACCAAACCTGAGTGCAATTAATTACATAACTTTAAGCTGTTCACATTTAATAACCCTGAAATTACTTCATGAAACTGCAGTGTAGTAGAGGATTGCAGCAAATAAAGGAAAATAGCTGTGGATAAGGTTTCTGTAAGTATTTTCTTCAGGTCTGGATCTAACTTAATCCTCATATATCCTGTGTATGCCCAACTTGTCCTATTTACCATAGGTAAGGAAGAAGAGAAACAGAAGACTCAGTGAAATGCCATGGCTTAGGTAAGAGGATAAGAACTTTGCTAACTGTGATCATAGCAGGCATTTAAATTCCCTAGATCTTACTGCAGCCCAGAAGCAAAAGAAAGTCCCAGGAATGATGGTAGCAGGAAGTGGTCGAATATTCATTAAACCCATTTCTTTCTCTTGGGTGAACAGAGAAATTAACTTTGCCATATCTGGCCCCTGAAATACACGCAGAAGTAATACATACAACAGTCACCCTGAAACTCGGCAGGTGATGTCCTGTACACCTCTTTGCTCACTAGCTGACTGATGCAGTAGAGAATATGAGGACGTTCAGAAAATGGATGGAAGGATCCACTGAACCACCATATGAAAAGTCATTTGCCGAGTATGCAATCAGACTATGTATGACAAGACTGAGACATATAAATGCATATGATATTAAGCCACAAAGAATTGGATGCTGTTTATTATTAATACAATGGCTAATATTAATTACTGATTAATAAAACACCTGACACAGAATTTTTCATCAGCCCTAAAATGTGAAGGAAAGAAAATAAAATTAATTTAAAGAATTAATTATTAATACATTAATTAAAGAGTTAATATATTTAAAATATATGATTCACACCTAAGTTTGTGCACAGCTTTACTATTACAAAAATTGGATTTTCCATGTAACAGTCTAAGTAACATACCAGCAATAAGCATCCTAAAAAGCAAGTATTTTACATCACAGGTTGTTTTAATAACAACTTCATTTGAGCCATATTGACAGGGTTCTCTTGCTCAAGAAAAGTGTCAAGGTTAGAGTTGCCATCTCAGCCATTCTACCAGGAGAACACCAGAGATTGATCAGACCAGCATAAGAATCTTAACCACCCATGAAGTGCTCTCTGAAAATATGCATGATGCTAATACTTGGGGGTTATAAATAAATAAAATATGAACAAATGAAATAAATTTACTTTAAGAGCTCAATTCCAAAACTCTTCAAAGCTATAGGAGAGCTTTTCAAATTACATCTAAGAAATACCCTCATGTCGATCCATATTGTTCAATTTTCATACAAAGTCTCCACTCTCTCCAGCCCCTCATCTGGCCTCTTTGTCAGCTTCCAGTTAGGACAATCCTGTTGCCCGCAACCTGCAGCAGTTTTTAGCTGCAGGTTGAGGGCAACACTATCATGGCCACTTTTTCCATTTAACTGATTTGAAGCATCTGGGAAATAAATTCTATTAGAACACTAATTGGGTCTGATGTGAATATTGATCTATAGGGAGATGTACCTCACAGAGCACTGGATTACATTAGATCTGATAACATTTAAAAACATTTGCATAGAAAATTATGCTACATCCAAACACCAAGGAGAAAGACAATAGCAGGCATGAGCAGAGTGTGGCTTCTTTTACTTATTCATGGTAAAAAGGATAACTACTGATTTGCCTGTCCATCATTCCCTTTACTTGGAGTATTAACGCTCAAGTTTCCCTTGGGAACCAAGCCTCTCTTGCCATCAGTTCTTATGGTTCATCAATGGCTGGATTCCACCTTTCACTCCTTCTTCCCTGCAGTTTCAGAATCCTGCGGACAGGATCCAAGTCCAGCCAAACTTGGGGGGCATGCCGTCCCCATCTTCTCTTTGGTTCAGGGAGGTTATGGTAGTAATCTGGCTCTCGAAGGAATTGTGTTGAAAGATGTACTCTTCCCATTGGAAATTCTAACCCGGCAGTAGATAAACCTGGAGATGGTGGAGGCAATCCCATCACTCCTTCAAAGTGGCTACCTAAGACTGAAGCCCAAACAGAGAAGAAGTGACCCAAAGCACGATTCATTCTGACTGTGTGTAAGCACCTTGATCAAAATGTATTGTACATAAGCAAATCAATTACCTTTATGCTTCTTCTAGGCACCATTCAGTTCAGTTCAGTCGCTCAGTCATGTCCGACTCTTTGCGACCCCATGAATCGCAGCACGCCAGGCCTCCCTGTCCATCACCAACTCCCGGCATTCACTCAGACTCACATCCATTGAGTCAGTGATGCCATCCAGCCAACTCATCCTCTGTCGTCCCCTTCTCCTCCTGTCCCCAATCCCTCCCAGCATCAGAGTCTTTTCCAATGAGTCAACTCTTTGCATGAGGTGGCCAAAGTACTGGAGTTTCAGCCTTAGCATCATTCCTTCCAAGGAAATCCCAGGGCTGATCTCCTTCAGAATGGACTGGTTGGATCTCCTTTCAGTCCAAGGGACTCTCAAGAGTCTTCTCAGCACCATTAGGTTTCTCTAAAAGCAGCAAGTCTAATATCATGGGGATGAATTAAGCTGATAGCAACAGGGTCAGATTTTCCTGGCAGTGGTGTATTCAGGTATCATTTATTATAAGCTGTCCAAAATTGTTTCACTCACTGATTGATACCAGTGTCACCATACTGGTAGTTACTTTTTGAGGGACTTACCAAAAAGTCGTGAGCTTTTTAACCCAAGTAAAAGTTATATGGATTCCAGGGACAGTTGGGAAAATGGTAAAATTGCAGACTCCTAAGCTCTTTATGGATAGATTCTGATTTAGGAGAACTTTGATCACTCCACGAATCACCATTTTCATCAAGCAGTCTAGATGATTTCGATACAGGTAGCCATACTTTATGAAATAGTACTGTGACAAATGGATGAGAACTCAGGGACTGAAATAATACACAAATGAATTTCAAATCCTGTTTCTACTGCCTATAGGACAATACTACCTAGGACAAAGGGTAATCTTTTAATCTTTTTATGCTTCAGCTTCCTAATTTACAAATGCAGATAATAAAGCCATCATAGAGGGCTTTGCAAGATAAAGCTTATAAAGTATTTAGCACAAAGCCTCTCATACCATAAGACTCCAACAATGGTTATCTATTGGTAATTCATTTACATGGATTAGCTTCTCAGATAAACCAATTATTACTAATTAGAAATATACAAGACCTTGAAGCAATGAAACATAGAATATATAAATTTTGCTGTGGAAAAGAGGACATAGGCTCAGTCTGATAAAAGTTCTAGTGTACAAAGGATGGGAAAATACCAAAAAAAAAAAAAAAAAAATCCTACCGCATCTATTATCTGGCCTAAAGCCACTTAGGACTAATGCCCTTAAGTTTAATGGCTTACCAGTACAGTTTTAGGTCACACACTGAAAAGTCTTGTACACTAAATAGCAATCCCTAAACTTTTCCTGTTTAAAAAAAGAATAACAATGCCCTAAACACGGAAGTGAGTAGGCAATGGAACTGGTTTAGCAGCTTGTATAATAGGCATAGCTACACAAGGGAGGATGTTCATGGTGAAAGTTGAGGAGGAAATAAGCATACCTGTACAAGGTACAGGTCTATAAGTCATCCTGACATTGAGGACAGGCTTTGAAGGAGGACTGGTTGTTCCGAATTTAAATTACCAAGGTCCCATTTACTAGAAGAGCCACGACATTGATGAGTCACTTAGCTTCTGGTTTCCAGAGGAAAATGAAGCTAGTCTCATTTGGTTGTGTTCAGGACTCAATGAAATATCTGATGTAAAATATTTAATAGAATGCTTAACATAGGATGAGTGCACTATTTTTGTTATTACTGTGGTTTTACCATGGAGATACTACTTTTAAAAGTAATTAGCAAGATGAGAATAGGAAAAAACATACAAAATATTTCATATTTCTATAGATGTGAGAGTGGGGAGAAGAAACAATCAGAAAGAACCCAAGGAATTAATTTCAACAAGTGGCAAAAGAAATAAAGAAGAGGCAGGCTTAAGAAAGTACTTCCTGCTAGTCCAGTGTTGCATGCCCTCATTTCCTTCATTGGCATTGCCCATACGCATGGTGGAGCAGCAGGAACCCATGGGCACTAACAATGGCTCTGATGTTAGTGGACCTTCAAGGGCTATCTCCCAAATCCATTTTTAGCCTTTGCTGCCATAACAGTTGCAAGAAGAAAAAAAAAATCAATTTCACAGTCCTCTCCTTTTCCAAAATGCCTGGGCTTTGGCTGATAAAGCGATGATTTAAGTCAGTGGCTGAGGTGGAAATGTGAGTATGTTCTTAAAGGATAATCACCAGGCTCCTTCTTGAAATGCATCTGTTTTTAACCAATTTCTCAACCTCTGAGAGGGGTAATTAAACAGAGAGGTGCACAAAACATAAATAGTGGAAACTGAAAACTAGCTTCATTAGCCTCCTTATCTTTGGTAACTGCAGGTGTGTGCTAATGAATTACATGACTGGTAAAATAAAATTAAAGGCAGCTGCATGTGTTTACAAAACTGCAGCCACAAATTACAGGTATCTGTAGCATCCATAATTCATCTATAATTGACAATTTTCATATTACTGGAATAAAGAATCAAGTCATGCAGATGATTACAGTATTTGCCTCTCAGCACTAGAGATTTTGTTTCATTTCCTTTGCAGCATCTCCACTGAAATAAATGGCAGTTTTATGGGTAGAGTTATATGTCAAGGTAAAGGACCAAATATGGCAGACAACCCAGAACCCAGTTCTGTCTCCCATGTTGCCAACTTCAGTTTCCCATCAAGAGAGAATTGAGCTTCATAAGCTTTAGAAATGTACACACTGGGCCCCCATTTGACATTGCTAGCTAAAAAACTGAGGTAAGGATTCTATATCTACATCTCAATGTCTTCACCCGTTAAATAGGATAATAATAGTGCCTACCTCACGAGGTTGAAAAGTTGTAACCAACCTAGTTTGAAGACACTTGCAGAGTATGTAAGGGATATTCTATATTTTAGAGAAGTAAATGACAACCATTCCAGTATTCTTGCTGGGGAAACCCCATGGGCAGAGAAAGCTAGTGGGCTACAATCCATGGGGTCATAAGAGATGGACACAACTTAGAGACTAAATCAACATCACCATTCTATATTTAACCATGTAGGGCGGTGGAGAGGAGATACCCCTCATCCAAGGTAAGCAGCAGCAGCTGCACTTTGCTGGAGCAGCTGTGAAGAGATACCCCACATCCAAGGTAAGGGAAACCCAAGTAAGATGGTAGGTGTTGCAAGAGGGCATCAGAGGGCAGACACACTGAAACCATACTCACAGAAAACTAGTCAATCTAATCACACTAGGACCACAGCCTTGTCTAACTCAATGAAACTAAGCCATGCCCGTGGGGCAACCCAAGACGGGCGGGTCATGGTGGAGAGGTCTGACAGAATGTGGTCCACTGGAGAAGGGAATGGCAAGCCACTTCAGTATTCTTGCCTTGAGAATCCCATAAACAGTATGAAAAGGAAAATGATAGCATACTGAAAGAGTACTCCCCAGGTGAGTAGGTGTCCAATATGCTACTGGAGATCAGTGGAGAAATAACTTCAGAAAGAATGAAGGGATGGAGCCAAGGCAAAAACAATATCCAGCTGTGGATGTGACTGGTGATAGAAGCAAGATCCGATGCTGTAAAGGGCAATATTGCATAGGGACCTGGAATGCTAGGTCCATGAATCAGGGCAAATTGGAAGAGGTCAAACAAGAGATGGCAAGGGTGAACGTCGACATTCTAGGAACCAGCGAACTAAAATGGACTGGAATGGGTGAATTTAACTCAGATGAACATTATATCTACTACTGCGGGCAGGAATCCCTCAGAAGAAATAGAGTAGCCATCATGGTCAACAAAAGAGTCCAAAATGCAGTACTTGGATGCAGTCTCAAAAACGACAGAATGCTCTCTGTTCGTCTCCAAGGCAAGCCATTCAATATCACAGTAATCCAAGTCTATGCCCCAACCAGTAACGCTGAAGAAGCTGAAGTTGAACGGTTCTATGAAGACCTACAAGACCTTTTAGAACTAACACCCCAAAAAGATGTCCTTTTCATTACAGGGGACTGAAATGCAAAAGTAGGAAGTCAAGAAACACCTGGAGTAACTGGCAAATTTGGCCTTGGAATGTGGAATGAAGCAGGGCAAAGACTAACAGAGGTTTGTCAAGAAAATGCACTGGTCATAGCAAACACCCTCTTCCAACAACGCAAGAGAAGACTCTACACATGGACATCACCAGATGGTCAACACCAAAATCAGATTGATTATATTCTTTGCAGCCAAACATGGAGAAGCTCTATACAGTCAACAATAACAAGACCAGGAGTTGACTGTGGCTCAGATCATGAACTCCTTATTACCAAATTCAGACTGAAATTGAAGAAAGTACGGAAAATCACTAGACCATTCAGGTATGACCTAAATCAAATCCCTTATGACTGTACAGTGTAAGTGAGAAATAGATTTAAGGGACTAGATCTGATAGATAGAGTGCCTGGTGAACTACGGAATGAGGTTCGTGACATTGCACAGGAGACAGGGATCAAGCCCATCCCCATGGAAAAGAAATGCAAAGAAGCAAAATGGCTGTCTGGGGAGGCCTGACAAATAGCTGTGAAAGGAAGAGAAGCAAAAAGCAAAGGAGAAAAGGAAAGATGTAAGCATCTGAATGCAGAGTTCCAAAGAATAGCAAGAAGAGATAAGAAAGCCTTCTTCAGCGATCAATGCAAAGAAATAGAGGGAAAGAATAGAATGGGAAAGATTAGAGATCTCTTCAAGAAAATTAGGGATACAAAGGGAACATTTCATGCAAAGATGGGCTCGATAAAGGACAGAAATGGTATGGACATAACAGAAGCAGAAGGTACTAAGAAGAGGTGGCAAGAATACACAGAAGAACTGTACAAAAAAGATCTTCATGACCCAGGTAATCATGCTGGTGTGATCACTCATCTAGAGCCAGACATCCTGGAATGAAAGCATCACCACGAACAAAGCTAGTGGAGGTGATGGAATTCCAGCTGAGCTATTTCAAATCCTGAAAGATGATGCTGTGAAAGTGCTGCACTCAATATGCCAGCAAATTTGGAAAACTCAGCAGTGGCCACAGGACTGGAAAAGGTCAGTTTTCATTTCAATCCCAAAGAAAGGCAATGCCAGAGAATGCTCAAACTACCGAATAATTGCACTCATCTCACATGCTAGTAAAGTAATGCTCAAAATTCTCCAAGCCAGGCTTCAGCAATACGTGAACCATGAATTTCCAGATGTTCAGGCTGGTTTTAGAAAAGGCAGAGGAACCAGAGATCAAATTGCCAACATCCGCTGGATCATCGAAAAAGCAAGAGAGTTCCCGAAAAACATCGATTTCTGCTTTATTGACTATGCCAAAGCCTTTGATTGTGTGGATCACCAGAAACTGTGGGAAATTCTTCAAGAGATGGGAATACCAGACCACCTGACCTGCCTCTTGAGAAATCTGTATGCATGTCAGGAAGCAACAGTTAGAACTGGACATGGAACAACAGACTGGTTCCAAATAGGAAAAGGAGTACATCAAGGCTGTATATTGTCACCCTGCTTATTTAACTTCTATGCAGAGAACATCATGAGAAATGCTGGACTGGAGGAAGCACAAGCTGGAATCAAGATTGGCAGGAGAAATAACAATAACCTCAGATATGCAGATGACACCACCCTTATGGCAGAAAGTGAAGAGGAACTATAAAGCCTCTTGATGAAAGTAAAAAAGGAGAGTGAAAAAGTTGGCTTAAAGCTCATCGTTCAGAAAACGAAGATCATGGCATCTGGTCCCATCACTTCATGGCAAATAGGTGGGGAAACAGTGGAAACAACGTCAGACTTTATTTTTTGGGGCTCCTAAATCACTGCAGATGGTGAGTGCAGCCATGAAATTAAAAGACGCTTACTCCTTGGAAGAAAAGTTATGACCAATCTAGATAGCATATTCAAAAGCAGAGACATTACTTTGCCGACTAAGGTCCGTCTAGTCAAGGCTATGGTTTTTTCAATAGTCATGAAAATGGATGTGAGAGTTGGACTGTGAAGAAGGCTGAACACCGAAGAATTGATGCTTTTGAACTGTGGTGTTGGAGAAGACTCTTGAGAGTCCCTTGGACTGCAAGGAGATCCAACCAGTCCATTCTGAAGGAGATCAGCCCTGGGATTTCTTTGGAAGGAATGATGCTAAAGCTGAAACTCCAGTACTTTGGCCACCTCATGTGAAGAGTTGACTCATTGGAAAAGATTTTGATGCTGGAAAGGATTGGGGGCTGGAAGAGAAGGGGAAGACAGAGGATGAGATGGCTGGATGGCATCACTGTCTCGATGGACATGAATCTGAGTGAACTCCGGGAGTTGGTGATGGATAGGGAGGCCTGGCGTGCTGTGATTCATGGGGTTGCAAAGAGTCGGACACGACTGAGCGACTGAACTGAACTGAATGTTTTTTTAAGTAGTTTCTTGATAGTAGGATTTCTCAGAGTTTTTAATACACTCTTGTATCCTGTGGATCTCCAAGATGGGAAGTTTGTAGTGTTGAGCATATTTATTTCACTCTAGAGTCCTTTGAGGAGAAGTCAGTACGCCAGTACTCGTGCCCGGAAAATCCCATGGACGGAGGAGCCTGGTGGGCTGCAGTCCATGGGGTCGCTAAGAGTTGGGCACGACTGAGCGACTTCACTTTCACTTTTCACTTTCATGCATTGGAGAAGGAGATGGCAACCCACCCCAGTATTCCTGCCTGGAGAATTCCAGGGACAGAGCAGCCTAGTCGGCTGCCATCTATAGGGTCGCACAGAGCTGGACACGACTGAAGCAAGTTAGCAGCAGCAGCAGCAGCAGCAGCAGCAGCAGCAGAGTCCTTTGAGGTTGAGCACCTCCTAGGACCCTTGTTCCACAGTGACAATGAGTTCTGGGACAGGAGAAGGGATGTTTTGATGGAGCCTGAATTCAGTAACTCCCTCAGGCATCTCCTAAAAAGAAGGACAGCACCTAAAGAAGAAAGATGTGACGAAGATAATCTTTCTAGTCTAGAACCTCGCTATACTGTGTGGTTCCTGCAACAGCCTCAGCAGCCGCTCGGGAAAACTGTTACAAATGTAAAATCTCTGGTCTTGTTCCAGACCCACTAAACCATAGATTGCATTTTGACAAGATCCTCAAGAAAGACTAGATGCAGTAAAATTTAAGAAGCCCTACTCTCATCCATCACTTTGTAAACCCCTTCCTGGGTCTCATCATTCTGGCTTTGAGGAAACCTTTATGTATCAACAGTAGTTTCCTCTGCAGTGTATCTTCAACATTCCCCCGAAAGGCAGGAAAACCCTAGGCTGTGGCTCTGCAACTCCAGGGGGCGCCAGTCACATAGGACATAGGGTGCACGGTGTCCCCAGAGTTATACAAACCCAAGAAGTCTTCTCAAAACTGACACTCTACTGTGTGGAAGACAGAGCCTTTGTATTATCAGTTTTGTCAAAGAACTTTTATTAGTCAAGTTTATCAGTAACACTTTTTGAGCACTTAATAGAGTCCAGGAATCTTTGACTCACTTTACAGTCATTATATTATCAACATCTATTATCATCCCCATTTACTGATAAGGACAAGGGGATTTTTAAGGATTTATAAATGATGTTCTATACTCTAAGTCAAATAGTAGAGTTGGGATTTGACTGTATATCTAACTCCAAAGAGTATGTTTTCACTATAGAAAAGCTGGCTTTTAAAAATCTATAGAATAGGATAGAATATTGAGGTGGGAAGTTACAGGAGAGTTTGGGAATTATGTTTGACAACAGATTGGTTATAGAAAGTGTGGTATGTCTTCCCCGGTGGCTCAGTGCTAAAGAATCCACCTGCCAGGGCAGGAGAGCTGGATTTGACCCCTGGTCTGGGAAGACCCCATATGCCGCTGAACAACAAAGCCCATGCACCATGACAGTTAAGCCTGTGCCCATGAGCCCAGGGGCCACAACAAGAGAAGCCACCACAATGAGAAGCCTGGGCATCGCAATTAGAGAGTAGCCCATACTCGCTGCAACTATAGGAACGCCTGCGCAGCAACCAAGATGCAGCACAGCCAAATTTAATAAAAATAAATACATAAATTTTTTTAAAAACTGTGGCTAGAATATGTTTCTAGGGGACATGGTCTTGGTTTGCCCTGATTTGAAATTACGAACCCTGCATAAGTGGACAATAATTGAACCAACATTTGCTACGTGATTACAATGTCTAATCATGTTGACACATACTTTGCATGGTCATTGTGAAGTCTACAAACAGCTACTCTCTGTTTTATCCTCACTGCGGTCTAGTGGAAAATTTTACCATCTCCAATTTTAGGGAGAGAAGAAGGCAGAAAATTTTAAAATATTTCCTAAAATCTCCAAGTCCAGAAGTAATGGTGATAAGGTTCAAAACCAGGTCTTAAAACTTTGAAATCCTGAGCTTCTTCGCAGCAGCACAACCTGCTTACCAACCATGGGATAAATGTTAGGACCTTAAGAATAAAGGACTAGAGGTACACTTCTAGCTGCCTAGCCTAGCCTAGACAGCTGACAGACAGCAAGCTAGAGGGCTCATGGAAATGAACGGATAAAACAACAATGACAAAATTGAGGAAATACCTTCCAAGAATTTTTCACACTTTAGTAGAAGCTTGGTTCTAACAAATGGTTGATTTTGGTACCTAAGAGCACAGAAAGTTATTTTTCCACAACCCTTAGATTTAATTTTTCTTCTCTCTCTTTCAAAATAAGAAATGTTTCTGCTAAGTTTTCTCAAAAGAAGACCCCTCCAGGCTTCCTGCGGACATAAAGGTGTGCTGGATGGTAAGGCTGCTGATGAGCATTATCATTAGTACAGGCCCACAGGGACAGAAAGAGAGAGGAATCAGGCCAGGTCATGAATAAACAGTGTCCAAGAGTTCGAGGGTCCATAGGGATCTTGGGAGATCACTTAGTCCATTTCTCTGTCTCTAGAAAGGACTCACCTTTCCCCATTAAATTGGACCACCATAGGACAAATGCATTCTCTTTTAGAAAATACTGGGAAGCAGATTTTTCTGTGGATCAACACATGAAAACTTCTCCACTCTTATGCATTTACCTTTGGTCTTAGTTCTCAACTGGGAGTGACTTTGCCCTTCCTCCTCCTCAGCCAGCCAACCACCTAGAGGACATTTGACAGTGTCTGGATACTCTTTTGATTATCACAACTGGACAGGAGGTTGCGACCAGCATCTAGTAGGTGGAGGCCAGTGAAAGTGAAAGTCACTCAGTGCTGTCCAACTGTTTGTGACCCCATAGACTATACAGTCCATGGAATTCTCCAGGCTAGACTACTGGAGTGGATAGCCTCTCCCTTCTCCAGGGGATCTTCCCAACCCAAGGATCAAACCCAGATTCTTTACCAGCTGAACCCCAAGGGTACCTAGTAGGTGGAGGCCAGAGATACCCCTAAACATCATAAAATGCCAGGGTAGCACAACAAGAAAGAATTATCAGGCCCCCAAGTAAACACACCGAGATTGAGAAACAGAGCAATGAGCAGGCAAGAGCATCTTTCTTTGCATTTTGCTATACAATACAAGGACCTACCTATAGTGGGACTGAAGTTCCATGGTTCAGAAGTTCAGAAATACGTTTCTTCGTAACTCTTTTTTTTTTTTTTTTTTTGGTAGTCAGAACGACCTAATTCTTTATTGACTAGCCAGGCTTATATATTGGACAGTACGTTTTTTCATGAAGGCAGGAACCATACATGGTTAATTTCTATTCCCCTAAGGCCTATCACTGGAGAAGGAAATGGCAACCCACTCCAGTGTTCTTGCTTGCAAAATCCCAGGGACGGTGGAGCCTGGTGGGCTGCCGTCTATGGGGTCGCACAGAGTCGGATATGACTGAAACAACTTAGCAGCAGCAGCAGCAGGGCATGTCACAGAGAATTGCATATAGTGGACGTTTTTGGGGGGCTTCCTCAGTGGTGCAGTGGGTAAATAATTCACCTGCAATGCAGGAGACACAGGAGACTCTGTTTCAATCCTTGGGTTGGAAAGATCCCCTGGAGAAGGAAATGGCAACCCATTCCAGTATTCTTGCTTGGATAATGCCAGGGACAGAGGAGCCTGGCAGGCTACTATTCATGGGGTTGCAAAGAGTCAGACACGACTGAGTGACTAAGCACTTAGCACTCAGATTTATTTTGCAAATCTCTATGTGAAAATTCAAATCATCTAGTTATGTAAAAACAGCGAGACAGATTTTCACAGAATGAGGGGCATGTGCTAGAGATGGTCTGTCTTAAAATTACAGGCTCTTTCATATACATGATATTTTGGAGTCCCTGAGTAAGGCCTCTCACAAACATAGATACTCTTCCAGAGCAGCTGAAACTAAGGAGTCTTGGTGACTATAAATGGGGCGCAACATACCATATGTATGAAGATGTTGTAGATTAAAAAAAAAAAACATTGTGATTTCCAAAGTGAGTCCCAAAGTGAAAAACCTCAGGCCAGCCAGATTCTCTTAACTGTGGATGTTGCTTGGCTTTCCACAAGGGGAACCCTATGTAGTTCTGCATGGTCCACTCCTTGGAAATGAGCCACCTCTGTCTGAGGGGAATGTCTTAAAGAGAATCAGAGCTGAGCAATTCATGGCACGGGGTGTATTTAAAGTGCTCTTGGAAGGCTACCAATTACCAATATCACAGACACAACCCATTTCTGTTATAACAGGAACTGCTTTAGCCCATCCTGTTAGAGTAGGAGGTTTTGCCAACTTCCTTTAGACTTTAATTGATAACACACAAATCTGTTGCCACAGATGGTTGGGTGGGCAGCATCTGAAGCTGAGGTCTGGAGAAAGGCTTCCCACCCCAAGCAAATGCAAGAATGTTCAAGGCACGTAGATGCAAGGCGCACCATGGAAACGAAAGTAAGGGAAGAGGGCTGTGGGCTCCACACCAAAGCATCAGATCTGGCTTAAAGATGCCCTGGCACGAAGAAGGTTACAGGTCTCCAGCTTGCCTTTCTGCCATGTGCAAATAAGATTATATGTTTCTGGATCCCAGGCACACCAGCTATTAACTATATCATCTTGGGCAGCTTATTTAATTTGTCCAGGTTCTGCTTTTTCTTGTATGCAATAGAGATTGATATTAACACCTCTCTTTTGAGACTTTGAGGAACTTGAATGAGTCATAAAAATTTTTTTTCTAATAATTATTATTCTTTTCTCATGTATGAAATAAAAGTGTCCTGTAGATGGTCTCTATTCTCCTTGACATAGACTCTTCACTTTTCCCCAATAAAACTTGCATAGTCTTCAAAATTTTAAGCGAAATCCAAGAGTCAAGAAGCTCAGTGACCTCAGATTCTTCAAAGACAACGTACATGGTCACAGATAATTCCAAGTGATCACAAGAAGAGTGATCAAAAGTGACCTGGGGAGGGCAGATATCTCAAATTTGTTAATCTGGTCTCTTTCAGAGGCAGGTGATTGAAAGTCAAAACTGCTGGAAGGAATAAATAGGAAGACATCTATCAACTCTTATCAGAGACGAGAAGCCCAGCGGAAAGCTTCAGGTTAGGCAGAATCCAGTTGCTCAAGAGATCATTGGGAATCTGCCTTTTCGTCTCTTGACTTTTCTTTCCTTACTGTTGGCTTCTTTCTCATCAAGGTCCTCCCAGGAGGGAGGTGGTGACCCCCAGGAGGTCCAAGCATACATTCTTCCACTGTCAAGCCCAGAAGACCTAATGTGTGTTTCCCGGTCACTCTGGTGAAAGTCTCAGTATTTAGTTCACCTTGCTCAGACCTGGATCATGTCCTTACTCCTGCAATTGGCACCACACCTGAACCAGGTAGACTGAGGGAGCAGAGGAGTAACCAGGAAATGGCAGAATAGATGCCAGTCAGGCAAAAGCAGGAGCACCCACTGCACCTGCTGACCACCCAAGTTCTCTCTCTTGATAAAGGACTTACCTCCTTTCTTTCTTCCTTTTATATTACGTGGGTGGTTATGGAATTGAGTTGAGCAGGGGTTGAAATGAGAATAGATTATGCACAGCTGGACTGAAAGGAGTTTTTTTTCTTGTGTGCTATTTTAGTCTTGTTTTAAATTATCCTTCTTGGAAATAGGTGCCTTGTGCCACGTCGGCTGTCTCTCATGGAGCTGCTTGGCTGCATGAGAAAAGTAGACTCTCACAAGTTCCTGCCAGCACCTGACCTGTGGCTCCCCTCTGGTTATTCTCATGCTCCAAAGAGTTCAGACTGTCAAAGTAAGAAGAGGAGCCTTAGCTTAGGTACAAGGTTCCATAACTCCATGGTCTCCGAATCTCAGACAGCAGAAATCTGGATTTATTCTAGGACACTTCTGCTGTGTCTATTTCCAACAAAGATTTGGTACATTTCTTCTTAAGCTCGCTGGGCTCACTTCAGCTGACAGTAAGGAGCTTTTAAGGATGGCAGTCCCTGGACCTGTAGTTATTCACAGTGGATGCTATGAAGCAGGGAAGTAAAAGACAGAGAATGAGATGGTTGGATGCCATCACCAACTCAATGGACATGCGTTTGGTCAAACTCCAAAAGATAGTGAAGGACAGTGAAGCCTGATGTGCTGCCATCCATGTGGTTGCAAAGAGCCAGACATAGCTTAGCAACTGAACAACAATGAAAGACCTAAATGCTGAGAATTTAAAGGTAGACAGAGTGAGCCCTAAATCCCTAAACAAATTGTCTAACTCTTCTGAGACCATTTCCTTCTCTGTAAAGTGGTCATAGTGACTACTGCCCACTGAACATTTTCCGTTTGCTCCATGCCTACTCTAAAACTGTGCTTTCATGCATTGAATCCTCATACCAAATTCTGTGAGGCAGGTTCTCTTATTATTTCTGTTTTACAGATGGTGACACAGTGGGTTCAGGAACTTGACCAAGGACGCATCTCTAGAAACGGCAGGAAAGTATTCATCACAGAACCTTGTATATAGTGGCCAATCAAAAAGAAGTTCACAGATGGGAAGAGGTGACAGATGCACTTGCATTAAGAAATATGTAATTCCAAAGTAGTAGATATTATTTCAGATGACTGTCATTTCAGTACCAAAAGGTGTGATTATTGACTGGGATATGCAGTAGTTTAATCTGCAAGGGCTTTGTGGAAGAGGAGATTTATTTTGCTATTCTAGTCAGACCACATCATACTCAGCTACCTCTGTAAAAGGCCTGGTTCTTGTCCTTCAAAGTTTTGGAGACAGACCACCTTTGTGTCCAATGAATAAAGAGGGGTGCTGGCCCCCAAGCTGCCTCATTTTCTGAGTCAATTCTGATGACTGATGTCAAGTGCTACTGTCACCAAATAACCCTCACAACTAAGTTTTGAAGAGACAGATGGTATGACAGGCTGGAACTTGAGACTGATTTCACTAATATAGTATGTGTTATTCACTGCAATTGGAGATTCAACTGTGAAACTGAGCCCAGGATACACAGGAAAGCAGAGTTAGGTGATACCTGATGTTTAAGGAGGACTTATTTGAATTTCACATGCATTATGTCATTTAGTCCTGACAACTGCACAATCAGTTTAGTTCCATTATCATCCCCATTTTGCAGACAAGAAAAATGAGGCTCACAAGTCACAGAGAGCTAAAAAGCAGGAAGAGCTTATCTCTTAACCACTAAATGCTCAGTGTCCCATGTTGACATGGACTGAGTTGGAACAGGAGATGAGTGCAAATAAGTAAGATAAGTTTTGCTACTGATTGGAAGATATTCCTACACCAGACTCCACGCATAATCAAAATGCAAAAGCCAGATCTGACATAACTGTGTGAATTCAACTTTTTCATGACCTTAAGGTATGTAGGGCATGAAAAAATTATTGAGGCCCAAGGAATTTTCTAGTTCATCCCATCAAAGGAAGCAACATAAATATGCCAATTACAGTAAGCAATTCCACATATTTAGTTTCCAAATAAGAATACAGTGAGAAAAGAAATGGCCACAGACTCTTTCTTTACTATAACTAGACTCACTGTGCCTGCAGTGAATCAATATTTTCCCATAATGTTACTTGTCTCCCACTGAATTCCTGGCAGATTCTGCAGAGGAAAGCAATGCTTACAGTACATTATTACTTTGGTGTTTCAAGGGGAATTATTCATACCCACATATTATGGAAACAGTGCTCACTTTATAGAACCTATTCCCAACTCTAATTTCCAATGGTGCATATTTCTCCACTTACTGCTATTTACATATACAGTTAATTTCTATGGTTAATTGACCTGGTATTTGGTACGTCAATGTTTGCATGTGTTAAGATAAATAAATATTATATATAATAATGGATGTAACAACACAGTGGAAATTCATTTCCCAATGGATCTCCTTAACAATTGAAATAAGTTGATAGTTTCCAGAATTCTAAAGGTACATCCATGCAAATCTAAAATAGAAGACAAAACCAATCTGATTCTACACGGCCACACTCAGGAACAGTAATTCAAAGAGCAGAGGAACTGTCACCTCCTGGTCATTCAGATTTTCTCCCTTTGATCATGGCATTCAGAGCCCCAGTTCTACCAACTTCCAGCAATGTCAGACATATCCTAATTCTACCTGGAAAAGATTTGCAATGATTCAGTTCCCTACTAAATGCAGCCTCACTATCACAGAAACCAACTATTGGTAACAACAACAAAGACAACTGCCAATACTGCTGAATACACATCTTGTGCTGAGCACTAAATGCTATGTGCTTTACACCACTAGTTATTTCATAGAAACTGCCCTGTGTAAGGAGTTTGCATGTTACACATGAAGAAACAGAGGCCCTGAGATAGTTAATCATTTTCCCATCATCTATCACCTTGTAAGTGGTAGAGTTAGGATTCCGATCCCACTCTGTTTAACCACAAAGCCTACAACCATAACACCTGCTCCATAAGCTTCCTTCATACTAAACAAGTGGCTGCAGAAATTCAGACTGAGTAACAAACATTCAGGTTTATTAGTCAGGATAGAGAAAGTGCTAGAAGCTCTGACTTATGCCACAGAATCTGATGCAGGTTGGGCACCATTCCTGCATTTCCAAATTCCGTACATTTATGCATGTATTTTCAGTATGTATCCTATCCTTCTGCCTTGTGGCTCCATCATGTTGCATGATACCCATGGCAAGTGATGTGAAACCTGGGGGATCTTGCATTGGCTCAAATGCTTCAGCCCACAAAGAACACACCAATTCTGCTCTTAGTCCATTGGCCTTAGTCCACAGTGCTGCCTAGCTGCCAAAAGATTGGAAAATGCTGGGGCAGGGCACATATATATTCAATGAACAACAGTTGTCACTGCCATGTAACCCTTCTCATGATTCCTAGGTAGGAGGAGGCTCATACATGGGGCACCTGCAAAAACATACCTCATGATGCATTTTCAAGTTCTTTGCCCTAATATTTTGGAGGTAATCATCTGTTCGTTGGATCCACATTTTTTTTCACTCTAAATGGTAGCTAAGGTTAATCCTGTGTGTTAACAGGATATTTGGCAACAAGAAAATACCTTTAATAAGTGTATCTGTGGGTTGTCAAGAGATGGATTTGGACATCTTTATTACCCTGCTACCAACACAACATCATTGCCATTTCTTGCCAAATATCACAGATCCAATTCTCACTCAACAGTCTTTATGGGAAAATATCAAGCTTTAGTGCCAGCCAGATGACAAGATGGCTCATTCGGGCCTTTCTCTACACCTCTCGCATGATTTATTGCCACACCCTTACTTTCTAACCAAACATGCTGACCAGCACAACTACAAGTCCAAAGGGAATGCGTATCAGGGGAGACGACTTGTGTGATAGGCAACCTTTCCATTTATCATTCTCGACTTCACTCTAGGCCTGTCTAGTCAAAGCTATGGTTTTTCCAGTAGTCCATGTACGGATGTGAATGTTGGGCTATAAAGAAAGCAGAGCACCAAAGAATTGATGCTTGTGAACTGTGGTGTTGGAGAAGGCTCTTGAGAGTCCCTTGGCCTGCAAGGAGATCCAACCAGTCTATCCTAAAGGAAATTAGTCCTGAATATTCATTGGAAGGACTGATGCTGAAGCTGAAACCCCCATACTTTGGCCGCCTGATGCGAAGAGCTGACTCATTTGAAAAGACCCTGATGCTGGGAAAGATTGAAGGCAGGAGGAGAAAGGGACGACAGAAGATGAGATAGTTGGATGGCATCACCGACTCAATGGACATGAGTTTGAGTAAACTCTGGGAGTTGGTGATGGACAGGAAGGCCTGGCTTGCTGCAGTCTATGGGGTCGCAGAGAGTCGGACACGACTGAGCAACTGAACTGAACTGAACTGACTTCACTCTACAGCAAAATTTCAGAGCAGGAATACCTCTGCACCTATCAATTTACTTATCTGGGTTTCTTTGCTTTTTGTGTACTCCAGGGCTTCCTATTTTCTAGAACTTTCATTCATGCAATATTGTATCCCCTACTGCTGTTGTTATTTACAGGCATTCTGTGATGTGCACTATACTTTCTTGATTTAAAATCCAACTCTCTTTGGCTGGATATAATCTGATGGAATAAATTATTTAAGAAAGACACAACATTGAAGGAAGGTCAATACCTAGTCAGTGCTTACTCCTCCATTTAATCATAAAATTGAAAGAATAATGAAAAATAGAAGACTTAGAAAGATAAAAATAATCAGGGCATTTGTACGGAGTAGTTTAAAGTGACTGAATTCTTCACGGTTTTTGCTTGTGTTGTTTTTCTGTTTAGAGGAGCCTCTTAAATTATACCATGTGAAGAGAGAGATTTTCCTATACAGTACTCTTATTTAGACCTTGGAAAAAAAAGTCTAGAAAACAATATTTTCTTGAAATAATGGAAAAATCATTCATTCTAGTGTTTTCACTTTTCTCTTCTGACAACTTATGTTCTTGAAAATGCTATTCTGGGATTTTCCCCTCAACCAAATGCTCCAGGCCTGGGTGGCTAAAGGCAGTCCTCAGTGAACAGGTGAAAAGGCGACTAAAATTTCAGCAAACCACTGGGTCAAAACAGTATAAACTGAGATACATATGAATTTTGGTCCAGGCCATATCTCATTGGGACGCTCACTAATGAATCAAAGAATCCAAAGTATTGGTGATTTTCATTTCTTTTTGACCCATATCCATCCAGGAAGGAGGCAAATTGAGAAAAAAAAAAATCCTCTTTTCTTTCCTCAGAGCCTGTAGTCCTTCCCTTTCTCCTTTATGCACACAAAATATATATATTCTACTTCCTTTCCACTGTGTTCAGTTACAAAGAGAGATGTAATGAAGGCCCTCTGTGAATGGGGTTGCCATGGAGAAGCTGTTCCAGGTAAAGAATAGACACTACAGAAAAGCGGTGTGTAACTTGTCAGCGGAAACGCCGCAGCAACCCCCGAGAGATTGTAAGTTCTGCCCCCACTAATTTAACTACAATGTGATTCTGTGGGTATCGAGAATACGCTCTGTCCTTTTGTGAGTATGCCTCGCTTTACAGAAGTGTGTCCTGACTCCATGGATTTAAATTAAAGTACATTTCAAAAGTATATACATGGTGTCATATTTAATAGAACCCTAATGGCAATCCTTTGTTTAAAGATTTTTCCCCTCCTAAATAGGGTTTCGAGGTACTGGGTTTTCTTACAGTGGGATAGACTGCTGAACTCTGTCTGCTGATCTTCCCTAGTGTGAGAAAACATAGATCCATCATGTGCTGCCTTAGCTATACTTTCTCTCATTTTTTTAATTGAAGTAGAGTTGATACACAATATTATATATGTTACAGGTATACAATACATTGATTCACAATTTTTTAAAGTTATATTCCATTTATAGTTATTATAAAATATTTGCTATGTTCCCCATGTTGTACAATATATCCTTACAGCTTATTTCACACCTAATAATTTATACTTCTTAACCTCCTGCCCCCGTGTTGCCTCTCTCCCCTTCCCTCTCCCACTGGCAACCACTAGTTTTTCTCTCACTCTTGAGGGGCATTAGCCAAAACTGGAGCAATACGTACAAGCTCATCTTTCTGAAATCCAGTCTCTCTGCTGATTGAGACTTATTTAAAGAATACGTAAGCAAACTTCAGTTCCTTTATTACATTTCAGCATAACTGCCTGAGTTTTAGTGAAAGGAAATATATTACGCACACATGATATACACACTTACCCTCCCCCCAAATATGTGTGAAATATCCACCTGTAGTCATGCCTACAGTTGCCTAAATAAAAAATGAAAAGAAAAATCCTGATAGATTGAAAGGAAAGAGGAAACCATGATTGTATTTTAACACAAACCATGTAAATAAACTGCTATTCAGCTAGCTCAAATGGTTTAAGCCCTACGAGTCCGCTTCCAACTCTGAGCATTCAACAGATACCACTGAAATTTCTTAAACATCTACTACATTCCAAGAACAAGACTAGATACTATATATTGATAACTGCATTTGCTCATCAAAAATAAGAAAATAGAGACTTAGAGTGGGTAAGCAATTTGCCCAGGTTCTTTCTTTCATACCGTAGCCACAGAGGGTTTGAACCGGTGTCTTGAATACTCCAGAGTCTGTGCTTCTTTTTCCATGCTGCCTGGAAATCAGGAAATACCAAAATTCAAATGCAGGACCTCAGTCATGTAAGGTACATGGCCCATCACTGAATCCTGGAACAATGTCAGAAAAGAAATTATACTTTTTTTTTTTTTTGGCCAGAGCTAGGTATCCAATGTTTTGGTTGATATTGATAGATGACCACTGAAATCCATCCACCCTCCTCTTAACTAAGAGGTGGCAATGTGCCCAGATAAACAACTGTATTTGCCAGGCTATCTTATAAATATATGTGCCTCAGTTCAGTTCAGTTCAGTCACTCAGTCATGTCCGACTCTTTGCGACCCCATGAATCACAGCACACCAGGCCTCCCTGTCCATCACCAACTCCCAGAGTTTACCCAAACTTATGTCCATCGAGTCGGTGATACCATCCAGCCATCTCATCCTCTGCCATCCCCTTCTCCTCCTGCCCCCAATCCCCCTCAGCATCAGGGTCTTTTCCAGTGAGTCAACTCTTTGCATGAGGTGGCCAAAGTACTGGAGTTTCAGCTTCAGCATCAGTCCTTCCAATGAACACCCAGGACTGATCTCCTTTAGGATGGACTGATTGGATCTCCTTGCAGTCCAAGGGACTCTCAAGTCTTCTCCAACACCACAGTTTAAAAGCATCAATTTTTCAGCACTCAGCTTTCTTCACAGTCCAACTCTCACATCCATACATGACCACTGGAAAAACTGTAGCCTTGACTAGATGGACCTTTGTTGGCAAAGTAATGTCTCTGCTTTTTAACATGCTATCTAGGTTGGTCATAACTTTCCTTCCAAGGAGTAAGCGTCTTTATTTTCATGGCTGCAGTCACCATCTGCAGTGATTTTGTAGCCCAAAAAAATAAAGTCTGACATGGTTTCCACTGTTTCCCCATCTATGTGCTTAGTGAAATGTAATTAGAAGATTTGGGTAAGCTTTTCAGCAAAGGTTTTTAACAGGGTTCTATTTGACTGACATGCACCCTTTTAGCTTTACTTCCTGCCTCATTCTTACTGTCTTGAACACCCATCTGATGACTGAAAGGTGAGCCACAAGTCATAATTATATGGAAGCTCAGAAGCCAGAGGCCACACAAAACCTGGAGACAAGTGCAGGCTTCAAGTTACAGAAAAGAAAATTACCTATATCTTATTCTAAGACACTATTATTTGGGGTTTCTGTTATACAAACTCAAAACCAGTCCCAACTAAAACATATCCTGCTAGGAGAGAAAAAAGGCAGGGTTTATGTCCCTGTCTTCCCATGATAATTACCTTAAGGTTGGAGGCTCTGCTCTTACATCTACTTTTATATCTCCTCCTCATCACTTGGGCTTTCCATATAAACAACATGAGGTCTACGGTTACTTGTTTGCTTAAACTAAGTAGATATCTTAGAAGAGGCACCAAGGAAGGTCCATCTTTCTTAATATCATTTTTAAAGCTAAATCCAGTTTAAATGAACTATAAAAAAATTTATTCTGGAGAGATGCTGGCAGGCCACTTACGCTAACTGATAGCCAGAACCAACTGTTCTTCAACCTGAAGAAAACAAAAGAAAGTGAAAGTGAAAGTTGCGTCTAACTCTTTGATACTATATAGTCCATGGAATTCTTCAAGCCAGAATACTGGAGTGGGTAGCCTTTCCCTTATCCAGGAGATCTTCCCAATCCAGGGATCGAACCCGGGTCTCCCTCATTGCGGACAGATTCTTTACCAGCTGAGCCAAAAGGGAAGCCAAGAATACTGGAGTAGGTAGCCTATCCCTTCTCCAGTGGATCTTCCCAACCCAGGAATTGAAACAGGGTCTCCCGTATTGCAGGCAGATTCTTTACCAACTGTGCTATCAGGGAACCCAAAATCAAATTTGTCCCTCCAAGTGACAGTGGCTCACAAAGGAGACCTGTGGATCTCTAGATTACACTTGGCAAAGGAGCATCTTTTTGTACACACATCAGAGGTGTTTTCAGAAACTCATCCTATTAAGAATTTGAATGCCACTTGAGTGTTGATCTGATTTCCCCTCTTGTTCCTCTACAGAACTAAGTCCTTGTTCCACTTCAGAACAGCAGATCTATTTGCTGTTGAAATCACCAAATCCCTGTCCACCTGAGTGCCTAGTTTGCATTCTCACCCTTCTCTTCTGTGCAAGCCATTCTAGAAGGCTTTCCTCTACAGCTATAGAATCTTCTCTAAAGCCAGCTTCTCCAGTGGTGAAGGGAACACCAAGAAGATGACCTCATGCAGTTGATGGGAGGATTAGAGGTCAGAGATGAACTTGCTTGACATTGTATCTGCTACATGAGATGTTTTCAACCAGTAAATATTGGTGGTCTTGATTACATGAATCAATCAAATGTCAATTCCATTTTAGCTCCCTTAATGTCTATCGATTAACCAATCATAGAGTTCCTTGCTAGTTATCATCATGAATTGGCCATTTCAACTAATTTTCACCTCTGTTCTGAGGTCAAGCCTGAATCTGACACACTGCAAGAGGCCAGTCCTGACCACTACAACCTCAGAAAAGTCTCCATTCCTTCTGTGCCTAATTCTCTGTCCAATCAATTGTATTTTTACTTAGAACTGTCATTTACCATGTGAAAATCATCTTCCATCATCTAGTTTCTAAGATCTTTAAGGGCAAGGACTGTGTCTTCCCTGTCCTTGATTCCTGCTTGTTGGCATGGTGTCTGATCCCCTCAATAAACTTGTGTTATCTTGACTGTTTGCTCTTGGATCTTAGTTTCTTGGAAGTTGGGAACTAGATAGCTACTGTGATAAGGAAGAAAAAACACACAGGGTCCAAAGAAAGTCAGTGTTAACTGCTTCCTAAATCATATGTTGACTGCTTAGTACATTCCAGATACTAGGTTAAATGTTTTCTTTCATATGTTGCTTCTCAGCAGATGTGGAGGTTCTCTAAGTATTTCTACTTCTCAGATGAAGATACTGAAGCAAAGAAACTAAGTAACATACCCCAGTCCCCATCTGGTAGTGGCAGAGCCAGAACTCTCATGCAGGCCCTTGGGCTATAAGAACTGAACTCTAACCACAACATTACAGTGACTCTAAGATAAGAACTTGCTGAAGGTTCTTTTTTTTTTTTTTTTTTTTAACACTTTATTTTATTTTATTTTATTTTTTTAATTTTAAAATCTTTAATTCTTACATGCATTCCCAAACATGAACCCCCCTCCCACCTCCCTCCCCATAACATCTTTCTGGGTCATCCCCATGCACCAGCCCCAAGCATGCTGCATCCTGCGTCAGACATAGACTGGCGATTCAATTCACATGATAGTATACATGTTAGAATGTCATTCTCCCAAATCATCCCACCCTCTCCCTCTCCCTCTGAATCCAAAAGTCCGTTATACACATCTGTGTCTCTTTCCCTGTCTTGCATACAGGGTCGTCATTGCCATCTTCCTAAATTCCATATATATGTGTTAGTATACTGTATTGGTGTTTTTCTTTCTGGCTTACTTCACTCTGTATAATCGGCTCCAGTTTCATCCATCTCATCAGAACTGATTCAAATGAATTCTTTTTAACCGCTGAGTAATACTCCATTGTGTATATGTACCACAGCTTTCTTATCCATTCATCTGCTGATGGACATCTAGGTTGTTTCCATGTCCTGGCTATTATAAACAGTGCTGCGATGAACATTGGGGTACATGTGTCTCTTTCAATTCTGGTTTCCTCGGTGTGTATGCCCAGAAGTGGGATTGCTGGGTCATAAGGTAGTTCTATTTGCAATTTTTTAAGGAATCTCCACACTGAAGAACTTGCTGAAGGTTCTGTGCAGCCTAGCCCCCTGCAGTGGGACTCATGACCCATCCAACACAGCTTGATCAGTAGTCATGCCTGTGCTTGATTTGTGGATTTAACAGCTCTCCTGTGTGCATGTAGCCTGAGTGACTCACACACACACACACACACACACACACACGTGTATGTGCGCAGTCAGTAAGTCATGTCTGACTCTGTGATCCCATGGACCGCAGCCCTCCAGGCTCCTCTGTCCATGGGATTTACCCAGCAAGAATACTGGAGTGGGTTTCCATTTCCTTCTCCAGGGGATCTTCCTGACCCAGAGATCGAACCCACATCTCTTAAGTCTCCTGCATAGGCAGGCAGGTTCTTTACTGCTAGTACCACTGGAAAACCCAAAAGCTTACAGCAGCAGCTAAAACATTTGCTTAATCTACCCCAGAGAAGCACTAATCAGTAAGGAGCAGATAACTAAGCTACTGACAAAGGGCAGTAGCATGATGGTGAGAAGTCTAAAAATAAAAATAAGGATGCAGGAAGGGTGAGACTTGAAGGTAATTAATGTATGCTCTTCCACTGGGGAGAACAGAGGTCAACTAAATGGCTAGCCAGTTCTGACAGCCACCTTAAAGATCTTCTCCTTTTGGGGATGAGTGTGTGATTTTAGGGGTGATTGTTGAGAGAGACTTTACACATTACCGAGAGTGGAGGAGAATGTGGGATCCCCTAGGAGGAGCTATAATAGAGCCACTGATGAGTAAGAGAAAACCACCACTTAAAGATGGTTTCAAAGATCACATATGTGATCAGTCATATACAGTGCAAGCAATGATCTTGGGAGAGCATAATTCAGCAATTCATTCATTCTACATGGATTTTTCCCTAAAGTATTTATTAAGAGAACTATGTGCCATGCGTTACACAGTACTAAGGATGAAGTGGTGAAGAGTCAGAAAAGGTCTCTGCCTTCATGCAACTTGCCTTTTATTTGGGAGAGGTAGATAAGCAACAAGCTAACTAACGGATAAAGACATGGACTGTGTTATGAAGGAAAGGGACAGTGCAATGGGCTAGAGCGGGCCTGGGTAGGTGGCAGGGAGGGTTTGTGGGAAAGGTAACATTTAAGCTGAAACATCCAGGATGAGATGGAATCATCTCTGCAAAGATCTGGTACGGAAAGAACCTTTGAAGCAGAGGGATCCAAGGCAGAAAAGAGTTCTGATGCACCCGAGGAAGAGAAATGTGAATAAAAAGAAAGATAGTAGGACAGGGAAATTGACAGGAAAGAGCTGGAGATGGACAGGAGCCAGACAGGATGAATTTGTAGTCCAGGGGTTAAACTTGGGGTTTTATTTTAAGAAAAAGGAAGTCTTAGAGGGTCGTATGAGAGAACCAGATGAGCTAGAGGAGGAAATAGCAACCCACTCCAGTATTCTTGCCAGGAAAATCCCACGGACAGAGGGGCCTGGCAGGCTGAGGTCCATGGGGGTCACAAAGAGTCGGACACGAGTTAGCGACAAAGCAACAACAGTGGGAGAACATCATGGTGTGAGGTGGATTGCAGTTTAGTTTCTGGGTGGAAAAGGAAGAGAAACGGAGAGTCGTTAGGAGGCTGAGGTGGAGGCCTAGGTGGTTTGGCTGAATGTGGCAGCAGCAAAAATGGAAATAAATGAAAAAGTTTGAGTTGTGTCTTGGAGAAGGAATAACTTGTACCTTTTGCCTAAAGGCTTCACTGCTCCAAATGTCAGCAGCAAACTCCTCTAATGCCTAAAATTTGGGGAATTAAATAATTAAAAAGATAATGAGTTTTGTTCAAAATTAATTCAAGATATAGATATTAAGTAGTTTCTCTTCCAGTCTCAGCTTCCCACATGAATGACTGCTTTGTTGTAGGCCAACTTTTTAACCTCATTGAAGCTCATCGGACTCTACATCTACAGTTCTGGCTACCTGGCAGGGTTGTTGTGAAAATTTAATTAATGAATAATAAAGTAAAAGTCATTAAGCCCCTATCCCAGTATTTCCCAAACTGGAGAACATTTGCTCAAAAGATATGAAAATAAGCATCTGATATTCAAATACCCCTCTAGGCTTCTATATTGCAGGACTTATCAGGGCCTTTAATGCATTAATGTGTATGGCTCCTTAATGAATTAATGAATCACCAATAGAATGCTGTATTTCCTACTTATTTAAAGAAGGAACTCTTTTCTTTCAAACCACCTGATTAGGGATTTTATAGAACACAGTTTGGCAAGCATTGTATTAATATTATGGAGATGTAAAAGGTGCTATTGAGACATCAGGAGAACTTCTAAAATTAAAAATCTTTCAACAGAGAAAATATGTTGTACTTACATTATAATTATCAGTCCTTTGGATAAGAATTACCAAGTTAGGGAGTCAATATCTTGCTTAGGCATCAAAAACATAAGATACCCACTGCAGAACAAAATGAAAAGTGGGGCTTAGGTAAGACATCTTGGGAATACAGTATTCCTGACTCTAACAAGAAGCCTATGGAGTAGCCATTATGATCCCCAAATAACAGATGAGAAACTGAACCTGGAAGCGGTTGAGTTGCGTGCATAAGTTCATCCAGCTGATGGGTAACCATCATGTGCACTTCTAAGCATTATACCCAATGGCTGTTTTTAAATGCTGGGATGAGCTATAGCAGTGGTTAGGCTAGTATGACCTCTGTCCTAACCCTAAACACAAGTAGAGGCAAGAGCAGAGCAAAGCAGTCAAAGCATTTAAATCCTGGCTTTACCACTTAGTGGGCTTCCCTGGTGGCTCAGAGGTTAAAGCATCTGCCTGCGATGTGGGAAAGCTGGGTTCGATCCCTGGTTCGGGAAGATCCTCTGGAGAAGGAAATGGCAACCCACTTCAGTATTCTTGCCTGGAGAATCCCAAGGACGGAGGAGCCATGGGCTACAGTCCACAGGGTTGCAAAGAGTCGGACACGACTGAGCGACTTCACTTTTCCACTTAGTAACTGTGTGATGTTAAGTGAGTTACCTAACCTCTCTGATCCCTGGCTAACTTATCTGTACCTGACAGATGACAGCAAAGATCCCACCCACCCTAATGTTTGTCATGAGGATGAAATGGAACAATACAAGTCAAGTACTTAGCCCAGCTCCTGGAAAAATAGGAGCACCTCTTAAATGTGTGACCTTATTATTTTGTACAATATCATTTGTATAGTATGATATTTTTGAAGAGAAGATGCTCCTAACAGAATATGGGTTATCAAACGATGAGGATAAGTTGTGCCCCCTTCAGAGTTTTGATTAGCTTGTTGTATTCTGTCAAGGGCTTCTCCGGTGGCTCAGTGGTAAAAAAAAAAAAAAAAATCCGCCTGTCACATAAGAGACAGGGGTTTGATCCTTGGATCGGGAAGATCCCTTGGAGGAAGGCATGGCAGTCCACTCCAGTATTCTTGCCTAGAAAATCCCATGGACAGAGGAACTTGCAGGCTACAGTCCATAGGATGGCAAAGAGTCAGACATGACTGGAGCAACTTAGCAGGCAGGCAGGCATTCTGATGTCAAAGTGCAGGCTTAAATGGCAGAAGACAAAAGCTGCACATAATCACTTAATTTTGGGAAACTACTTTTTCCTAGAAATAAACTTTAAGTAAAATTCTTGATTTTTCTTTTCTTTTTTCAAAGCTGGGAACACTTGGTTTAAGGTTAATTCACTGAGCCTGAGTTATATGAAGAAAATTGAGTTAAGGACATAGCTACTGAATGGCTAAATGATTCCTGAGGTACTGGTGTAAGTACCACACATCTCCTCTCTATGGAATGGATCTACATCATATCAGGTGGGGATAAGAACAGGGAGGACAGATAATGAGACTTGCTAGATAATTAGGAATGATCTCTGTGCACGTGTGGGGAGGAGGGTCTGCTCTGACTATGAAGAAAGCTGCTGATTTCTAATCACACTTTATTCTTGGCTTTGTTAGAGCTACAGGAAACCAGTTTTGACCTTTAAAACACAATATCACCTTGCTCACAATCCTTCTGTAAGTAGCTTGTCTACTTAATGAAATTGTTGCCCGGCTAACAAAGTTGTGGTGGAAGTCCTGCTTGTTAGTCATTAACTTCAAGATCTGGGCACAGCTTTCTATTCATTATGCTTCAGTCTTTTAGCAGCAGGATGTAGGGTCCTGCTTAAAACTGAATTTGAAGGTCTCTGATCTTGATGAATTTAAACTGAAGCACAAGATGCAGAGTTGGGTAAAGACTACGTGAAATTAAGTGTCTGGCCTCTGGAGTCAGCCTACCTGGATTTGAGTCTTGGCTCCACTGTTAACTGTGTGACCTCTCTAAGCCTGTTTGTTCAGCTTGAAAACTAATTATAATGATATAATAATAATTATTATAAAAATGAATCCTTTAGTGAATACTTATAAAAATTAAGAGAAACATGGTTCCTGGATTATAAATATTAGCTATGACTATTGCCACCACCATCCCATCACCATCACCACTGTTACCTCCACCATCAGCACCGCCATCATCCCCCAATCATCATTATCACCAGTCAGTAGCACCATCATCACCACTACCTTTAGCATCACCACCCTCGTCATTAGCAAAGGCAGTAGCAGCAACAAAAACACCATGGTCCACCCAAGCCCATTAGCTGAATTCTTTAAGATCCACTTAATGTCTCTACTTCTTCACCATTATCAGTAACAACAAAAATGTCATGTTCACCCAAACCCATTAGTCCAGTTTTTTAAGACCCACTAAATGTCTCTTTCTTTCCTTCTTGAGTCCAAATATTTGTCTTTTCTCTCATATCCATCTTACCTATGCTCAAGTTTTCCATCTTACAACTAAAAGCAGTTTTAAAAGCTAACAAGACATCAAGCAAAAGCCACTGGGGCAACTAGCTGAGGTCTTTAGTACTTCCCATTTTTGTCTCTTTTAGGTAGCTTAATTCAAATGTCCTGCCCTTATACCATTTTTTCTGTTTCTCTGACATTGTCAATGGCCTTAATATTTCATTATGAACCACTAAGTAAAACTATTCTTTTTTAAAAAATTTATAAAGGCTTCCTCTTTCTCTTTAGTGATCCAGAGAATCACAGGCGTGCGCACTAACTCTAGACTTAAAATTAGTGAAAGTTACTTGTGGTCTGATCAAGTCAAAAGTCAGTTAATAAAGCTCATTCATGAGTTTTTCAGTTTGTACTAATTGGTTTTGCAGTGAAGTCCTGTTGTACACATTTTGTATTTTCAGGTGTGGTAGTTATATCATTGTTTGAAATCAATATGCAAAAACACTGAGTTCATCAAATTCTGCAGATTAAATGTTCTAAAATTCAAATCTCCCTTTAGAAAGGCTGCAGTTGTGAACTAACGGCATTGAGGAGTTCATGCAAATGAGTTTGGGTAATGAAGTAGGAATATGACACACTGAAGAATATTCTACTTTCTCAAGTCAGCCTGGGAGGGCTTCTGTGCTGTTATTGTTAGCAAGTGGGGTATATGGTCAAACAAGCTCCCATTTAACATGATGCATCTTGGATTATAACCTCCTGGCATCCAAACATTGCCCTGTGGTGTAGTAATGACCGTACATCTGGTCTATAAGCTCCCTCTTATAAGGTTTGCATCAAACACTTCACTCTTATCTGTTATCCCAGACTGGAACAGGGTCTATAAAAGACCAATGAATATTTGCTGGCATGTAAAACATTTTTGTCTTTGGAAATATACATTTTTTTGTAAAGCTAGAGAATCACTGAGCCTATCACTTTTTCCCTTCAGGATTGCAGAGAAAAACAATGTTTTCCATAACTAAAGATGAAAGAAACTAGTTAAGATATAAGAACCCTCCAAGGAAGATTTTGACAATCAGTCACCATGCTTTTGGTACAGCATTTAGTAAATAAGATTGAGTGGTACCCAACCGACATGCTCACTATCAAGTACTAAAAAGCATGTTGATTTATTTGTTCATTGATTTAGTCACTCAACTAGCATTCACTGAGTGCCTAGGCTGTATGAGACTCCACTCTAGGCACTGGAAACAGCAGCAAAAGGAAGAAATGGAGTTTACAGGGGATTTGCACAATGATATTGGTTTTGGAATTAGGGTTTTAGAAGAGGGCATGTCTTAGTGTGGGTCCCAGAAATCAGTGGCTGAGACAAGCACTTCTGTGCAAGTTGTTTACTTAGAAGGCAATTCTATAGATAGGAGGGAGAGAACAGGGAGAGTGATACAGTGAAGGGTAAAACCCAAGATGAGGGTGTGTTTTGAATGCCTTTGTTGTAGGAGAAGGTACTCTGAAAGCACCTTCTAGGACTGTCCATCTGGAGGGTGGGAAGTATCCTCTTTGGTTAAGGGTTTCTTTGAGGCCACCTTCACACATGGGCTCTCTCAGTGTTGGAAAAGACCTTGTAGCAGACAGTCTGAGGGCATCTGAGGCAGGTGCTGCTGGCATGAAGTGAGTTTGGGACCCCAAGGCAATGCCCACCACAGCTGTGCCTCAGATGAGAGGTAAGCTGAGGGAATGAGACATGAGATGCCAAAGGCAGAGTGACAGTCACCCTTTTACAGCAATTTTAATAAGGGTCTGCCTCTCTGACAGGCCCTGTGCCAGGATCCTGCATGTGAGCTGAAAAACACAAAGGGCTTCAGCATTCAGATCCCACATGTCCACAGACAGGGACTGTGTTTCTCTTGCCCATTTAGAACATCCTTCAGCTCATAGCCAAAGATCAAATAAACAGGCGTGGTGATCAGATTCACTTTTCAAAGCACATTAAGTGCTAATTTTTCAAAACAGCAACAACAAAATGGTAGTAAAAACAATAGCAAGAATAACAATAGTAGCACAATTCACTCCCTCAGATGCACGAGGCTCTGATCTAAGTGGTAAACCTAGTTCATCTCTCTTAATCTTTACAATAATTCAGTGACAAAGATACCATTGTTATCACTCCCATTTCACAGATTAGGCAACCAAGGCAAACAAAATTTTAAGATATGCCCAGGGTGAAACAGCTAGTGAGATGCAGGGCAAAGACTCAAGCCTACCAGTCAGATTTCTGATTTCTTACTCACCACACCTTTCAGTCTGTCTCAGCCTAATGGAAAGATCAGGCATCACTCCTACTCCAGTCATCTGCATCTCTTCCCTGTCTGTGTCTAGCATACAACCAAGAGTTCTCAGATATCACAAAAGCCTTAGTCAATGCCTGGTGGAGGAAGAATCAGTTTGTTTTTATTCCAGAACTGAGAGGAAATAGGGAGCTCATCAACTGAGACCCTGATCCCAACCTTTTACCCCTTATTCCATATTAACATATCCATATTAACAGATGCTACCAGGTAGCAAAAACATATCCATATTAACAGATGCTACCAGGTAGCAAAAATTCTGCTCTTTGGGGTAGTGACACATCATAGCCAGGCAGTTACAGACCAGGTTCCATAGACCTTGTTCAATAGAAGGGCTGGGAGCTCAGGATCTGGACTCACATTTCCTGGGTTCAAATCTTGATTCATGTAAGTTCTCCCAAGCACTGGTCTCCTCACCTGCAATATGGGCATTATATCAGTGCCTAAAGTCTTAGAAAATATTTCAAAATTCTATAGCACAGTGTCTTCAACATGGAAATCACTGGATATTGTCATTATTGGCTCCACTGCCACACATTCTTTGTGAAAGGAGCCCTTGCTCTTAACTTAGTGGCTCATGTCTCCATTTAAGATCTTGTGATGCTGTTGGACAGCCTTTCCTCACAAGTACACACATACACATGATTTCATCCAGTCTCAGAGACATCACAGCTCACTAAGCATCCCCATGGTCCACACAGGGACATCTCCAGGTGAAGCCTGTGAAGACATTTCCAAAGGAAAGTTTACCCAATTTGGAGAAAATATGCAGGGACCAGAGTCTGCAACTGCTAAGAGCAATGGGAACACAAAGGGAAAGAAAGAGAAGAATCATCTCTCATTTTTTAGCCTCTACTAATTATAAAATCCTTATTACCAGTGAGTGGTGAAGCTTACAGGCAGCACAATTAAAATTTTAATTAATTAAGCCAAAGGCAACATTAACTTGTACTTAAAAAACCCTTTATACATAGTGATTAACATAGGTCAGCAAATCAGCAAATATTGCAAGGGTTTCAACACTAAAAGGACAACAATCCTCACACTTGTCCAATAGTTTGACTTAAGGAAATCATGACAAAACCAGGAGATCTCAAGGACAGTGATTCCTAAAGTTTCTAGTGAGTGAAACACATTTTAAAATGTTGTTCTTTATCAGAGTACAAAAGTAGTGTAAATGTTCTTATAGCACAGCTGGTTAAGAAAGCAAAGGTGGCTTGAAACATAAGGACAATCACTATTATAAAATCTACAATCAAATATCAGATGGACAACTGTATGGATTTAGAAATAATTCCAGTGGATACACCACTGAACTAGCTGATTATTAAATCAACAACAGGCCAAGCCATTGCATTAGTTGAGAAGAGATGAACACATGCTGAATGAAATAGATTCAATCGTTGGTCTATTCTATCATCAAGAACAGACCATCTGCCATTTCAGACAAATAAAGACGTCTTCACCAGACCTGAAGCTGGCTGCAAACATAACTATCCACCCTAATGTTTTGGGCATACAATACAGAACGTTCTGAATCATTTCAGGCAGGACTCCTCTCGGTCTGGGCAAGCTGTGCAAGAGGAAATGACTGTTTTCCATCCTTCCCATTGTTCTCTTCAGAGTCCTTCATTTATTTCTTCCTGTTAGACAACATCCCTCTCAGGTAGTCTGGGAAATAATCAAATTATGTGGAGCTTTTGGCGCACCTTTAAACAGTAACCTAAAGGCAGCAGCCCACTCTTCCCATGCTTCTGGTCAACCCTGCTCCTCTAACCATCTTAACTTCTCTGCACTCAAAACACATCTTTAGCACCTAAGGAGGTGAACCAGAAAGTGAGCCTGATGGAAGGTTGAAAAGGGAGAAGAATAACACACCTTCCGATAGCAAGAAGAAACTCATGTGCAAGAACTGTCTTGGGTAGGGAGGGGAGGAAGGAAGGGAGGAAAAAAGGAATAAATCTACAGAAATATTTTTGAAAGAGAAAGTTCTAAACCTTGCTACTTTCTTACTGCTATTTCCAGTAGGTCAGTACCCACTATTCAATGAGTCATGAAACTTCAATGAGACACATACACACACACCACATTATAAATGTCATGAAGTAAGTTATAGTGAATAAAAGCAGCTGAAATCTTAACATAAAAATAAATAAATTCCTCATTTATTTCATGTTCTGCTCATGGAATTTTAAGCAACGTGCTTTTTTCCAGGCTTTGCATTTTTACGATAAACACATAAACTATGCCAATGGCAAACTATTAGGTTTATCTTGACATTGGTTTTCATTAGAACATGGTCCTAAATTCACATTTAACTCATTTTCTCTCCTCACACAAGAGTAAGTGTTCCTGCCATGTGGATTCCTTAAACTGCATATTATGTTTAGCTTGGAATCTTCTCATTCTATTATCTTCATCTCATTTACAATTCTTTTCCAGTCTGCGCTTCTCCTGGGACATACATGATTATTTAATCTTTTCTAACTTACACTGCATAGAAGACAAAACTCCCTCTGGGCCAATGCATCTATAAATAGGATGAAATCTGCCCATGACATGGATAATTCCTTTCAGTACAGGTGTCATTGCCATGGAGGAGATGAAAACCTGAATGTATTGTTAAGTGGGAAATATTCAAAATTATTACTTGAATTAAAATATAGAGAGAGCCTAGAAAATAAATGATATAAAAATAATATAGAGAAGAGTTGTATCAGAGTACCAACACAGTAGGAGCATCATGAAAATTCAATTCTGGAGTTAGATGAAATGACTCTTGAATTCCAGACTCACAACTTATTAGCACACTTAAGCTTTCTTCTTTACAAAATGGAGATAAAAAGAACACCTACTTCATGAGACCCCATAGACGATACAGTCCATGGAATTCTCCAGGCCAGAATACTGGAGTGGGTAGCCATTCCCTTCTCCAGGGGATTTTCCCAACCCAGGGATTGAACCCAGGTTTCCTGCATTGCAGGCAGATTCTTTACCAGCTGAGCCACAAAGGAAGCCCACTTCTTGAGATAGATACGAATATAAAGGGACTATATACCTAAGTATATTGTCTTAGTGTATGCCTTTAGGATATTGTTTAAAGGTGCGCCATAGGCTCTACCTAGTTTGATTATATCCCAGGCTACCTGAGAGGGATGTTGTCTAATAGGAAGAAAGGAATGCTTGGCATAAATTGCGTGCTCTAGAAACATTAATTGGTATTTTTACAGATACAAAGAACCAACATATAAACATCTTGCAATTAATTTTCTTGCTCTACTTCCAAATGATTCCTTGCAAAATTCAGGCCTATATAAAGAATTAAGTTTCTCAAGTAAAGGACACTCCATTTACACTTCACTGTCATATGTTGTTAGAAATCATAGTGTATGCTGTATTTTAATTGATCTAGATGACAGAGTTATAATGTTGCACAAAATAGTAAATTATGTCCATTTGTGATAATATTTTTATGTTCAACCATGAACAGTGCCTCATTTTGACAGAAAAAGAAAACATGTGATTATTGAATTAGGGGTACCATGGAGAACTTTGTAGCCCAGCTGGTTCATTCGCACTCCAAACACATACTGTTCTTATTCAATTACAGCTCGTACATTCAGTTCAAGAGCGTTCTTCAAAAACCTTGTTAGTGAACTTCAGATTTCTTGGAACACAAAAAATAAGCTTGCATATGTGAAAGAGCCACTGACACAGAATAATGAGTTCTGCTGGGGTTTTTAAAAACAGAGGGAAGCATTCTTATTTTTTCTCCATCATTTAATAATTATCAAGCCAGAATATCCTGAGTTCACTTATATGAGGCTCTAGTTCTAATGAGGGCCTCTCTCTCTCTCTCTCTCTCTCTCTCTCTCTCTCTCTCACACACACACACACACACACACACACACACACACACACACACTCATGAGCAGCATTTGAAAATTCTATTGATAAATCGTATCTTATGAATAATTAGGATGGAATACATTATAGAAAGCATTTTTAGCCTATAGCCTGTAGAAATATTATTAGCAAGGGAACTAAAATATACTTCTCTTTATTAAGACTTGGAGAATTTACATGCTGGCTTGTTATTGCAACTCAGTAATGGAAATTAGCTGAGACAAAACAAAGCTACTGGAAGAAAGAAGAGACTACTGACCCCATATAGGATTTGAATTTCAATTCAGCTCTCAATCTAAGTTACATATAAAGTTCTTAAATGGTCTTTAAGTAGCTTTTCAGGCACTTGTCAATAAAAGATTGAGGCAGACCCTCACATTCTCAAAGGTGACAGGTCCCTGGGAAAAGTGCATTACCCTTCCAGTACTTCATATAGTCATTTTCATTATTTAGGATAACTATGTCTCCTGAACGGAGAAGGCAATGGCACCCCACTCCAGTATTCTTGCCTGGGAAAAGCCATGGACAGAGGAGCCTCGTAGGCTATAGTCCATGGGGTTGCTAAGAGTCAGACACAACTGAGCGAATGTCTCCTGAAAATATCTATTACCGTGGGTTCTAGAATAATGATCCTCAAAGGCACACAGTAAAACATACTTCTTCCATGAGTTTTCATAAAAGAGCAGACCCATAAAAAAAGTATATTCGGCATGGACAGGGGTGTCTTCAAATAGCCTTTTACCTCAAGGTTATCAACCTTACCTCAGGTGTGGTGAAGCTGTACCATTTCTGTAACCCTCACTAGAGTAAACAGATCTAGACACAAAAGTTAAGCTTTGGAGACTTGCTTTGAACACTGACTGGCAAACTGTGGCTGCAAAAAGGGCTACTTGACTAGCTTTTACCCAGTCCCAGGTGTTGAGGATTTCACAGTTCTCCCAAAGGAAGAATGGGTCAACCAAAAACTCCTACCAGATATTTGCATATGGATCTCCTCCCCTCACTGTATTTTTTAACATGTGAATAGTTCTATGAACCTAAACATACCTTGTAGATTTGCAAGAAACTATGCATACTAAATTGCAAGGATGATCCTGAGTAGCCAAAATGATACTGAAAAGAAAAATATTGGAGGTCTCCCAATTTCAAAAGTTATTACAAAGCTATGGTAACCAAAACATTGTGGTAGTGGCATAAAAGCAGTCATACAGACCAAAGGAATAGAATAGAAAACCCAAAAATAAACTCTTGTGTATATAGTCAAATGATTTTTGACTAGGGTGCCAGTATTATTCAATGCAAAAAGGACAGTCTTTTTAATAGGTAATGCTGAGAAAACGGAATATCCACATGCAAAAAACAACATTTGATCCTAACCTTATACCATATACAGAAATTAACTAAAAATGGATCAGACCTAAAAATATGAGCTAAAAAAATAATAAAGCTCTTAGAAGAAAACATGGGAGAAATTCTTCTTGACATTGGATTTGGCGATGATTTTCTGGATATGACATCAAAAGCACAAGAAACGAAAGTAAAAATAGATAAATGTGACTGCATAAAAATTATAAGTTGTGCATCAAAGACACAATCCACAGAGCGAAAAAGCAATCAGTAGCATGGGAGAAAATATTTAAAAATCACAAAAATATTTACAACTCCCTGATAAGGGCTTTATACACAGAATGTGTAAAGGACCCCTACTACAACAACAACAAAACAACTCAATTTTAAAATGTGCAAAGGTGTCAATTAGATATTTTCTAAAAGGTTGTACCAATGGCCAATACGTACCTGAAAAGATGCTCAATATTACTAATTATTAGGGAAATACAAACAAAACCACAATGAGATACTGCCTCACATTCATTAAGATGGCTACTAACTTTTTAAAAGACAGAAAGTAGCAAGTATTAGTGATAGACTCTGGAAAGCTTGCTTGTATACTGTTGGTAGGAAGGGAAAATGGTGTATCTATCACGGAAAATGGTATAGAAATTCTTTAAAAAATTAAAAATAGGATTACCATATGATCTGGCAATTACACTTCTGATTCTATACCCAGAAGAATTGAAAGCACAGTCTCAAAGAGATATATTTGTACCCCCATGTGCATAGCAGTGTTACTCACATTATCAAAAAGGTGGAAGCAACCCAAATGTCCACTGAAGGATGAGTGGATAAATAAAATGTGGTATACACATATGTGCTCAATCACTCAGTCATATCTACTCTTTGTGACCCCCTGGACAGCCTGCCATGGAATTTTCCAGGCAAGAATACAGGAATAGTTTGCCATTCCCTTCTCCAGGGGATCCTCCTGACTCACGCATTGAAACTGTATCTCCTGCATCTCCTGAACTGGCAGGCGGATTCCTGGGAAGCTCATACACACATGAATATTGTTCAGCTTTAAAAAGAAGGAAATTCTGACACATGCTATAAATGCAACATGAATGAACCTCAGGACATAGTGCTAAGTGAAATAAGTCACTCATCAAAGGACAAAGATAGCATGATTCTTCTTATGAGAGGTTCCTAAAATAGTGAAATTCATAGAGACCCAAAGTAGAATGGCGAGAGGGCAGTAGGCTGGGGAGAGTGGGAAAAGCAGCATTTTCATTGAAATGACATTTGTCATTTCGTCTTTAAAAGACAAAAAAGTTTTGGAGGTTGGTTGCATGACAGTGTGAATGTACTTAACATTGCTGAATTGCATACTTAAAAATTGTTTGACGGTAAATTTTATGTAATGTGTATTTTACCACAATTTAACAAAAATGTTTGTGTCACTTATGGAAAATCAAAGGTCATTTAGACTATATGAAAATTTCTATAATGCAGTACTGAAAACCTCTAAAACCTAACCTTTAAATTAAATTTTGATTCTACCATATTTTCTGGCTATTATCTAGTTTCCTATTTATAAATCAATAAAATAATAAGCAACTATAAACAAACATCAACTAATCTAGATTTCTTTTTTTAGTTAATAAGGAAGAACCAAGGAATATGGGGAAATGGTCTACTGTGCAAGTTTATAAACAGCTAATGGGATGACAAACCTAAAAATCAGTCCACATGATATTTTCTGTTAGCTATCTGTTAAAAGATAATGCACTTCATTCCTGGATACTGATAACTTATCATTAAATCCAACTTGCCACTGTAACACACCACATTCCATTCTTGGTTCTGCATTTAACCTGTAATCTGAAACACTATTGCCACTCTCCTGAGAATGAAAGAGAGCTGGAACAAATCTTATGGTGTCTAATTAATGTACTCCTGAGTAGTTATGCTTAAACTGATTCATATACTCCCATATCTCATTGTACTTTAGCATAACAAAAACCCCACACTAGCTCCAAGGGAAATGAAGGGCATTTAATAATACAATGAGGGGAGTAATTTTCTAAGAGAGACCACAGTATAATAAAAATGATTCACTAAGGGTAGGTTGCAAAAATAAACTTATTTGGGCAAAAGAAAGTTGCTTTGAGACACTGATAAATGACTTTTTTCATTTATTCAGTGTTCAACAGTTATGGAGAACTCACTATACTATAACTAATTCTTCTTGGAGGAGGAAATGGCAACCCACTCCAGTATTCTTGCCTGGAGAATCCCATGGACAGGGGAGCCTGGAAGGCTACAGTCCATGTGGTCCCAAAGAGTTGGACACATTCTTCTAGATCAGGGATCAGCATACTGCTTCTGTAAAGCAGCAAATAGTAAATATTTCAGGTTTAGCAGACCAGATGGTCTCTGTCTCCAAACTATTCAGTTCTGCCTGTGTAGCATAAAGGCAGCTACGAATAATACTTAGATAAATGAGCAATGCTGTGTTCCAACACAACTTTATTTGTAAGGATGGGCAGGTGGGTCGAATTAGGCTCGTAGGCCATAGATGCTAACTTCTGTTTTACATTTTAGGAAACAGTGGTGAACTGAGTCCAGAGGACTTGTTTCCGTAAAGCTTATATTCCACCAGAGAGACAAGGGGAAAGCAGAGAGAGCGAGTGAGGGGGGAGGGGAAGAAAGCAGGAATGCAGAAGAGAAAGGAAAAAAGGAAGGGAGGAAGAGACAGAGTGAGACAGAGACACACAAAGAAACAAAGACGTTTCAGATAATGTTAAATGATACGGAGTTATTTCCTTTCAAAAACAGTTTCCTCCAACATCTTCTAAACTAAAGGTTTCAATCTGGCTACTTAATAGACTATCAAAAATCCACATTACAGAAGTTCATCTGGAAAAGAAATTCATTCAATGGGTGTAGGGTAGAGCTTGAGGAGGAATACTCTTCAGAAAGTTCTGCAGGTGAGATATCTGGTCAAACAACCTTTGTTTCTAGAGGTATGGTTGAGAAAAATTATTAGTATTAATTTCAGTGATGGAGAAATAAGAAATAGCAAAACTGAATCAATGAACTATTCATGAATTAGCTTCCTCAACACACAAATGACAAAATATGTGCACTGTAAACAGTTTGGCTGATAGAAATACTTAGACTCCACTCACACAAGAAAACTAACTACATATGCATTACATGTATGACATAAACTCCATGTTAGTATTTAAGAATTTCTCAATGCTGGAGAGGGTGTGGAGAAAGGGAACCCTCCTACACTGTTGGTGGGAATGCAAACTAGTACAGCCACTATGGAGAACAGTGTGGAGATTCCTTAAAAAATTGCAAATAGAACTACCTTATGACCCAGCAATCCCACTTCTGGGCATACACACCGAGGAAACCAGAATTGAAAGAGACACATGTACCCCAATGTTCATCGCAGCACTGTTTATAATAGCCAGGACATGGAAACAACCTAGATGTCCATCAGCAGATGAATGGATAAGAAAGCTTTGGTACATATACACAATGGAGTATTACTCAGCAGTTAAAAAGAATTCATTTGAATCAGTTCTGATGAGATGGATGAAACTGGAGCCGATTATACAGAGTGAAGTAAGCCAGAAAGAAAAACACCAATACAGTATACTAACACATATATATGGAATTTAGGAAGATGGCAATGACGACCCTGTATGCAAGACAGGGAAAGAGACACAGATGTGTATAACGGACTTTTGGATTCAGAGGGAGAGGGAGAGGGTGGGATGATTTGGGAGAATGACATTCTAACATGTATACTATCATGTGAATTGAATCGCCAGTCTATGTCTGACGCAGGATGCAGCATGCTTGGGGCTGGTGCATGGGGATGACCCAGAAAGATGTTATGGGGAGGGAGGTGGGAGGGGGGTTCATGTTTGGGAATGCATGTAAGAATTAAAGATTTTAAAATTTAAAAAAAAAAAAAAAGAATTTCTCAGATGTAGACATTTTTATTGGAGGATAATTTTACACATCAATTGTGGAGGGTAATTCATTCCTATATTTTATTTTTGCAGGAGTGTTTTAGGAACAATAGGACATGTGCTACACAAGTATCAGTATTACTAACAATTTTAAATCATCCTAGATATACTGAGCGGGCTTTGAATTACACAGATAAACAATGTTCCTGCCACAAAAAGATAAGATAGAGGAGCAGTACATGTGGGATGAAATGATAAGACATAGATACCTTCTGATTTGGGCTTCCCAGGTGGCACAGTAGAAATAAATCCACCTGCCAATGCAGGAGGTGCAAGAGACACATGTTTGATCCATGGATCAAAAAGATCCCCTGGAGGAGGAAATGGCAACTCACTACAGTATTCTTGCCTAGAAAATCCCACGGAGAGAGGAGCCTGGTGGGCTACAGTCCATGGGGTCACAAAGAGTCCGACACAACAGAGCGACTGAGCATGAGCACGGGCATAAGCACCTTCTGATTTGCATCCTCCTATGTTTGCTGCTGCCAAGTGTGAGACTGACAGGCAGGGATGGACACACATGAGGCATGGCTCAAGTCACCCAGAAAGCAGGGAGCAAAGCACCTCAAGTGCACCTCAGGTAATGTAGGTTGTTGCTCAGATTACATCAAAACTTCAACCTGGTCCATTGGATGTCATTTCTCACTAATTCTGGGGCTCATTATCTGGATCGTGTGTCAAAATTGGACTTCCTACAATACCAAAATCCATGAATGCTGAAGTTCCTTATGTAAAAACACATAAAAGTGTCCATATTGCCTACTTACAGGTTCTGTATCTGCGGGTTAATTGAATCCTTGACTGTGAGGTGCCAATTGTACTAGCTTCTCCTTTAGCACTTAAAGTCCCAAAATTCTAAAGGAGGACTTAAATCCACCCGGTCAACCAAATTTTTGCTTCATAGACAAAACAGTTGTCATAACAGCAAGGGGGACAGTAGGGTAGGCGGATTTCAGCAACACATTCACACCTGCCACTCTTGAACTCTCTCTCTCACGTTTCAATTCTGGAATAGAACACATTCACAGCAAGCACCTAAAACATACAGCACGGCTTCATGTAAGTATCACTTAAGATAAGAAATAAAACTTTGCCAACATCCAAGAAAACCCCTGGGTACCCCTTCCCAATTACAGCCCCTCCCTCCATGATAATTGTAACCACTGTTTTGATTTTTATACTTACCATTACTTTGCTTTTCTTAATACCTTGATCATCTATGAACTATAAATTATACTAGTTTGGTTTCGCTTATTTTTGAGGTATATATAATTGGATGAATATATTTAAAGTATTGGGCTTCCCTGGTGGCTCATTCGGTAACGAATCTGCCTGCAATGCAGGAGGCCCAAATCCCCTGGAGTAGGGAGTGGCAACCCACTCCAGAATTCTTACCTGGAGAATTCCATGGACAGAGGAGCCTAGCAGGCTATATACAGTCCATGGGGTTGCAAAGAGTCAGACATGACTGACTAACACATACACATATATTGTATATATTCTTCTAATTATGTAATATAATATATGGTATATATCTGATTTCTGTTGTCCAATTCATCAAGTTTCTGCTTTTAACTGTAGTTGCTTTTACCTAACTGTATTTTTTTATAGTTGTATTCTATTCCATTGTAAAAATGTACCACTATGTTTTTATAAATTGATGAATATTTGCACTGTTCTCACTTTAAGACTATTATACATTATGTTGAATTGAACATTCTTTTATATGTCTCAGTATACATGTTTTTAAGAAATTGCTGATTCACAAGATATTTTTACTTTCAATTTTGTTAGCTAATGCCAATGTGTTGGTCAAAGCATTTTGTGTCAATTTACATTTCAACCAGCACCGCATGAAAACTGAAGTTGTTCTGTATCTTTATCAGCACTGGATTGTTAGTCTTTAATTTTAGCTCTTATGGTAGGGCTCTCATTGTGGTCTTATATTTCCCTTAGTAATGAGATTGGGCATCTTCCTACACTTACATGGTCATTCATTTTGCTCTTGTGTGCAGTATCCATTTAAGTCTATTACCTTTTTTTAGTTAACTGTTGCTGACAGAAAAACTATTCCACAACTTAGTGACTTAAAACAAGCTCAAAGAAGGAATTTTCAGCATTTAACCATGAAGTATAATATCTACTTGTGTTTTCTGCAAATAGAATGTATTAAAGTTCTCTTTTATGTCTTAAGAATTTTTTAAACTATGAAATTACATTTAATTTTGTTCAGTTTCCTTGATGCCTAGATTCTTTCATCATGTATTTCAATCAACCATGTAGGAAAGAATCAACAACAATCTTAAATTCTTTCACAAAATATTAAAGATTGCAATACTCAATTCCTTAGGAGCCCTGTTAAGCCTGCCAAAACTCCCAAAGAGGGAATTACAGAAAAGGTAAATTATAGGTAAATTACAATATAGATTCAGAAATTGTAAACAAATATTAGTAAACTGATTCCAGTCATATATAATGCCATGCAGGGTTTGTTAAGAAATTCAAAATTCCTTAAGTTGATTGATTTTTAATTGTAACATACGACATTAACAGAATAAAAGAGGGAAGTCATTTCAATTAATGCAGAAAAGTGACAAACAAATGTTATTTCATTGTTTAAAAAATTCCTAGGAAATAACAAAAAGGGAATTTATTTAATTTCATATAGCATATTCACCTAAAACCCAAGTAGATAATTTACTTAACAGGAAGCAACAGTTAGAACTGGACATGGAACAACAGACTGGTTCCAAATCGAGAAAGGAGTACATCAAGGCTGTATAATGTCACCCTGCTTATTTAACTTCTATGCAGAGTTCATCATGAGAAATGCCGGGCTGGATGAAGCACAAGCTGGAATCAAGATTGCTGGGAGAAATATCAATAAACCTCAGATATGCAGATGACACTACCCTTATGGCAGAAAGTGAAGCAGATCTAAAGAGCCTCTTGATGAAAGTGAAAGAGGAGAGTGAAAAAGTTGGCTTAAAGTTCAACAATCAGAAAACTAAGATCATGGCATCCAGTCCCCTCACTTCATGGGAAATAGATGGGGAAACAATGGAAACAGTGGCTGAATTTATTTTCAATCACTGCAGATGGTGATTGCAGCCATAAAATTAAAAGATGCTTACTCATTGGAAGGAAAGTTATGACCAACCTAGACAGCATATTAAGAAGGAGAGACATTACTTTGTCAACAAATGTCTGTCAAGTCAAGGCTGTGGTTTTTCCAGGGGCCATGTATGGATATGAAAGTTGGACTATAAAGAGGGCTGAGTGCAGAAGAATTGATGCTTTTGAACTGTGATATTGGAGAAGACTCTTGTGAGTCCCTTAGACTGCAAGGAGATCCAACCAGTCCATCCAAAGGGACATCGTTCCTTGGTGTTCATTGGAAGGTCTGATGTTGAAGCTGAAACTCCAGTATTTTGGTCACCTGATGTGAAGAGCTGAGTCATTTGAAAAGACCCTGATGTTGGGGAAAGATTGAAGGCAGGAGGAGAAGGGGATGACAGAGGTTGAGATGGTTAAATGGCATCACCAACTCAATGGACATGAGCTTAGGTAAACTCCGGGAGTTGTTGATAGACAGGGAGGCCTGGCTTGCTGCAGTTCATGGGATCACAAAGAGTTGGACACGACTGAGCGACTGAACTGAACTGAATGGTTAGATGCTGAAAACTTTAAGTTTGTTACCTTTTTGTACTCAGTTTCTACATTAATTAAACTCTAGTCAGAAGACATATACCCTATAACATAGTTTTTTTTTTTTAATCTGTTGAAACTTACTTATTCTAAAATAATGTAAATGTTATAACTGTATTACATGTGCTGGGGGGAAAAGGTGTTTCCTGCAGTTATTTGGTACAGTGTTAAAGAATCCACTGAGTTTTTAAAATCTTGTTTAGTCTTACTGATATTTTGTCTGCTTGTTATATTAGCTACTAAGCAAGAGGTATCAAAAATTTCCCCTATTCACCAAAACCCACTGATTAATCATATGCCTCATGAAGAGTTGCAATAAAAAGTATATAACACCATCCAGGAAGAAATCTACTCTAAAATAAATTGAGCCTGCATCAAATCAGCTCTCCAGGACTATCTACCAACTTACTGGGAAATGAAAGGCAGAAAAGCAAAGGTAAATGACATTATGAAAAAGCAGTTAGTCAAATACAGAATATGAGTGTTCCATAGGATGAAGGATGCAATTGAACAATGGCTTGGGAAACCAACAAAAAGGACAAGGATAGTTAAAAACAGAATATATTTGAGACAAGAATTTAATTACTCACTGTGATTTCTGCTTATCACTATAACCGTCTTCCTGTATGTATTTTTTCAGCCATGTTCCTAATTGCACACAACTTTAGAACTGTTATATCTTCCTGGTGAATTGAGTGTTTTATTATAATACTGTTCCCCACTTTGCCTCTAGTAATGTTGTTTTATAGTTGGTTTTATATTTATGCTATTACTATAGCTACACCAGCTCTACTTAGTTAGTATTTTATAGAGTATCTTTCCTGTTGTTTTAGTAAAATAACCATCTGAAAAATGACTGGCTTTTAATTGGAGCAGTTACTGCAATTATTGGTATATTTCTGCTTAAATAATCTACTGTCTTGTTAATGTTTTAAATGTGTCCTGTTCTATGTTTCCTCTTTCTCTTTTCTTTTATGTTTATTTTGCTAAGCTTTTTAAACATTGTAATTTTTGCAGTTATTATAATGGCAACCAGAGTTATTATAATGGCTATATGTATTTTTAGCATATTTTAATCTACTGTTAATTGGTAATTTAAATTACAATCTCTTCCCAAGGAATTCAAGAATTTTAAAATACATTAGCCCAATTGACCCCCACATGACCCATATGCTATAATTGCTATATATTTTAATTCTTTATATGCAGTTTATACTCATAATCTATTTATTACTTCTCTCATTCTTTATTCTTTCTTATTTCTCCAACATTCTCTCTGGGAACAGTTTTCTTCTGTAGAACTTCCTTTAGCTTTTAGTTTGGGTATTATGGACAAATCACTCACTCTTTTCCATTAATATGTCTATTCTGTTTTCCTTTTGAAGGCTATTTTTATAGGCCATAGAATTAATTAATGATTAGCAGCTTTTTTTTTTTCTTTTGGTTCATTGAGGACATTACTTCATTGTTCTCTGGCTTCCATTATTTTTGTTAAGATGTTCAGTTCATTTCAGTCACTCAGTCATGTCCGACTCTTTGCAACCCCATGAATCGCAGCACGCCAGCCCTCCCGGTCCATCACCAACTCCCGGAGTTCACTCAAACTCATGTGCATCGAGTCGGTGATGCCATCCAGCCATCTCATCCTCTGTCGTCCCCTTCTCCTCCTGCCCCCAAATCCCTCCCAGCATCAGGATCTTTTCCAATGAGTCAGCTCTTCGCATGAGGTGGCCAAAGTATTGGAGTTTCAGCCTCAGCATGAGTCCTTCCAATGAGCACCCAGGACTGATCTCCTTTAGGATGGACTGGTTGGATATCCTTGCAGTCCAAGGGACTTGCAAGAGTCTTCTCCAACACCACAGTCCAAAAGCATCAATTCTTCGGTGCTCAGCTTTCTTCACAGTCCAACTTTCACATCCATACATGACCACTGGAAAAAACCATAGCCTTCACTAGACGGACCTTTGTTGGCAAAGTAATATCTCTGCTTTTTAATATGCTATCTAGGTTGATCATTACTTTCCTTCCAAGGAGTAAGCGTCTACTAATAGGTATTTCCTGCCCAAAATGTGGCCCAGGAAACAGCAGCATATTAAATCTTGTGTACCTTGTTATCTTTGATTGTGCTATGGAAATTTTATCGAAAGTGTAATTTGTAGAAATAACTTCAGCTTTATAAATACCCTATATTTCTCTAGGAAAGATATTTTTTTTTTCAGCCTGAGGTCTTGAACCTAGCAATTTAGGATCATGTTAATGCTAGTGTTAAGGACAGAGATTTTTTTAGGCTGACTCAAGGAACTCCTACTATGATACAGTTCCTGTGACATCAAGCGTATCTGTGGCTTATCTTCACTCCCAGGATGCCACCCTTCAGGATCCCGGTTCAAAGTAGAAAGGGTTTGTATGGACTCCATCCCTAGTGGGTTCTGGATTCCAACTTTTTCAGTCTCTGTTAGAAGTACTTCTCTGTCAGAGAACTTTCTGATGGTGGCAGTTTATCTCTTTCCATCATACTTCACAGTGAGTTCGTCAGCAAGTGCTATGTTTTGCTTCACTGGAGAAACAGACATAGAGAACAGACCTATGGACATGGGAGATGTATGGAGAGAGTAACATGGAAATTTACAATACCATATGTAAAATAGATAGTCAAGGGGAATTTGCTGTATAACTCTGGGAACTCAAACAGGGATGCTGTGACAGGCTGAAGGGTGGGGTGGGGAGGGAGATGTGAGGGAGGTCCAGGAGGTAGGGAACACGGGTGTACCAATAGCTGATTCTTGTTGGTGTATGGCAGAAAACCACCACATTCTGTAAAGCAAATACTCTTCAGTTAAAAAATTTAAAAAAAAAAAAAAAAACTGGGAAAAATGTACTTTAATCTGTATCTGCTCTCAATCTGTAATGCCCCCGTCATCTCTTCCCTAAGCAACCTCAGGATCATCCTACCTTGTTTCCACCCTTGTCTCCTATGGTCCATTCACCAAACATTTAAAATCAGCCTCACAATTCACATAAACCAGATTATGATGCCCCAGCTTAAGCATCTCTAAGAGCTTCCCCCTGAACTCAGAGTGCCATTTCTCTAACATGCAATTATTTTACTCTGACCTTCAAGGCATTCCATGGTCTGGACCCTGCCTTTCTCTCTAGGCATACTAACATATATTTTTTTAATGAATAATCCAAATTAGTTCCTGCTTTACTTGCTTTGTACTTGCTATTTCCTTTTTCTGAAAGAGCAGTTTCCTCACTATATCTCCTCTTGGACCCTCAGTTTCTCCTTGAATATTGCGTCTTACAAGAAGAGTTCACTAAAAACAAACAAGAAGAGAAACCCAAGAGGCTTTCACTCACCACCCCATTTAAGTCCTTCTCTCTCTGGACTCTTGTGCTTTGCCTCATTTAACTTCATTAATAGCATTTACCAATCCCTGAAATTATGCTTTTTATTCCATGCAACAAATTCCAGTCAACAATAATGTGAAAAGACCTCTTTTTATATAGGGGAGACACTGTTGGAAATGTCATAATTGTTTATAAATCTAAGTCAACAAAAAGAAGGAACACATAAAAGCATGTGATAGAATGTTGGCATATAGAAGATATCTAAATACATTTGCTGAAACTCAAATAATTCATCCAGTCATGGTCTTATGAATTCATCCTTCCCTTTTATCCTTCATTTCAAATCTCTCAATACCACTCAATTTCCTCCCCAATAAAACAGAATTTTTTTCAACCTTTCCCCACAAAAATCAACTACTAGTAATATATCCAAAGAAATAGTCACATTAGTAAGCAAATAACTGACACAAAATGTACACTATGATAGGGGAAAAAAATAGAAAAACTAAATATTCTCTTAGAGGTTCAGCTAAATACATCAAAATGCATCTTAGAGCTTCATTATATGCTGCCTTGAGGAAGACTAATATATTTTCATGAAAGAAGTTAATGATAATTTTTTCACTGAGAAAAACTGTAGATGTATAAAATGATAAAGCTTTTATTTTTAAAATACACGTCTCTGCTGCTGCTGCTGCTAAGTCACTTCAGTCGTGTCCGACTCTGTGCGACCCCATAGACAGCAGGCCACCAGGCTCCCCCGTCCCTGGGATTCTCCAGGCAAGAACACTGGAGTGGGTTGCCATTTCCTTCTCCAATGCATGAAAGTGAAAAGTGAAAGTGAAGTTGCTCAGTTGTGTTCGACTCTTAGCGACCCCATGGACTGCAGCCTACCAGGCTCCTCTGTCCACAGGATTCTCTAGGCAAGAGTACTGGAGTGGTGTGCCATTGTATATATGCATATATTAAAATATGTAACATGTTACTGAGTGAAACTGCCATTGGGAAAAAATTATTTACTATTTCTATATCTCTGCTTTAATATTTCATTCTACATATTATTTTTTTATAATAATGAAAGGCCACAAAAGCTACTCAGAAATTTAAAATGTCACATCTCATTTAATTTTGAACATCTCGTTTAGCTGTATTTTTACATCTTCATCTAATCAGGAATGACACTATTCTCAAGGTGTTAAAAATTACTAATATGCTTGTTAGGTTTAAGCTGTCTGAATCAATGTGTTCTTCCCACTTCATGTCTAGTCTGGTAAGCTTGTCCAGGAAACTTGCCACTCACCAATCAATGATGTGATAGCCCAAGCACAAATAGGCATGAATGAATGACAGCCGGCCCATGTTGTAATGCTTAACTCTAAAAAATTTCAAATCAGTTATCTCTCCCACTACCTTATCTTGGCTTTACTACACTGGACATTCCAGAGAGAAGTTTTCTAATTTGAACATACTTTGGTTTACTTTGAGGGGTTCTGAATCTACTGATGCATTAGATAATACTTATTACAGTAATACTTTTTACAAGTCAGTTCAACTGGTAAACCTCACTTAAAAAAACAGCTCCTATTGCCCTTGTCTGAGCAAGTGTCTACATTTTGTTATACAAAATAAACACTTTAAGAAGAAAAATAATAAATTGTCATACATTGTCACATTCATCCCATAGAGTTATCTAATAATTATTTGCTAAAGGTGATTTTGCTTTTACTAACCCTAAATTCTTAGAAAACGTGGCCGGAAATATTGAAACACAATATGATTGGAAAACAAATCCAATCAGCCTGTTAATCTCTGTATTCCCTGTCCCTTACACTTTAGCATTGAATCACCAGGGCTGGGCATGAATAGATAATTTGGTTCATAATAAATGGGCTGCAATAGTCGGATACGACTTAGTGACTAAAACCACCAAATGTTGACGTATGGCAAAACCAATACAGTATTGTAAAATAAAATAAAATAAAAATCTGAAAAAAAAATAAATAAAAAGAAAAAAATAAAACCACCAAATGTTCAATAGAATTAGTATCCTAATGAGCAAAATAGAATTATCCAAGGGCTCCTGTAAAATCAAGAAAAATATAAGGAGTAAATTGAAACAGTTGCTAAATTATGATTAAAGACTCCAGCCCTTTGAATTTGGATTTGAAACTAGACTTTGTTATTTATTGCCATTTTGTGAATATCAGAAATCATATGAAACCAACCCACTCCTTGAAACTTGATAAACATGAAGAATTCTGAGCTCTTTAATTTGATGTAAGATGTGGCATGTCCCTAAAAACCCATTTGATGATTTAATACCAACTACAGCTGCCTGGTAATTCAAGAATACCTTTTATACTCAAATAATTGGGACATGTGGAATGTATTAAAAGAAAATACTGCATATTCAGGTCCCAAGTGAAACATCTAGATTAATTCATGTTTGCAGTTTTATTTTTAAATGAGAGAGAGATTAAGAGACAGACAGAGATAGAGACAGAGATTCCCTCACCAAACTCTCAACTTCTCTTATACATTGTGACTGCTTTCATGTAAGTTTTCAGAAAAGTTTCTTTGCAAGAGAAACAAAAAGTACAAGACAGGTATTTTTCCAGAGGAAATCTGCCTTTTTCCCTCAAAGTGAGACTTAGGGAAATGCAATTTAGATACAATAAAAACTGCACCAGCTTGAAGTGTAACTTTCTATACATTTCAACAGAGGTATATATAGTATATTCTCATCACCCTTAAATTTCTTTGTGGTCCTTTGTAGTTAATCCCTCTTCCCTCACTCTTAGTCTCTGCAACTACTAATTTTTTCTGTGTGCCTATAATTTTTCCTGCTCCATTCTTATAAAATGTCATTTATTGTGGCTTCTCTCACTTAAATCTAATGTTTGTTAAAAAGCAATCACGTCATTGCATTAAACTGCAGCTTATTCCTTTTTGCTGTTGAGTAGTATTTCATTTAAGTTCAACATTCAGAAAACGAAGATCATGGCATCTGGTCCCATCACTTCATGGGAAATAGATGGGGAAACAGTGGAAACAGTGTCAGACTTAATTTTTTGGGGTTCCAAAATCACTGCAGACGGTGATTGCAGCCATGAAATTAAAAGACGCTTGCTCCTTGGAAGAAAAGTTATGACCAACCTAGATGGTATATTCAAAAACAGAGACATTACTTTGCCGACTAAGGTCAGTCTAGTCAAGGCTACGGTTTTTCCTGTGGTCATGTATGGATGTGAGAGTTGGACTATGAGAAGACTCTTGAGAGTCCCTTAGACTGCAGGGAGATCCAACCAGTCCATTCTGAAGGAGATCAGCCCTGGGATTTCTTAGGAAGGAATGATGCTAAAGCTGAAACTCCAGTACTTTGGCCACCTCATGCGAAGAGTTGACTCATTGGAAAAGACTCTGATGCTGGGAGGGACTGGGGGCAGGAGGAGAAGGGGACAACAGAGGATGAGATGGCTGGATGGTATCACTGACTCAATGGAGGTGAGTTTGAGTGAACTCCGGGAGTTGGTGGTGGACAGGGAGGCCTGGCGTGCTGTGATTCATGGGGTTGCAAAGAGTTGGACACGACTGAGCGACTGAACTGAACTGAACTGAGTATTTCATTTGTTGATGTACCACAATTTGTTTATCCATTCACCAACTGATGAACATTTTGTTCATTTTCAGTTTGGGGTAAGCATGAACAGAGCTACTATAAACAGTAATATAAAGTACTTGGATGGACATACTTTTTAATTTCTCTAGGAGTACAATTTCTAGGCTATATGCACTGCATGACTATTGCAAAGCCTTTGACTGTGTGGATCATAATAAACTGTGGAAAATTCTGAAAGAGATGGGAATACCAGACCACCTAACCTGCCTCTTGAGAAATCCGTATGCAGGCCAGTAAGCAATAATTAGAACTGGACATGGTACAACAGACTGGTTCCAAATAGGAAAAAGAGTATGTCAAGGCTGTATATTGTCACCCTGCTTATTTAACTTCTATGCAGAGTTCATCATGAGAAACGCTGGACTGGAAGAAACACAAGCTGGAATCAAGATTGCCAAGAGAAATATCAATAACCTCAGATATGCAGATGACACCACCCTTATGGCAGAAAGTGAAGAGGAACTGAAAAGCCTCTTGATGAAAGTAAAAGAGGAGAGTGAAAAAGTTGGCTTAAAGCTCAACATTCAGAGAACGAAGATCATGGCATCCAGTTCCATCATTTCATGGGAAATAGATGGAGAAACAGTGGAAACAGTGTCAGACTTTATTTTGGGGGGCTCCAAAATCACTGCAGATGGTGACTGAAGCCATGAAATTAAAAGACGCTTACTCCTGGGAAGAAAAGTTATGACCAACCTAGATAGCATATTCAAAAGCAGAGACATTACTTTGCTGACTAAGGTCCGTCTAGTCAAGGCTATGGTTTTTCCAGTAGTCATGTATGGATGTGAGAGTTGGACTGTGAAGAAAGCTGAGCACTGAAGAATTGATGCTTTTGAACTGTGGTGTTGGAGAAGACTCTTGAGAGTCCCTTGGACAGCAAGGGGATCCAACCAGTCCATTCTGAAGGAGATCAACCCTGGGATTTCTTTGGGAGGAATGATACTAAAGCTGAAACTCCAGCACTTTGGCCACCCCATGTGAAGAGTTGACTCATTGGAAAAGACTCTGATGCTGGGGGGGATTGGGGGCAGGAGGAGAAGGGGAAAACAGAGGATGAGATGGCTGGATGGCATCACGGACTTGGATGCAAGTCTGAGTGAACTCCGGGAGTTGGTGATGGACAGGGAGGCCTGGCATGCTGCGATTCATGGGGTCGCAAAGAGTGGGACACGACTAAGCGACTGAACTGAACTGAACTGAACAGTAGATATTTAATAATTGTTTCCCCTGAAGAAAAGTTTTATTTGTAGCATTTGCCAGTTCTTGAGTATAGACTCCCACGTAGCCTATTTCAAGCTTCCCATGTGGCACCACTAAAAGTGGAGTTGGATGAATGTTTTTCATGAGTGAGTTAAGGACTGATTCCAACACAGCAATGGTCATAAGTGTGTATTTTACTTTATAAGAAACTGCCCAACTATTCTAAAGGGGCTTTGAAATGTCACATTTGCATCAGCCATGTATGAGAGTTCCAGTTGCTCTACATTCCAGCTGGCATTTTTTATTGTTCAAGTTTTTAAGCAATTTATTTTAGACACTCTATCAGATATGTAACATTGTGGTTTTAATGTGACTTTCTTTAATGCCTGGAGATGTTGAATATCTTTTATTATGCTTATTTGCCTTTTGAATATTTCTGTTGAAGTGTCTGTTCAAATAATTTGCCTATTTTATTTTCTAAGTATTGCATTTTGAGAATTTTTTATACACTCTCAGTACAAGTCCTTTATTGGGTATTTGGTTGTAAATATTTTCTCTCAGTAAATTGTCATTTCATTTTTTGCTACTATCTTTTAAAAAGCACATGTTTTTAGTGTTGATAAAGTTCAACTTGCCATTTTTTTTCATTTATGATATCTTCTTTTTTATCCTAAAAAATATTTGCCAAATCCCAGTTACAAATATATATTCCTATATTTTTCTCTGAAACTCAAATGTCCAATACAACAGCCACCAGTCACATGTAGATAGTTTAACTTCAAAGTCATTAAAATTAAATAAATTTAAGACTTCAGTTCCTAAGTTGCACTAATCACATTTCAAGTGCTCAGTAACCTGACTAGCTAGTGGCTATTCTATCCAAAAGAGTAGCTGCTGGACACTTCCATTTTGGTGTACCATCCCTTTTGGACATCACTCACCTAAAAGTTCCATAGCTTTAGGTTTTACATTTAGTCTCTAATATATTTCAAGTCAATTTTTGTATATGGTGTGATATATGGGTAGAGTCTGTTTTTGCATATGAATTTCAAATTGCTCCAGCAACATTTTTGAAATCTACTTTCCTTTTTACTACCATAACAGTTTTTGTATGTCAAAGTAGACACAAGACTTTCCCTTTGGCATTTTTATGATTTCTTTCAAAAAAAAAGTCTTACCTCAGGATAAAATGTTAGAGACCAAAAACGGTGGTTGAGTTGAAAAAAAAAAAAAAAGTTGTTACTCATCACTCAGTCTTGACTGACCCCTTGCAACCCCATGCACTGTAGCCTGTCAGGCCCCTCTGCCCGTGGGCTTCTCCAGCCAAGAATACTCAGTGGGTAGCCATTCCATTCTCCAGAGGATCTTCCTAACCCAGGGATAAAACCCAGGTCTCCTGCATTGTAGGTGAATTCTTTACTTTCTGAGCCACCAGGGTGGTTGAGTTAGGGTCATCAAATTCACTTGGTGAAAACTGTATTCTTTACCACCTTTTGTCTTCTGAACCAACATCTGTTTCTGACATCCTGTCTGCTAGGCTTTAGATGATTAATCTGGGGGTACCAGGTAGATTAAGCCTGGTTTACACAGGGAGGCAATTGCAAGGGAAATTCTGCCTCTTACAAAGAAACTAATTGAATGATCCAATCAAAGTATGAAAATACCAATTTGTATTCTTATTGTATAGAAATGGGTCTCTGAAAACAGACCTCTATTAGTGGGAAACAAGTGTGAGTATGTTTTCTTTTTACTTTAAGTTTATTTAGTAGAAAAAATATATTACTCACATGAACTTTGGTATTTTCCTTTTCCCATTATAATTCTGCTTTAAAGAAAAAAGTAAATACCGGATTCTGGGTTTTATCACAAACCTTCCATTGGTTTCTGTGCCTTTTCATTTCCACTTAATAAGTAAATTTGATAAACATAGTTTTGCTTAAAGAACAACCACAGGATTGAGGGAACCTCACCTTGATTTTGCAAGTTTTCTCAAATAAATGTGGCAGTAAAATAAAACACGCTGTTTTTAACTGGCTGAATATTTTAGAAACCCCAAACTGTGTGGACCTGACAGAAGTAGAAAATATTAAGAAGAGGTGGCAAGAATACACAGAAGAACTGTACAAAAAGATCTTCAAGACCTAGTTGATCACAATGGTGTGATCACTCACCTAGAGCCAGACATTCTGGAATGTGAAGTCAAGTGGGCCTTAGGAAGCATCACTATGAACAAAGCTAGTGGAGGTGATGGAATCTCAGCTGAGCTATTTCAAATCCTGAAAGATGATGCTGTGAAAGTGTTGCACTCAATATGTCTGCATTTGGAAAACTCAGCAGTGGTTGCAGGACTGGAAAAGGTCCGTTTTCATTCTAATCCCAAAGAAAGGCAATGCTAAAGAATGCTCAAAGGACCTTGCAATTGCACTCATCTCACACACTAGTAAAGTAATGCTCAAAATCCTCCAAGCCAAGCTTCAGCAATACGTGAACTGTAAACTTCCAGATGTTCAAGGTGGTTTTAGAAAAGGCAGAGGAACCAGAGATCAAATTGTCAACATCTACTGGATCACGGAAAAAGGAAGAGAGTTCCAGAAAAACATCTACTTCTGCTTTATTGACTATGCCAAGGTCTTTGACTATGTGGATCACAGCAGACTGTGGAAAATTCTGAAAGAGATGGGCATACCAGACCATCTGACCTGCCTCTTCAGAAACCTGTATGCAGGTCAGGAAGCAACAGTTAGAACTGGACATGGAACAGCAGACTGGTTCCAAATAGGAAAAGGAGTATGTCAAGGCTGTATATTGTCACCCTGCTTATTTAACTTACATGCAGAGTACATCCTAAGAAACGCTGGGCTGGAGGAAGCACAAGCTGGAATCAAGATTGCCGGGAGAAATATCAATAACCTCAGATATGCAGATGACACCACTCTTATCGCAGAAAGTGAAGAAGATGTAAAGAGCCTCTTTATGAAAGTGAAAGAGGAAAGTGAAAAAGTTGGCTTAAAGTTCAACATTCAGAAAACTAAGATCATGGCATCCAGTCCCATCACTTCATGGGAAATAGATGGGGAAACAGTGGAAACAGTGACATACTTTATTTTTTGGGGTTCCAAAATCACTGCAGATGGTGATTGCAGCCATGAAATTAAAAGACACTTACTCCTTGAAAGGAAAGTTATGACCAACCTAGATAGCATATTCAGAAGCCGAGACATTACTTTGCCAACAAAGGTCCATCTAGTCAAGGCTATGGTTTTTCCAGTGGTCATGTATGAATGTGAGAGTTGGACTATAAAGAAGGCTGAACACTGAAGAATTGATGCTTTTGAACTGTGGTCTTGGAGAAGACTCTTGAGAGCCCCTTGAACTGCAAGGAGATCCAACCAGTCCATCCTAAAGGAGATCAGTCCTGGGTATTCCTAGGAAGGACTGATGTTGAAGCTGAAACTCCAATACTTTGGCCACCTGATATGAAGAGCTGACTCATTTGAAAAGACCCTGATGCTGGGAAAGATTGAAGGCAGGAGGAGAAGGGGACAACAGAGGTTGAGATGGTTGGATGGTATCACTGACTCAATGAACATGAGTTTGGGTAAGCTCTTGGAGTTGGTGATGGACAGGGAGGCCTGGTGTGCTGCAGTTCATGGGGTCGCAAAGAGTCGGACACGACTGAGCAACTGAACAGGACTGAACTGAAACTGTGTTTGACACAAATGTGTTTTAGTCCATTTGGAATGTCTCCAGTTAGATGGGACTCTTAAATTATTATTGAAATATATATCAACCAACATTTCTGTTTGGAAAATTGCTTAGAGTCTTTAAACTTTTATATAAGGGACTAAATAGTAAACTATCTTATTCTTTGCATGCCAGTGATCTCTATTACAAGTACTTGTCTCTGCTGTTGCCACACGAAAACAGTCATAGACAATATGTGAACAAATTAGTTCAGGTTTTTTTTCCAATGAAACTTTATCTAAAAATATACAGGCTGTGGGCCTGACCTGGCCCCTGGTTCAGAGTTAAAGATCTTCACTCCCATTTCATTAAAAGACAGGAAGTTCATTCCAAAGTAATAGTGTACAAATAAATGAGATATAAAGGTAAATCATTTCTTTGAAAGGTGACAATATATTCTAGGTTTGTAATATTTTTAATTGGAATAAAAAATTAATGATGTTTTTCTGTTAATGTATTTCACAATATTTACATATATTTTTCTCATTTAAAATTTTTATATCTGCCATACATCTTACAAAACAATAAAGACTTAATTGAATGGATGTAATGATTCTTAGGGAATTGTCCTTGGAATTGTTCAATGCCAGTTTATCACTTTGGTGGTTAGTTAAATAAACACAGTAGACCCATATTAGTATGAATGTTGGCAGTCTCCCAAGCCTCTTAATGATCAGGGTAGGAGACTGGTATAAAGTGGCTACTGAGTTTAGAATGGGACAATTATAATTATAAAAGCAATAAAGATCAATTATTATAGGCAAGATGGCCTAACATTAGACTTCAAATTCCTGTAGTGCACTGGAGACACATGAATGATAAGTCAGTAAGTTAGGTTGATAAAAGACATATGCAAATAAAGCAGGAGTCTTAAGCAAATGGGAAGGAGTAATCAGAAACTTGGGTTCAAAGTTTGACTCTGCTATTATTAACTCTAGGATTTGAGAAAATCATTTACACTCTCTGAGCCTCAGGTTTTCTCATTTTACAGTATGGATAAGAAAAGAATCCACTTCCTATGTTCTATGAGGATTTAATGATATGATCCTTGTAAGTGGTTAGAGCGCTTCCTTGGTAGCTCAGCTGGCAAAGAATCCACCTGCAATGAGGAGGCCCAGGTTCGATTCCTGGGCCTGGAAGAGCCCCTGGAGAAGGGATAGGCTACCCACTCCAGTATTCTTGGGCTTCCTCAATGGCTCAGGCAGTAAAGAATCCGCCTGCAATATAGGAGACCTGGGTTCAATCACTGGGTTGGGAAGATCCTTGGGGGAGGGCATAGCAACTCACTCCAGCATTCTTGCCTGGAGAATCCCCATGAACAGAGGAGCCTGACAGGCTACTGCCCTGGGGTTGTAAAGAGTCAGACAGGACTGAGCGACTAAGTACAGCACAGCACAATACAAGGTGCTTAGAACAGAACCAGGTACATAGCAAATCTTCAATGAATATTAACTACGTATTCATTACTTATTATTACAGTGCTGATTAGTTACTTACTATTATATTATTACTTATTATTATAGTGCTGAAACCTGTAACTTAGAAATTCCTTGTAGATTAGGAATTCTAATAATCTTCCAGACAGTAATTCACCACCAGTGAAAGTTACTAAAACCAGTGTGTTTACCCTGAGCCTTGGTAAGTGACTGGCTAATGGGACAAACACATGCAAAAATGTTAATTGCTGCTGGTGAAAAATCTAGGTGTATTTGCACCCCTGAAGAGCTTTCTATATTTCAACAAATATTCAGTGTTAAAACTCAAGGAATAAATTTCTAAGGCTGACATCACTGTGACAGTAGTTAATAAGCATATTTGTGAACAAGAAAATCTTTAAACACACTTAGCCCACGACACTTCTAACCTAAAAGCATTAGGCTATCCTTCTAGCAGCTTATCCCACTGCATCTCCTCCTAAAGAGCAGGTACTCAAGGGTCTAAGCAAGCCTGACCCAATACTGGAGGGGCAGGAAGCAAGACTACTACAAATGGAGATCCTCTCTCCAGCCTGCCTCCCTTCTCTTATGCCTGATACCAGTCTCTGGTCTTAAGAGTAAAGCACATGATTTCAGACACCCAAGTCCTTTATCTCTAACACAGAAATATCTACTCTTCGGTCACACCATGTCTATACACCCGCAATATCCTTTCCTTACCTTGATAGAATAAACTCAGGCAGAGTCTGAAAACAGGTTCAGGGTGTACTGAGAATCCTGGGGTTTCAAATACTCACAGCCTGGGAGGTAGGGAGGGCATGGGTTCTGGATGGACACAGTTCTGGGCCTGAAGATTCCCTGAGGAGGGACACAACTAACAGAAAGCAGAGCTGGACCCTAAGGACCAAAGATGAGAACAGGGGTAGTTGGCCTGGGCGGGAGGATGGTATTGACTATAAGTGATGAAAAATATGAAAACCAGACAATTACGTGGTTTTCTTCCTGGCAAGTGGTGGAAGTAGATTCCTAACTGAGATAGCCTGCAAGTCCAGGCATCTTTTTCCTATCGTCCCAGAAATTGATCAGTGAAGTTCTAATAATTATAATACAGAATAGCAAATTACAGATTTTATTACATAACCATGGGTCTGAGACTCAGGGCCAGCTAAAATTTTGTGTGTATAGATAGAAATTCAGTATGGGAAATAAAATCTTCCTGTGCACGTGATGAGTTAACTGATATTAATGCCTCTACCCAGTCCCCTCCCTTATTAATTAGGTTAGTATAAAACCCTGCTACACATATAATTGAATGCTTGGATAGCACTATAGGATGTCACAAAATTATAATATCACAGTTACCTGAGAGGTAGATAATTGAATAGTAGCAAAGCAACAGGTTTTTAAATCCTGAGCTCAGGGTATTTAAAGAATTGAAAAGTGGTTTTAGAAATTTTTGTTGGGGGAGAATTTTAAGAGAATTGTCTCTTCTAAACTTTAAGAAATCCCATCAGCTTAAGCCACTCTTGATGTGTCTTGCTGAAATGAATTAGCATGGAAGGAAAGAAAGAAATCATTTCCACCAGAATCTAAAGCTATAATTTCCAGAGTAGAAATGACAAAAAGTTACTATAACACCTTTATCTTTATTCTTGTAAAAAGTGAAACACAGTCTAGGATTCATTTTTGTCTTTGACAAGGCATTTGGTTGTTAAATAAAGTCTCATCCTACCCCTTCTCTGAAGAAAAAGCTAAGCTCATTTAATACTCCTTGGGCAAAATCCTCCCAGCCTCAGCCTTCTCGCAAGAGCTGGACAGCTTTCTAGTTCTACTGCTGCTCCCCTTTCCTCTGCTTCAAAAATGAGGGAGGCTCTTTCTATTGCATAACCTCTCTATTTTGATATGTGGGACCTTTGAGACCTCCCTTCTCTTCAGAGATTCACCTTGCGCCTTTCCCAGCAGTCACGACAGGGTCTACACCTCCCAGCATCTGGAGTGGTTGGCCAGGTCCCTAAGCATGTGGTGCTGGCCAAGTGTGAAAACACCAACTTCCGCTGTTTCTCAGCCTTCTATTTCTGCTCCTGGCTACAGCAATCTGCATTTCCCCCTGCATTTCCTAAAACTGGGAGCTTCTTTAGGAGAGGAATGGAATTTCATGTATCTCTGATCACAGAGCGAGGTACTGAAAAGACAATATGTGCTCAGGAAATATTCTTTATCAATTCATTGCAAGGAATATCAGGAAATATCCCTTTTTGATTAACTGATGTTGGGTAAACAGATAGCTGGAATAATAAATAATGATCAGGAAAAGAATGCTTAGATTTGCATTGAGCTGAATGCAGTCTAAAGGTTCACAGCAGACCTACTGACAAGCAGATTTAAACACTGAATTTGAGGCTAGGATTATGAAATCACAGTATCCATCTGGTGGACCTAAGAGTCCTCAGTTTAGTTCAGTTCAGTTGCTCAGTCGTGTCCAACTCTGCGACCCCATGAATCGCAGCACGCCAGGCCTCCCTGTCCATCACCAACCCCTGGAGTTCACCCAAACTCTTGTCCATCGAGTCGGTGATGCCATCCAGCCATCTCATCCTCTGTCATCCCCTTCTTCTCCAGCCCCCAATCCCTCCCAGCATCAGAGTCTTTTCCAATGAGTCAACTCTTCGCATGAGGTGGCCAAGGTGCTGGAGTTTCAGCTTTAGCATCATTCCTTCCAAAGAAATCCCAGGACTGATTTCCTTCAGAATGGACTGGTTGGATCTCCTTGCAGTCCAAGGGACTGTCAAGAGTCTTCTCCAACACCACAGTCCAAAAGCATCAATTCTTCGGTGCTCAGCCTTTCTTCACAGTCCAACTCTCACATCCATACATGACCACTGGAAAAACCATAGCCTTGGCTAGACGGACCTTAGTTGGCAAAGTAACGTCTCTGCTTTTGAATATGCTATCTAAGTTGGTCATAACTTTCCTTCCAATGAGTAAGCATCTTTTAATTTCATGGCTGCAATCACCATCTGCAGTCATTTTGGAACCCAAAAAAATAAAGTCTGACACTGTTTCCACTGTTTCCCCACATATTTTCCATAAAATGATGGGACCAGATGCCATGATCTTAGTTTTCTGAACGTTGAGCTTTAAGCCAACTTTTTCACTCTCCTCTTTCACTTTCATCAAGAGGCTTTTAGTTCCTCTTCACTTTCTGCCATAAGGGTGGTGTCATCTGCATATGTGAGGTTATTGATATTTCTCCCAGCAATCTTGATTCTAGCTTGTGCTTCTTCCAGCCCAGCGTTTCTCATGATGAACTCTGCATAGAAGTTAAATAAGCAGGGTGACAATATACAGCCTTGATGTACTCCTTTTCCTATTTGGAACCAGTCTGTTGTTTCATGTCCAGTTCTAACTGTTGCTTCTTGAACTGCATATAGGTTTGTCAAGAGGCAGGTTAGGTGGTCTGGTATGCCCATCTCTTTCAGAATTTTCCACAGTCTGCTGTGATCCACACAGTCTAAGGCTTTGGTATAGTCAATAAAACAGAAGTAGATATTTTTCTGGAACTCTCTTGCTTTTTCCATGATTCAGCAGATGTTGGCAATTTGATCTCTGGTTCCTCTGCCTTTTCTAAAACGACCTTGAACATCAGGGAGTTCATGGTTCACGTATTGCTGAAGCCTGGCTTGGAGAATTTTGAGCAGTACTTTACTAGCGTGTGAGATGAGCGCAATTGTGAGGTAGTCTGAGCATTCTCTGGCATTGCCTTTCTTTGGGATTGGAATGAAAACTGACCTTTTCCAGTCCTGTGGCCACTGCTGAGTTTTCCAGATTTGCTTGCATATTGAGTGCAGCATTTCACAGCATCATCTTTCAGGATTTGAAACAGCTCAGCTGGAATTCCATCACCTCCACGAGTTTTGTTGGTAGTGATGCCTTCTAAGGCCCACTTGACTTCACATTCCAGGATGTCCTAGACTGAGCCAAAAGCCTCTTTGTATATGACTGGCACTCTTAGCACCTCTCTCTACCATAACTATCTTCCCTCATAATAATGTGTACATATGCTTGCTGTACCCACTTCCCTACCACACACTCCCTGAGGCATGTATCCCATCTTATGACTGTGTGCAGGTCAAGAAACAACAGTTAGAACTGGGCTTGGAACAACAGACTGGTTCCAAATAGGAAAAAGAGTACGTCAAGGCTGTGTATTGTCACCCTGCTTATTTAACTTATATGCAGAGTACATCATGAGAAATGCTGGGCTGGATGAAGCACAAGCTGGAATCAAGATTGCCAAGAGAAATATCAATAACTTCAGATATGCAGATGACACCACCTTTATGGCAGAAAGCAAAGAAGAACTAAAGAGCCACTTGATAAAAGTGAAAGAGGAGAGTGAAAAAGTTAGCTTAAAACTCAACATTCAGAAAACTAAGATCACAGCATCTGGTCTCATCACTTCATGGCAAACAGATGGGGAAACAGTGGAAACAGAGACAGAATTTATTTTTCTGGGCTCCAAAATCTCTGAAGATGGTGACTGCAGCCATGAAATTAAAAGACACTTACTCCTTGGAAGAAAAGTTATCACCAATCTAGACAGCATATGAAAAAGCAGAGACATTACTTTGTCAACAAAGGTCTGTCTAGCCAAGGCTATGGGGTCATGTATGGATGTGAGAGTTGGACTGTGAAGAAAGGTGAGTGCCGAAGAATTGATGCTTTTGAACTGTGGTGTTGGAGAAGACTCTTAAGAGTCTTAAGGTGTACCTGTGTAGAGTCTTCTCTTGTGTTGTTGGAAGATAGCGTTTGTGTAACTCAACGAAACTATGAGCCATGCTGTGTTGGCCCACCCCAGATGGATGGGTTGTGGTGGATAGTTCTGACAAAATGTGGCCCACTGGAAACGGGAATGGGAAACCACTCCAATATTCTTGACTTGAGAATCCCATGAACAGTATGGAAAGGCTAAAAGATAGGGCACTGAAAGATGAACTCTCTAGGTTGGTAGGTGCCCAATAAGCTACTGGAGATCAGTGGAGAACTAACTCCAGAAAGAATGAAGAGATGGAGCCAAAGCAAAAACACCCACTTGTGGATATGACTGGTAATAGAAGTAAAGTCTGATGTTATAAATAGCAATATTGCATAGGAACCTGGAAAGTTAGGTCTATGAATCAAGGCAAATTGGAAGTGGTCAAACAGGAGATGGCAAGAGTGAAAATTGACATTTTAGGAATCAGTGAACTAAAATGGACTGGAATGGGTGAATTTAACTCAAATGACCATTATATCTACTACTGTAGGCAAGAATCTCCCTTAGAAGAAATGTAGTAGCCATCACAGTCAACAAAAGAGCCCAAAATGCAGTATTGGGATGCAATCTCAAAAATGACAGAATGATCTCTGTTCATTTCCAAGTTAAACCATTCAATATCACAGTAATCCAAGTCTATGCCCCGACCAGTAATGCTGAAGAATCAGAAGTGGAATGGTTCTATGAAGACCTACAAGACCTACTAGAACTAACACCCAAATAAGATGTCCTTTTCATCACCGGGGACTAGAATACAAAAGTAGGAAGTCAAGAAATACCTGGAGTAACAGACAAATTTGGCCTTGGAGTACAGAATGAAGCAGGACAAAGGCTAATACAGTGTTGCCAAGAGAATGCACTATAAGATAATAGCCCTATTTCCAATTTCCAGATTCAAATACTGAGGCTCATAGGGCTTGGATAACTTTACTTGTATCACATAGTTAATAAATGGCATAGCCAGGATTACAATCAATATCTCTTCCTTTCTTCTTCCATGAGAACTGACACATATCTCTTAGATACTTGTTGTAACCACAGTACCTAATGGACACTTCCTAAGCATTCTTCAGTGCATATTATTACAACTTCCTTTCTCAGCTGTTATGTAAGACCTGACTATCTTTTTAATATTTGTTGCTAAATGAGCATAAGAGAATCTGTTTCTTGTATCCATTCATTATTTATTCATTCAGCAAATAGTTATGAGGCCCTACTAAGTTCCAGACACCAGTAACATGAGTGAGTAAATAAAAACAAAGATTCCTGTCCTTGTGGATCTTATTGTAAAGGAAGAAGTGATACAATAAGCAGTACATTCAATAAACAAACAAATTATTAAAGATGTCAGAGAAAGATTCATTGACTCAGAGCAGATGAATGATTTAAACATCCATGAACCCATCAAAGGTAGGAATCATGACTGCATGGAATTAGAGTTTTGATAGGTACAATATTTTTGAAAATATTAAATTGATGTACTTTTCATTCATCTTAAATCATAATACCCTAGGGCTCTCCTACCCTAATGGGTTTCAGTGCCTCAGAGAAAGGGCATCATCTAGAATAACAAAACCTATGCTTCGTGTTGGCTGTCAAATTAGATTTATTTTGAGTCTATAACAAGATCATAGTTCTGATAGTTGGACCTTGTCAAAAAAGAAAAAAGAAATTCTCAAAATTCCTTCTCCATATCAACAAACAAATCTGGTGACTGCATATACAGGCTTTTCTATATGACTTTGGTAGAGAAAATTCAGAATAGAACATGACATAAGTTTCCATCAAAGGGAGATAGAGAATGTTTCCAAGGGCACCAGCAGTTAGAGTTCTTATTTCTCATCAATCCCTATCCACTTTTGAGGACCAGTCCTGAAAGGGAATAATAAAAACACAAGATACATTGACATGGAATGTCATAAGCAGGTTTCTACTTTCAACTTGAAAAAAAAAAATGCAACTGCCAAGGTGTTGAGAGTTGAACCATAACGAATACTGAGCATCAAAGAATTGATGCTTTTGAACTGTAGTGTTGGAGAAGACTCTTGAGAGTCCCTTGGACTACAAGGAGATCGAACTTGTCAATCCTAAAGGAAATCAATCTTGAATATTCATTGAAAGGACTGATGCTGAAGCTGAAGCTTCAATACTTTGGCCACCTGATGCAAAGAGCTGAGTCACTGGAAAAGACCCTGATGCTGGGAAAGACTGACGGCAGGAGGAGAAGGGGATGACAGAGGACGAGATGGTTGGATGGTATCATCGACTCAGTGAATATGTGTTTGAGCAAGCTCTGGGAGTTGGTGATGGGCAGGGAGGCCTGGGGTGCTGCAGTCCATGGGGTTGCAAAGAGTCAGATGCAACTGAGTGACTGAACAACAACCAAAGTGCACCCTTTTAAGGTGTCAAAGCTCTGCAGAATATAATCGGCCACATGACATAGTCAAAAGGTAACTCCTTCAGGCTGATCCACCTTTCCAGAACCCAGCATGGTGTATAATGGATTGTCTATGATATGGGAAAGATTGTAAAGTGTCTCTTGGATATTACAAATGGTAGCTGAGAATTAAGAACCAAGAACCTGCCACTGATATGCTAGAGTAATTTTCAGGTTCTCTTTTACAGTTGACATGAGGACGATGAGCATCCATTTAATATTATCATAGCTGATAACAAGGAGAATCACCTGGGCCAGAAAGAGCCAAATGAGACCAAGTTCTAGAGTGTGAAATGGGAGGTGGAAAGGAGAGGAGCTAGGTCCCACTGTGTGGAAAGAACAGTTTCACCAGCTGTAAACTTGATAGACATACAGAGAACGATGTTCAGTCACCATGCTGGACAAGAATGATCTCAATGGAGCCCAAAAGAACCCAGGGGATAGTTAAGCCACCCATCCTCACTCGCTCCTGCTTTCCTTTCTGCATCATTGTGAGTACATAAAAGCTCTTCATCTATACCTAATGCCATCTTGGATTTTGAGGAAGGACAGGGAAACCTTTTGGGAGGAAATTAACATATATGAAAGTTACTTTCAAATATTAATTTATGAATATGCATCTAAAAGAAACTCAGATAATCTGAGAAACTGTTTAAAATTAGCAGTGAAAGAAATGCCTAAAATTAAGCTATTTCCAGCCAACCGTAGGCAGCTAGAAACAATAAAGCTGAGTCGTAGTATATAAATCTTGATCCCTGGATAAAGATTTAGCTCCTGACTCAGCTATTAGGATTTATCCTGCCTTATTCTGTATGCACATAGAGCCAACTGATTTTACTTTGGCACACTTGGGGAGTGCAATTGCTATTTTGGTAGGTGTCCAGATATTAAGAACTTCTGTTTATGATTTATGAGAGATGTAGTTTGGAAGGAAGAAGAGTTCTTTTGCCTGTTGAAGTACTTACAAGCTCTTTGATAAAAATTGCTTAAGAAGTTACACGTAAGATTTACTTAAGAGAGAAGGAAGAACTTACCAGCAGAACATGGCTCAATTTCCTTCTTTTCTTGCCCATTTGTCACAAGAGCTCTCTCATTGGTCTAAAATTCTTCTTTGAATAAGCTGAAATCTTTCCCATGCTGGTATCTATTCTTTCCAGTGTCTACCTAGACTCATATAGATCTCTTCCCAAATCATATGCTGACCTCCATCTGCTAAGAGCCTTCCTCTCTGAGAATCACTCAGGTTTTCAAGTCTTTCTAATTTTTTTTTCTGTAACAAGTTACTGTTGATAAACCATTTTCTTCTTCATGTGTGTTTCCAAATTTTAGTAAGTTTTATTCTAAATCTGACTCAGCAATTAAATCTGAGTGAAGAAAGCTTTAGATATCTGAAAAAATTTCTTTCATTCATTTTTCCAGAGAAGGCAATGGCACCCCACTCCAGTACTCTTTCCTGGAAAATCCCATGGATGGAGGGGCCTGGTATGGTGTCGCTACGAGTCGGACATGACGGAGCGACTTCACTTTCACTTTTCACTTTCATGCATTGGAGAAGGAAATGGCAACCCACTCCAGTGTTTTTGCCTGGAGAATCCCAGAGACACGGGAGCCTGGTGGGCTGACGTCTGAGGGGTCGCGCAGAATTGGACACGATTGAAGTGACTTAGCAGCAGCAGCAGCAGCAGCATTCACTTTTCAAGCCAAAGAGCAGCAGGAACACATTTTAATTGAGTAATGTTGTGTTTATTGCCTTATGGCAAGGAGAAAGAGCTCCACCCTGGGGAACACCATGGCTGAGGTGGGTGGGAGAAGTATTGAAAAGGGTTCATTGTAGGATCTGAAATTAGGTCATCTGGGAGATGATTCAAGGAAGTGAGACTTTGCTCTGCATGGGATGCTGCTAGGAAGCTGGGATAATTCTGTGATTGGGTATCTTAATAATTCTCACCTAGAATGTAAGCACCCAGTGGTTTGTGAAAGAAAAAAAGCAGCAGTCACTGCTGCTTTAACTATTATGGAGAAATGTTTGGTCATTTTTCTGGTTTGGACAATGTTCATGTTTTTATCTGCATTCAAAAATGATTACAATGTCATTGTCTTGATCAGTTACAGTCTCAGAAAGGATGATGTTGATGTTTTGTGAAATTTTTTATGTTCAACAGGAGCAAATCAAGGCCCACCTCTGTGTGTTTGAGGCTAGTTTCTGCCTTTCAGGGCTGCTTTTCTCTCTTTATGTTCATTCATTCACTCACTAGACGTGGTTTTTCAAAAATTATAATTATTTAATTTGTTGTTTTACTCACTTAATATTTTTTCCTATTCTTTATTCTAGAAAATAAGCTCTATTAAGATAGATATCATGACTAATTGGCTCTTAATTTTATCCCAAGTGACTTCTCTGTGCCATGGAACAAAGCAGCCAACAGACTGAGCAATCTTGAAATGTCTCAGATCGGACACAGATATCCATTTAAATCTTATGGCTCAGAGTTCTGAAGAAATGAGAATGGTTCAAAATCAGCCAGTTATTCCCAGCTTCAAAAAACAAAACTTTCCAATGAAAAGCTTTTAAGACATGTTCTCAGAAGCTAACCATTAGGGTATACTTCTTTATTACACTATTTGTTTCAGATAATCTGCCAAGCTATTTAAAACATCAAATAATCAGAGTTCCATTATCCCCCAGAGAGAAGCCAGCTTGTAGGTACCTTGTAGGGAAATCATTCAGCTACGATAGTCTAGAGAGTCATGGGTGAACCAAAAAAATCCTTCATCGAGAAAAGTATTCTAGAATAGATTACTTTTCACACCTGATTTCAAGACATTTCAGTAACTGATGGATTGATATTTAACTCAGACTAGATTGTTTTGAAGAACAATAACTTTCTCACGTGTTAGACCACATTCGTATTTTGGTTGTTTTGGTGGATGGAAAGCTTTCTGAGAATAGATTTGTAATTAGAGAAGCAAAGGTCTTACTGACTTTTGAAGAAGCATCACCACTAACATCCTAGTTTTCGATGACCTGTCACAGGGGTGACTAATTGATTCTCTCATCCAAATAAGACCCTCTGCATCAGATACTTTGTCAGATGCCATAGAAACAGTGCTGCTGCTGCTGCTAAGTCGCTTCAGTCGTATCCAACTCTGTGTGACCCCATAGACGGCAGCCCACCAGGCTCCCCCATCCCTGGGATTCTCAGTAGTGAATAGTAGATGTAATTTTTGCCATTTGAGATTTGAGTCACAAAAGAAAGATTTCTAAACAAGGAATTCCCTGTGAGCTGAGTGTCACAAAAGGAGGCGTATACAAAATCCCTAGAGCAATACAGAAGGTGTATCCAGACTCACAGGGTCACAGACAGAGGGAAACAGCATAGGGTACCAAACAGGGAAAATAGCGTTAGCTGAGATATCTTCACATGTCTTTAGACTTGTATATTTAAATCTTACATTTGTGATTCCAAATCTTAATATAGTCTTAAGGTTTCATTTCTTAATATAAAAATAAATTGTCAATATCCCTACAGTGATATTAACTATAGTTTTACAAGATGTTACCATTGAGGGGAAGTGGGTAAAGGGTACACAGGATCTTTTGTGCACAAATCTTTAAGTATCTCAAAATCAATGTTTGCTTTCTAAAAAAACTGAAATATATTTTGCAGAAATGTGTTTCATGTGTTGGAGAGAAGACTGAGTTAGCAGAAACTTGGCCATCATAACTTCAAAAACTGCAATTCTCAGCTAGTAGGATGTCTGGCTCATATTAATTGCTCTTCACAGCTTTGGTGATTGAATGAATGACTGCAAATTTTTAGTGAGCAGGCAGTCTGCTAACATCAACTGCAAAGTCTTGGTCATTATAGTGAAATATTCACTTAATGTTTAAGAGGGACTCTTAGGAGGTCAGCCAGCCAATTCCATTTTCAGAGATTACACACATAATAGCTTCTGTGAGTCATGAACACTTTTTTTAACTAGAAATTGTAATTCAAGTCAGGATTGTTTATATTTCTCTCTTTAATATTTTATCCTTTATTCCTAACAAGGCCTGGCCCAGACATCAAGGGACCATGTAAATACAGTTGACTGAATTATTAAAAGGATTCTCTCTGAGCACCTCAAGGACTACACAATGCTTTTTTAGTTAACATTTCCATCTAGGCAAGGAAGGTCAGGACCACACTTCAACCACAAAGATTAGACTTGGCATAGTCAGCCGTGATAATATGAGCCCTGGGATTCATGGCTTGGTTTCCCTGGAAAATGTAATTAATAACCCATAGTTACTAAACCTCTAATCTAAATGTATTTTGGGATCTGCTTTTTTTCCTATACCTCTATATCCTACACTGAAAGCAGATGAACCTATGTTTTCTCCATTTCTCCAAAATGAGTTGAACTTCTGACCTGGGTTTTAAAAATGTTCACATTAATTAATTTATCAACACTGCAATCATCCACCTACCCATCCATCCATCATCATAGTGAGAAGGAGGAGGAGGAGGTAATATTTATCATCTACTCACCATATGTCAGGTAGTGTGCTGAAATTTTTACAAAATTTGTATTATTTCATTTAACTTTTACAAAAAGGCATTATACCCATCTTATAGATGATTGAATTGAGGTACAGAAAGATTAATTGCCTTGATTAAGATCACTTGGCCAGTGTTGATAATTCCCAATTTTAAATCTCCCACTCTGACTTCTCTCTCTTGAGCTTTAGATTCATGCATCCAATTTCAGACTTGAACATCTCCACCTAATAAACACCTCACAACCAAAATGTTGATCACCCTCATCTCTGCCTCCATGAAACCTTTGCTCCCTCCTATCCACCAATCAGTGATTGACAGCTAGTGACTGACAACATACTCTCTCAGGCTAAAAACTGTAGAGTCCACCTGAACATCTCTTTTCCTCTCACCTGACATCCTAACCATTAGCATATCCTGTCATCTCTACCTTCCACTCTCACCTGACATCGTAACCATCAGCATATCCAGTCATCTCTACCTTCCACGTAGATCCAGAATGTGGCCATTTTTCACCATCTCTAGTGACTGGAGTAACTGGAGTTAGTAAGTGGAGTTACAGCTGGTCAGTGTGAAATCAGGAATAAAGCCTTTTAATGGCCTTGGAAAATAATAACCAGAAGTATTAACGTTCTCTAACAGATGATAAATGCTGTCTCAGGAAAAACAAATGTTACCCTAATCTAAATTTCAAAGACCTTGTTTTATCTATTTATCATGGACTTATAGAAAGACAGAACATGAGCTGTTTTTAATATCGTTATAACCCCAGTATGTTGCACATAGTGTCAGTTCAATAACTATTTATTGAATAAATGAATTTTAATTCTCTTTATCTGTTTAAAAATGTTTTTATTAGTCAAAAATTAGAAACAATATAAATACCCAGTAATAAGAGATTGGATATATAATTTATGGAACATTAATATAATGAAATAAAATCCCTGTTAAGCAGAAGTATATCTACTGGCTTGGAAGACACTCAAAGTATGCTGCTTCATTACCAAAGTAAACTGTAAAAAGTTTATATCTAATATAACAGCATGTTTTAAACATAAGGACAGATGAATGGATAGACAGAAAGGAGGGATGGAAGAAGACCAGGAAGGAAGGAAAGGGAAGGGAAGGAAGGAAAGGAGATATTTAAAGGAAGAAAAACAAAACAGTAATCAAGAAGGGTATTTTCTAAAATGCTTTCTCTAGGTGATAGTTATAAATAATCTATTGTTTATTTTTATGCTTTTGCATTAGTAAAATGGATTACTGCATGCACAGTAATCATTTTTTTTAAATGTCTGGTATAGAAAGTCAAATTTTATTGGCAACTTCATGTTTTATAAATTAATTGCAAGATGTTGAGAGTAAGTAATTTTTTTCATTGCTGCAAATAACAAAAAATCCTCCAAACCAAATAAGCATCTATTTACTAGTATGTTCAACTATTGTCTCAGAAAAATTTCCACTGAGTATATGCGTATGATAGCTTTATGGATTTTGCAAATCAGATTCAGTTCCTTTCTAAATGCAATCCCTGTACAACAGTAGGTATCCAATAGTAACTAAGCAGGGTTATTTGAACAACGCATAAATATTTCATAGTGTGCGAAGAGCCACAAATGCTGAACTCCAAAATGTCTGCAAACATGCAAGATTTCCAGCTCCAAGAGTGTAATTACTGTCTTGGGATTTGTGGGGTGTCTTGTTGAAGACTCTTTTTATTTTGATAAAATGATGATCTTGCAAGAAAAAATAATACTCTGACTCTCATGTTAACCTCAATTATCCTGATCAAGGAGAAAGATTCCTTTTGTAAATCATTTAAGAGAACACTACCTAAAGCTTTTTGTTATCCAATAAAATCAAAGAATTCCTCTCCAATGGGCCCCTCACTGTCTGGGAAAATGGGCTTATATCACAATAGACGGACAGCCTCAAAATCACATATTATTGGCAATGAGCTGCTGTCACTCTTTCAGTTCAGTTCAGTTCAGTTGCTCAGTCGTGTCCGACTCTGCGTGTCCGCAGCACTCCAGGCCTCCCTGTCCATCACCAACTCCCAGAGTTCACTCAGACTCACGTCCATCGAGTCCGTGATGCCATCCAGCCATCTCATCCTCTGTTGTCCCCTTGTCCTCCTGCCCCCAATCCCTCCCAGGATCAGAGTCTTTTCCAATGAGTCAACTCTTCGCATGAGGTGGCCAAAGTACCGGAGTTTCAGCTTTAGCATCATTCCTTCCAAAGAACACCCAGGACTGATCTCTTTTAGGATGGACTGGTTGGATTTCCTTGCTGCAGTCCAAGGGACTCTCAAGAGTCTTCTCCAACACCACAGTTCAAGAGCATCAATTCTTCGGCGCTCAACTTTCTTCACAGTCCAACTCTCACATCCATACATGACCAATGGAAAACCATAGCCTTGACTAGACGGACCTTAGTCGGCAAAGTAAAGTCTCTGCTTTTGAATATACCATCTAGGTTGGTCATAACTTTTCTTCCAAGGAGTAAGCATCTTTTAATTTCATGGCTGCAATCACCACCTGCAGTGATTTTGGAGCCCCCAAAAATAAAGTCTGACACCGTTTCCACTGTTTCCCCATCTATTTCCCATGAAGTGATGGGACCACGTCACTCTTTAGGCTAAATTAAAAGTAAATGACTATCTCATGCTCCTTTTCTCACATGTACATTACAGAATAAAGATTTAAAAAAATAATAATAAGACAACAATTCAGAAACCAATTTTGAAATCAGAGGGGAAATTCTAGTGAGAATGCTTTTTTATGCAGTTGGTCAGTCTTTTGACTTAAGAATAAATGAACATGAGAGGTAAGACTGCTGTTTTAACATACAACTGAGAGATAGCAATCAGGCAATAGAGATATATAAAATTCATGGCTCACACTCATGGAATGAAAAGGCAGAGAGAAAGATGAGAAATCTGCAAATTGTGTGGACCACCCAGGAAACAACCTGCATCTCCAAGAAGTTCCAAACATAGGAGCCTAGACAGTTCCTTACATCTGACACTGGTGGGGTCTCTCTCCCGGATGAAGGCGATAATCAGTATCCTCAATAACCAGAACTATGTTCTGGAAATGTCTGTGGTCACAGAACACTTTGGGAAAAGAGAGAAAGTGACCTTCGCTTCCTCTTCAAAAAGTCTTGATTCTGAACTACTAATCAAATCAGAACATCAGGTTATTGTCTACTTCCAGATGTCTTGATTGAGGACTGGCCATTTTAGTATTTATAAATGGGCTATGCCTCTTATGAACAGAGAAAAATCCCTTCAGGGCAGGAGGGAATGTGAATTTCAAGTATTTGGTGTCGGTTTTCTCAAATACCAGAATTAGCACTCAGCTCTGTAATGTAGATCAAGACCTGTGGCTAGAATTATCCACACTGGGCACCTCTGCTCCAGAGGGGATGTCTGGGTGCTGTAGTTGTCCATCAGCTGGTACATCAGTGTTTAAAAAGACTGGGGGAAAAGCACAGCCCCCATAAGGACACTTCAAAGAATGATTATCAAAGTCCTCCCACTGGGGGCGTTTGTTTAAAACCCGCTCAAACTACAGACAATCTAATGTAACAAACATTTTTCCTAGTCTCTGAATGACTAAGTAGTTCTAGTGAACTCTGAATATGTGAGAGAAACTTGTATCTATTGACATAGGTAGGTATAATCTTTGAAATGGATAAAAGTTAAAAAATAAATAAAATTCACTTTTAAGCTCTGCAGAAAGCACTATCTCCATCTTCCGTCCCTTGTAAGGGCCAGGAGTGGTGATAACCTGCGAGATTCATACTGAATCTTTTGTGGTGAGTGAGCTGAATTGATGAAAAAGCAGAGACCATGAGGAAACAGAAGTGGAGAGAGAAAAACACCAGACAAAGATTGAAGGAAGGCTAGTTGATAATGGACCAGAAGTAAGAAAACACACCAAAAGGAGCCAAGACCAGTAAAGTGGTTGAAGCCATTAACTGCCACAGGGAAAAGGGGATGATGACAGAGGTTTGCAGTGATGCTCTGCATTCATCTCCATTTCTGGGGAACCTCAACAGTGTAACAGTGCCTGTTCAGATTCTCAGGAGCTCCCCATTAGCCTCACAGCCATAAGCATTCACTCAGTTGCTCCAGCCTGAATAAATCTGTTCCATGCCACTAAAAGAGCCTAAATTAAAGCAAGTTTACAATGAGAAAGAACAAAGAAATCACTTATAATCTCACTGCTCACACATAATGATCATTAGGGGGTATTCATCCATGGTGTTTTTGATGAATAAAAACATTGTAAATGATGTTCATATAAGATCTATAGAAAACAAGTAATTAAAATTCAAGTAATTGAAGCAAGGACAAAAGTGACGATCACCTAAAATACTTAACTGCTTGGAAATGAATAGGTGAGGGTTGGGGCTTGGTGCAGTTAAGTGCCTCAATTAATTTTCTTACTGCTTGCAATGCTCTTTTTGCCTAGACAGATATCTCCTCTGATTTGAGAGGCACTCAGTCATTCGGTATGTGTGTGACATAAGGCATGGCCTTCATACGCTTTCATTCAGGCTCCTTTAAGCTTGTAAGCATATTGCAACTACAAAAAAAAAAAAAAAGAAATGAATGAAGGGAAATGGATGGCTATGAACTTCATTAATATTAAATATTAATCCCTCACAAATTAAGGTACAATTTTCCACTGAATGTTAAAATCATTCTTATAGCAGATCTAAAGGGCAAGTAGGATACCTCCTCCTTATATATGGAAAACTGGAGAAACCAAGGGAGGAGATGACTTCTGCAATGTCAAACAGCAGCATAATCAGTAATGTAAGCCAGGCCTCAATTTCTGTTAAACTTTAATTTATTCAATTCAGTCCTATATTTATTAGATGCTTCCAAATTAGTCAAGGCTTCCCAGGTGGCGCAGTGGTAAAGAATACACCTACCAATGCAGAAGACGCAAGAGACCCGGGTTTGATCCGTGGGTAAGGAAGATCCCCTGCAGTAGGAAATGACAACCCGCTGCAGTATTCTTGCCTGGAAAACTCCATGGACAGAGGAGCCTGGGGGGCTACAGTCCAGGGGGTCGCAGAGAGCTGGACCCTGCTGAGTGACTAAACAACAAGACAATCAACACTGTATAAGTCTCTGGGGTCACAACATATATACAATTCACTCCTACTTTAAAGGCTTTTACTGTTTAGTGGGGGAGGTTGGCAGAAACAAATCATTATAACACATTTTACAAAGGAAATCATCATCATCTTTGTCATTGTCACCATCCTCATCAACACTTATGTACACTTTAGCACTGTCCTGTTTTCTTCACTGGAATTCTATGTTTCCATCCTCAAACAACCAAAAGAATTTAGGCACTATCAATGGCTCCTGTTTACAGACATGGAAAAAAGACTTTGAGGGATTAATAACTATTTGATGTCACAAAGTTAGACCATGTCATGCTTAAAGCCTAAATCCAGGTTTATCAGCCAGCAAAGTTCAGGCTTATACTCACTTATATTGATGTGTCTCCTGTATTTACAGAGAAGGCAATGGCACCCCACTCCAGTACTCTTGCCTGGAAAATCCCATGGATGGAGGAGCCTGGTAGGCTGCGGTCCATGGGGTCGCTAAGAGTCGGACACGACTGAGTGACTTCACTTTGACTTTTCACTTTCATGCATTGGAGAAGGAAATGGCAACCCACTCCAGTGTTCTTGCCTGGAGAATCCCAGGAACAGGGGGAGCCTGGTGGGCTGCCGTCTATGGAGTCACACAGAGTCGGACATGACTGAAGTGACTTGGCAGCAGCTCCTATATTTAAGGTTTATATAAATTGCTCCAGGAATAAAAATGAGGGACACTTTTAATTAGGAAATAGAAATAAAGCAAAGACTCCTGATGGCTTACTGGTTTTTGTGAGAGCATTTTGGTATTTCGCTCTCTTTTATCAAACTCTCATGCCCAGTGATAACTAAGAGCCAAAAGACCTGGTCTCAGGTCCCAGCTCTTCCATTCAGCCTTCACTAAAATTGCTCAAAGGGCAACAGAACAAAATTGTCAAGGGCAACAGAGCAAAAATATCTCACAACATTTCCATGATGCTTATTTAATTCTGCTGATGGCAGTTTTTCTTAAATGATTGGGAGGGCTTTTTTTCTCCTCTGAAAGAAAACGGTACTCAGTCCTTCAGCTCTAATGTTGACACCTACTACTTTTCTATCCACTTGCAAGAACTGGAATATATCTAAGGGTTAAAAGGTTAACTTACTTAGACAACATCTTAATTGCTGCTCCTTCATAATGTGTAATAAAACAGCATTTACTTTCAACAACCCCCTTGTTAAAATTCTTGGGGCTTAAAATGGTGTAAAAGGAAAGCAATTAATTATAATTCTACTGAAGTGATCTTTTCTTTGTGGAGTTGAATGTAACATTCTAGTTAGGTTTTCAATATTCTTACCACAAACTACAAGTTGGTTTCTGAACCAGCTTACAGAAAAGAAACAGAGAGGAAGAAAACTCACTGAAGGTGACTAACAGTCTATTAGCCTAGGAGTAAGAATCAGAGTCACAGGGGTCCCAGACTTCAGTGGAAAGTCAAATACCAGTTAATTTTATCCCCAGTGCCAATTAATAGGGAAGGCAGTAACTCTGCAATCCCTATAAAGAAGAATCCAATGCTGGCCAGTCCCAACACAATATTGTATGCACAAGAAGCAGTCAGATTTATAGGTTTAAATAATATTCTAACAACAGCATTTATTGGCCTCGAATCTATCTTCAGTGACTACTTTGTTCCATCTTCAGTCTTGCAAGTCAAATGTGTACCTTTTGTCAACTGCCAGTTTCCTGGGAAAGGCCAACCATTTATGACCCAAAAGACTAATGTTGACAACAGAGGCATCTTGCTGCAACAATTTCAGGAGATTCAGAAATGGAACATCCTATATGTTGGAAAAAAAAAAAAAAGCCCTGGGATAACAAATGCAAAGAGGTTTTTCAAGATTTAAGAAGCAATATTCAAAACCCAAGATTGAAGTAACTTTTCCAAAGAACACACACATTGTGGTTTTGAACCAGGTGTGGAGTCATATAGACTTGGATTTGAGTTCCAGTACTACCATGAAAAAAAAAAAAAAAAAAAAAGACTTGGGAATTATTTCAGCTCCTTGAGCCTCAGTGTTCTCATATGTACAATGGGGATAAAAATAAAGCCTTCATCACAGAGTGTGGGTTATAAGCTTTGCCAGATGCTTTATGTACTTTTCTGTTCATTTTAGTCTCACTTTATCCATTTCACATAGGCACTTTCATTTTCTCTATTTTTATTCGCGTGGAAATTGAGACTTCAAGAATTTAAGTATTTGCTCAAAGTCAAATAGCCAGGAAATGTTTTCACTGGGATACAAGCCCAGGAATCTGAACCTGAGCATTAAGGTTTTGAGTTATATTCTGTACAGTCTCCTATGTATAGAGTGTCTGGCCCTCAGAAAGTGCTTAAGAAATATATATTACCACCCTCACCATCATCATTGCTACCCCTTCTGCTACCGTCATTCTTCAATGGTTCCTACCATGACTGCTGCACTGCTCACTACTGTCTCTACTACCACCACCACAACTAACACGTCCTTGGGGGAAAAGAAAGATTGCGCAAAAGATCGCGGCACTCGTCCTTTTTTATTAAAAGGACATGGAAACATTTTAATCCAACAGAATTTCATAACCGAATCTTACCGGACAGTTTGAAACCAATATGCCATGTTTCACTGAGCAGAATTTCCAAGCGACATGTCTAACCTGGTAGTGCTATATTTATTCATACTTTTATGTGCTCCTTAGATAGAAGGTAAATAATAGAAAGGGAAAAAAGAATCAAGGGGTGCAAAGATTAGATCGATAGAGATAGCTATTTCAACACTGAAAAATAAGAGCCAGTATGGAACCCCGGAGAAACCCACTGTCCCAATCCAGCGGGCTTTGCTCTTAGAGCCTGGTCCTGTCGTATACATGCTATGAAATCTAAAGTAAATCAGTCAGCCTCAGTGAGTCTCTCTCCTTTTCTTTTTTTAAATCACAGAGAATATACTATCAGGGTGCTTCTAAGTCTAATAGTCTGTAAATCCATAAAAATGCTGTTTTTCTTATAATAAAGCCATAGGTCTAAGTCATCCTCATAGAACCCCACAATAAATGGAAAAATCTGCCAAAAGGAGGTCTCTTCGGCTGGTTTTTATTTTCTAATTAACCAAGAACAAGGATGGCCTGTCTGAAAATTTCCTTTGAAAGTCTAGAATTTAGATGCATGTCACTACACACAGTGTTTTCTCTTCAGAAATCCTTCTAATGAGCTGGGAGAAGACTATATTATTCCTTTTTAGAAAAATTTAACTGGAGTTCTTTGTACCCTAAAATAAGTAATTATTGCTGAAAACTGCAAGAATAGGATAATACTGCTCGGAATGCTTTATATTTGTAGCATCCTTTTCAGTTTCCCAGTCTTTTGCATTTATTATGCCATGTGTTCCAAACTTCAGATCAAACCAGTGATGCAAACTTTAAACCCATAATGTCCAGCTGGCTGTACACATCTCTATGCAGACATTCTACTCTGGGTACCACAGACTCCACAGTCCAAAACTGAGCTTATTGAATCTGTAAGCACTCCTTTATGCTTTATCTCAGTTAATGGCATTGCTGTTCATCCAGTTCTCAAGATAGAAATCTGACTCTTCTGTTCTTCTAAACTTGCCCTCAGACAATCTGCTCTGCTGAGATGGCCACCTGCTACTACCACATCTGATAAGTGACCTGGCAGACTCCTCCTCATTATTTAAATCTCAGCCACCCTCAAATAAAAACATAATAAAAGCAAATAAGTAGTACTTATAATGTGCTAGGCTAACCAAATTACAAGTATGAACTCATTCAATTTTTCCAATGACCATATTCACCAAGGGCTCTTTTTATTAATATTCTTATTCTCATTTTAATGTGGGAAAACTGAGGCATAAAAAGGCTAAATGACTCACTCAAGGTCACACATGTAGCAAATGGCAGAGCTGGAATGTGAATTCAGGTTGCCTGGCTCCAGAGTTCTATTCCTATCTACTACCCTCACCTCCTCCAGCGTCTTCCATGATTTACCGATATCACTCCGCCCATCTTCCTGGTATGACATAGTTGCTTGTTTTCCATTCTAGTGGTTGATAGTGCATCTAGTCCATTGTTTCCCAAAGTGCAGTCCTAGCAACACCTTCATCAGAATGATCCAGCATATGTGTTCCAAGATAAAGAATTCATGTTTCTCTCTTTTCTGAAAATCATCCCTAACATGCAGAATTTCACATCTCACTCCAGACCTACTAATTTGAAAATTCAGAGGAAAGAGACTGGATACATGCATCACAAATAATCTACATAGTAGAGTCTTACGTGTAACAATGTGGGGTATTAAATCAGCTAAGACATAGCAAAATACTTAAAAGGTTAGTCCTATGGTTATTATGGTTGTTTTTCACTACTATTTGACCCAAGGAGAGGAAACAAGAACAACTTTTCTATTCACTTAAAAAAAGGTCGGCAAGAGAGAAAGCAAGCCATGTAACTAACCATAACACGGGGGTCTCCCTTGATCAGACAGAGAAAATTTTGAAAGGAAATTAGTTTGTGGTTTCCAGTGCCATGTTCTTTGGGGCTTCTTACAGGGAAACCACAGGGGAAGAGAAGACACAGTTACACTTTTATTTTAGTAGCTCTGTTCCCGAGAATAGTGGCGCCTGCTTAAGTAACATGACCCCAAGTACAGGAATTGGCGTGATTAAAGATTTAAAAGCTGAGAACCATCAGCATTGTCATACAATGATATCTCAAGCCTCAGAACAGCAGAAAGAGCCAGCTAATATAAACAAGAGGATCCTGAGCTAGAAATGGATGTCTAGTTCTGAAAGAGCAGATTTACAAGAAAGTTAACCCCATCAGGGCATGAAGATCCTTGATGGACAGAATGACATCTCAACTACAGTCATCCACAAGGTGAAAATCTTGCTCCACTTTGTACTTCTTATTTTGAATGCATCAGTTATTTAACTTATCTCTTACCTAATAGTCAGTTCAAAATTTCTTTTTTTTTAATTTTTTCAAGTCAGGAGAGTTTGTCTGGTGTGGATTAGCTCTTAGTCTCTAGTTACCAGTGCCCAGAGCCAGCAGCCAATAATTTAATCAATTATGCCTACAAAAGGAAACCTCTACAAAAATCTTTAAACAGTAGGGTTTGAAGAAATTCCAAGTTGGAGAACACATGCAAGTATTGGAAAGTTAGTATACTCCACCACGGAGGGGATAGAGCTGTGCTCAGGACCCTTCTGGACCTCACTCTGTGTACTTCTTCATCGGGCTGTTCATTTGTATGCTTTCTAATATCCTTTACAATAAATTGTCAATGGTAAGTAAAGTGTTTCCTGACTTTCATAAGCTATTCTAGGAAATCTGCCAGTCTAAGGAAGGGGTTGTAGGAACCCTCAATGCATACGCAGTTGTTCGGAACTATGGGAGGCTTGGGACTTTGAGCAACATTTGCTAGGGATGAGGAGCAGTTCTGTGGGACTGAGCCTTTCTTTAACCTTTATCCAAGTAGACACCATCAGAATGGAACTGGGTTGTAGGATGTCCAGTAGGTGACCAGAGAGTTGGAGAACCAGTAATGCTGGAGAATATCTCACGCAGTTGGTGTAAGAAGTGTGGCTGAAAACACTTTCAAAACGAATGAGTTTGAAAGACCACGAGTAAGATTCAGGCATTTAGGCAAGAAAAGTTGCTCAATGACCCCAGTGTTATGTTTAAAAACAGAGCAACACACTATGCTGCTGCTGCTAAGTTGCTTCAGTCATGTCCAACTCTGTGTGACCCCATAGACGATAGCCCACCAGGCTCCCCCGTCCCTGGGATTCTCCAGGCAAGAACACTGGACTGGGTTGCCATTTCCTTCTCCAATGCATGAAAGTGAAAAGGGAAAATGAAGTTGCTCAGTTGTATCTGACTCTTAGCTCAGTCGCTCGTTAGATGGCCCTCTCTCTAGTGGGCTTCCAGAAAACTCAATGCACTGCTCACCATAGTCAATTGCTCTCACTCTGATTTAGAAAATCTTCTCCCAAAGATCCCATGTTCAGATTTATGTGATTAAGTAAGACGCCAATTGGCAATCATCCTTGGTAGTCCCAAGTAAAACAAACTAAAACAAACAAAATCCCCTATAGCATCACTTCAGTTCAGTTCAGTCGCTCAGTCATGTCCGACTATTTGCGACCCTATGAATCGCAGCATGCCAGGCCTCCTTGTCCATCACCAACTCCCGGAGTTCACTCAAACTCATGTCCATCGAGTCGGTGATGCCATCCAGCCATCTCATCCTCTGTCATCCCCTCCTCCTCCAGCCCCCAATCCCTCCCAGCATCAGAGTCTTTTCCAATGAGTCCACTCTTTGTATGAGGCGGCCAAAGTACTGGAGTTTCAGCTTCAGCATCAGTCCTTCCAATGAACACCCAGGACTAATCTTTAGAATGGACAGGTTGGATCTCCTTGCAGTCTAAGGGACTCTCAAGAGTCTTCTCCAACACCACAGTTCAAGAGCAACAGTTCTTCGGCACTCAGCTTTCTTCACAGTCCAACTCTAACATCCATACATGACCAATGGAAAACCATAGCCTTGATTAGATGGACCTTTGTTGGCAAAGTGATGTCTCTGCTTTTGAATATGCTGTCTAGGTTGGTCATAACTTTCCTTCCAAAGAGTAAGTGTCTTTTAATTTCATGGCTGCAATCACCATCTGCAGTGATTTTGGAGCCCCCAAAAATAAAGTCTGGCCCTGTTTCCACTGTTTCCCCATAAAACTCAGCAGTGCCACAGGACTGGAAAATGTCCGTTTTCATTCCAATCCCAAAGAAAGGCAATGCCAAAGAATGCTCAAACTACCACACAGTTGCACTCATCTCACACGCTAGTAAAGTAATGCTCAAAATTCTCCAAGCCAGGCTTCAGCAATACGTGAACCATGAACTTCCAGATGTTCAAGCTGGTTTGAGGAAAAGCAGAGGAACCAGAGATTAAATTGCCAACATCCGCTGGATCATCAAAAAAGCAAGAGAGTTCCTGAAAAACATCTATTTCTGCTTTCTTGACTATGCCAAAGCCTTTGACTGCGTGGATCACAATAAACTGTGGAAAATTCTGAAAGAGATGGGAATACCAGACCACCTGAACTGCCTCTTGAGAAACCTATATGCAGGTCAGGAAGCAACAGTTAGAAGTGGACGTGGAACAACAGACTGGTTCCAAATAGGAAAAGGAGTACATCAAGGCTGTATATTGTCACCCTGCTTATTTAACTTCTGTGCAGAGTACATCACGAGAAACGCTGGGCTGGAAGAAGCACAAGCTGAAACCAAGATTGCCAGGAGAAATATCAATAACCTCAGATATGCTGATGACACCACTCTTATGGCAGAAAATGAAGAGGAACTAAAAAGCCTCTTGATGAAAGTGAAAGAGGAGAGTGAAAAAGTTGGCTTAAAGCTCAACATTCAGAAAACTAACATCATGGCATCTGGTCCCCTACAGTATACCAGGTAGGTAAGCCAAAACTGAAAAATTGCAACCCAACAACAATGAAAGTGATGGATAATGAAAGATACTTCCTGTCCCCGCTAGAGACAGAAGCTTTCTTGTCTCCCTAACTTACTTGATGGCTTTCATGATTTGGCTAACAGACGCAAACTAGCTGAATATATGACCAATAGGAAATCATTTGCTAAGTACAAAATCCATACCTTTATACACATTTTTGCTCTACTCAACACGTCTAGAGTCACTCACGGCTCCTTTAGTGCAGGTCAACCACAATGCAGGTATTAAAAATTCTAACCATGACAAGTGATAATTAGCTGAGATGTACATACCAAGGCCATCCTTTTTCTCTCTCAAAAATGCAGATATTTCCCAGAAAGAATACGGAAAAAAGAATTTAAATGAAGGGGAGAAGCACTCCTAGAGCTTGCCTCATTGTCTTATTAAATTTACAACATGAAACAATTTTATCATCAAAATTATATAACAGCAGAAGCCAAAATAGGATACTTCTCAGGCAGGAAATAGAAAGATATACACACACATACACAAAATATTTCCAAGGAGTTAAGACACTTTCTTGGACAAGTTATGTTACAATAAAATATTAATATGTGCTCATTTATCATGTGTTAATTAGCAGAATAAGCTGTAGGAAGTCCGGATTACCATGCAAATGTTAATTAGGTCATAATTTATGTTAAGCATTTCTAAGTTTAGGAGCACTGCGTCTCATTTAGCAGCAGTTGAACTTTAGAAATAATTTGCATGTGCAACTGCTCGTTTTCAATTTTAATATGACAGTCACTTCATTTTAATAAATACAAGAACCTGCATTTAAATAATAGCAAATTCAGAGCTAATTTGGTCGCAGTCAGTACATTTCCCCAGGAGATGGAAACTCTGTCCTTTAATCACCACTCAGGTAAAAAAAAAAAAAAAATGCTTCAGAAGATGCTTTTTCTAAATAGCTAAGAGACTGCTCCCTGCTTCCCAGCCACCATCCAGAATATTGATGCCCTACTTTTGTTTTGAAGAAATTGTGCACTTGGATAGTTTCTATGTGAGCCAGCTTGACCAACTTGAGGTCCCACTTGATCACGTTTTCATTTCCTCATTTTGGTTTGCCGCAGGTACAAACATATAGCAACATTCTGTCAGTTTCCTCCCTTATTCTGTTTTGTTACATTTGAACTCAGCTGTGTTCAATTTTTTAAAATTCTTTTTTGTTCTGTTTCACAACAATGAATTACCCCAGTTACTCCTGAATCTTTATAAGCAGGAAGAAACTCCAATTGAAAAGGTTGTTCTTACCTTCATACCCCAGACAGGAAACCTTGCAGTAAAAAACAAACAAACAAAAAGCAATCTCAGAACCTCCACAGTGGAAAATCTTTTTATTTACTTGTTCAGGGCCAGGCTTCTTAACTTTTCTCCTGTCACAGACCCCTTTGGCAATCTGGTCAAGCCAATGGACTCTGCTCAATGTAACCATTAAAACACTTAAAATATGGATTAAAAATGAAAGCACTTATTGTAAAATAGTATTTTTAAAATATGTGACATAGTAGTATATGTACTTCTGTATTAATCCATGGAAGAACATGATCTGAGTCTGCTAACTGCTGTGGTTTTAAGTATCTATAGTAATAAGTCTAACTATGACTTCCAGCCATTTGCATTTCAACAGTATGAAAATTTCCTGGGATTTCCATTGGTGACAAAGTCACAAGGGTAACACTTAAGCTTCTACGGTTTGGTAAATATTTCATAATTGAATGAAGTTTTACACTTAAGTTAGAGGATAAAAGAGATAAAGATACAATTATGTTTTTGCTCAAGTTCACAAACCTGAATTTTCTCTGCTATAAACTACTAATTTGGAAGAAAATTTTTTTCTAAACTTTAAAAAATATTTTAATTAATGTGTCTCTAATTTAAAATTTTATGCTATAATATGAAGCATAATACATGAAAAAATCTTTTTACACACAAAAATATCTTCATTTAATGCTTCTTGTCTGTGTGTATGCATCTTTTTACATATTTATAATTATAATGCATACAAAATTTATATCTTTTATCTTTTCCTATTATCAGTAGCAGGAGCATTTAAAGTCCACTCTTTGATGAGAGACCCCCAATTGGCTCAAGAATGGAGAGAATATAGGCTAATGATAACCTTCCCCCTGTTCCCCCGCAGATCTAAGTTTATTTCACATGTGGGCTTCCAAATAAGCTTTGATTCACACTTTTCTTTTTTCATGTGCATGTGCTGCCAACATTTAAAAACCGTAACTTTCAAATAAAAACTAAAAACTTAGATTTCCAACTTCTCGTGGGCAATGCTGGTTCTGCATTTCCACATGGCAACAGTCCACTGGAACTGAGCCTGTTTTTTCATCTAGATACAGTGGACTCCTATCCAAATTAAGTTTTCTTTTTTGTTTCCTGTCTGGCCTTTAAAGACATTTGAATTGGCAACCCCCTGCTAGAGGATAAAACTCTTAATCCTCGAGCTGTCCTTTAAGACCCTCAATAACTGGTGCTTTCAATGAATTATATTTACTGATCAAATTAATGATCAAAATAGTGTCACCATTGTCCCAGGAAAGGAATAGCCATCTTTCCCTACCATAGACTTATCTTCACTTAATTCAACTATTAGGACTGCTTCTTCATTATGTTTTTGCTCTTAATCAGGTCATATATATATTTCAAATCATAATTCAAATATTACCCACCCCCAAGTCCCCTGTCCTACTCCAAACAGAAATATGTGCCCCTACTCTCAATGTGCAGCTAACACAACACATATTTTGATTTACTGTTTAGATTTTCCAGTGGACAAAGCCTAGGGTCCTGTACATACATAGAAAGTAATTTTAGTTGTTTATTTTATATGAGTTGGTTAGGTCAAGAACCTGTTTCTTTGTTTTGTTGATGCTTTGTTGTCGCTCTCTGTTTATTTGCTGAACTTTTCCCTTTATCAGATTATTCTCCAGAAGCCACAAACTAAGGTTTTGGGGGCCTGTACATCATTTCAAATGACAGAACTCTTCATTCCTTTGAGCATATTTCTGGCATCTCTATAAAATATTTGTACAGAATCACAATTTGGGGCCTAGAGCCCCATGTGGCAACTATTGGCTGAAAGTGAGCAACAGAAGCCTCCCTTACCAAAGGAATATGACCTCCAGTTTGCTAAGTCCTCACCATTCCCTATTGAAGTGCACTTGACCCATTTCAGGGCTTCCTGGGTGGCACAAATGATAAGGAATCTGCCTGCAATGCAGGAGACCCGGGTTCGATCCCTGAGTTAGGAAGATACCCTGGAGAAGGAAATGGCAACCCACTCCAGTATTCTTGCCTGGAGAATTCCATGGAAAGTCTGATGGGCTACACAGTTCATGGGGTTGCAAAGAGTCAGGCACAACTGAGCAACAAACAACTTGAGCCATCTCAGTAGTCTATATTATTTGCCTACTCACCTGCTCTGAAGCATCTCTATTTGAAACCACCTAGTCTAAACAAAGATAAAATTATCTTTTTAAAAAGCATGAGTGATAATCTACCAAGAGGCTTTGATGGTTAGAAATGTAGTAGCAGGAGATAAATTGACAGCTTCCACAATAAAATACTACTTTCTTATGCCTAGTGTGTATATATGTATATGTATATATATATATATATATATACATACATATATATATATATATATATATGCTGAAAACATGAAAGTCTTTAATATGAATTTGAGAACAGAGACCAAATTGTTTGAGGTGTCATTTCTACACTTGCCAGAAAAGAGGAAAATCCCATTTTGATCAGGGATAAATGTCATATATTCAGGAAACATAAAAAGGGAGAAACCCTGCTTGACAAGTGGTTCAAGTTCTGCCTCTTTCCCAGAAGGGTGTTTTGTGGAGAAAAATGACCTCATCCTCAAAAATAGAGATATTTCCTGAATGTTCTTAATGCACCTTTAATCATCAACTATAGTTTTATTCTTCACTTTTTAAACTGCTCTTCTTTGGAATCTATTTCTCTTTCAAGCCACTGTACATGATCAATAGTGCTTATGACCTGTGCCAACTGCATCCGTTATTCTACATCTCACTTTCAAGCTTTGAACAAAACCTTTGGTTTTTAGGGATGTGGTAAACAAAGGTACATAATCACGCCTGACCCCTTTCTAATTCTGTGGATGTGTGTACATCCTTCCTCAGACCTACTATCCCTATGCTGACTCCCACTGTGCTTTCTAGTCCATTCTCATAGAGAAACCATCTCATCACAGGGACCTTATTCAGTCTCTTTTCTTAGGACTGCTCCTGCTTTCCCCATTCTCCTTGAGGCATATCAGACTGAATGTAGAATTATTGATATGTAAGGTCCATATAAATAGAGAAATTTATCAAATACTATATTTTTTAATTGTTTTATGTCATTTTCATAATCAAGATATGAAACCTCTTAGCCTGAGGCTTAATAAATGTCCTCAAATTCTGCCACCAGACACAAGCTATCTGCACCCAGCATTGATGAGAAGGACAAACTCATACATGCTGTGTCCCAGAGCTCTCCACTGGGAAAAGGCCATGGTCTCTGCAATGGCCATTGTCCACTCAGTTTAAGTAGATATTTACTCTCTACAACTCTTAGCTCTATCTCCACAAAAGGTGAGAGAAACATCCAGAGAGAGAGCACACATACACACACTGCTGAAGAGGAATTTGAACCTGCGTCAAATCTGAACCAGTGTCAAAACACACTATGGGATGATGTTGAATCATCCATCTTGACAAGATGGCTTGTGACAGTGGGTCATGAAGAATCCATATTTTCACTATATAGAGTCTACCCGCTAAGAAGAGCAATCAAAACCCAGCTAATTGAATTATCCATGAGCCCATTTAAAGAAGAAATATTGCTCAATAAAATTATATAGCCTCTCTCCAGACTGCCCCTCCAACTCTTTTATCTTGCCTCTGAGGCGTATGTGTCTGACATCCATGACAAAGACCCATGGCTTAACGGAGAACAGGCCAGGATGTGGTCTCAGTCAAAGCCAGTTTCTCCACATTCATGCGGGCTAGGGCAATGTGATTCATAATCAAAATGGAAATCCACTATAAAAATACAATACATAGATTTCCCAGGAAAGGCCTGGAATCTCACTGGTTGGTCTACCCATCAGCCTCTCTATTTGGGATTCCCCCATTCTAGCTTCCCTCCTACAAGGTAAGGTATCATGGCCTCCAACAATACCTTTTGAAATAAAATATACCCTTCCTGGTGGTAACAACTTGAAGTTGCATTAGTCATCATACAGCTAACATCTGCACATGTGAATGCCAACCAGCTGGTATAAAAGCAGTGATAAAGGGGGAGCAAGGGAATGTGGGGTGCTATGTGTGTATGTAAACACACATACATATGGTTGCAATGGGGGATTTTCGAAGCAGAGGAGCACGCAGGTTAAAGGATAACATGGAGACATCAAAGATAAACTTCTCTTCCTTCCCAGTTCTGCTTGGGCAAGCCTTGAAAAGGAGAAAGACTTCTTAAACATTCAGAACAAATTCTCTCACTTTAGCCTTCCAAATGGGATGTGAATAGCTACGGCATCCAGCCCCAACTTGAAGAAACCAGAACAAGTTTATGGAGCCCCACCCCCACCACCACTGACTCACAAAAATAGATTTATGTGCATCCAATAATTTAGGCTCAGGTGCTCTTCTAAGTAAAAACAATTACCTTCTCTCTGTCATGGCACTTGGGTTAATAATTACCAACTGAGTCAGTAAATCAAACACATTTTTACCAAGACCTTATTTCCTCTGAATCTTTCATGTACTAAGTTAGTGCCATCCCTTGGCTAAATCATGGAATAGGTAAACATTATTCATGAGGCCTTTCTCTCAATTTGTTTCCCTACCTCCCAGATCCCATCTGTCATTGCACAAACATACGCTGAGTGGCCCTAACCACAGAGTTCAGGGACCCTATGATGGTGTCTTACCTGACTGTGTATTCTCTACCCAGCATCCCCTTCTTTTCCTCTGAAAATTCACCTCTCCTGTATTCTGCTCTCTCAGAAATTTGTTCTCTAACTTTCGAGGTAGCTTATTAGTGAGTAGGAATGTAGACACTGGGGCCAGGTCACTTGAGTTGAAATCCCACTTCTGACACATAATAACTCTGTGTTCTCTAAGTTATTTAGCTTTTCTGCTTCAGTTTCTTCATCTGTAAAGTTGGACAACTAATCATTTCTGCTTTATCAGGTCATTGTGAGGAATAAATGTATTTTTATATTTAAAACATGATTAGAGCAGTGCCTGGCACTTTCAAAACACTCAGTAAGCATTGCTGCTGTTATTATGAATGTGAACATGCTAAGTCACTTCAGTCTTGTCTGAAGTGGACCCCATGGACTGGAGCCCACCAGGCTCCTCAGTCTATGGGATTCTCCAGGAAAGAATACTAGAGTAGGTTGCCATGCCCTCCTCCAGGGAATCTCCCCAGCCCAGGGATTGAACCTGGGTCTCCTGCATTGCAGGCAGATTTCTTTATCATCTTAGCCATCAGGAAAGCCCTACTATCATTATAAATGGCATCAAGTATCAATATAAGATTCCTCTTATCATATGGTTTATTTTTCAAGCCATTATCATGAATTTTCTTCAATGCTTTTTCTCAGCCTCCTGTAGGAAATATGAGTTGTCAGGAAAGCAGACATGTTGACATCATTCATACCTTGAAAGTGATTGGAACGATTACTTATTACTCAGCATGTGAGGATTTTATATAAAACAGCAAACTTCTCCACAATTTGGTCCCAATTTCAGCAATCACTGGTAGCTTCTGATCCTGAAACTTCTCAATTTATGACTTTTTTTTTTTTTTCCTGTCACCAGAGCTCATCTCTCTCGGTAGTCAGTGACTGAACTTAAATATAGAGCAGTCTTTTGGAAAATTATATGAGCCTTTTAATATGGCCTATTCATTAAAAGTAACCAAACTAAAAAGTTTTAAAAGTTGGGAAACTTAGATATCAGTATATAACTCTACCCAATACAAGGCAGCCAACTGCATTCTGAGACGTTATGAAACATGGAGCTTTGCATGTGACATTGTTGAAGCCCATTTGTGTTTTCTTTATCTCTGAAACTTTGCACTTACTGCATCATATTTTCAACATCGACTCAGTACTGAAAAAGAGCACTGAGTTAGGAGCCAGTCTCAGACCTTGGGAATTTCCATTATCCCCTCCATGAGGGAGAGAAAAAGCAAAACAATCTCACAGGATTAAGTTTATGAGAACACTGTAAACTGTGAGATCGTCACAAGCACAAAGATCATTATTTTTAGATTACAACAATAATAGTCAATGTTTTTGAGTTTTCAGTATGCTCTAGGAGTACTTTTAAGTGCACTGTATAGATTATCTTATTCAACACTCACAGCATTATAAGACATATATTATTAGGATTCCCATTTTATAGGTGAGGGAACCAAGACTCAAAATTGTTATGTAGCTTTCTAAAGGTCACATTGCAAATAAACTATAGAGCCATGGGGCTTTAATTCATTCCCTAGATTCTCAGCATCTACACTATACTTTCACCAGAAATACAAACATCTTTGCCTCTGCTCTAGCTCCAAAGATGATTATAATCTGTTTTAAACTATAAATTGGTTTCCTCTTGCTGCTGGAACAAGCTACCACAAAACTAGTAGTCTAAAATAACATAAATAAATGATCTTACAGTTCTGCAGGTCAGAAATCTGAAATGAGTCTTACGGGCCTAAAATCACGGTGTTAGCAGGGCTGTATTTTTTCCTGAAGGTCCTAGGGGAGAATTCATGCTTTGCCTTCTCCAGCTTCTAGAGGCTGCTTCCACTGCCTGGCTCATGACTCCTTTCTTTGTATTCAAAGTCATCTGGTCACATTACTCTGACCACTCTTCCATCATCACATCTTCTTGCCTCTGACTAGAGCCCCCTTCTTAAGACACTTGTGATTACATTAGGTCTACCCAGATAATCCAGGATCATCTCCCCATAGCAAGATCTGTAATTCAATCACATCTGCCATGTCCTGTTTGCCATGTAAGGTAACATATTTGCAGCTTCTGTGGATTAGGATATGATCATCTTTGAGGGAGCTAATTTTTTTTTTTCCTACCATAGTCTTCCATTGTCAGGTTAGCTGTCTGAATAATTGTTGTGCTTAGATGCTTCAGTCGTATCCAACTTTTTGCAACCCCATGGACTGTAGCCCAACAGCTCCTCTGTGCATGGGATTATCCAGGCAAGAATATTGAAGTGGGTTGCCATTCCCTTCTCCAGGGGCTCTTCCTGACCCAGGGATCAAACCTGCATCTCCTGTGTCTCCTGCATTGGCAGGAGGTTTCTTTTCCACTAGCACCGTCTGTCTCTAGCATATAAAAATGGAAAGGAAGTAAACTGTTTCCATCCTACCATCTTTTCTGTGACAAAGATCCATGTTTAAATGAGGCAGTTAAATTGATGTGGTCTCACAAAAATAGAATTATTTATGTGGTCAGCTACAGAAGACTGAAGAAAATACATAGTGTCACCTCTCCCAACACTAATGAGAGGAGGCTGGCTTGGGTGGGGCTCCATTTTAAGTAACGGCATTTGGCCAGATGGTATAACTGACATCTCTAGCTCCAAGTCAAGCAGACACTACTCGAGTTATCACAGGGGCAAATCTGTAAATGATTTATTTCTATCTTTGGCTCCCAATTCAGGGTTGTGAACTATACATTGACTCTGATACAGGAAAGGATGCTCTGCCCTCTTTGGAGGAACACCTGGGACCAACATAATTGCTGGCCAAGAGGGAAAGAAATCTAAAATAGATTAGAGAGAACAGAGATGATGGACTTCAATTGCAGCTCAAGTCTAAGAGCCAGGACTGAAGCTTTTCCCCATCAAATTTCCTGTATAAGTTGTGTCCAGCAACCCTTTACTATACAAAAAAGGCAACTTATCATGGGTCATAAGTGGATCTGAGTACTTGCAGGAATGAAAGTTTTAACAAACATTGTGTTGCCTCACTCATATCCTCCCGATCTTTCAGTGTCTCCAGGCAAATTCTAGATGCCAATCTCTGCATTTTGGGGCCTGAAAGGCTTTTTTCCTGGAAATATTATACCAAGGCAGGTGGCTTAATAATGCTCCTTCTACCACCTGCCTTCACTTCCCTTTCTTATTTCCCCACTCAACAACAGAAAAATATTTGCACCCAAATCCTTGTCTGAGTCTGCTTCAGGGAGATATTAAGCCAAAGTATGGAGGCAAAGATCTCATTACTAAAACTTTAGAGAACATTCTTTAATCTATCACCCCAAAAATTAAAGAAAGAAGGGAAAGATATTTAGTACCAAATTAAGAACCTGGAGATCATAAAACTGTTTCTCCCATTGTGTTGTAACCCTTGATCTCTGGCACACAGTGCCTACTTTTCAAATATGTGTTCAATATATGATATGAAAAACAAATGAGCAAATGAAAAGATTCATTTCAGTTCAGTTCAGTTCAGTCACTCAGTCGTGTCCGACTCTTTGTGACCCCATGAATTGCAGCACCCCAGGCCTCCCTATCCATCACCAACTCCCAGAGTTCACTCAGACTCACGTCCATCGAGTCAGTGATGCCATCCAGCCATCTCATCCACTGTTGTCCCCTTCTCCTCCTGCCCCCAATCCCTCCCAGCATCAATTCAGGTCAGTTCAGTCATTCAGTCATGTCTGACTCTTTGCAACCCCATGAATCGCAGCACTCCAGGCCTCCCTGTCCATCACCAACTCCCGGAGTTCACTCAGACTCACGTCCATCGAGTCAGTGATGCCATCCAGCCATCTCATCCTTTGTCGTCACCTTCTCCTCCTGCCCCCAATCCCTCCCAGCATCAAAGTCTTTTCCAATGAGTCAACTCTTCGCATGAGGTGGCCAAAGTACTGGAGTTTCAGCCTTAGCATCAGCCCTTCCAAAGAAACCCCAGGGCTAATCTCCTTCAGAATGGACTGGATGGATCTCCTTGCAGTCCAAGGGACTCTCAAGAGTCTTCTCCAACACCACAGTCCAAAAGCATCAATTCTTCAGCGCTCAGCCTTCTTCGCAGTCCAACTCTCACATCCATACATGACCACAGGAAAAACCATAGCCTTGACTAGACAGACCTTTGTTGGCAAAGTAATGTCTCTGCTTTTGAATATACTATCTAGGTTGATCATAACTTTTCTTCCAAGGAGTAAGCATCTTTTAATTTCATGGCTGCAGTCACCATCTGCAGTGATTTTGGAGCCCCCAAAATAAAGTCTGACACTGTTTCCACCGTTTCCCCATCTATTTCCCTTGGAGTGATGGGACCAGATGCCATGATCTTCGTTTTCTGAATGTTGAGCTTTAAGCCAACTTTTTCACTCTCCTCTTTCACTTTCATCAAGAGGCTTTTTAGTTCCTCTTCACTTTCTGCCATAAGGGTGATGTCACCTGCATATCTGAGGTTATTGATATTTCTCCCGGCAATCTTGATTCCAGCTTGTGTTTCTTCCAGTCCAGCGTTTCTCATGATGTACTCTGCACAACATCAGAGCTCCCACCAATTATGTAGCCCAAGAGTTGGCAAAACTGCCCTTAAAGGGCTAGATGGTAAAAAATTTAGGCTTTGCAAGTCCCATAGTCTCCACCTTCTCTATTGTTGCAATATGAAAGCAGTCATAGATAGTATGTAAATAAGTGAGTATAACTGCATTCCAATAAAATTTAATTTACAAAAAAGAAATAAATAAAAGTGGGCCAATTTGGCTCATAGGCTATAATTTGCCAAATCTTGATGCAAATCAAAATTAAAATCATATCAAAACTTCAAATAAGTGAAGTTTAGAAGAAATTCTGACTTATCTGATGGTTATTTTGGTACTTTTTAAAATATAAAATTATTTTTTAATGGATTTTCTCATTTTTGGTGGCCCTGCTTTTCTGAAAGCCATTTGGGTAATTCTATACTACACAAACTACTGTAAAATAAATTTTATGGAAAAAGAGCAGACATATTCCACTGCATAAAAATAAAATAAATACACCTGATATTTATGTAATATTGTGAATAAACTATGCATCAATAAAAAATTAATAAAATAAATCTTTTAAAAATTTATAAAAATAAAACTTCTCAAGCAACTGTAAATTAAACCTGCTCCTTTTTTACTTAGAGGCAACTTGTTTAATCTCTCTATCTCTGCTAAAGATAAGATAATTAAAATTACATTAATAAAACAACAAAAATTTAATAGCTTTCTAATTTTACTGTTAAAAATAATAAGCAGATATTTTAATTTTATGCATAAAATTATAAGTTATCTTATGGAAAACATACTCAAAATTATAAGCAATCATTAATAAAATGTAAGACAATTCTAAGTACTGCTACATAGTTACTAATGTACTAAAAATACATAAAATAAAACTGTTAAAAGCTGTAAAAAAAATATGGACATCCGGTTTCAGAAGGGGTAATAAAAAGACATGGAGAAGACTTGTCAATACATCCAATTTTGTTTTTATTTATTTCTAGTGAAAAAACTACCAATGGACTCCGCTAGTAGCCTACACTGATGCCATAAATATCAACATTTTCCACTTGTAGAATAAGTTATCACAGCTGTTAAAATTTAAATAGGTAATGTTGGGAGTATTACTTTACCCAGTTAAACAATTCTGTTACATCCTCTTGGTTCTGCCCTCTAAAAACTGTCCCACCCTCACCCAACCACCTACTTCCATAGCACACCGCTTTGTTTCTCAGTACACTCAAGACTCTGATGCTGGGAGGGATTGGGGGCAGGAGGAGAAGAGGACAACAGAGGATGAGATGGCTGGATGGCATCACTGACTCGATGGACGTGAGTCTGAGTGAACTCCGGGAGTTGGTGATGGACAGGGAGGCCTGGCGTGCTGCGATTCATGGGGTTGCAAAGAGTCGGACATGACTGAGCGACTGAACTGAACTGAACACTCACCATTACCTGAAATGACTCCTTATTTGGACACTGTTCTAGTATTAACAGAAGTTGTGAAGACTTTAAAATGAATCAAGAAAGACTGCTGCAGAATGCTGAAGGATGTCAACAGATCCCTCAGAAATAAACTGATTAACATGGAGTGCACCTCTTTGATTGTTTTTCACTAATCTGTTTTGCAATTGTGAGAAGAAAAAGTTAAATTTTAGATGCTGCTGCTGAAATAAATCTTTTCTCTCTTGCTTGTGGCAAGGTAAATGCATATTGTCCAATAGAAATGATAAATCTCTATAAATCCAATTCTTATTTGAACCATATTATTGGTTCCCCCATTAACAGTCAAAATCTTTGGCATGTGTTCATTTTGCATTTGTGTGAGAGTCATGGTTTTATCTTTTTTTTAATTATCCTTTTTTTAATAGAAATTTATTTATTTTAATTGGGGGCTAATTACTTTACAATATTGTAGTGGTTTTGCCATACACTGACATGAATCCACCACGGGTGTACATGTGTTCCCCATCCTGAACCCCCCTCCCACCTTCCTCCCAATCCCATCCCTCTGGGTCATCCCAGGGCACCAGCCCCAAGATTTAAAAGTCAACCAGATGAGGGACTTTGTGTTACTGTTAGGCCAGGCACACGGAAGGAACTTAATGAATATTTATTGGCAAAATAAATAAATGAACAAATAAATGGTGATGTCCCAACAAGAGAGAAAGTCAGGATACAAGCATAGCTACAATACAACTTTCAGGAGTACCCTGTAAAATTATACAAATTGTGCAGTATTCAAGAGTTCTCAGTCAAGGCTCTGTGTACTGATTCATGGAATTTTCATGGGATATATTCATGGGGTATTTTCTCTGAGTGGCTCAGAGGTTAAAGTGTCTGCCTCCAATGTGGGAGACCCAGGTTTGATACTTGGGTAGGGAAGATCCTCTGGAGAAGGAAGTGGCAACCCACTCCAGTATTCTTGCCTGGAGAATCCCATGGACGGAGGAGCCTGTTAGGCTATAGTCCATGGGGTCGCAAAGAGTTGGACACGACTGAGCGACTTCACTTCACTTCACTTCATTCATGGGGTATTTTCTCTGAGTAGGATGCCTTTCTTCGAGTAGCTCAAATGTTCCACATGGATTAGGGGAGGATGCAAGAACACTGTGAGGCCATTTGAAGACCCAGAGTAGTCATGGAAATCTGCAGAGATTTAAATGAAAATTGAGCACCAAAAGAAAAGAGATTGTCACTCAGAAGGGATGTTTGGTTGGAGGTAGCCTATTTAGAGCTGTTTTTTTTTTTAATAAAATTTCTCTAACAAATTCATCTGTCAAGTTGAGAATATATCAACACTTAAAAATAAGAGAAAGAAGAGGTCATGGTGATTTCTTGACAGTGAAGAGCTATTAACAATCACTCCAATGTGGTGAAATTCAGAACAGAAAGCATTTTGAATTGAGATAGTCCATTTCAAAAATCATACTGTCATAATATTGAGAGTTAAACAGGTATAAATAATAGCCTTGCACACTTCCCATTGCCAGATACCTTGGTAATTTATAGAGAAAGGTTTCTTTACATCACAACAAAGATGACAGATTTGAGAGGCTGTCTTCCATCATCTCAAACTGTCCTCGATTGATAGAAAGATATGGAATGTAAAGAACATCATTCGTATTGTCAAAAAGATTCCTCAACAGTTAAAATTGTTTTAGCAGAAAATAAAGTATGTGGTTTTGTCAACCAGGCATCTAGAGAATTTTTTAAATGATAATGTCATTCAAAAATATAATACTTTACACCTCAATCTATTTATCTTGACAAAATATTTCCATGCATCTTTTGGAAGCCTGTGAACCAGACAAATTATGATGACAATTTAAAACTCATGTGAAAAGTTGTGATAGACATATTGCCAAATGTTAGAGGGTAAAAGTTGAGAAGGGACATATTCTGTCTAAACCAGGGTTTCTTGACCTCAGCATGAGTGGTATTTTGGGCCACATAAGCTTTTGCTGTACAGAATTATCCTGTACATTGAGAGATGGCTCTACAAACACCAGTAGTTTCCTCACCCCAATTAAGAAGGAAGGAAGTTAGTCACTCAGTCGTGTCTGACTTTGCGACTCAATGGACTGTAACCCTCTAGGCTCCTCTGTCCATGGGATTCTCCATGCAAGAATACTGGAGTGGGGGGATCTTCCTGGCCCAGGGATCAAATCCAGGTCTCCTGCCTTGCAGCAGATTCTTTACCATCAAGACATTGTAAAATCACTCCTAGTTAAGAACCACTCACTTAAGTCCATGCAGTTTAATAGGTTGCTCAAATTTAACTGGTAAATCTTTGTGCCAGATCTGAATCTCAGCAAGGATACCAAGAACTATATTGTTATCTTTTTGCCCAAGTAGAGTTTCAGTAGATTCTTCCAATGAAAGAGCAGAGGAGTGATAGAAATCAAAATGAGTGTATTGGAAACACTGAGTTCTGATTATGTGTCACTATGCTAAGTATGGGACATGGAATAATCCATTTAATCCTCACAGCAACCCTATGGGGTAGTACTCTTACTTTTCCCATTTTATAGATGAGAACACTGAGATTTACAGAGAATAAATGTTTTGTGTAAAATTATCAAAGTACAAAATAAAACCACTGGGATCCAAAACTTGGAAGGCCGACACAGATTCTAATTTCACAGTCCATGCTCTACTGTCTCCTGCGAAGTAAACACCATTTTTTATTTCACTTTAGATAGTTGTGGAAAAGATAAACTGGCTTATGGGCCAAACAATGGTCCAAGAGTCAAATCTAGCCCACCACCTGGTTTAGCAAGCAATTTTTTATTGGAACACAGCCGCACCCATTCATTTACATTTTGTCTGAGGCTGCTTTTCCTCTGGAAAAGCAAGTTGAATAGTCAAGACAGAGACTACAGGGCTCACAAAGATGAAAAGTATTACCATCTGGCCTTTTTTAAAAGATTTTTTTTTAATTTTTTAGCTTTTTATTTTGTATTGGGGTATAGCCAATTAACAATATTGTGATAGTTTGGGGGCTTCCCAGGTGGCGCTAGTGGTAAAGAATTCACCTGCCAATACAAGGGACCTAAGAGAGGAAGTTTTGATCCCTGGGTCAGGAAGATCCCCTGGAAGAGAGCATGGCAACCTACTCCAGTATTCTTACCTGGAAAATCCCATGGACAGAGGAGCTTGATGGGCTACAGTCCATAGCATTGCAGAGTCAGACACCACTCTTAGTGACTTAAAATGCAAACACATGATAGTTTCAGGTGAACAGGGAAGGGACTCAACCATACATATATCTATTACATAGATACATACATATATCTATTACATAGATACATACATATATCTATTACATAGATACATACATATATAACCATACATGTATCTATTCTCTCCTGGCCTTTTGCACAAAAGATCTGTTGATGCCTATCCCTGCTTTAGAGGCTAAGAAGCTAGTCCCTCCAATGGTAAGTAGTATAAAGAGAACTCGGAGAAGGCAATGGCACCCCACTCCAGTACTCTTGCCTGGAAAATCCCATGGATGGAGGAGCCGGGTGGGCTACAGTCCATGGGGTCACTAAGAGTCAGACATGACTGAGCAACTTGACTTTCACTTTTCACTTTCATGCATTGGAGAAGGAAACGGCAGCCCACTCCAGTGTTCTTGCCTGAAGAATCCCAGGGACGGGGCAGCCTGGTGGGCTGCTGTCCATAGGGTCGCACAGAGTCGGACACGACCAGAGTGACTTAGCATAAAGAGAGCTTGAACCTAGCCCAGTGACAGCCAGGCTCTAACCCACAGGGCTCTATGGATCACAACAGGAGTGGCAGCAGCACAGGGCTGGGGCTTACTATGATCCAGGCACTCCTCTCGGCAGCCATCTGTGGAAACTCATTTAATCCTCTGAACAACCCAATGAGGCATCATGGCATGTGACAGCAGATGCTGCTGGTGTCTTGCTCGTATTTCCCCAGCAGTCACATCTACACAGTGAGGGCTTTTCTTCCCTTGCTTTGGGAATATATTCGGCTCAAGCATGGGACCAAGTGGGAAGCACCAGACAATAAATAACACACAAGCAACCTTCAACAGCTTAGCCATAAATTCTTCAGAGTCTTGGCCCCTGTTGTGGAATATATTGAGGCCTCTTCTATACTCATTCCCCAAGTCCCCTGTTTCCCACTGTGGTAATTGGTTTTGAAAACACGTCTTCTGTTGGCTTTCTCCCTTCTCTCTTTCACTTGCCCAATTCCCAACCTATGTTCCCTAGGAACATTTCCCAAATAAACTACCTATATTTGAATTCTTATCTCAAATTCTATGTCTGAGGGTATTTCAATTTCTGCCATTTTTATAGGTAGAAAACTAAAGCCCGGAGAGGTTATGTATCTAGCCCAAAGTCACACAGCTGGTAATTGGTGGTGTGAGGATTTGAACCTGGCCATCTGGCCCCCAAGTCCACTCTTAACCAAACCATTCCCAAGTAATAGTCACTTATAGGGGCATTCTGGATATTCCTATTCTCCTCTCTCTACTATGCAGGAAAAATAGACAGCTATCAACACTGTCTCAGAGTTTGTTTTGGGAGGGATAAAAGTCCTTTCAGAGAAAAACACACACACCTAACACACACACACCTAACACACACACACACACACACACACACACACGAAGCCTTCTTTCTGCTTCTTCCCCTCCCTATCTAGGAGGGATAGTCCATTTCCCTGCCAGCACCCGAGAGAGAGGGACAGAGGCAAATTTTCCTCTCCTGAGCCTTAAAAGTAACATCTATACACTCCCTTGCTTGTGCTCCATTATTGGCCATGACCCAGAATATTCCCTTAAGCTCCAAGTAAACAATCAAGAGTTACCAGGCCTTAGAGTAGCTGTGAAACTCTGTGGAGATTCAGAATCCATATGTGGCCCCATACCCAAATCACACGTCTATTTCTCTTCAGTGTGGAAAACAGACTATCATTCTCTTTTTTATTAGGGATTAAAGATCACACATTTGAAGGATATACCACCACCGTAATTCTTTATACACAGCTCACAATCCTCATATAATAAGAATCATTGAAATCACGCTGTCTGTCATGCATACATCCTGCCTGGTGGCTAAGAGCTGCTCCCCAAGGGGAGAAGTCCTTCTTTATTGACACCCCTGACTTGCCCTTACCTCAGGCATTACAGGCAAAGATTTGGGGATTATTTTCTTTTAATAGCCCATGTGCTATTAAAAGCAGATTTCTAAGAAAATGAATGGTCTCAGATGGAGAAAATAAGGAATCCGGACAGGACCAACACATGTTGTACATTTTAAACTGTGTGATTGGTGCTCCTTACACTTGTACAGTGAAAAATCTGGCCAACTATACATGACAGGTCTGCCTTGAGCCTGTTTCCAAGGCCCATGAACTCCGATTGTATTTGTCCTGCCCAATACGTTCATATAATCAAAACTGTTGTATTATTTAGTATTAACGATTTTCAGAGTCTCAGAATGCTTCTACTTGGCAGCAACAGAGTACTCAACTAACAGCAGTTATATTTCATGAAGCAGGAAGAACGGAAACAGGACCTTGTAGTGTTGGTTACCTTAACGATTCCATGATATCAGGTTGATTCCTCTGCATTTACCTTAGCTTCTGCCTCTTGGTCATAAAATAGCTACCACAGCTCTCACAATCATCTGTCAAAATACTTGGCCAACTTGATTCATTTACTTAAACTTCTCAGGCTCTTACAGTAATTGTATGCCTGTTCCTGGGCTGGGAAGATCCCCTGGAGAAGGAAATGGCTACCCACTCTAGTATTCTTGCCTGGAGAATTCCATGGGCAGAGGAGCCTGGCAGGCTACAGTCCATAGAGCTGCAGAGTCAGGCACAACTGAGCAACTAACATTTTTACTTTCTCTTGTAGTAGAGTGATAGAGTTAGAAGCTTAGATTTCTATCACATAACTAGACTCATCCAAGAAGTTAAGAGGCGGTATCTTCCCGAAGCCTGGTTGCCCTGTTCCTTGGTTCTTCATCTATAAATTTTTCTAATATATTCCTATCCTCCATTACTTAACTTAAGTGAGCTTCTACTCTTTGTAATCATATTGCTATAACAACTCAGATGCCTGTTACAGGCAGAAAGGAAGGTTTCTCTCACTGCAGTTTGAATCCAATGAAGTTACATGGCATTCCAAAAGAAAGAACAGAATCTATGAATTCCTAGTTTATTCCAGAGATGAGGGCTTTCAGTTCTCATTAAAAGAAACTGCTACTCATATAAACTTCTCTTTGGGGTAAAATTTAATCCTTTGTGATGAGCTCTGTCTTGAATTTATTTTTCTTATATTGTCTGTATGTTTTATTTCAATTGGAAGATTGTTTCGGAATTGTTTCATACCTGAGTTCAGGGACTCAGATGAATTTATGCTGCTATCTGAAAAGGATCACTTTGAATCTCTACAGGAGTTTCCTATGTTGAAAAAGGTGACAGTACCTCATATCATACCTTAGAATTATCTGAAGGAGAGGAAAACTGTTCTAAGTACATTATGAAACTAATGTGGGCAAACCCACAGCTTGCTTACCATCATGAAGATGGATATACTAAGGAGATAAAACTCTTCTAAAAATTAAAACAGTTTTTCATAGATATTACACTAGAATGACTAATGAAACAAAAGCTCTCCCCTAGTTGTTAAGTACAGCACTTACATTTTATGTCTAACAAATTATGATACATCTGGTGCACTTTTACTTGTACTTTTCTTTTAAAAATCAATATTCTGTGTATGATATTACTTACTAAGAATAAATTCATATCAGCAGGTTTTACCTTCTCATGTTTCACCACCCAGGATTTGGAATCAGTCTACCTACAGCAGTTCCTAGCTCTGCTACTTGTTGGCTGTCTAACCAGCCAAGTTACACAGTCTCCTTGGATTTTGGTTTATTTATAAATTCACCTGGTGTACCTACCATATACAGCATTGTGTGAATTAAATGAGATAAGCCACAGGCCACATTCATCATGATGCTTGAACATAGCAAGCACTTAGTCAATATTTACTATTATCAAAAAATCTATCTATTCAACATTGATCCTAACAATAAGATAATTAGACCCTAAATTGGTCAATTTTGTTGATTTATTTCTAGAAGACTTACTTATAACTAATAAATTGCTTAAAAAGTTGAAAATGTATGATTGCAAATGTAATAACTGTTCCTAATCATAAAAAAAAAGTTTTTAAAAAAGTTAAATTAAGTAAATTCTGAGATTAAGGAAGCTACAACTTCCAAAAGTCTACTTAGCCATGTCTTCCAAGATGAATTATTTTATACTCTGCAATTAGTCACTAAACATAACCTTATCATTATAAGAAACAATATAAAAAATTTTTATCTAGACCCACATTTCAATTTTTCAAGTAGTAGAGAAATTAAATAAAGATATGGATTTGTTTCAAATACTGAGAACTACTGCCAAAATAACTGTATCTCATCCAACATTTGTGGTTGCAAAAGCAAATATCCTCGATGGGAATATGGCTTACACAAATAATGGAGATAAGGGAAAAATGAAGGATTTACTGTAAGTCTAAGAGGAACTGTAAACCTATTAGGGAAAATGTGCTACCAATGGGGCAAGTTAATTAAAACATGTAACTAAGCGAATTCCCCAAACTTTACTAAGTAATTTATGACAATATCACTAGAACACTTCAGATTATTTACAGCTCATAGTCATTTATGAATGAAATTTTCTCTAGAATACAAGGTGTCTCACCATAAGAATGTTGCCCTTTGAGAATTTTGGCATGTTTTCAAAATGGAATAAAACTTGAGAAAATAATAAAATGAATGATTACATAGCTAAAAAGGATTTAAGAGGTCATCTAGTAGCTATGTGATAAATAAATCATCATAATATATACAAATCACCTGTGCTATCACTCCCCTCTCTTGTGCCCTTGTGAAACATAATTTATAGGAGCAGATTGGTTTCACATCTCTGAGCTTCCCAGCCAATATCAGCTGACTCCCAGTTGTATAAGTGGGTTAGCTAAGATAAATCAAAGGTACCCCCAGTTACTCCACAGAGACTTGAAGGAAAAAAAAAAAGCTAATATTTTATGCTCTGAGATTATGTGTATATTTGTTACACAACAGCAGCTGATTAGTGTAATTGCGCTGCATATGATGATCATTATTACTATCTCAAATAACTTCTATATGTCAGGCATTTTGTCATTTTATGTCTAATCCTCATAACTTTTCTGCAACAACAGTGGCCCCATTTTAGAGACTGGGAAATGAGATTCAGAAAGCCTTTAAATGGGCCCAAGGTCCAACAACCACTAACTGGCTGGTCTATGGTTTGAATTCTGATGCAATTCCCAAAACCCATGACCCTTCTTTAACACCAGACTTATTCTCCCTCTCTTTCTTTTTAGCTATCAATATGAATATCAATATATCAATATGAAACCATACAACATCCCAGGAGAAAATATATATGCTTTTTAACCATAATAAAGCATAGCTCAATGCCGAAGTGTGCAAAGGTGAAAATAGGTAGTAAGACTAGAAGTCAGGGAGATGACCAGGGCTGAGTTATACAGGGCCTCCCAGGTCATTGTAGAAAGTTCAGAGCAAAACAAAGGTCCAGCAAATGGGGGACAAAGAATGTGCTCATCCATATAGTCACTCGTGTGCTTGCTCAGTTGCTCAGTCGTGTACAACTCTGCAACCCCACGGATTGTAGACTGCCAGACTCCTCTGCCCATGGGACTCCTCAGGCAAGAATACTGGAGTGGGTGGTCATTCCCTTCTCCAGGGGATCTCAAACCCGTGTCTCCTACGTCTTCCTTCACTGGCAGGCATTCTTTACCACTGTGCCTCCTGGAAAGCCCCGTGTATTCACTCAGTAGATATTCAACAGGCACCTTGATAGACTTTAGGTTTCCAATGGTCAGCAATAAAAGTACAACAGTCTCTAGTGTCATTAAGTTTACAGCTCAGGGAATAAGAGCAAGATACTAATTAAAGAACCAAAAATAAAGGTAAAAAACAGAATTACCATAAATGCTAGGAGGATGAAGTACATAATTCTTTGAGATCCTGGAGTAGACAGCAACTAAATGAATGAATAAATGAACAAACTGGTAGAAACAATTCCCATCCAAATCAAAGGATATGGCATGTTTGCCACCCATGGTGCCAAATGTGGATCTTCAAAGGGTAGAATCCTAATGCTGAGGGCTATGACTTTTCTCACCTTTTTACCTCAGTGGAAGGAGTGGCTGGAATGATGGGAAAGGGATTCAGGTCAGAAAACTGGAATGAGTTTTCCTTGAAAAATGTCCATATGAATCTCTTAGAAATACTTTACTTTGAAATGAATGCCATCAGCAGCAACCTAGGCAGGTTTTGATTCTGGCAAGCAGCATCCTGTATAGAATGGCCCAAGAAGAAAGAAAACAAGAAGAGAAAAAAAAAGTTTGAATCCTACAAGTAGCACCAGCCTCTTTTAGGATTCAGGGAGAAAAAAAAAAAAAAAAAAAAAGCAAAACTCCAGCATTACTTTTAGATTTCAGAGAAAAAGATCTCATAGAAAATTCTATGAATAATGAACTCGCATTTTTATTTTTCATGTGAAGAATTTGGCTTCTTCCTCAGAAGCAAAAGTAAAATCAATCTACTTTGTAAAAGTCTGATACATATTAAGGGAAATGTGTTTAGTTTCTAAAATATAATAAATGCTCATGTGTTTTAGGTGGGCTAATCTTTTAATCATTTTTCTCCAAAACAAACATTAAAATAAGTATTTCATCAAATACATACATCACCAAAAATTAAAATTTTGTGAGTAATTTCTTAGAAAATGAATAATATTGCCTATTCTATCTGGATAGTCTGTACTTTGGAAGGAAATTCTTTTAGCAAGTTAATCTTCCAATCAATTCTTTAAAACAATTCTTCTCTCATCCCAAATAGAAAAACTGTAAGAGATTCAGAGGAACTAGGTGAATTTGAAAGGAACGGAAATGAGAAATTACAGAGAAGACAATTTTAACAGTTTCTTTTTCCCTCCAAGATTACCACCTTCCCCTATTTAAGCAAGCAGAGACAGAGTCACATAGCAAACAGTGAAATAAAAGATAGTTTTCACACAAAATACTCCACTCTCCTTTTGTTAACATATAAACTCAGAACAGCACAATATAAATTGTGATTGAGGTGGAAATTAATGTACATGTGAAGTTTTAGGAACTAAAATCACAGTACAATTTTCTGTATCTCTTATCTGTAGAGCAGGAGAAAAATTATCTCTTACAAGAGATGTGAAGTGAGGGTTAAATGAGTATGCACACACATATAATGTACACTATAGACATTGCTGCATTTAATTATATATAAAATTCTGCTTCCATTAATCAAAATTGAAAACAATATTTGCTATGCATAGGAATATAATCCTATGAGTTAGAGAAATGTAAAGGATTATTCTGATCTCAATTGCGACTATTTTACGTTGATTGAATTCTCAGATCGGAAGTTGAGGTTATAAACAGAATACCCTACAAGCTCAAGGCAGCTGTTATAAATTAGGGCAAGAAAACTAGTCATTAAACAGGGAGTGATGGAGTCCATGGTGAATAGTAGCCAAATGTGGGAAAATGCGGAGAAGGCAATGGCACCCCACTCCAGCACTCTTGCCTGGAAAATCCCGTGGATGGAGGAGCCTGATAGGCTGCAGTCCATGGGGTCGCTACTAGTCAGACACGACTGAGCGACTTCACTTTCACTTTTTCACTTTCATGCATTGGAGAAGGAAATGGCAACCCACTCCAGTGTTCTTGCCTGGAGAATCCCAGGGACTGGGGAGCCTGGTGGGCCGCTGTCTATGGGGTCGCACTGGGTGGGACACAACTGAAGCAACTTAGCAGCCGTGGGAAAATAAAAGTTCATTGTGGCCAGATCTGCCAATTTTTTCAGAAAACCCAGAACCCTAGATCTTTCTTCATTTTGTAAATATTAGCAAATAGTTTGAGATTTTTTTTTTAATATGATGATCATATCTAGCAAAATTCTGTGAAATATGTTTGCCACCTCCATGCTAGGTCAACAGTATTCAAACCATATTCCATGGAATATCAAGAGCTACATTGGGAGATTAGGATTCATGGGGTGCTCTGTATTCCCTTTCTCCAGAATAACTCAAACATTATTTTCTAAATATTGAACTTCTAGATAAGATACAGTTTGAATCAGTGGGTTCCACCATTGTAAGAACTTGGAAAAACATTGCTGTGTAGTGGGGAATGCACTAAAGAGCATGGGTTTTGCCCATCTTGGACTGGAAGCTCACTCTGTCCTCTTTCCTCACACAGCCCCAGCACCCAGCACAATGCCTAATATAGTAGACACTCAGTAAATATTTTTTTCCAATGAATAAATTATGTAATGGCAAAGTGTTCGATTTCAAACCTTTTCAACCTAATTTCCTGAGCCTTTCTACATTCGAGTTATTCCTATCTATTCATATTAGGAAAATGAAAGACCAAAAAAAAATGTATCTTTCACGAGGACAGAGCAAAAATTCATGAAATCATCATCATAAGAATGTTTCCAGACAAGCTCAAAGGCATATATGCTGTACTCTTTCACTTTAATCTGTGTATAAACTCTTGGAATGCACATAATTGAATTCTGGTAAACCAAATAAGTTACTTTGTATTATTTTTTAAGCAAATCATTTGACAAGCAATAAATATGTTTTTATGTAGAAGAACCTCCACAGAGAGACTATTGTGAATGTCAACAATCCCATACAATGCTGGGGAAAGGGACTGGTATAAAAGTTTCAGGGTTTGGGATTACAGATTTCTTTACAGTGAGGTACATGCCTCTATAATTACTAGTCATGATATTTGAAAAATATAATCACATCATTTGATTAAAATAATTGGAAAGATATAACCATAAGATAATTTATTTTTGTGGTTACAATAATCCGTGATGTGCTGGGCAAAACAAAAGAATTGTCTTGATATGATTTTCAAAATAGCATTGCCCTCACAGTTGCATAGTCCATAAATATGCACAGATTAAAGGCACTGGAATCTTCATTAGTGATATGTTATTAAAGAAAAAAAGAAGTTGTTAAAATGGGAAGAAATTTGCTATTTTCCTCAAAAAAATAGAAGTTTTATTTTATAAAAATTAATTGGCCATAGATACTTGGACTAATGTGAATTATAAACAGCTACAACTGTTATTTTAAAATTTTAGTGGTTATCAAAATCTTCTGAAGGGCTTTTTAAAACAGACTGCTGAGTCCCAATTCAGGAGAGTCTGAGTTGGTAGGTGTGGAGGAGGGAGAGCCTTAGGATGTGAACCTCAAATAAACTCCCAGGTGATACTGAGACTATATAGTAAGGCACATGCCTGTATAACTACTAGCCATGATTTTGAGTTAGCCAAAAAGTTCATTTATGAGTCCCTGGACTAGAGGAAATCTAATACCCTTTTCAAAATGAAGCTGTAGTGGCTATGGATAAATCATTAATTCACCACTGGAGCACCAGAAAAAATTACAATCTGTTTAGTCGTACTAAAAAAGACATTTTCTTGGACACACAGGTTGCATTCAGCTCCAGAGTCACTTAAGTAGTGACTGCATTCTTTGACTCTATTCATTTGAAACCCAACTATAGGAGCAGTAAACTTCCCCGGGGAGAAGGGTACAGAGTTGGATTGTTTATCAGGAGGTCCAGAGTGTTTCAAGACGATTAAAGCAAATAGCTGACTCAGCAGGGGAGAAAGCTCAAAAGGAATAGAAACAGTTCTGCATAGAACTGAACAAGGCAGCAGGTGAGTAAGAAGATTGCCTTGCAAAAGAGTTTGCCACAAGAAAACACATCCAGTCAAAACACATGGTCCAGATAAAAGTATTAAAAGAATAATTTCAAAATTTTCCCCTAAAACACTTACTAAGATACAGACACAAACTTACAAGAAGCATGCACAGGAATGTTGTAGCAGATATTCTCAATGCCCTGCCCATATTCTTTCAGCAACCAGCATGCCTTCATGCTGACAGCTTCCTCCTGTGAGCACCTGATGGGGAACTTTCTAGAAACATGAATGCAGGGTCATGTTCAGCCCATTCACAGGACAGTCGGTCAGAAGTGCTGTGGAGTTAATATAATACATCTGGGAGCAGCCCACAGCCAATGACAAGCTCAAGTTGATAGATTCATACCTGTTTGTTAATCCTTCAATAGGACTTCTCAGAGACATATTGTGCACCATTCCCCAGACGGTTGTAGTGAAATCGAGTTACAATTGTCTGGAGCAATGATCTGCTATGGAAGCAACACATATAGACTTCCTCCCCTTTTCTGAGAAACAATTACCTTCAAGGAAACTATCTGCCCTCCTATATATGCTTCAAGATCTGCATTTGACAGATCCTACTTGTTCACTGAAACATTGTTTTAAATGGTAAGAAAGAAATTGAATTGTCCATTACGATGTAATTATGAAATAAATTCCAGCATAATCACTGAGGGGGCCAAAATTTGTGAAATAGGAATAATGATTTTATTTCAACTATACAAAAAACATACACATGAAATGATAGTATATGATTTTAGGAATGTCTATTTATTAAGTAAAAGTCAATAAGTGATCTGCAAAGTTTCAAATTAAAGAGAGGACCAAGATGGCAGCCTAGGGAGGCTCTGAACTCAACTGCTCATGTGAAAGAAACACATAAATTCCTAGAAGTATACAATGTTCCAAGAAAGTCAGCAAGAAATAGAAAATCTAAACAAATTAGTTACTAGTGATGAAATCTGAATCAAAATTTTTTTTAAAAATCACATTAAGCAAATGTCCTTTTCCTGATGGCTTCACAGGTGAAATTTACTAAACATTCAATGAAAAGTGAATATCTATCCTTCTCAAATTACTTCAAAAAACTGAAGATAATGAAACAACTCCAGACTCATTTTACAAGGCTGGCATTTCTCTAATACCAAAACCAGACAAAGACACTACAAACACAAAACAAAAATAACAGAGCAATATCCTTGATGAACATAGATGCAAAAATCTCAACAAAATTTTAGCAAACTGAATTCAACAAGACATTAGAAAGATTATACATCATGATCTAGTGGGTTTTATCCCAGAAGTGCAAGAATGGTTCAGTCTTTGCAAAAAAGTCAATGTGATACACCACGTTAAGAAAAAATGATGACCATATCATATGGTCATCTCAATAGATGCAGGAAAAAAATCTGACAAAATTTAACATTCACCAAGTGGCACAGAGGGAACATGAAAGTGTTAGTCTCAGTCACGTCCAACTCTGCAGCCCCATGGACTGCAGCCTCTGTCCATGGAATTCTCAAGGCAAGAATACTGGAGAGTGTTGCCATTCCCTTATCCAGGGGATCTTTCTGACCCAGGGGTTGAACCTGGGTCTCCCGCATAGCAGGCAGATTCTTTACCATCTGAGCCACCAATGAAGCCCCTCAGTATAATAAAGGTCATAAATGACAGTCTCACAGCTAACATCATATTCAATGGTGAAAAGCTATAAGTTTTCCTCTAAGATCAGGAACAAGACAAGAATGCCCACTCTTGCCACTTTTATTCAATGCAGTATTCGAAGTTTGACAATAGCATTCAGATAAGGAAAAGAAATAAAAGACAACCAAATTGTAAGGGAAGAAGGAAAGCTAACATTATTTTCAGATTACATGATACTGTACACAGAAAACACTATAAACTGCACCAAAAAAATATTAGAACTAACGAATGAATTCAGGGAAGTAGCAGGATACAAAATCAGCACGCATAAATTGGTTACATTTCTATACATTAATAATGAACTATGAGAAAGAGAAATTTAGGAAACAATCCCATGTACAAATGCATCAAAAGAATACTTATGCATAAATTTGACCAAGGAAGTGAAAGATCTGTACTTTGAAAAGTGTAAGACACTGATGAGATAAACTGAAGAAACAAGTGGAAATAAACATGCTTATAGATTGTAAGAATTTAAATTATTAAAATTAAATCAAATTAATATTACTTAAACAGTACCATAGTACCCAAAAAAGATATTCAGGACCCAGATAATCATGATGGTGTGATCACTCACCTAGAGCCAGACATCCTGGAATGTGAAGTCAAGTGGGCCTTAGAAAGCATCACTATGAACAAAGCTAGTGGAGGTGATGGAATTCCAGTTGAGCTATTTCAAATCCTGAGAGATGATGCTATGAAAGTGCTGCACTCAATATGCCAGCAAATTTGGAACACTCAGCAGTGGCCACAGGCCTGGAAAAGGTCAGCTTTTATTCCAATCCCAAAGAAAGGCAATGCCAAAAAATGCTCAAACTACCATACAATTCCACTCATCTCACATACTAGTAAACTGATGCTTGAAATTCTCCAAGCCAGGTTTCAGCAATACATGAACCATGAACTTCCAGATGTTCAGGCTGGTTTTAGAAAAGGCAGAGGAACCAGAGATCAAATTGCCAACATCCACTGGATCATCAAAAAAGCAAGAGAGTTCCAGAAAAATTTCTATTTCTGCTTTATTGACTGTGTCAAAGCCTTTGACTATGTGGATCACAACAAATGAGGAAAATTCTGAGAGAGATGGGAATACCAGATCACCTGACCTGCCTCTTGAGAAACCTATATGCAGATCAGGAAGCAACAGTTAGAACTGGACATGGAACAACAGACTGGTTCCAAATAGGAAAAAGAGCATGTCAAGGCTGTATATTGTCATCCTGCTTATTTAACTTCTATGCAGAGTACATCATGAGAAATGCTGGGCTGGAAGAAGCACAAGCTGGAATCAAGATTGCCAGGAGAAATATCAATAACCTCAGATATGCAGATGACACCACCCTTATGGCAGAAAGTGAAGAAGAACTAAAGAGCCTCTTAATGAAAATGAAAGAGGAGAGTGAAAAAGTTGGCTTAAAGCTCAACATTCAGAAAATGAAGATCATGGCATCCAGTCCCATCACTTCATGGCATCCAGTCCCATCACTTCATGGCAAATAGATGGGGAAACAGTGGTAACAGTGGCTGACTTTATTTTTGGGGGCTCCAAAATCACTGTAGATGGTGATTGCAGCCATGAAATTAAAAGACGCTTACTCCTTGGAAGGAAAGTTATGAGCAACCTCAGTCAGTCAGTTCAGTTCAGTCACTCAGTCCAACTCTTTGTGACCCCACAAATTGCAGCATGCCAGGCCTCCCTGTCCATGACCAACCTAGACAGCATATTAAAAAGCAGAGACATTACTTTGTCAACAAAGGCCCATCTAGTCAAGGCTATGGTTTTTCCAGTGGTCATGTATGGATGTGAGAGTTGGACTGTGAAGAAAGCTAAGGGCCGAAGAATTGATGCTTTTGAACTGTGGTGTTGGGGAACTCTTGAGTGTCCCCTGGACTGCAAGGAAATCCAACCAGTCCATCCTAAAGGAAATCAGTCCTGGGTGTTCATTGGAAGGACTGATGTTGAAGCTGAAATTCCAATACTTTGGCCACCTGATGCGAAGAGCTGACTCATTGGAAAAGACTGATCCTGGGAGGGTTTGGGGGCAGGAGGAGAAGGGGACGACAGAAGATGAGGTGATTAGATGGCATCACCAACTCAATGGACATGGGTTTTAGTGGACTCCAGGAGTTGGTCATTGACAGGGAGGCCTAGCGTGCTGCAGTTCAGGGGGTCTCAAAGAGTTGAGCACGATTGAGCCACTGAACTGAACTGAACTGATAGTACCCAAAGCAATCTTTGAATTCAATGCCATCCCTATCAAAATAACCATATCATTTTTCACAGAACTAGAACAAATAATACAAAAGATCCAAATAGTCAAAGCAATCCTGAATAGGAAGAGACATTATCTGAGGAAGCTATAGGTATCACACACCATGGTTTCAAACTCCATGACAAAGCTACAGTATTCAAAACTATATGATACTGGCACAAAAGCTGACACATAGATGAACAGAACCGAATACAGAGCCTAGAAATGAGCCCATTTTCACATGGTCAATTAGTCTATGACAAGGAAGGCAAGAATACAAAGACAAGAGAGTCTCTTCAAAAAACTGTATTGGAGAACTGGAAAGCTACACTTACTCCACATCAGATTTTAGCTTTTCCTTTTTTAAATCTCATCATTGTCTTCAACCTTTCAGTGGTTAGATCAATACTGCATCCATCCAGGCATTATTTATTCACAAAATTGACATTTACTGAGTTTCTGCTAGAGTCCATGTTCCATGCCACATATCCTGCATTCAGCTATAAGCAGAAAGAGATGTGAATCCTAGCTTCATAAAGCTTACAGTCCAGGAAAGAAGACTGATTTATGCAAAGCATTTGGATAAATTATTATAATGATCTCAATAGAAAATTTTACGTTGGTTCCAATGTAATTCTATTGAAATTAGACATTTCCAAAAATGTTAACTAAAGATTCCTATGACACAGAACCTTGGTTATCAAAAGCATTTAATTACTTGTCTCAATTTCTTTCAAATTCTTTCTTTCCCACCACCTTCCCAAAGTGACTCATGAAAAAAGTACAAGGAAGACTTCTCAGACTCAGTGATCTATTGTTCTTAAATGTGACAATGACAGTCTTTAAAATTATGATAAAATATGATAGAGTATTCTATAAGGCGAAAGAAGAGTGCATTAAGCTAAATATATGTAGGCAAAATTCAGTACCACTGTGGAATTTCCTAATGCTTCTTCTGTGGTCTGTTAATGGTACAATCAGTTGAGAATCATGTAGAATATAATAATTCAAATGACATCAGGGTTTTATGCAATTATATGGAAAGGTTCCTTGTGGTTTTCTTTGTCTTTCTTTTCCTTGCTTCTGTGTTTCAGAGAGAAGGAACAAGAGAGAGACCACACAATTTTGTTCATATTGCATTCCCACCGGTAGAGTGAGAATTTGTTTTCTTTCTCTTTCATCCTATCTGGCCATAAGATGCTTAGAAAGGATTTGCTTAAATTAAACCTCCAGAGCAGTAAAATATATCTTGCTGGAGACCTTCCTTCTCCATACTGCCTCTGGAATGATCTTTCTAAAATCCAAATCTCAGTGTGTCTCTTCCCTGCTGAAAACCATTTAAAAGGACCCCTTTCACCTAATGCAGAAAAGATAAAAATATTTACGGGCTGAATTTTTTTTCCACTAAAACTGAAACTAGTTTTACCAAAGCCCATGTATGCACTGTATATTCTTCCAAAAGTGGATTACCTACTTTACTGAACAGAAGACTGTCACTGGGAAAGATGGAAGCTGCAGTTTACCCATAGAAAGCTAATACCTGGATATATTTGGAGGGCAGCTTTTTCATCTTTCAACCTCAAACTGAATCATTGGGTTAGGTAGAATCAGATGGAACTTGTGCCTATGAGATACTCATCACAGACTTGCAAGATAAAAGTACAAATTTCTTGGCATGATACACCAGGCCCTGAAAATCTGACCTTCTCCTCTTTGGCATCATCTCCAGACAGGCCCCTGTATATGTCACTTCCCAGCAATTCTGCACTATTGCATTTTCAGGAGCACACTGCACTTGTTCATGCTCTGGGGCTTCTCTACAAGTTCTTCCCTCTCTGGAGTGCCCTCTTCTCACCTTTTTTTTGCCTGGAAAAGATGTACTCATGCTTAAAGACTTACTGAAGCTACCACCACTTTGGTTAATTCTTCCCTAACCTCCCCAAGGATTGGGGGCAGGGGCAGGGGGAGGTAAAGAAAACTAATCACTGCCTCCTAGTTCTTTGCAATTCTGCAGTTACCATGCTACATCTACCCATTGTATGTCTGCCCCACCTGACTATGCACTTCTAAGGCCAGGACTCAGTTTCACTTCCTAAGTTCCTGGCCCAGGAGTTGGCTCTTTGTGGAGCTCAACAAGTGTTCAATAAACGAATAAGAAAACAAAAGAAATCTAATGTGAAAAGAAAGTATTCAAACTTCTGTTGATCCCAGAATGGCCACAGATGAGGTTTTTCTTTCTTTTTTTCCCCTAAAAACTGTAGTAGTTTGTATCTGTTAATTCCATACCCTTCTTTTGTCCCTCCCTGCCCTGCATTTTTGGCCATTCTAGTCACAGGATCTTGGAGATGGATTACTTGGAAACAGAAGGTGATATTCTAAACAGGTAATCAAAAAGTATTCATAATATGACAAAACAAGTTAATGGAGCAATGACATAGCAACAATCAATAGTTTTCTTTTTACCAAATATATTAAGTATTTAACATCATAAGGAAAATATGAGGAAATGTATACAAAGAGAGTCTGGGGTTTAAGACAGCATATGCTTACAGATGAAGTAGAAGTTTTGTGCTGATGAAATAGTTGTCATGGACTTATGAGACCACAGGCTGGAATGAATCATAATCATCTGAAAGAAAGGTCTGAATTCATGTGATAAATCAGAGAGATGCTTTGTTCCTTTAAAATCTGTCTGAAATAAGGAAAGATCTGGGAAAGGAATTAGAATTAAGGGCTTTGAAAAACAAACCAAGCTAAGGTCCTGATGGAATGTGGAGAAGGTCCAAATTCACTGTTAGCAGCCTTAGGTAAATGTTGGGTGAGTGACTCAGAAACATAATCTTCAGGTAGAAATAAAGAGAGTCTGTGAATCAGCCCTAATATGCCTCCAACCTGGGATCCAGTTTGAGGATAGATGTGTAAAAAGGTGATGAGCAGATAAGATGTCTGCCTTGGTATGTAGAATTTTTTATTTCTCCTCTCTAAGACAGTGACATATATTTGCCAGCCCACACAATCAGCCAAACTTTCCTCCTGGCATTCCTGTCCTCACCAACCAATAATGTACCCAGCTCTCTCTCCTCCAAACGCTCATATGGACAGGGACAGAGGATCCTTGGGGCTTACATCTTAAAACAGAGAGTGTTCTCATTCACCAAGCAAGGACATGAAAGGATAATAGTGACTTCCTCATGCTCCACCCCAAGAAAGACAGGAATTAGAGGCTGAAAGCACCACTTCATAAAGGGATTCTCTGAAGTTTCCTATGATAGGCCAGGCTGGAGTAGCCCACTTAAGATCTTTTTAAGAGACTGGCATCTGGAATCAGACTGCTTGGGCGCAAATCCTTACCCCCTGCCCTCCACATACTGAACATGTGACATCATCCAGCAAGACAATGAAGAATTGTGCTGCAGGTTCCCCTTAAGCAAAATGGGGCTAATAATAGTAGTACTTTACAGGTTTATGGTAAGGATTCCATTTATTAACACAAGTAAGGAGGTTAGAATAGTGCCTAGAACATCATAATTTTGCATATTAGTTCTTATTGCTTTTAAGTTTCTTATTGTCATAATGAATATGAACATACATCAAGTGATGGAAGTCTTCTAGGGAAACGAAGTCCCCCTTTATGCTAAAACTACACAGCTTATTTGGCAGAAACCAACAAAATTGTGTAAAGCAATTATCCTTTAATAAATAAATAAATAAATACATGACTTTATATATGCTATAAGCCAAAGGTACTATTTGGCTCAGTCTATAAATGAGTTCATACCTGCATTAAAGATAGGCAAAAATGAAAGTATTAGTTGCTCAGTTGTGTCTGACTCCTTGTGACCCCATGGACTATAGCCAGCCAGGCTCCTCTATCCATAGGGTTCTCCAAGGAAGAATAGTGAAGTGGGTAGACATTCCCTTCTCCAGGGCATCTTCCCAAGCCAGGAAGCAAACCCAGGCCTCAAACATTGCTAGCAGATTCTTTAGCAACTGAGTCACCAGGGCAGCCCATGGGTTAGCAAAGAGGCAGGGCTATACTACAAAAGACACTGCTATATCTAGTTTATAGTTCAAAGCTGAGGGATCAATTCACATTGACTATCTTGCTTCTGACTATATTATTTTGCTCCTCTTTAGTCTAATGGTGTTGTCATTTGTTTTACACTGATATTGTCACCTGTCTGTCCCGCTATTAAAATGATTGATCTGAAGATTACATCAAACTCCAAACCAAAAGTTTCCTTCAGAAACCCAAGCAGAGCATCTGTTTGTTCATCTTGTCTAACCCAGCAGAGACTGTATCGTATATTTCTAGTATTTACACACTGATAAACTTGTCCTCTGTAAAGGTTTTTTGATAGGGAGACATATTCCAGTTACAGTAAAGAATAAATACTGCCTGCTTTCAAAAAAATTCTTCAAATGCTAATTTTTCTATTCTATCTATTGCCTTAGTAAGGAAGTGTCCAGCATACGTTTAATCCACAAGTCATAAACTGGTATTTGTCATATTATATTGGCTTATAAATATACAAAAGCACTGTGCTATCAAAGGTGCATTAAAAATTTGATGGAGAATATTCTTGTCTAAAAAAGAAATGTCTAACATATGATGTGATGTGAAGATCAATGTCAGATGCTAAATACTTGCATGATGAATGGTTTTAAAAACACACAGGCCAAAAAGTCTATACAACTAAAAAATAAACACACAGTAATGCAATGCTCGTAAAAGAAAGATGTCAAGATGAATGTCTTTGAGACAGATTGTTCCAGATATTTCAGGTGTTGAAAGTAAAAGTGCAGTCCCCAGCTGTGAGGACAGAAAGAAGGTGAAGACTGGGACAGCTGAGCAACTTGGCAGAAAAGGAAGCGAGTATAAAAGCTCAGACGCAGAAAAATGTTTGGGTCCGCACTTCCATATGATCAAACAGTAACTAGGTCAATGGAAAATGTGGAAAATTACAAGAGATGCTATCTATTCCTGTTGAAATTGAAGACAATTTAGCCACTTTTTCATGATTGTAAAAGTGTTTCACAACTAGGCATTGCTCTCCTAAATGGTCGTTAAGTATATATATTTTCATCAACTATATATATCAAATGTTCTTTCCTCTGATTTAATTTTGAAAGAAATAAAAGGATATTACCCACAGGGCTTCCCAGGTGGCACAATGGTAGAGAATCCACCTGCCAATGTAGGAGATGCAGGAGACTCGGGTTTGATCCCAGGATTGGGAAGATCCCCTGGAGTATCAGATGGCAACCCACTCCAGTATTCTTGCCTGGAAAATTCCATGGACAGGGGAGCCTGGACGACTACAGTCCATGGGGTCACAGAGAGTCAGACACGACTAACACACCTGCATGCCTGCATTACAGACAGGAAAGAAAAGGAATAGAATGAAGAATTGGGAGCAGGAAAGGAAAACATAAAGGTGAGAAGGTGAAGAAGGCAGAGCAACAGAGCAAATGATGAATTTACAAGTGCTAAGAAGCGTTAGGCATGTGAGCAAAGATAACAAAAGGAAGATCCTTTTGCTTTGCTGGGCAGGATGGTATGAAGGTTAGTCTTCAGAGAAACAGATTTCTGTACTTGAGAAATGGCTTGGGATTCCCCTGAAGGAAACAGAGGAGTCTGGGAGGGTAGAAGCAAAGGCAAGAGAGGAGAGGGAGGGTGAAGAGGGAAGCCAGGCCAAGTGATAGAAAAGGAGTGGTCTGGAGTTTGGAAAAACATCGACAAGGACCCAGGTAGCGGCTAAAAGGAGACTGGGCTGAAAAGGAGGATTAGAGCAGTCTCACTCCATGTTAAAAGGTATAAGTCCTTTTGTATCACCTCTGAAAGAGGTTGTGTGTCAGCCAAGGTGTGCATTACCTTCTAAAACTTTTGCTCTCTGATTGGCATTTCTTTTTAAGTACGCTACTGGGATGAGACTGGCTTTTGGGTGGGAACTAGGTGTCCACAACTTGTCTGGGGTAAGGGACAGACAGAGGGAGGAAATAGGGATAAGAGATAAAAACAACGGCTTGACTAAACTTGCCCTTGTTTGACCATTTTAGCAGACTTATCTTCTTTCACGTTTCCTTTTCTTGTGTGTACTTGCTCACCAGAGAGATCTGTCTACCTTCTAGAACTCTATAAAAATACAAAAATATTTTGAGAGATCCAACTAGTGAAGCTCAGACACAGACCACATAAGCCCTTGGTTCATTCTGCCAAGAGGAGGCTGGTCAAACTCCCAAACATTCTGAAAAGACATGATGGTACCTGCCTGAGGCTTAAGATTAAAATCATGATGAAACCTCTTGGAAAACAAAACAATCAGCACTCAATTTTCCATGTGTCCAATAAATAAATAAACCCTGCAGATTAGAGGTGGAAAATCTATATGAAGATTCAAATAGGTATAATTTAGAGATTAAGTAGGGGAACTGTGGCTCCTCAATTCTGGCTTGATTTGTCACAATGGGATATGACTCTCATTATGTACAGTAAGACTAAAAACAGAGACCACAGGAAATGTAACAGAAGACGCAAGTCACTGAAACAACTCTCTGAAAAAAACAGTATAGCTCTACTTTGTTTGGAATGGATGTTTATACAAAGGAGCCTGAAGTTTTGTTTTGTTTTCAACTTTTTGTATATAATTTTATTTTATTATAGATAAATTATTATATATCATTTTATTTTATTTTATGGCTGTGCTGGGTCTTCATTGCTTTAAGGGCTATTCTCTAGCTAAGGTGAGAGGGGCCTACTTTCTAGTTGCAGAGTGGGGGCTTCTCATTGCAGCTTCTCTTGTTGTGGAGCACAGGCTGTGGGTGTGCAGGCTTTAGTAAGTGTGGCACGTGGGCTCCATAGCTGTGGCTCCCAGGCTCTAGAGCACAGATTCAATAGCTGTGGTGCACAGACTTAGTTACTCCACGGCATGTGAGATCTTCCCAGATCAGGGTCTAACCCATGTCTTCTACGTTGGCAGGCGGGTTCTTTACCACTCAGCCACCAGGGAAGTCTGGGAGTTTTTTTTAAATCAAACTTTTTAAACTCCTGGTTTCATTTATTCATGACTTGTTTGAAATTACTGGCCACTCTGTGATGCTAGGTTTTGAGATTTATGACAAGTCCCCCAAACTAGGACGACTAGGCAAATGGAAACGATTATTCTCATCTACCTGTCCAGCCTACTCATCTGCCATTTACTCTACGAATGAGAGCCTCTCTCTAACCTTGGTCTAAATCCAGGTTAGAATCATTACTGGTTTCTCCTCCTCAAACCTCTGTTCAGTACTTCCTCCTCTTTGCCTTATATAATTGTTCCTTCTTTAGGCATTCCTCACTGCATTTTAAGAGCTTTGATGATGAGATCTACTTTTATTTCTCTTCTCTTTTGGCACCTAACAGTGTTACTACAGCACCACATAAATGTTGGAAGGATGAAATTGGAATCCAGGTAGGACAGAAAATTAGTCACCAGACATCCCACTAGAAAATTACTTGAACATCAGTCTCTCCATATGGATAATTCCAGGCCCCAATACCTACTGAATATTTATCCTTTTCTAATAATGATTGCATTAAAATATTTCCAACTGACTGCAGGTTTCTGCTCTTAAATAAGCTTTTTTTCTCCCCTAAAATTTGCTGGGAATTGATTCTGAATAGGAAATTCTGAGTTAAGAAACAATTCCAAAGTTGAAAATTGATGCATGCCAGCCAAGTAGTAGCAACATGTTTTAGTTGCCTGACCATCTCAAAAGCCACAATAGTTTTTTTGGTGCAATTCTTTCTGGTATTGAATCTAAGCTCTTGTAATGTGATATATAAGCTGACTTGTGGTCTTTTCAAAACCACTAAAAAAGGGGACATCCTTTCTCTTCCTAAGAAGGGTACATTTCAGCCTAGGATTGTTACTACAAACAATCAGCATTTTATTTGGGAAACCTCCCAGGCAAAATGTACTATATAAAAGACCAATGGCTTAAAACACCATTAAGATGTGTGCTGGTCAAGAAAAAGCATAAACTTGTTTTATCTTTATAACTTGTTTTACTGATGTGACATTACTGTTTGCTATTATTAATAATGCTATCCATTTTATTTCCAGTTACATTCATTCTCTTGACATTTTAACTATATTCTCTTATTTCTTCATCTTACAAGACATCAAGTTAATGTCCTGAAAAGAAGTTAATTAGACGAACTTAGAAGGGCATTTAGATCATGCTTGATGGAAAGCCCAAAACAAAGTTCTGCCAAAGTTCTGAGCACAGTATTGCTGCAGATTAAATCGGCTTCATAGGCAAACATTTTCAGATGTATTTCCATTAGTTTACGTCCCTATTATCCCAAACCAATTCCTGTCAAGTGGGACATAGATAGGGCAAGAAAACAAATATGAATTCAGACAGAAAATCCCATGAGAGAGCAATACTGTCTCTCTTGTTTATTATTGTGTTTCCAATTCCTGACACACTATAGATGCTCAGAGATACTTGTATTGCAAATGAAAAACTTGGTGCTGCTTAAAGTTGTCAGCACTATATAAGTCTGAGCACACTGGCTATTCAGTTCAGTGCAGTTCAGTTGCTCAGTCGTGTCCTACTGTTTGAAACCCCATGAATCACAGCACACCAGGCCTCCCTGTCTGTCATGAACTCCCCGAGTATACCCAAACTCATGTCGATTGAGTCGGTGATGCCATCCAGCCATCTCATCCCCTGTCGTCCCCTTCTCCTCCTGCCCCCATTCCCTCCCAGCATCAGAGTCTTTTCCAATGCACTGGTTATTATGCCTTACAATTAATAATTGAAGTAAGCTCTAGTGCTGCAATACACCAGCCACATTTGACTACTGAGCATGTGAAATGTGGTTAGTAAGACCAAAAATTAAGAGTTGCAAACTTTATTTATTTAATTTAAATTTTAAAACTGATGTGTGATTTCTTACTAAGAAACTTCCAATAGTGTGGAAAAACTCAAGTATGTGAATCTATCTTTCCAACTTTAAATTTTACAATATCTAAATAGAAATCAAGTCTTTCTAATGAAAATTTGGAATCTAAATTGAGATGTGCTGTATGTATGGAACACACACCAGAGTCCAAAGACAGTACAGTAAAAATAATATCCAACTCTTCAAGACCCAGTGGACTATAGCTTGCCAGGCTCCTCACTTCATGGGATTCTCCAGGTATGAATACTGGAGTGGATTGTCACACCTTCCTCAAGGGGATCTTCCCAACCCAGAGATCGAACCTGTGTCTGTTATGTCTCTTGCATTGGCAGGCAGGTTCTTTACCACTAACACCACCTGGGAAGCCCAAACATTGCATTAACAAGTCTCTATATTGATTACAGGGCTTCCCTAGTTGCTCAGGGAACTCACTCCAGTACTTTTGCCTGGAGAATCCCACAGACAGAGGAGCCTGGAGGACTACAGTCCATGGGGTCTCAGAGAGCTGGACATGACTGAAGCAACTTAGCATGCAAGGGCATGATATCTGGAGTGGACTGGTGTTCTTCCAAAAGTTACATCAACAGCCTAATCTCCAGAACTGGTGAATATCATCTCACATGTAAATGAGGGAATGCTACCTTACACAGCAACAGACATGTAATTAAGAACCTTGAGAGGAGGCTCTTATGCCAGATTATCCAGGTAAGCTCTCTTTCCAAACACAAGAGTCCTTCTAAGAGTAAGGCCAAGAGATATTTGACAGACTGCAAAGGAGGAGACAAGACGGACTGGAGAGAGGGGGCCACGTGTCAAGGAGTACTAATATCCATGAGAAGAAGACACGAAGAAGGGATTGCTCTCTAGGGCCTCCCAATCTCTGGAAACTTGTTACACAGTCATAGCTTAGATACATTGGGTTAAAAAATTATTAAAATTAATTTCTCTTTTTTTAAGCTTTAGAAATGTGATTACTAGAACATTTTAAATTACCTATTTGGCTCTCATTGTATTTTTCCTGTACTACACTGCTATAGAATAGGCTCTCAGAGATTATCTATTTTTCCAAATAATATTTTGTGTGGAATTTCCATCTCTTAGGTCACATATGTAAGAAGCAGCTTAAAAATCCTAAATTCACAAAATGATAGCATCTTCTTAAATTCACAAAAATGTTAGCATCTTAGAATGTAGGATTATTTTATTCATGTTCAGGAAATAATTTTTTTTAATATTTGTAGATATCTCTACTCATTCAAAACCATTAAGTTTGGGCAGTTTAGTTAAAATATTAGATGAGAGAATTGTAATTTTGAAAGTTCCCAATAAGATGAAATAAATGTTGAAATCTAACAAGATAGAAAGTAACAGGGACACTTTTAAAATCCACACTTGGGTCCAAATAGCCAACTGTGAAAACAGAGACTTGAGGAGATATGACTTCACTATGGCGTGTGAAAGAGACCTGGGGGTTTTCACTGATGATAAATTCAATTTGAGCTGGCAGGTTGGTAGGGCTGCCAAAACAGCTATTGTGACCTTGGGCTGTTTAAATAAAAATTGGGGTTCCACAGGCAATAGTCCTGTGTTAGCTCACGGCCGCACTATTTCATATGACAATCAATTAGCCTGGAAAAGGATGTCCTAGGAGAGATATACTGTCTTTACATCTAAATGGTTCTTTTACGGAAAACATATTGAGCTTGTTCTAAAGCCTGCCACAGAACTAAAACCCATCCAGATGTTCTTCCCTAGGATTCTGCTAAGCATCATGGGGGGATAGAAATCTAATCATTTCAACTATCCAATATTGAAGCAGGCTACCACAAAAGGTAATCAACATCCCAGGTCTTACAAGAGACTTAGAAAAATTCTGAACTTATTGTTTGTTTTCCATAAGAGTGACATCCTAAGATAACTGTGCACCCCTTTCCTGAAATAAGGTCACACAAGTTAGAGTTATGACAGTCATAAACTACTGTCTGGGTCTGAACCCTAGCTCAGTCATTTGCTAGCTGTGTGACATTGAGCAAGTTACCTAACCTCTCTGAGCCTGTATTTATTCATCTGGAAAACTGAGATTGTAAAAGTTCCTTCTTCCTCACATTATTATCACAGGGTCTGGCCATGGACTGTGGGCTTCAGACCAACCCCGGTGCTCACTCCTGTGGCCAACAGAGGCATGCCAATTCAGAGGATCAGGACCAATGGATCTAGGACAGAATTTCCTTTTCAGCAGTGGACTGAATGCTGTATCAGGTAATTTATGAACACTTAGTTTACAATATTTAATGTGGAGTAGAAAGAATGCTATTTCTCCCGGCAATCTTGATTCCAGCTTGTGCTTCTTCCAGCCCAGCATTTCTCATGATGTACTCTGCATAGAAGTTAAATAAGCAGGGTGACAATATACAGCCTTGATGTACTCCTTTTCCTATTTGGAACCAGTCTGTTGTTCCATGTCCAGTTCTAACTGTTGCTTCCTGACATGCATATAGGTTTCTCAAGAGGCAGGTTAGGTGGTCTGGTATGCCCATCTCTTTCAGAATTTTCCACAGTCTGCAGTGGTCCACACAGTCAAAGGCTTTGGCATAGTCAATAAAGCAGAAATAGATGTTTTTCTGGAACTCTCTTGCTTTTTCCATGATCCAGCGGATGTTGGCAATTTGATCTCTGGTTCCTCTGCCTTTTCTAAAACCAGCCTGAACATCTGGAAGTTCACAGTTCACGTATTGCTGAAGCCTGGCTTGGAGAATTTTGAGCATTACTTTTCTAGTGTGCGAGATGAGTGCAGTTGTGTGGTAGTTTGAGCATTCTTTGGCATTGCCTTTCTTTGGGATTGGAATGAAAACTGACCTTTTCCAGTCCTGTGGCCACTGCTGAGTGTTCCAAATTTGCTGGCATATTGAGTGCAGCACTTTCACAGCATCATCTTTCAGGATTTGAAATAGCTCAACTGGAATTCCATCACCTCCACTAGCTTTGTTCATAGTGATGCTTTCTAAGGCCCACTTGACTTCACATTCGAGGATGTCTAGCTCTAGGTGAGTGATCACACCATCGTGATTATCTTGGTCATGAAGATCTTTTCTGTACTGTTCTTCTGTGTATTCTTGCCACCTCTTCTTAATAGCTTCTGCTTCTGTTGGGTCCATATCATTTCTGTCCTTTATTGAGTGAAGAGGTACTAAAAAGCCTCTTGATGAAAGTGAAAGTGGAGAGTGAAAAAGTTGGCTTAAAGCTCAACATTCAGAAAACAAAGATCATGGCATCTGGTCCCATCACTTCATGGGAAATAGATGGGGAAACAGTGGAAACAGATCTTATTTTGGGGGGCTCCAGAATCACTGCAGATGGTGACTGCATCCATGAAATTAAAAGACACTTACTCCTTGGAAGAAAAGTTATGACCAACCTAGATAGCATATTGAAAAGTAGAGACATTAGTTTGCCAACAAAGGTCTGTCTAGTCAAGGCTATGGTTTTTCCAGTGGTCATGTATGGATGTGAGAGTTGGACTGTGAAGAAGGCTGAGCGCCGAAGAATCGATGCTTTTGAACTGTGGTGCTGGAGAAGACTCTTGAGGGTCCCTTGGACTGCAGGGAGATCCAACCAGTCCATTCTGAAGGAGATCAACCCTGGGATTTCTTTGGAGGGAATGATGCTGAAGCTGAAACTCCAGTACTTTGGCCACCTCATGCAAAGAGTTGACTCATTGGAAAAGACTCTGATGCTGGGAGGGATTGGGGGCGGGAGGAGAAGGGGACGACAGAGGATGAGATGGCTGGATGGCATCACTGACTCAATGGACTTGAGTCTGAGTGAACACCGGGAGTTGGTGATGGACAGGGAGGCCTGGCGTGCTGCAATTCATGGGTTCGCAAAGAGTCGGACATGACTGAGCGACTGAACTAAACTGAACTGAACCGAGAAAGAATGAGCTCTATTTCATGAGGTCCTAGAGTTCCTTTCATTTTTTCATTCATTTAGTTAATCAGCGTGTCTTAAGAGTCTTTTTTGTGCCCTATGATACATCAGGGACTAAGGTTGGTTAAAGAAAATCTATGTCCTTGTGGAAAGTGAAAGTGAAAGTTAAGTCGCTCAGTCGTGTCCGATTCTTTGCGACCCAGTGGACTGTAGCCCGCCAGGCTCCCCTGTCCATGGGATTCTCCAGGCAAGAACAATGGAGCGGGTTGCCATTTCCTTCTCCAGGGGATCTTCCCGACCCAGAGATCGAACCCAGGTCTCCCACATTAGAGGCAGACGCTTTAACTTCTGAGCCACCGGAACTTAGATTCTAATGGGGGAAGACAAGTAATAAAGTTAACAAATAAGTGAATGATGTATCAGTGTAAAAGGCCACAAATGCTACTGTGAAAGGAGAGCAGGGTACAGGATCTGAAGTGCTGGGAGGAGGGTGAAATAAGAATTAATATAAAATGGTTGTGTGAGACCTCACACAGGAGGCAATATTCGAGCAGAAATTTGAAGGGGGTGAGGATGTACTCCATGCATATATCTAGGGAAGAACATTCCAGGCAGAGCAAGAGCCAGCAAACACAGAAGTTGTGCCTGTTTTTGAATGGAAAGCAAGGAGGCCAGTGGGGATCTAAGAGAATCCACCCCAGAGGTAACAGAGGAGAGGTGAGAAGTGGCTGGAGTCTGGGTATATGCTAAAGTTAGAGAATTAACAGTCTATTTTTTTCTTTTTTAATGAGTAAGCTGAGTTATACTGTTGTGTTAGTTTCAGATCAGCATAGTGAATCAATTAGACGTAGACATATACTCATTCAGGAAGTATAGTCTTGCTGATGGATTGAACATGAAATTTGAGGGAGGGAGTGCAGGGTGATTCCAGGGTTTTGATGAAAAGGATGGGGAGGCTGAAACTGCCATTAACTGAGATGAATAAAACTATGGATGGAAGAGGCTTGAGAATGGGGGCAAATCAGTTTTATGATTGACAGAATTTTATGTAGGTCAAAAAATAAGTCCTGATTTCTGAATGCCCCAACAAATCAAAGGACCCAACCAGGGAATCCATAACCACTTGGCAGGGGTTATTTTGAGGCAAATGAACTGTCCAAGGAAAGCTTGATCTAGATAACTGTTAAAGTAATTCCTCATTCTTAAGGTATCTAATTATTATTTTTAAGCAATTTAACAATGTTTAATCAAGTGTGTCTGTGTGTACCAAGGAGACAGTCTTGAAAGTCCTTTAAAATCCTGACAAAATAATTACCTCAGCCTTATTCCACCTCTAAGAGGTAGGAAGTTAGACTGAAGCCATGCTTAACAGGATTAAACCTGATATGTGTCGTCTTCCTGAACCATCCATGGGAAATGCCACTTGGTAATGACATTTGTGACAGAAGTGTTGATGGACCAATCTAGTCTTCCTAATTTTTTCTTCTTTTCCTTTAGACACATGTTGGTGAATTACAGCTTTGTCTGCTCATCCACACACAGTTTTGTAACTAATAAGAAAAACACCCTGTCTGTTAAATAACAGCTCCCAGGAAGCCTGACTCTTCCTAAAACAACTTTTTGTCAGCTGAGGCCACTATGGATTATAAGAGCACCTAATTAAAGGAGGGAAGAGAGGAAAAATGTTACCATACTCCTAGGGTATGAAAATAAGTCATTTAGCACCTACAACTGCAATGTGCTATGCTATCACTGTTTTCCCTAGCTTCATTAATTTTTTGTCTTCCAAAGTCAGCATCTGTCCTTACAGCCTTTCTCTCCTGCCTTCATCAGAGCATTTATATGCATTAATCCATGATAAATGGGTACATATGATCCATAACTGATTTCTCTGCCTGCCAACTAGGAACAGATACAGTTTTGAAAAAGGAAATAGCAAGACTAAAAAATAACTAGGATAATATAAAAATAATATTTTCTTACAAAATATGCTTTATAAATGTTTCGTCTAAAGCAAACAGCAGCCTCCCAGATGGTAGAGTAATGAATGCTTTGACTTTTTGGTCACTGGCAACAATTCTTAAAACAGAGGTCAGTTCACACATTGTGTGTGCTTGGGTGTGCTAAGCCGCTTTAGTCGTGTTTGACTCTTTGCAACCCTATGGACTGTAGCCCGCCAGGCTCCTCTGAGATGGACACTTCACAGATTCAGTTCAGTCACTCAGTCGTGTCCGACTCTTTGAGACCCCACGAACCACAACACGCCAGGCCTCCTTGTCCATCACCAACTCCCGGAGTCCACCCAAACCCATGTCCATCGAGTCGGTGATGCCATCCAACCATCTCATCCTCTGTTGTCCCCTTCTCCTCCTGCCCTCAATCTTTTCCAGCATCAGGGTCTTTTCAAATGAGTCAGCTCTTCACATGAGGTGGCCAAAGTATTGGAGTTTCAGCTTCAACATCAGTCCTTCCAATGAACACCCAGGACTGATCTCCTTTAGGATGGACTGATTGGTTCTCCTTGCAGTCCAATGGACTCTCAAGAGTCTTCTCCAACACCATAGTTCAAAAGTAACTATTAGGCTCACACCAATGAGAGGGTAGAGGGAGGGAAGGAGAGAGAGTGAGCAAGCGAGTGCTTTAGGTGTTTGCTACGGGAAAGGACTCAGTGGATAAGACTGCATGGTCTCTGATGGCCCCAGAGGTTTGCTTCACATTCACTTACGTGGGGAGTTGGGCCCTGTGACACCCATTTGTTCAAAAGTCAGCTATGTGAAAACAGAACAAAACAAAACTGTAGGCTTGGTGTCACATTGCATCTGGTTTTGTTTTGCTTTTTTAGATTAACTAACTGGATTATCATCTTTATAGACTGAGTAACTGAAATGTCTAGAGCCTTATCCAAATACTAAAATAAGCTGCTGCTGCTGCTGCTGCTAAGTCACTTCAGTCGTGTCCGACTCTGTGCGACCCCATAGACGGCAGCCCACCAGGCTCCCCCATCCCTGGGATTCTCCAGGCAAGAACACTGGAGTGGGTTGCCATTTCCTTCTCCAGTGCATGAAAGTGAAAAGTGAAAGTGAAGTCGCTCAGTCGCGTCCGACTCTTCGCAACCCCATGGACTGCAGCCTACCAGGCTCCTCCGTCCATGGGATTTTCCAGGCAAGAGTACTGGAGTGGGGTGCCATTGCCTTCTCCGACTAAAATAAACAGAGATATATAAACTTGGATATCTAAGAATGAAAGGGCACTGTAACAAAGAAAATATTTCCTAGTCATTAAGGCATTTCACAGTTACCACGAAGGCTCTTCACTAGATATTTTCCGTTATTTGCCTTCTGGGAACATGATAGGGTTGTACTCTGGCTTTTTGCCATTGGTTTGAGCCATATGACCAGATCTGGCCCGTGAGTGGTGACATGCATCACTTCCAAACTGAAGCATTTATTTGCTAATGTTACCTCAAATTCTCTCCTCTTTTCTGCCATGATGACTGACAGATGCTGCTCCTAGTTCTGGATTAACCATAGCACAGACCACAGTCTCCAGCCAACCCCAGAGGACAGTACCATAAGCAAGAAATAACTTCTGTGCTTTAAGCCATTGAAATTTGGAGCTGATTGGTCATCATAGCATCTTGTAGCCTCTTCTGAAACACATTCATTTCCTTCTTAATTCTGTCCATCACAACTAAAACTAATGATGCTGGTAGAGGCAAATAATTTTAGTGTTATAGACATGAAGAGCATGGGATCTAGAACTAGATAAACCCAGTTTAAATCATAGCTTCACCACCTATTGGCTGTGTACTTTGAGCAAGTTATTCAAACTCTTTGAACCCTATTTCCTTCATTGGTAGAAAGAAGAGAACAAGAGTAGCTGCCTTCAGTGGTAAGTATAAGGGTTAATGAAATAATATGGAATTCTTAGCACACTGCCGGGCACATGGTACTTAGTAAAACTGTATATATATCTCAGACAAGGAGGAGGAGTGCTAATTTTGCTTTTCCCTTCCAAAGTCAGCATATACTCTTTGTCTCCTATTATGTTCAAAACATTTAGATGTTTTAAAACATGACAAAGAAGTGCCCTTTCCATGATCTTCTGATCTTCTTTAGAGTTTTTTCATGCATCTTCTCTTCTGACTCCAGATGTTCATAATGCTATTATCTTTGCCTGCCTGGAATTCTTTGTTGTCCAAACTACATCTGTAAATCTTGGTCTCACCTTTTCCACTTTTTTAGGTCTCACTTAAAGCATCTTTTTCACAGAAGACTTGACCCAGATCTTAGACCTTCCCCCCACCAAATATTCCCTCAAAGGAAGGAAGAAGAGATGAATAGAAGGTCTTGGAACTCCTCAGGATGCATAGTAGGACAATAGGGATGTCTGTTTTGGCAGAAACCCCACTTTATCTATCTAATACTGGATATAAAATTATAAATGTTATGTGAAGCTTCCACTTCCAAATGTTCTATTATAATAACAACTTTCTCAAATTAGCATTTTTATATTGCTTTCTGTTGATGAATAATACCATACCCATGAGAAAGAACTTTACCCCAGATCTTATTCACACAAATAAGTACATCAATAGAGCTTTCTGCCTACAATAATAATAAACTACCCTTAGTTGTTTTCAACAATTTAATTAAATACAATTAACTCTAGTTTGTTTTGGCAACCTATTAATGTCACTATTGAATATAAATAGGCTCATGAAAAGAGTATAATAAATCCTTTACACTACTGTAAAATTACTCTGATGCTCAGCTTGCCAGAAATACTTAACAGCATTTTTGAAGTATGTTAATGAGACAGTAAAAAAGAGATAAAGTTTTATCAAGTAACTCGTCAAGACTTCTATAAGGCTTTGACCTCTTCAGTAGAGAGCTCTTGGATACGTTGGATATGGTTCTTAAGAGACTCTTAAACAGTAATTGCAAATTTATCATCATCTTATAATATATTTAATCCATGCTTCTAACTGCATAGGCTATTCTTTTATGTTAATTCAAATTCCCTGGGGTCTTAAAACATAAGAAACTGACCACTGGCACTTTATTTTGTGTTGCTGCTTTTGCTAAGGCTCAAAATGTTAGACACCATGCTACTTAAGCAATCCTTAATACACAAAGAAATCATTTTGCATTCAAAGTAGAAAATATGGGTAACACATAATAATACACAAAAATGGTACCCTGGGATGAAAACTGTGGATGTTTAGGTATTAATGTGTAAATCAGTATACACCTGGGTTACTTCCTTTAGCAGTTGGGTCTTATGATGAAGAGGCGATGGGTTATTGGAAGGACAACACTATAAATGGAAAAAGAAACAACTGAGGAAATATGGATAAATAGTATAAGATTTCAGTTGACTAGTGGCTCTTTTAATAGGGTTTTAATACAATTATAACCCATTCTGAGAATCACAAAGAACCAATGCTGACTTTTAGACCATTTCTTGTTAATGAAATATTGGCCAGATGTTTTAATTAATTAACCAAACTTCCCTATTATTTGACATCATACAGACTCTACCAAACTTATGGATTAGAGCACCTTCTTCAGTAATTACCTACACAACCTGCTATTGAAAGGAAGTATACTGTGAGTATTAACCTGGTCATAATGACTTAGAACTAATGGCTAACCACTATGTATTCCAGAGTAGAGACTGGCTCTAAAATCCCTACCTTTTGACTGTTCTGAGTACATGAATTTTATTATCAGAATTCTCAGATGTATTCATAAAGTGAGTGAAATAAGCCTAAGTTATAAAATTTCTATATGCATCATCTTGTAGAATAAAATATTATGGGTATACATGTTAGTATAAAGCAGTCCATCTATAGCATCTTTGCTGTGACATTCATAAATTTATATAACAATATAGTGAGATGCTTTGTTCTACACAAGTACTATATGGCAGAAAGGATACCTTCTCTATTCCTTACGTAAGTCAGCAAGGTGGAAATTTTATAAACAGGAATCCCCATTTCATGAGTGAGGCAGGGAGAATTAGAATGTCTAGTCCGCACTTGGAGCTAGTAGTGATAGACTTAGGATGAAAACTCCTGGTTTAATTAGGATACCAAGCTACTCCAATTCCTACAGCTTCTTTGGCCAAGGATCCCAGGTGGCAAAAAGGGTAAGATCAGGTAAAACACCTGCTAGCAAGTCAGCTCTTTATCTCATTCCCAAAGATGTACACAGTTGCTACACAAATGGTGTATAACTGTCTTGCTGCAGGTACCATCCTAAATATTTTACATGTTTATGCTTATTTATATCATTATTTTAAATGAATAATATATCCCATCTTGATGGGGACTTCAATTACGTATAAGAACAGCATAGCTCAAGAATGGACAACTGTCTCACCTCAAAATTAAACAAGTAAGTCCAGGTAAGAAACTTTGTACAGTATTTGACATTGTAGGTGCTGAATGATGATGGTTGTGGGGGTGGTGGTTGTGGTTGTTTTTGAAAGCATCCCTACCTCTTTTAACAGCTCATGATTGGAACACAGTGCTTGGAAGGATTCGGAGATTGAATCTAGGTGAAAATACAGAGTGTCATAATTGATTAGCAATCATATGTGCAATGTATGGTTATAGGAAGAGTTGACTATGTTTCAGGAATTTGCCACCACTGGCATGGGGACATTTTCAAACAAACAAAAGGATTTGTTTTGATGGTGAGAGGAATTTGAAAGGGAAACTTCAGGTCTGATTGTGTAAGCAATTTCTACCAAAAATGTTATTGAGTTATGAATCTGGCAAGTTTTATTTGAAAGATAGCAGATTCTGTATTTTAGCAAAAAGATACTGCTGCAAATGATCAAACCACTTACCAGAAAGGTCAGCCCACTTTACAATATTCTAGATAATTTATAAAGTCTCAACATGATAAATGCCAAAAAATCTTATCAAGAAGTTAAACTGCATTTAGGCAGAATTCTTCTCCACTGTGAATGATTTATAACTTCATTTTAAGTAAAACAGAAAATCTACACTAAGACTGAGTCTAATAAATGTAGATTCATCTTATGCTGCTTCTTCCTCTGCTGGAGCACAAGCAAAGGGCCTCCAGAGTCTAAAAATCAAAACAAAACATTATAAGGCCATAGCCCTATAAAAAAAATACTTGAAAATGAGGTCCTGTTAATGCAACAAGCAAAGAAAGCATGCTCTCAGTCAGGCCTGTATGCAAAGAAATATGAACACTAAAGTTCTATCGAGCACAGGAAATTAAAATTATAGCATGATGTAGCCAAGCCAAAGACACAGAGCCTATTAATACAGCACAGTGCCCCACAACATAGAAATTTATTTTGTAATTATATTAAACCAAGACTAACTTGCTGATATTCTAAAAGTAGTACTCGGTTGTGATGGAAAGAGCAACTGAGTGAAAGACAAGATATAACCTAAGTTTCCCTCTCAGCTTTTAATTATTAGCCATACTTTGGGGCTTCCCTGGTGGCTCAGCTGGTAAAGAATCTGCCTGCAATGCAGGAGGCCTGGGTTCGATCCTTGGGTTGGGAAGATCCCCTGTAGGAGGGCATGGTAACCCATTCCAATATTCTTGCCTGGAGAATCCTAGTGGACAGAGGAGCCTGGCAGGCTACAGTCTATGGGGTTGCAAAGAGTTGGACATGACTGAGCGATTAAGCACAGTACAGAACCATGGGCCAGATGGGGCTTTCCTGGGTTGGTAAGATCCCATGGAAGAGGGCATGGCAACCCATTCCAGTATTCTTTCCTGGAGAATCCCCATGGACAGAGGAGCTTGGCAGGCTACAGTCTATGGGGTCGCAAAGGGTTGGAAATGACTGAGTGATTAATCACACACACATGGGCCAGACACCCAGTCAGGGATCCCCAGACTGCTTGGTTCCCTACCTACACAGAAATGGTGATCCAATCAGGAAAGGCAACATTAAACCAGTGATTATAGTAAAGAAGCATTGCTATAACTATTGAGGAAATGTAGTTTTCTGAACCTAGTAGGCAGTTCATAAACATTTGTTGAATAACACATTAAATTGTTGTCCATTAAAAATAAGATTATTATCCTTAGGTTTTGACGTAAGAGATATGTCGTTTACTCTAATGTAACAACCAGACTTTAAAAATCAGCAGAAGTAGCATATTTTGTCTTGTATTATTAAATGACTTGCTTTCCACATAGATGCAAACTGTGGATGCTGGGGCTTCTTTCTTCCATTTAACTAGCTGTTCATCTGTGATCATCAGTGTACATTGACAAGGCAACCTTTAGATTACAAAACAATAACAACAACAAAATCTGGCTTTCCCTTTATCTGCAATAATATGAAGTTCTCCAACTAGTTTAGGGCCTATAGACCTTTAGGTCGCAGTCCTACCTTATCCCTCTTACCTTCTGCTAAGACTTTACTTGCTCTGTTTCCTCTGGTTCAGTGTGGTTACCCTTGATCTTTCCCACTAGCTGACTTCCTACCTAATATTCAAACCCAACACAAAATCCAGCTTTCTATGAGGGCTTCTCAAATCCTCTCTGTTCAGAATGAAGTGCTTCATGCTTTATGATCAAGCACCTAATTGACTAGAGCTCCTATGACAAGCAGCTTGTGTCCCTGACATAGAATAAGAGAAGAATGGGGAAAGTAATCAAAAATTTCTGGGTTAAATAAAAAGAAAGTTCTGCAAATATTAGAAGCTGACAGAATGACTAAAGATCCACTACCTTAAACCATCATTAGTAGACGTGTGTGGCTATTTATATTTTCTTTAACCACACTTTGGATCTTTTTATTTTTTATGAACTGTTGTGTGGCATGCATTTTTGGATAAAAAAGGGATTCTGAAGATGGTCAATGAACCAGCAGGGACGGTCAAAAACTCTCAACTTGCTTGTGTCAGTCAGTTAGTATGTGGTGTCCAGAGAAGGATTGAAAAAGATTCTGAAATCACATCTAGGCTCTGTGGGAACAATCACTGTGATTGATTCTTTGGCCTGTGATAGATAGAAGGTTGGAGATTGGCAGCGTGTATGCCATAAATCTGCCTTTTCTTCTAAACAATCCTGGGAGTAACTGTCAAAAATGCTGCCCTATAAATGTTCACCCAGTGACCTACTTTCTCAAACACATGTCCAGTCCATGGCATCCTGCATTTTCATCAGATAAAAAGTGTAAGAAGCTACAAAAACAATTCGACTTAACAAGACCTCATCTGGGAAGCTTCCAAGTAGCCTCTTCTCCTGTCTTATATCTTATCATTTTATCTCAGAAAAAAAATGATTTTATTATTTTATTTTTTGGTTTGTCATATAGTTTTTAATTCAGAGTTCCAGTAGGTCTGGCCTCTAGATACAATTTCTTCAAAGAACAGTGGTGTTCAAATTTTCCTAATCTCAACACCCTGCGGAGGTGCAATATTCAATTTCTACCTGTTTCCACTTCCAGTGGGAAAATACTTGGGTAATAAATACTTGGAAAGATGCATTTATGAATCACTCATTAGTTTGGTAAACTAAGATGAACCTATTAATATGCTAGTATATTATGAAACAATGCCTTAGAGACATAAAAATAACCCCAAAAATGTTTCTTCTCTTGAGAATTTATGTTGCGTAGGTTCACAGGCAATATATAAAATGTTACTAAACTAGTGTCACCATACAGATAAGTTTTGACAGTGATACAAACACATGTTTTACAATAAGCATATCAATGAATCATTCTAACCACAACCGAAGAATGTTTCAAAGTCTAATCCTTAGCAAATTTAAACCCCCAAGTATGCAGATATGCATTACTATAGACTATAGGGTTAATGAAACAACCCGCAGCAAACTTAATTGATAATGATGAAACTGAAGCAACACCAATTAATAATTAAAAAGCAAGGACCACAGCAATGGAAAATCACTAACAACTCAAACAACACTCAAGATCCAGTGATAACAAATTATCCTTCCCCAAATTGCATGAGTTCTAATTATTTGCATGTAGGCACTTTGCAATGTTTCCCAGAGGCAGCAGCCAGTTTTCTTAGTAGAATACTGAATTAAGGAAGCTCAGTAAACCTTGGTCACATGTCATTTGGGAAGAATGATAACTCAGCCAGTGTATTAACAAGTAGCCTCTGTTCATATACAAAATGAATGTATATAAAATCTTAAATCATTTGCCTAAAAGAACAACAACAAGAAAAAAAAAAAAACACCTTGGGTTTCAAGATAAATTTATAATCCGCTAGTGGACTGCAGACTAGATTTTGAGAACTTTAATAAATAAAGGATTTTACATAGGCATCATTATGCTGTCTGATGCTTCCCTCTGTTTTATTACATTTACAGATTACTCTTTCTGCTTAGCTTTAATCTAAAGTTAAGTTAATTGACTTTTAGCTAAGATTCAAATGAGACCTCTGCTTAGGCCACTGGCTTCATAATATAAATGCTCTCTGTTCGTCAGACCCCCTAGTGATAGTAGTTCACTGTGTATAAAAGGCTCAGCTGTTAAAAAGAATACATTTGAATCAGTTCTGATGAGATGGATGAAACTGGAGCCGATTATACAGAGTGAAGTAAGCCAGAAAGAAAAACGCCAATACAGTATACTAACACATATATATGGAATTTAGAAAGATGGCAATGACGACCCTGTATGCAAGACAGTAAAAAAGACACAGATGTGTATAACGGACTTTTGGACTCAGAGGGAGAGGGAGAGGGTGGGATGATTTGGGAGAATGGCATTGTAACATGTATACTATCATGTAAGAATCGAATCGCCAGTCTATGTCCGACGCAGGATACAGCATGCTTGGGGCTGGTGCACGGTGATGACCCAGAGAGATGTTATGGGGAGGGAGGTGGGAGGGGGGTTCATGTTTGGGATCTCATGTACACCTGTGGTGGATTCATGTCAATGTATGGCAAAACCAATACAGTATTGTAAATTAAAATAAAGTAAAATAAATAAATAAATAAATAAAAAATAAAGTAGGTCTTCTATATTTGAAAAAAAATAAAAATAAAAGGCTCAGAGACACACAGCATTTTAACAGGTTGAATTTAACTCAAAATAGAACTCATCCACGGGCATAATTTTAAAGCAGGCCAAAACAAAACAGATCTGCATTGAGATTCCCCTTTTGGCCCTACTGCCTTCACCTCTCTCCACTGTGCTCGCATAAATTCATTAGGAATCATAAAATGTTGGAGCCTGAAATAATCTTGTCTGAGGTCACCCACTGACAGCTTGCAAGTGGGATATAGCCCTGAGTCAAGTTTTGTTTGGCCCACTTGACATTTAAAAGATAAGGAACTTACACATAAAATTCTAGGTTTCTGACTTGCCTTGAAATATGGGATGATCGGGTCACATTGAGCCCGTCTCAGGTGTGGTGAAGTCTGCTGTGCCCTCTAGATGTGCATACGCTCTTAAGCTGCCACAGTTCTCAGCATTCTGTAATATCTGGCCTCCAGGCTGATCCAATTATTTTTGTTAACTACCTGGTCTGTGAAGCTATTTGCCTTCTCCATCTATGAAATCATCCAGAAAGTTTTCAAATAGCTTTAGCAGAAGGCTTTTTAAATATACAAAGGTGATTTTGTACTGCTTCTTGCTCTATCAAATGGATAAAGGCAATGAATCAGTTCCTTGGGTCGCTTAAAGCTTTCTTATTTGGCAGGATATACTTTACTATTTGTGGAATGCATGGATCACCTCCTCGGAGTTGCTAGGAGCAATATTAAAACGGTTGATTCCTCCCAACCTTCTAATCTGGAGCTTTGCAATTGATAACAGAAGTGAGATGCTGAAAGCTCCAGTGTCCTACTCCTACTCTGGCCCTTTCCTCAACACCAGTAGGTATAAGAGAAGGTGTAAAGTGGTGCTTCCCACCAATATGTACATTTTTTAAGGATATAAAACTCTTGCCTAGTTGCTCAGCAAATATTGATTAAATACCTACATAGTATTTTATCCAGGGATAGGATGAACTGCTGGCTTCCTGTCAATTTCAGGAGCATTGAAATCCTTCCGCCCCCCACTCCTCTGCACTGTGTGGTAATTCATCTAAATCTGGAAGCTGACATTTATTCACTTCAAAGCATGTGACTCAAGAGGTCCATTCTTCACCCACACAAGTGGGAAATTGGAAAACCCCTTTAGATATACACAGACTCAGCTTGTATTTAGTCTTAGGTATAAAGGAGATACATCTCCAAGTGATGGTCTAGTAAGGGCATGGTAACAGTAAACACAGGTAATTTCATCAACAGAAGGTGGCCTTTGCTGAGGATGTAGAAAGTCTTCCTCCCTTTTAGAGTGAGGGGAAAGCTTGATTGGATTCCTGCCCTGCAAGGAGAAAGGATATGCTTAAGGAGTAGGCAGATCACTCTGATGTCTATCTTCTGAGAGAAAGGTGCTGTGATATATCATTTTTCTTTTCTTTCTCTGGACATTTATTATATAAATTCGGGGAAAGAGAAAGAAACAGCAGGCCGAGAAGATTCCCTAAATGCTTTGAAGACATTATCTTTGGGAATCCACTTAGTTTATACAAATTGTTAGCAAAATAACTCTTCTTCTTCTATTTATCCCAAATAAATGATAAACTGCTGGTCTGGTGTTATTTTTTTCCTTCTGCAAAGATAAAGTGAATTTTTTTTCTTGCTATCAAAAGATTTGAAAGCAAAAGTCCTTTTCCTATTTGTTAAGTGAAGTTTCCTTTTCAGACCCTCAAGAGCACACCTATAATATTTTCTAATCTATAGGAAAAAGTAAAAACTCATGCTGTGACTGAAAATCTTAGGGATTTGACTTTTTACTACAGCTATAAGTATGTTCTTTGGACCATTTTGATTAATGTACTATAATATTAGTGTTAGTCACTCAATCATGTCTGACTCTTTGCAACTCCATGGACTGGTAGCCCACCAGGCTCCTCTGTCCATGGAATTCTCCAGGCAAGAATACAGGAGTGGGTAGCCATTCCCTTCTCAAGGGACCGATCCAGGAATCGAACCTTGGTCCTGCATTGCAGGCAGATTCTTTACCATCTGAGCCATGGCTTTTGATTAATGTTAAATATTGAATAGAGTCAAATATCTACCCAAAGATACTGCAGAGATACACGCACAAACACATGCATATGTTACAGTGACAATTTAGTGTTTATACCACTCTCCATTACAAACACACATATAGACATACATGTATCCAGTCGTATGCACACAAACACTCACACATAAGTAGGAAAAAATGAAGGAGAGTTTGATTCCACCAGAACAGTCATTCCTTCTTCTTTAATAATCTAACATATATTTTCTGAGTACCTACTATATGCCAAGTTCCTTACTAGAAATGAAAGATAAAAAGATGAATGTTACATGATTCCAGGATTATCTAGGCCTATACATCTCAATGCATGTGATATGACTAGGCACTGTAGATGTTTTCCAAATTAAAAAAAAAAAGTTTGGAAAATCAGCAAACCTTTTCAGAATTTTCATACACTCACATACACTGCAAATCTCTAAGAGAAACACACATCATACAGTGAGTATTTCCGCAGCAGTTAATAGTTTTTCTCCAAAGAGCATCTTGAGGGGACAGTGTTTTTGAACTGGGAAATGCTAATCTGAATATTTTATTGGATTAAGGCTCTTAGAAGGAAAAGGGCCTAATGATACTTTTGAAACCTACATTTGCTTCTTTTTCCTTAAACTGGGAAGGAACATTGATGTATTTTTAAGTTAATCATTGAATTCTCTATAGCTAAGATTTTAAGCTTTTCATTCAAGATCATTACATACCCATCCTAGAAATGAATTTGAAATTTTTTTCAAAATTAAAGGAAATAAAAAGTCAAGTCAATCCAATCCTCCCATCAGGTTTAACTAACAATGTATGAAGAATGTTTTTATCTTTTCTGATATTTTTTATGCATGTACAAACAAATATTTTCTCCAAACTATTTTGCTCCTATGGACAGAGGAGCCTGGCAGGCTATGGTCGATGGAGTTACAAGGAGTCAGACATGACTGAGGTGCCTAAGCATGCACGCACATCCCTTTTGATAGAGATGGAAACTTCCTTTAATTTTTTGCCATCAAAATTACTGTTTCAGTGACTAAACCTTAAACATACATCTTTTTAAACCTGTCCAATCATTTTCTTGGTATAAGCATCTGGAAATGGAATTGTGTCAGGACTTCCACATTTTACATTTTGGAAACCACTGCAGATTATTGTTGTTGTTGTTGTTTTAATGATGTACCAATTTTTATACCCAAGCTTTGAACTTTTACACAGACTTCAAAATTGGAAGATTTTTTAAAAGCAGTTTTCATTTTAAATGAACTTTAAAGAGATGAACAACTGAAGACTACTGTTCATTAGTGCCAGTTCTAAATATGTGTTTGCACTGTTGTATAAAACTAAGGCCATAGGCTTGAGGTCATAAGTAACAGTACTTAGACTGCATTGTAGTAATTCTTTTATAAATTTATGGGGGTGTCAGAAAATCTTTATTTGCATCTTTACCTGATTTTGATTTTGAAAAGAAAGTGTGAAAGTGAAAGTTTTAATCATTCAGTCATGTCCAACTCTTTGTGACCCCTATAATCTGCTAGGCTCCTCTGCCCATGGAATTCTCCAAGCAAGAATACTGGAATGGGAAGCCATTGCCTCCTCCAGGGAATCTTCCCAACCCTGGGATTGAACCCGGGTCTCCTGCATTGCAGGTGGATTCTTTATCATCTGAGCCACCATCAAATGCTCATGCCTGCACTTTGATTCTGGGATGAGGTCAATATCATCAAACACATGATCGATGGATTATCACCAGCACCAGTTACACCAAATAACAACCTGTCTGCTCCAGTCCTTAGGCCAATTCACTACACTTAGCCATCTAGAATTGGTACACATTCTCAATATCTAATATACAGCCACTCTTGTTTTCACTATTTCTTTTATACTACAATCATAAAACAACCCTTTATTGTAAGGAAACTTGGTATTCTAATACATATTCCATAAGCAGCTTTCAATAAAGTAATATATAACAGTAAGGTAAAAATAAGTATAAGGTATACAAGAACGCTTTCCAATCTTTACAAAAACACTCACTTTAAAATGGATGGTAATGTTCAGTATGTAATAAGTCACAAACAAATACCTCTAAGTACAGTTTGCTTTATAAAGCTTTAAATCAAACCAAGTATAAGTTACACAGACAATTCTATTCAGTGTCATCTTTTTATACTTCCATACACCCTTGTCAATAAAATAGCAGTGACTCGAGAATAAATGATTCATAAGGCATTTACAACTTCTTGTCTCATGTAATTTATCCTTATAATTTTAAATTGCTAAAGAATCCCAAAGATCTTTTCTCACTAAAGTATTTTGAAATCATCCATATTTTATTAAATTTCAAGGACAACCCCTCACACCCACACCATGTACCCTCACACTTGAAATTAAGTAACCATTAAAATTGCTATCATAATCTTATACCCATAAGAAGAAAAAATAATCCTATATCAGAAAGTTATGTTTAGCAAACCACTCATCTTTTTCACCTGTCACATAATAACTGGTGATTATAAAGAATTGAAGCTGTTTATTTTAATTTCTGGAAACAATGAAATACCACTCTGAGTTTTCATTGTTCAGTCTGTCTTTTTAAAATTAAATGTCCTTCTTCTAGCTTTACTGTACATATTTTTTAAAAAGGCATGAGTATTCTTCAAGTTATCACACTAATTTCCTACATCATTCCCAAAATAAAAAACTTGATTTAGCCAAATATTAAATTATTGATATTACAAATCTGTTAATCTATAGCACATTTTACTTATTTGTGTAATTTTAAAATTCACTTTCATTTGATTGACTGTTTTAATCTTCCTTAACTAGTGAGTCACTGAAAACAAATGGTGCATTCCTAATACTATAAATATGAAAAATAGGAAGCACTTTGGGACTGCAGGGGAATACATTAAATTCAGTCCGTTTTCTAGTTAACATATTCTCATTCTGTTTGTGTAGAAACAGCATTGAAAAGACAGATCACAAATTCACGACCTCACAGAAACAAGGTCCTAATACTATGGGCTGACAGCAGAAATTGGCCCAAATCTCCAACCATTTCCCGTAAAGGACTCCGGCTACCTGGTGCCATCCAGGTACGGCATAGTTTGAATGGGGGGAACATCCAGTTTCACTCATCTGTCAGTGGGGTGGATTATTTCTTGAGAGATTGAGATTGGCTGCTTGGGATCAGAGCACTATCCATCTTACAGTGTAGGAGATGATGGTGAAGCTACCTATAAGAGCCTGCAGAGAAGGGGACCAGATATTCTTAAGCAGACGAGGAGGCAACTGTAAAGCCTTCACTCCATCCAGGGCTCTGAGTGAAAGATGTGTCATTTTTCACATTTCCTAGACACTTGATATGCACATGGTGTCTGCCAGCTCCTACTTTATGAAAGAGGTGATTTTTCAAGCTTAGGCAAATGTGGCAAAGCTCAGAGTCTGCTGGTGTCTCATTTTTTCTCATCATGTCACTTGTTTTAACCGATTTGAGAAAATGAGATTATGTTTTTCCTTTTTGCTCATTTATCCAGCTATTTATTTATTTATTTGCTCATTGAAGGAGGGGATTGTCACAGATAACTGGCCCTGATTTCTCTCTTGTTTTCATACACATTTCATTAGTGTCCCTGAAGATTTAAGACCCATGAAGGAAAACATCACAACTCTCATCACAGGAAGCATACATTTTCCCTTAAAATCAAGACTGAAGATTGCATTAAAGGAGATTGTATTTCTTACTGAAATAATGTAGAATATTGCTGTGTCCAAGATCTATGACTTTAATCTTTGCAGCTATTGTTGAAAACCCAAGAAAGTTGAATAAACCTAATACATAGAAACATTGGACTTTAATATTATTTTCATCTTTCTGCATCTAGAAGGGAGTATTTATAGTTTCTTCATTTCATCAATGAATCAGAAATAGGTCTTAAATGTATAAGTACTTGGGGTTGAAATTTGTTTCAGTGCTGCAGTTTCTTGGAGTATTCGAGGTACAGATGAACCATGAACTGATGATAATAAGCAATTACTAAGAGTAAACAATGAAAAAAAATACTGAATTTAATTGCAGAGAGAACTTATGATGTGTTTCCCAGTTTAAAATTATTGTATTTTGATAACAAGCCCCACAAAGACATAACTTTACTTGTTACATAGCCACAACCCTTCACCAAAAATAATCTAATATATTAATCAATTAATTGAGAGAGAGTCTATGTGAAAACTCATTGCAAAGTGTGCCATATTTCTTGACTGTATGCATAGGGCACAAAATAAGACAGGTGGAATTTGGTGGTATATTCTAGCCAGGTATCACATAGTTAAAATTAACAGCAAGAGTAAAAACAATATTGTTATCAGTAAGGATAATTAGCTGTGTGAATAGCAAGACGTCACTAATTCAACATCTGCGACATGCACGTTTGTAGTCTATTAAGTGGTGAAAGTGTGTTAGTTGTGCACTTTCTGACTCTTTGTGACCTCACTGACTGCAGCCCGCCAGGCCCTCTGCCCATGAAATTCTCCAGGCGAGAATACTGGAGTGGGTACCCATTCTCTTCTCCAGGGTATCTTCCCCACTCATGAGGCCAACCCTGGTCTCCTACATTGCAGGTGGATTCTTTACCATCTGAGCCACCAGGGAAGCCCCAGGATGTCAGTAATTCCTGATATTTCTGAAGAGTTTTATAGTTTATAAAGTACTTTTCTGAAGATTAGTTTATTTACACTCCCCACAATACCCCTAAATGAGAAATTGGGCCTAGAGAAGAAAAGTGACTTGCCCAGGGTCATGTCGCTAATGTTAAGTGACAGATGACAAGACTCAGACATGACTGAGCGCACCTGTGAGCGCTTACATGCACGCGTGCGCACACACACACATGCACGCGCACTGATGATCTGGCCTGAGTTCTGTCATCCCCACAAGCCACCCCTCACCAGTTCTGCCATAGACCCCTTTCAGAATGCACTTCAAATGAGTCCCTGTATTGACATAACTGGAAAGTTTTCTTGAATTACATGAAGGTTCTCACAAAGCTTCAAAAAGGCTACATGGCAAAATTGTTCTCTGCTCTTTGAGGCATTATTTCCTCTTTGGGAAACAGGCTCTTGGAGATGAAATCAGATCGAAGTCTCCAATGACAGATACTAGCTTTGTGAACTTAAGTCACCCAGACCCTCAGAACTTCAGTCTCCTGAGCAACACAGTGGGAAATCACACCTACCTGAGTAAGAATTAAGCCAAGCAACGTGGATTAACCTTCAGATCATGTCTAAAACACTCACATTAGCTGTTTCTGTTATGCATGCTTATCGTTAAGTATTATCATGACTAGAAATGTCTCACGTTATTTGTATGACTATGTAACAACTCAAAGACGTTGTTTTTTTCTTTTCTTTTTTTTTTTCCAGAGCAGATTGGTCATCTACTGATTGGAGGTAACCTGGGGATTCCAAGATCCACGTTTGTTTTTCCTCCAACTCCGCACTGATGCCTCGGACTCTGGCAGTGGTAGATCCAGTCTCAGAATACACGTGGAGCAGAAATACCAGCGCGCAGCATCCGCAAAGCCGTTTCCATACCCACCTGCAGGGGCACCAACGCCCCCTCGCCATCCCTCCCCGACCCAGGGGGTGGGGAAAGGGCAACTGGAGCCCAGAGGCAACCCCGGGCCTCTGCCTCAAGCTAAGGCCCCGCCAAACCCCTCTTCTCGGGGCGGCCCAAGTTGCAGCATTCAGCAGGCTGGTGCGCTCGCCTGCAGCCCGCACGGGAGAACCTGGGCGGCAGCAGCGCTTTTTCGATCCCGCCCCCAGCCAGGAAGCAGAGCCCAGGAAAGCAGCAAGCAGCGCCCTGGGAGGCGTTGCTGGAAGACAGTGTCGAAGAGCCCAGGATGGGTGCCCAGGCCGGCTGCAGAGGCAGGGAAAGGCAAAGGCATAGACGCTGCACCACGCAGCTGCAGGAAGCCGGGCGGATGGGAAAAAGCCAGAGAGGGATTTGGAAGGGAAGGAGTGTGTGTGGAAAGCTGGCAGCGCTAGAGAACTAAGGATCCGGAGGTTGAGCGCGCAACTGGTCCCCAGAGCCCGGACCTGGCTATCGGACGCGGGGCGGGGGAGGGGATGGGGTGCGCTGAAGGTGGAGGAAAAAGTGCAAGGGCTGAAGCTAAGCCGAAAATGGAAGGCAGCCTTTCCGAGAACCAGGACGGGTGAGGACAGTCGAGCTGAGGGAATAGTAATGAGAAAGCTGGAGCGGCGAAGGAGAGAAAAATACAGATTGAAGGGTGAGACCATGGAAGGGTGAGAAATATACTCTGAAAAGAAAAACGAAGAAAGAAAAATGCATCTGGAACTTAAAATTCGATATGGGGGGGGGGGGGAGTCACGCTAGAGAGAACTTGACCCCGATACTGCCAAGAGAGATAGGGAAAAAAAATAAAAGGCACCAAGCATACCGGAAGAACAGAAAGTGAAGGAGAGAAGAAAAGAGAGGAGACAAACCAGACAAGAACTAGTAAGTTGCTGTTTAATTTTTTTTCATTGACAAACTACTTCCAAAGTTAATTTCGGCACTAACATGCGCACAAAATCCTTAGCCACATACACACCAAAATTATGGTATCTATGCGTCAGACAAATGCAGCCCAGGATCATGGACACACTTTCTCAATTGCAAATATCGTATTTTGCCTCTTTAAAAATTTTTCAAGTCTTGAAAGTTATCCCACCTTTTGCAGAATATTTCACTATTGGCCAAGGTATCCACAAACAAAAGACTTCTACTTTATGCACCAAGGGATGGTGGTACTCCTAGACAGAATCACATTTTCCGAACAGTTATTGGAAATACATCCATGGCATTTCAGTATCCCCCACACTCCCCGTAGCATCCAGCCAACAGTAAGTCTTGGAATTCCGAGGCAAGCTGCCCACACTGTAGCACTTTCTCTCACTTGCCTTCAACCATCTGTTAGAAGACCGCAGTGAGGCTGGAGATTGGAGGCTACTGTGGAGCCAGCCTCCGACTTACCTGGTCGGTGCAGGTGATGCTGCTGAAAAGTGTGCTGAAGGGATCCATGGCAGAGCAGCACCGCGCAAGCACTTATCCACAAATACAGGACCCAGGACATCGCAGAGACCATTGCCATTCTCTAAAGAGAACATTAGAAAGGAAGAATTATCCCCGGCTTTGAGCCCCCAGCTCTGTCAGTCCCACTGATGAGAGAAGGGGTGTCTCAGACGTCATGTTCCTTTGCTACTTTGCTGGCTAGAATTAATGACCTGGCAGAGGTCATGGCATAAAGTGGGGTTGAGAGAGAAATCACTCTCCATGAGATCATGAATCCATCTTTGAAATTCTGCAAAACCAAACTCTTAGGATAGCTGAAATACAGAAATAAAGTTTTTGACTATCTGTTAGGCAGTTTGAAACACTATACCCTGACTAAATATCCTCTTTTACACAATTATCTTTAAGCTATAGTTATTCCAGGCATTGAAAGTCTGCATGCTCCTGTTCATTCTAACTTCATTGCAAGTCTGACATAAGCCTGGAAGGAAAGAGTGGATTTTTTTTTTCAATTCTACAGTCATGAATTTTTAATTCCAGTGCTGTCTTCTAAACTAAGAAATCATTTCTCAGAGGCATGTTGTAATCTCCTGAAAGAACTGGTGTTTGGGGCTGGACTTAAAATCAGAAGGAATTGTCTTCAGCCAAAATGAGTTTCAGATACAAGATCTAAGATCTATGCATCTCTCCTAAAGCAAACCATAATTTACAATATTGCTTTGCCTCCTAAGATCTTATTGTGGCATTTGTTGAGTGTTGATGAATATGCATATACAGGTGGTATACGTATTTATGGACGAACATCCACCTTTTCTCAGGCGCTGAAACTTTGACAGTCTTCTCAGCACCTATGAGAATCTTAGGAGGTACAAAAGCTCAACTGCGCTACATATTGTCCAATTTCTCAAACAACACCTTATGCTGCATTTCATATTTGCCAAATTAATCAAACTTGAAGCATCGTCCTTACTCAGCCAGTGATACGGAAGCATTTTCTATATAAGAATCCAGTTAAGTGTATGCTTTTCTCTTAGAGCTTTGGACCCAAGATTGTTTCTTTTTTTTTCATCTTTCCACTGTCAGATCATATACTTCAAGTATTTAAACTCTACATTTAAAACCTCCTAGTGACCTCCCAGTGTGGCTTCTTTATTCATGGAAATTGGCCCTCTTTCAAAATCTGTGATGTTCAGTAAGCAAAATATATACATTATACCTGTGTGTGTGTGTATGTATACAGACAAAATACAAGATAATTTGTGGGTTTTAGGAGAGAGAGACTTAGTCTTTAAGAAGGGTTTCAAAATTATAATAGACAAATGGTGACAACCATAATTAAGTGCAAAGTAGGAAAACATTATGTTCAACAGCATGATGCCTTTCATGCCCTGGTCTGTGATTCACATGGACCATTCACTTTATAATTAGTTTCACAGCCCAGTGTTTACTTTTGTGTATAACAGATTTAGCCTCATTGTCTTCAGAACTATCAGTGTACCATAGATGCATTCTCTTCAGATAAAAGCAACACCCCACCTATGAATTCTGAAATGAATGCATCTGGGTGCCTGCAAATTATAGAAAGGCAAAATAGAGCGGATGGTGGCATGCAAAGACTTTGTGAATTTCAGTTAAAATGTACTAGGAATTCATCTAAACTTGAAAAAACCCTACCAGGATAAAAACTTAACAGTTTTTCAATGACTGCTTTCTCTTCTTCACCTATATAAATCTTAGCAGTCAAAATTGCTGTGGTTTGACATTTGCAATATTTTCCTTCTTTTTATTTTTTTTTTCATTTAACTTTCTTTAATTCTTAACATTACTTCTAAGGCTCTTGCAAATAGCTCTCTTTGCTCACTCTCTTAGCAAGAGGTGATCTCTATGTTAATAGGTGTTTCCCCCCAAAATAATGCATTCAGCCTTACATAGGTCTCTAGACCTGACTAAATAGACTTCAAATCTGCTTTCTGAATCTTAAATCCTTAAAGAGGCTTCTTACCTGAAAAATCCAGCCAAGAGCAGAGTACTCTATTAGTGTTCATTGGAAAGCTCTAACACTTTCTAAAATCCATCTGTGCCACAATTGGAGATTTTTTTAAAAAAGAGCTTCCCAATAATCTTCTTTATCAGGATTAAAAAATATATATATGTTTTTCTCTTCCGATGTTACTTCCACAGTAAAGAAGACATTGGGTTCATTCAGACTGTATTGTCAGAAAAGGAACCAAGGTTTGAGGGCTGGAAACCTTGTCATTTTCACCTTTAAATCATCTCCTGGCGTCACCTCTGCCAGACGAGACCTTTGAAATGATGGTGAGATAATGTGCAGTTTCCTGATGAGAATCAGTTTATAGTTAATGACGGACCATCCCCACTCCAGAGCATTCAGGGCAGAGTAAGGCAGCAAAATGTAGGAGCAGGGCTGCTATACGGCGCTGTAAGTAGCAATAGTCTCTTTCAATACATCCCTCCTCTGTAAAGTATCACATGTCTTAAAGTGACATTACCCTCTATTACAGCTACAGTGAATTGTAATACCTGCCCACTAACTATTGAACAACTCAAGCAGCACTTTAACACTGTATTGCCCAGTACTTTCTGTTAGAGATTTTACTGATACTGTTCATTTACCAAAAGAAGAAAGAGGGAAGGAGAAACAAAAGAAAAAAGCATTCTGCAAAATACTGATAGTGTTAATGGGTGTTAGATTTCTAACAGCAAATGGGAAAGTGAAAAATATAAGCCATTTCTTACCTTTTAAGGTTCTTTTAACCAGTAAGTTAACCCAAAATATTGTTGAGTTTATACAAATTTAAGTCTGTCAATTATTTCAGCAGCTAAATGTGGGAACATGATCTACCTAGACTACAGTATAGATGTGTATAGGAGTAAGCCTAAAACAAACCTTCTGAGTTTTTTTAAAACATGTTTAATACATAGAAATACATCATTTTCAGCATTGAAGAGTGGGTTTTGACAAAGAAATATGCTCAAGACATTTTATAAAAATTTCCTTCAAATAATATGCTGGGGTGGGAAGAGGAAACACTCAAAAGTTCAAAATTTTGTTTCCAGTGCTAGGGTTTAGACACTTTCTTCTTTGAAAATATAGATATGATGGTACCTACACATAAATGATGCATATGAAGTGACCTAGTTTTCACTTACAGATTGCACTGACAATGATTCACTCAAATAAATCAATCAGTTATCCACTTATAAAGCACCTACTGTGTGTTAGGTGCTCGGGAACAAGGGGGAAAATAACATTGATGTGATTGCCACCGTCATACATCATACTGTATAGTCTTTATTTATTTTTTTTAATTTTCAAAATTAAGGTAGTTCTTATAATATTCTGGCTTCAGCAACCTCTTCAAGTGCCTCCGAGTACTCTCTGGGCTTTCTCAGTCATTATAAAGAAAGTTTGATGTGGCAGTGCATCTTTAGAAGCTATCGTTCTCTCTCTCCATTTACACAAAGTGAGACACTGAGACACCCTTCAAACACATCACTTGTCATCCCCGGTCCTGCACAGAATAGCTTGGACCCTAACATCTGTTTATTAAAGCTCATCATTAAACAAATTTCAAGATAACAGTAAATACAAATCTTAGAGTGAACGTAAGTCGAGTGCCAAAGTTCTAGGTGTGATTGTGTATTTCATTTCTATGGTTCATTATTGTTGAGTTGGTGAATATATATAGTAAGCTCACACCATTCAATCTCAAGACAAAAGTGATTAAAACTACAGTAGCAGTTGTTGTTTGGTCGCTCAGTCGTGTCTGACTCTTTTGCGACTTCGTGGATTGCAGCTCACCAAGTTCCTCTGTCCATGAAGTTTTCCAGGTAAGAATATAAGAATGGGTTGACATTTTCTTCTCTGCAGGATCTTCCTGACTCAGGGATCAGACTGGCATCTCCTGCCTTGACAGGCAGATTCTTTATTGCTGAATCACCAAGGGAAGCCCACAGTAGCAGTAGGTAAGGTGTATTTAAACCCTCACCATGTGCTGATGCTACTCCAAAGTATGTTGTTTATAAGGTGTAATTTAATCCTTTTTACCAACCCCATAAGATAAATATCATTATTATTTTCTTCATTTCATGAATGGGGAACCAGAGAGTGAATAGGGAGATTAAGAAACTTACTCAAGGTATTATAGCTGCTAAGTGATAGGGCAGACCCCAACAATCTGGGTCAAGAGCCCATCTCCTAAACACTAGGATTAAATACTTCATAGAAAAAAAAAAAAAACCTACCCTCCAAAATTAGCCATTATATTTTCTTATTTCTTTTCAATTAATACAGTCTTCAAAAATTATTATATATTCATTCAAGACTTACATGCTGAGTATATTCCAGGCATTTGAAGTGTAGAAATATGAAAGGCAGTCTTTACCTCATGGCTTTTTGTTTTGTTTTTGCTATGCTAGTGTGTGCGAGTCTGACTCTTAGCAGCCTTATGGACTGCGGCCCATCAGGCTCCTCTGTTCTTGGGATTCTCTAGGCAAGAATGCTAGAATGGGTTCCCATACCCTCCTCCAGGGACTCTTCTCAACCCAAGGATCAAACCCACATCTCTTATGTCTCCTCCATTGGCAGGCATGTTCTTCACCACTAGCACCACCTGGGAAGACTTTGCTATGATAATGCATTAGAATTAGAAGGAAAGGGCTTCCCTTGTGGCTCAGCTGGTAAAGAATCTGCCTAGAATATGAGAGACCTGGGTTCAGTTCCTAGGTTGGGACGATCCCCTGGAGAAGGGAAAGACTACCCACTCCAGTATTCTGGCCTGGAGAATTCCAAGGGAGTCGCAAAGAGTTGGACATGACTCAGCAACTTTTACTTTTCACATTTGCTAATAAAGGCTACCATTTTGAAAACTGTACATTATATTTTTCATTTCTAGGGATTAGACTAAGGTTCAACATCATTTCTTATCTATGATTCAGTTTAATAAACTTGAAATACATACTAATACATACATACTAATACATACTAATGGATGTTCAAGGCACTCAGATAGGCATTGTTAGAATTTTTTAAAAAGACTGGAATAATGACTTTCCCTTTCAATCTTAAGTGGCTTCTATATTTGCATATGATGGAACAAGAATGTCAGACTAGCTCCATTTTCTTTTCTAAATACCCTGTCCATTGTATTGCTGCCAATGATCATTTTCCCTAATAATATAAGCATCAACAAATATTGACACTTAAGGCAATTTAGTCCATTCTCCCAACGCAAAGCAAAGTCATTCTCATGCCCTTCAAAGAAGCCTTTCCACCTTTGGCCATCAAAGGACTTCATCACCTGATCACTTTCTTGTTGGGTGGGCCATAATGTTTTGGCCAATGAGGTGTCAACCAGACTGATGGTATCTTTTTGAGGCTGAAGGACTGTTGAAGCAACACTTTTCAGATTGCTCTTTGCCTCTGGAACAGGACCCATCTTCCTGGATCCTTGAGAGACTGTAAAGAGCAGAGGTCCTCATCTTCACCTTGCCACTCACAACAGATGTAGATAGTAATAAGAAATATTGTGTTCTTTAAGCAGTTGAGATTTGGGGGCTATTTGTTACTGCAATATAACCTAGTCTGTCCTGACTGATACTTTAACCTATATCAATCATGTATTACTTGAATTATGTTCCATTTACTTCCCTAAGCTATAGCAGAATATATACATCAGGCCTAGTTCATGTCTTCACAGAGCTCCATGGTATAGATACCCACTGGAGATTTTTGATCAGAGCATTATAAATCCAAAGCATTGATTATTGCAGCCAGTATCCCTTCAGATTCTCATAAACCAGGAGTTATAAACTGAACATTCACATGCCCATGGCCAGGCTGGCTCCGTTATACAAGCATGATATTGCAAAAGGCAAAGGTCTACCACACCACTATTATAGCCCTTCCAGTTACAGGACTTTAAGATACCTACTCAGTGGGGCCAAACTCCTAAAGATATAATTTCAAATATAGTATCTATGTGTATGTACATCTGTTTATGTAAAAAAGAGAGAAAATCATATTCACTAGAACTTCTCCCCATGGAAAAACCCATGTTTACTCAGAAGACCCAATGAAAATAATTGAGGGTAAAAGATAAAACTCAAAATGTTTACATAGCCAAGAATGTTCAGCATATTGCCCTGCATAATGAAAGGTATGGGATGGAGGAATGGAGGATAGAGGAACCAGTAGAGCAGAAACCTGGAAAGGGGAAAAATGGTGGGGGTGGGCAGAAAACAGAGAGAGAGAGAGAGAGGCAGAGGTTCTCTAGAGGCTCAGGAAGAGAAGGACTGGGGGCAACAGAAATGTCCAAAGGGGATTTCCCGGTGGAAACCTGCATCCTGTGGGGTGTGACTTCACCCTTGGTCTCTTCAAATGATTTAAAACAGTTTTAAAATACAAAAAAATCATATATACTTTGTGTTAGTAAGTTAATTGGGAAACGCATTGCAGGGGTAAAATCCTGGATCCAGGCCCGAAGTACCACCAGAAAATCTCTCAGTTCCCTGATTACCACACTTTTCATTTCTTGGCATTAGAAATAAAATCCATTTTCACTTTAGTTTAGGAATAAGCCACTTAATAATTTGGCTAATTTGAATTCACAAATGTGCAGGAAAAACACATTTGAGACATGCAAAATTTTATGTCTATGCATATTTCTAAATTAAAAAAACAACTAAAGGAATTTAAATAAATTACATCTGGACTGAGAAAGATGCCAAGTTTCAGTCCAATGCAAATGGAAGTGGTTTAGATGTATGCCATTTAAAGGAGTTCCAAGTATTTCCTGAAATAACACAATTTGGGTTGTGATTTCACAACTCTATTGTTTTTTTCTTGTTCCATTTCAGTTGGCTAATGGAAATGAAGTTATGGATGAGAGGATCATTGTCATTATCTCTAATCTAGATGCTTTCTATACCACTGAAACTCAGTTTCTCTTTTCTGTAGTCACTGGGGCTATCCATCAATTGGCTGACAACGTCTGTTTTCAGTCTCTGATTATGAGAAGACAATATACCTCTTCCCTTGGCTAAGTAATAATGCTACCCTATCTTTCTCCTGTAACACAATTGCATAAATTATTTGTGTTATATCATGCTTTGTCTGGAACTCACTTAAAATTTTCCTGTCTCCCCTGGTGTCCTAATATGTGGCCCATATCAGATACACAACAACATCCCTAGCTTGTTAGTCTTACTTTGGGACCTAAATAAAATGTGTATACTTATGTTATTTCTTTATTCTGTACCTTGTATTGTTTTAAAATACATTTAAGATGAGGAAAAAATGAAGAGAAAGCAAATGTACAAGAGAATATGAGTTACATAATATATAATATCTGTGATGATTGATGAACATGTATTAATAATGATGATGATGATGATGCTATTGTCTTAATACCTTTTGTCTAGAGAGAGGAATCTTTTTATATGCCAAGCCCCTGGCTTAGCGTTCACATGCAGTGTCTCATTTAATACTCACAAATATGCAAATAGGTCTGTATTACAGTCATCTCTATTTTATCAGTGAAAACACAAATTTCAGAGAAGTTAAGTGATTGAACTAATGTCACACTTCTCATAAGGTTGAACACCTTTGATGCAAACTCATATTTGATTTTCAGAACCGAAGCTCTAAGCAATGAAATTCTAGGCAAATGATATTGCCAAGAAATGAAAAAAAAATTACAAAATAAAGATAAAAGCCACATAAGCTAAGTAAGATAAGCCTAATGAGAACTTTGAAAGTGAACCACAAACCATCAAGTGACAGAGGAAGTACTAATTTGACTCAAAGCCTCCTAGCAGTAGAAGTGAAGAAGAGACAAATTATTTCATAAAAATGTATAGCATCCATAAGGTAAAAAGCCGAGAAAGAGCACACCCACCAAAAAAGCCAAAAAACTGCTCCAGAAATAAGACTTAATGAGCAGAGGCTGAATCATTTGGTGACTCTCAGTTTGGTAATTTGGATGTGGATACACAAGCCAGAGTTTTCAGTAACTGTAAGAAAAGGGAAAAGGAAGGCGAGATTTCTCTTCAGCTAGAGGAAAAGATAACCTTCATGTAGGAGTCTCATTTTTCACCTCCAGCAGCCTATCTCTTCAATTACTTTATCAATTATAATTCCTCACTGCTTATCTTGTCTGTCTTCCAGGCAGCAGGAAAAGAAAGAATAAGGTCATTTCTTCTGTTCTTCCGCATCTCATCTCCTTATTCTCTTTTTAGAACAGAAAGAAAGTTGAAACCACTAACAGCTTCACTTCCATTGCACCAATGAAAGTGATAAATAAACTGAACTTTCAAAGAACAAGTGGTCTCTTTATTATGAGAATATGAGTATATATTATGAGCACATAAAGGTTGTGAAAATGACTGCTTTGGTGATAATAATAAAAACAGTAACATGATTTCTTTGGCTTATAAAATGCTCAGATCCATAGCCAGATTCATAGTCACTATCTCCCATACCCACTCTGACCTAAGAAATGGCCCTTCACAGACTCTGTGTCTTAAATCTCTCTACTCTCTCCCTGTCCATTCAAACATATACACCCCAAATACCACCATCTTTTATTTGAATTATAACAATACTTCCTTAACTAGTCCACTTGCCTTCAAATGTGAACATTCTATGCATCTCTTTCCCACTCTGCCACCAGAGGGAATGGGTTTGAGATGCGTGTTGATCATGCCACCCAAGCAAACCTTGAAAACCTTTCAGTGGTTTTCCCATTGTGCTTAAAACAAAGCCCCAATTCATGGCCATGGTTGACAGGGCTCTGCATGAGTTGGCCCCTGTCTACTTCTCTAGGCTCATCTTTTACAAACATTCTCACTCAGCTCCTACTACACTCCTGGGTCCTTGAGTGGGATACAGTTTCTCTCAGTTGTCTTCTGGAATGCTCCAAACCAAATCGTCACCCTGACATGTGCTCTCACAGTATGTCATCTCTATAGCCTTAATTACCATTGTAAATAACTGTTTCTAGAATTATTTATGATATCTGTTTTATCTCTTTACTGTAAACACTATAAGAGGGGAACTAGCACCTTGTTCACTCCTCTATTGTCAGAATCAAATATATATATATATGTATATGTATATATATATATATATATATATATATACACACACACTGTGTAGCATATAGTAGAGACTCAAGTGTTTGTATGTGTAAATAAACAATAATCAATGAGTCAAAAATAAAATCTGAGGCCACTATCGAGATGGCATGTATGATCAACAGTTTTTTCAGAAATAAGTATATTTTGTGCCCTCCTCCAAGGCTTTATTTGTTCTTTTTGGTAGTACACATGTATGAAGTAGCAATACATATTAATGATGACTGCCTTGTTCTGTTTGAGACTATTGTTTTGACACTAAGTGAAAGAAAGTGGCCCATGTATTGTTTAAACCCTTACCTACCTGCCACTAAATCTATTTTGGAGACTTTTTGTTTGTTTGTTTTGCCTAGAAGAAAAAAAAAAATGCTGTCCTGAATTTTCAGCCCTGGTACTTAGTATCTAAATATGATCTGATGGTACAATTCACAGCTGACCCCGGAAGAATAACAAAAATCTACAAATGTTAAAAATTGAAGAAAAAAAAAAACACTTAGAATTTCATTACTTTGAACCTAGAAGAAATCTCCCCCAAACCTCCTTGTTCAGCCTCTCTGTTGTACACGAAATAAAAAGACCTAAGAAAGGGAAGAGGCTTTCTTGAGGGAATACAGTGAGTTCACTGGTGTGGGTCACATTAGAATACAAGTCTCCTCATCTTATATGCTCTCTTCTCTTCTCTTCTCTCTCTCTCACTCTCTCTTTCATAGCACTATCCAGTATACGTTTCTCTGAGACTGGAAATGTTCTGTATCTGTGCTGACCTAGATGGTAGCCTCTATCTTCATGTGGCTATAAAGTACTTGAAATGTGTTTAGTGCAAACAAGAAAATGAAATTTTTCATTTTATTTCATTTTAATTAATTTAAACTTAAATAGCTTCATATGGTTAGTGGAAATTGTACTGAACAGCACAGCTCTAAAATACGTTAGCTAGATTAAGGAAAATAAATGCAATGACGTCAAATAATTTTTAGTAAGCTAGCAGAAAAATCTGAACTACCTCACAGTAACCTTCCAGAATTAGGACAACATTGAAGAAGGTAAAATGAGCTTGGTTACAAGTAATAGGAGAAGTTCAGAAACAATGCAAACTGGAGTAAATAAAACAGAGGATGTAAGTTTTCTTAAAGGTGCCTTGTTCACAGGTAGGGCTCACCTCCTGGTGGGTTTGACTCAGTAACTCCACTAAGCTATCAAGGATGTAACTCAGTTTCAACTTTCTCTCTGCTGTGCAAGGGGTCATTCTAAAGTACACTTCCCATCATGGATGAAACACAGAGGCCAAAAGCTGTCTGAGATATGATCTTATTCATCCACGTATGGGAACAGAAAGGATTGTTTCAAGAAGCTCTCCTGAGATAAGCAAGGAAGAGTCTTTATTAGCTTCCCGTAGCAAACCACTTCTCAGAGCTCCTTAGCTTGTCTTGGATCACTTGCCCCTCCCTGAGCCAGCTACCTTGATCAGGGGGAAAAGATCACATGGTTGGACTGAGGGCCACAGCATTAGTCCCAAACCCAAGTCAAGAGAGAAATTAACTTCCTCCAAAAGAAATGAATGGAATCGGGGAGGTCTGATACTTAAATGAAGTGAAAGTGAAGTCACTCAGTCGTGTCTGACTCTTTGCCACCCTGTGGACTGTAGCCTATCAGGCTCCTCCATCCATGGGATTTCCAGGCAAGAATACTGGAGTGAGTTGCCATTTCCTTCTCGAGGGGATCTTCCTGACTCAGGGATAGAACCCTGGTCTCCTGCATTGTAGGCAGATGCTTTACTGTCTGAATCACCAGGGAAGTCACTTACATGAAAATCAGGACAATAATTTGGAAGAAAGGATGAATATTGAAAACAACCACAGTGTGCACAAAAGCTGGTGGTATTTTCATATATATTTGAGGACTAAAGTACTTTGCCATTTTTGTATTTTTTTCTACTTAAAAGCAGTATGGTTTTGTTTTGGAAAGGTAAGCTTCCCCTCCCTCTTTGAATCTCTTTCCCTCCTCCACACCTATCAGAGAGTCCTGGTCTATAAGTAACAGTGCAGATGGGGTAGGAGTAGTGTAGCTCCATCCCCAGTGAACTCCCACCTCTGGAGTCAGTGCGGAGGCAACGGTGCTTCTCAAGGAGTTGAGGAGAGAAAGAACAGGTGACATTGCAGAAGAACTGGGATGCTGAGGCCTTGAACAGAATTATTTCTGGAATTTCACTTGGTAGTTTCTTCCGTGAGGATATTCAAGGATGAATGGACCTGGAGCAACTGAAGCAGAAAGCTGTGAAGCTGTGGAATCAGATCCAGAGATCAAGTCCTGAGCCATTGGAGTGGGAGCACTGACTCTAAGACCCTAGGCTACCAAAGAACTAACCCTAGGGAGTATCAAATACTGAGAACTCACACAAAGGAAACCACTTGAATACAAGACCCAGCATCACCCAACCAGCATTAGCACCCTGTGCAGAACGCCTCATCTAAAAAACAGACAAAATGAAAATATAAATCCAATCATCAGCAGACAGGATTACCACCTCATTCAGCCTAGCCCATCAGAGGAAAAACAAACAAACAAACAAAAACTCAGCACAAATCTCACACTATGAGAAGCTTACACAAACTATTGGACCAACCTTAGGAAGGCAGAAACCAAAAGGATGAAAGAATTCACCTTGAAGCCTGGGAAAAGGAGACCTCAAGCACAATATGTTTAAAACAAATAATGAAAAGGCAGAGAAATGCTACACAAGTGAAGGAAACTAACAAAGACAAAACACAAAGAAAGTATATTGAAAGTATATTGAAAGCAGCAATCCACTCCAGGACTATTGCTTGAAAATCCCATGGACAGAGGAGCCTGGTAGGCTACAGTCCATGGGGTTGCAAAGAGTCAGACACGACTGAGTGACTTCACTTCACTTTACTTCATGGGCTTCCCTGGTGGCTCAGAGGGTAAAGCATCTGCCTGCAATGCAGGAGATCCGGGCTCGACCCATGGGTCGGGAAGATCCCCTGGAGAAGGAAATAGCAACACACTCCAGTAATCTTGGACTTCTCTGGTGGCTCAGATGGTAAAGCATCTGTCTACAATGTGGGAAACCTGGGTTCAATCCCTGGGTTGGGAAGATCCCCTGGAGAAGGAAATGGCAATTCACTCCAGGACTATTGCCTGGAAAATCCTATGGACAGAGGAGCCTGGTAGGCTATAGTCCATGGGGTTGCCAAGAGTTGGACAAGAAGGTGCAACTTCACTTCACTTCACTTCACTTCACTTCACTTCAGAAGAATTAAAGAATAAACATACAGAGACAAATGACACAATTACTGAAATTAAAAATACTCTGCTGCTGCTGCTGCTAAGTCGCTTCAGTCGTGTCTGACTCTGTGCGACCCCATAGACGGCAGCCCACCAGGCTCCCCCGTCCCTGGGACTCTCAAGGCAAGAACACTGGAATGGGTTGCCATTTCCTTTTCCAGTGTGTGAGAGTGAAAAGTCAAAGTGAAGTCGCTAAGCTGTGTCTGACTCTTAGCGACCCCATGGACTGTAGCCCACCAGGCTCCTCCATCCATGGGAATTTCCAGGCAAGAGTACTGGAGTGGGGTGCCATTGCCTTCTCCGAAAAATACTCTAGAAGGAATCAATAGCAGAATATCTGAAGCAGAAGAACAAATCAGTGAGCTGGAAGATAAAATGGTGGAAGTAAATTCTGAAGAGCAGAATAAAGTAAAAAGAATGAAAAGAACTGAGGATAGTCTCAGAGACCTCTGGGACAATATCAAATGCACGGACAATATCAAATGCACCAACATTCGAATTATAGGGAATCCCAGAAACAGAAGAGAAAAAGAAAGGGTATGAGAAAGTTTTTGAAGAGATTATAGTTGAAAATTTCCCCAGCGTGGGAAAGGAAATAGACAATCAAATCCAAGAGGCACAAAGAATCCCATACAGGATAAACCCAAGATTACTGTACCTGGCAAGGATCTCATTCAAAACTGATGGAAAAATAAAAGAGCTTTCCAGACAAGCAAAAGTTAAAAGAATTCAATACCACCAAACCAGCTTTACAACAAATGTTAAACAGGCTTATATAGTCAAGAAATACAACAGAAGAAAAAAGGTCTACAAAATCAACCCCAACCAATTAAGAAAATGGCAATAAGAACATATGTATCAGTAATTACTTTAAATGTAATTACCTTAAATAGATTAAATTCTCCAACCAAAAACACAGACTTGCTGAATGGATACAAAAACAAGACTCACATATATGCTGTCTACAAGAAACCCACTTCAGACCTAAAGACACATATAGACTGAAAGTGAGAGGATGAAAAAATACATTCTATGCAAAAGGGAAGCAAAAGAAAGCTGGAGTAGCAATCCTCATATCAGACAAAATTGACCTTAGAATTAAAGACTATTACAAGAGATAAGGAAGGACACTACATGATGATAAAGGGATCAATCCAAGAGGAAGACAAAACAACTGTAAATATCTATGCACCCAACATAGGAGCACCTCAATACATAAGACAAACACTAACAAACATAAAAGGAGAAAATGACAGTAACACAACAATAGTAGGAGACTTTAACACCCACTCACACCAATGGACAGATCATCAAAACAGAAAATTAATAAGGAAACACAAGTCTTAAATGATACATCAAATGAGATGGATTTCATTGATATCTTCAGGACATTCCATCCAAATGCAGAAGAATACACCTTATTTGCATGTGCGCATGAAACATTCTCCAGGATAGATCACATCTTGGCTCAAAAATCAAACCTCAATAAATTTAAGTAAATTCAAATCATATCAACCATCTACACTGACCACAATGCTATGAGAATAGATATCAATTACCAAAAAAAAAAAAAAAACCCCATAAGACACACAAATACATGGAAATTAAACAAAAAAAATGACAATGAAAACACAATTCAAAACCTATGAGATGCAGCAAAAACAGTTCTAAGAGAGAAGTTTATAGCAATACAATCCTACCCAAGAAAGAAGAAAAACATTTACTAGACAACCTAACTTTATACCTAAGACAACTGTAACCAAAAACAACAAGCAAACAAAAAAAATTAGTAGAAGGAAAGAAATCATAAAGATCTGAGCAGAAATAAATGAAAAAGAAATGAAAGAAACAATAGTAAAGATTAATAAAACTAGAAGCTGCTTTTTGAGAAGATAAACAAAATGACAAACCTTTAGCCAAACTCATCAAGAAAAAAAGAGAGAAGAATCAAATCAACAAAATTAGAAATGAAAAGGAGAGGTTACAACAGACAATGTAGAAATACAAAGGATTATAAGAGACTATTATGACTATGCTAAAGCCTTTGACTGTGTGGATCTCAATAAACTGTGGAAAATTCTGAAAGAGATGAGAATAGCAAACCAATTGACCTGCCTCTTGAGAAACCTATATGCAGGTCAGGAAGCAACAGTTAGGACTGGACATGGAACAACAGACTGGTTCCAAATAGGAAAAAGAATACATCAAGGCTGTATATTGTCATCCTGCATATTTAACTTCTATGCAGAGTACATCATGAGAAATGCTGGGCTGGAAGAAGCACAAGCTGGAATCAAGAGTGCCAAGAGAAATATCCATAACCTCAGATATGCAGATGACACCACACTTATGGCAGAAAATGAAGAGGAACTAAAAGCCTCTTGATGAAAGTAAAAGAGGAGAGTGAAAAAGTTGGCTTAAAGCTCAACATTCAGAAAACTAAGATCATGTCATCTGGTCCCTTCACTTCATGGGAAATAGATGGGGAAACAGTGGAAACAGTGTCAGGCTTTATTTGGGGGGGCTCCAAAATCACTGCAGATGGTGACTGCAGCCATGAAATTAAAAGACGCTTACTCCTTGGAAGATAAGTTATGACCAACCTAGATAGCATATTCAAAAGCAGAGACATTGCTTTGCCAACAAAGGTCCATCTAGTCAATGCTATGGTTTTTCCAGTAGTCATGTATGGATGTGAGAGTTGGACTGTGAAGAAAGCTGAGCACCAAAGAATTGATGCTTTTGAACTGTGGTGTTGGAGAAGACTCTTGAGAGTCCCTTGGACTGCAAGGAGATCCAACCAGTCCATTCTAAAGGAGATCAGTCCTGGGTGTTCATTGGAAGGTCCGATACTAAAGCTGAAACGCCAATACTTTGGCCACCTCACGGGAAGAGTTGACTCATTAGAAAAGACTCTGATGCTGGGAGGGATTGGGGGCAGGAGGAGAAGGGGACGACAGAGGATGAGATGGCTGGATGGCATTACTGACTCGATGGACATGAGTTTGGGTGAACTCTGGGAGTTGGTGATGAACAAGGAGGCCTGGCATGCTGTAATTCATGGGGTCGCAAAGAGTCGGACACGACTGAGCAACTGAACTGATTGACTGACTGATATATAATATGTTTTATATACAATTTATACAATATGTTTTATGATGTATTTTTTTCTCTGAAAATATCACATTTTCCAATGTCAATAACAGTTCCTCTAATGGTGAACTTAATCTAGATAATCAACCTAAAATATCTTTCTCCTTCTAAGCTTTCCACATCCCTTTATTGCTTGTAAATTGTGGTTACTCTTCTTACTTTTATGGCAGTAAACTTCCTTCTATGCAAGACAGAGAATTAACAACAAAAAGATTTTTCTTTTCTCTGCATGATCATGTATGATACCAATGGTTAACTGCAACCGAAAAGCATACATCCCTGCTGATTAATGTGGGCTTAAATCTTGTGAACTTTATTTGACACTGTCGGTTTGTATCTGATCTGCCTTCAAGTAAATTTCTCTTCTGGTCTTTGCCTTATTTTTAATATGGCTGATTATCTATTCTCTTTTATCTGGTAAATTTTAATTATGAGAAAGAAATAATTTCCTGAAATGAAAAATGTATAGAAAAATAGATATGTATATCTTTTAATCCATATCTCCTTGGCATTCCCTTCTTTTATTTCTTTGCTTTTTGACTTGGTCAGATAGGCAGTAAAATAGAAGGGCTAAGAGAATGGACTGTGGAGTCAGACAGCTTGGGTCCTTCTTTCAGCAGCATCTCTTATTAACTGTCCAATCTTATTCCAGTAACTTTTCCTGAGTTGCCAAATACTGATATCTAATTCAAAGGATTATTGTTAAGATGCATATTAGAATATCTGGTATATTATAAGTCTCTGTAAACTTTTAAAATTAAATTTGATATCTAGGCTCTAACTAAGATTTAGTTCTACATTTTAAGATGCTTTCACATGTCCTTGAAACCTCAGCTTTTAAAATTTGAAACATTCTTGCCCCCCTCTTTCACCTCCACTTACCTTTCCTATTCCCTTTCTTTCCTCTAAATCAAATCACTTTTTAGAGTGAGTTCTAGTGCATTATTTTACATGGACTTTTTGTTGGCCTCCCAAGTCTAGACTGGACAACCCTCTATATGGCTGTGTCCTATAAGACACACCTCAGTCTCTATAAGATTCAGTGCCAACCACATTTGCTACAGCATCTATTGCTCAGTGCTGTAGAATAGATGGAAGATTGTCCCAGAAGGAGAGAATAAATTGTGCAAAATCTTTGAGTCAAGAAGGCATCTTGTTTGAAGGACTGAAAGGCACCATGCTTTATCTGGGGATGTGAGAGATAGACTAGATAATGATAGTGATCTTGTGATCACTAGATAGTTATTTTCACTTCACTAGTCTATCTCTCACCTCCATATCCCCAGATAAAGCATAGTGCCTTTCAGTCCTTCAAACAAATTGCCTTCTTTAGTCAAAGATTTTGCACAATTTATTCCCTCCTTCTGGAACATTCCTTCATCTATTCTTTTCCCAGGTGGCTCTTTTTTTATCCCTCTGGTCTCACAGAAATTTTCCCTGACCTTATCATTCCCTTTTTGAAAACACATGATGACTTTAATGTGGTTTAAAAACCACAGACCACAAGACCCAACACAACCAAAGTGTGCCTATGTTTTCAATCTAAATATCATCCCATTCCTCCCTATCTACTCCCACATTCACTATGCTCTAGTCACTCTTAACTTCTCTCAGTAATACACTTTGGTATTCTTTCCTTTAGGATGCATTCGTGTAATAAGCCAAGTACAGAGAACAGAACTCAAGAACTGGTATATAAGATAGAAATTGCTCACACACTCCAAAAGCTTTCTAGTCTTTGTACCTGCTCTAAACTCCTGTTTTATTCAACACTGTTCACTCACCCTCTGACAATGTACCTGGCGCATAGTAGGTGATCAATTATTATCTATAGACTAGATAAATAAAGGAATGTGTCAGTGAATGAATAAACACAGCCATTTCTCATTCTCGTGTTTTAGACGTCTTAGGAATTTGCAGCAATATTCTAAGCAAGTGGTTGGTGGTGGGCTGAGCAGGGAGGAGGCTGGGAAGAATTTCAGATGATGTGTCTGTATGTGTATGGGTGTTTGTGTGGGAATCTGAGTCTGAGAATGCCTAAATGTGCATCTCCAACCACAGCCCAGTGCCAGAAAGGCTTTTTGAATTGCTTCTAGTTTTTTCTCATCCACCCTTTTGTCCTTTTCTCCTACCACACCATATTGAAAGTAGGCCTTTCCCACTCTTAGTTTCCACCTTCACGTTTGTACTGTAATGAAGAACATGTGGTATCTCTGGGAGTCCCAAGACTAGGAGATCTAGCAGTTGCTAGTTTAGAGTAGAGGAGGGGAGAATTATAAAAAGGAGTTCAAGGGAGTCATCGAACATGACTAAAGCGGGTAGGATAGAGTAGTTGAGCACACCCACACTTGGATTCCCTAAACCAGAGGTCCTCAGTCTGACTGTGAGTTACAATAACCTGGGGAGTTTGTAAAACTCTAAATGCCTCGGACCCTACCCTAGATCAATCAAATCAGGATCTGTGAAAGTGCGACTCGGGCAGCAGTACTTTCAAAGCTCTCTGTGTGGTTCCAACATGCAGCCAAGTTTGAAAGCCACTGCAGTAAAACAAAACCTTACTGCAGTGTTTGGTCACTATGGCAACCCCATAAATACCTGTGATATTTTGTTAATTAGTTGCCAACTAAGAGGCACGTTCTCCCTTTTAACAGATTTAGGGTTAGGCCAGTGTTTCCAGTACCTCTTTGTGGAAAGCTTACTATGTGCTTGATATGATAATATTTACCATATAAGACCTCTATTTCATTGCTTTGTGATTTTTTTTCCTACCTCATATTTAAGTGCATAGATTATGTGAACTTTAGGTATTCCAAGAGATGGTTAGTACACACCATGATTGCTCCGCTTACATACATTCCCCCCAAGCTTGACTTTTTATCATTTAGTTACAATGTCCTGTGCTGAGCTAACTGCTGATTCTAGGAGTCTCTTTTGTGGCTCAGGGTAGCCCCGTTCCCTGCCATAACCAGGGATGAGCACAAAAGTCAATCTGTGCCAATAATTACGCGAGGATAGGTTTTCAGAGATCTCTTAAAAAGATACCTTTTTTCATTCATCCAAGACAGTTTTAGGAAGTAATTTTTTTTCTCTTCTCCAGACCTGAGAAAGGGAGCAGGTCATAGACTCAGTGTCATTATGAAGCAGTGCTAATCTTAGCATGAGACTGATACCATGAAAAGCAGAGGAAACAAGTATGGAAAAAATGTCCTTCGCTGAACCAGACTCTTGAGTTCACTCAGTGTTAGACTTGCCCTGTAATAGTTTAAGGCAGTTTGAGTGTGGCTTTCTGTTACTTTCAACCAAAAGCATTCTAATTAATGGAGCATGAAGAGACAGCCTGGGTTTCCCAGGTGGTGCTAGCGGTAAAGAATCCACCCACTAATGCAGGAAATGTCAGAGACGTGGGTTCTATCCCTGGATGGGGAAGATGCCCTGGAGTAGGAAATGGCAACCCGCTGCTGTATTCTTGCCTGGAGAAGTTCACAGACATGACTGAGCAGACATAAGAGACAGCCTGCAGCAGTGGGAATATAAAACTAAAAATACCCCAAAGATTATTTAACCCAAACTTTCATTTTAAAAATGAGAAGATTGAGGACTTTCCTTGTGGTCCAGTGGTTAAGACTATGTGCTTCCACTGCAGGCGGCATGGGTTCAGTCCCCAGTAGGGGAAGTTCCACATGTTGTGAGGTTCGGCCAAAAAATAAAAAATGGGAAGACTAAGACCCAAACAGCCAAAATGACTCATGGAAGACAATGCGATCTACTGGGTCTTATGATACCTAGAATTGGATTGAATCTGGATTTCAAGTGTCCTCATTCCAGTGCATTGTTCATTCTACTAAAGAATAAAGTCTTTATTGTAAACATTCACTTTAATTTTCAAATGTTGCTAAATTAGCTGTGATGACCCTAATTTTTTAAATGTCATTAAATTTCCTTGGAAGGAACTCTCTCTAGAAATAGATATTCTCAGCCTTTTCTCAAAAGACATACTCAAAGCCTATAGAGACCATTTGATTTTCAAATGCAGACGTCATGAAAGAATATGCAAAACTGTTGAAAATATATATCACACAAGCCACCCCCAACCAAAAAAAAATTTAAAGTTCTATCCAGCTAGGCTGCTTCAGTAAATGATGTTTCTGAATATATAAAATACTTGAATCTAAATTTAAAAATACTCCCCCCACCCCTTGATTAACCAGATTGTCCCCTCCCCTATATATAGGAACGCTATGTGCCTGAGCCCACTTGCCATCTGTCACCACATTTTCCAAACTTCTCTTCCACCTCCTCCTCTTACACAATCTTATCACATAAAAATATTAGATTTCAGGGATTTGTATAATTTCATTAAATTTTCTGAGCCAAGTAAAAATAGAGGAAGTACTGGTATCTCAAACTGAGTCAGATTTTGAGTTGTCCAACAGATATCCATGGTAGCCAGTGATGACCTTTAGGCAGAGCTCATGTGCCTAGGAATAACATGAATAAGTCTTTTCCCTTAGTATGGCATTTCACATTAGGCTTTGCAAGTGTTCCCCATATTACAGAGAGGAGTTTGGATGGCTTCCAGCAAGTCCTGACTCATATACCATCTTATTGCTCTGTTGATTACCTTTTGTAAAGTTTTGTGAGTTTTCTCAGATCATTAAAAAAGTACTTAGAAGCCAGTTGGGAATTATCCATGTTGCTGCTTCCTCTTTCGCAGTTTGGGAAATGATTTGTAGCCATCTGAATACAGGGCACCTCTTCTCAGTTTAGTTCAGTTGCTCAGTCGTATCCAACTCTTTGCGACCGCATAGACTGCAGTACGCCAGGCTTCCCTGTCCACCTACTTAACCAAGTGTTTAAGACAGAAGTTTAAGTGCCTTCCTTGGTTGCTCTCTTTCTTGCTTCTCACCTACAAACCATACAAAACCTCTAGCAGTGCTTTTGTTTCCAGATCCCACAGGAGGTCTTTGAGGAATGCCCAGTGAGGTTGGCTATAAAGTATCAAGGCTACTACACAGTGAAAAATTGATAGAAATGGTTCTTTCCTGCTTCTCTGCATGTGTAGGAGAAATGAGGCTTATAAAGTGCAGCCTATTGTTTCTACCAAGTACTCCTTTTTGTCCCATCCCTACCCCAGGTGGTCCTGAAGGGTTTATCAGTCAACATATCTGAACCATTCTCTGATGGCAGGGGTAGTCACATGACTCAGGCCTGACCAATCAGGAATTCCCAAGCCCTCTCAGCAGAGGTTGGTCCAAGTGTGGCACATTATTCAAGAGGAACATCAGGGAGAAAGAGATTTGCTTCCTTTATAGCATAGACTTGGGGCTACTGGTGGCCATTTCTATTTGCTACAAGGAAAAATTGTACCTATGGCAGCAGAAACACAGCCACACCCATAAGGGAAAGAGACAAACTAATATGGAAAGGTAGAAAAGGAGAAAGAGGCAGGGGATAAGAAGAGAGTCTAAATCAGGGGTTGGCAAACTAGGGTCTGCCTCCTGTTTATAGGAACACAAATACACCCATTTTTATTGTATTATCTATAAATGCTTCTATTCTGCCACGGTAGTGTTTAGTTGAAATAGATACCAAACCTAACTGATAATGGCTAAATAAGGACATATGAAGTATTTTGTCCTGTTCAAAGAGCTCATAGTTTATTGAAGGGTAAATAGAAAAGTAAATGCATATGTATAGTATATAATGGGGAAAAAATATAATATAGAATAATACACCCAAAAACTAGCAAAGCAGCAATGGTCACAGATGATACTTATACTACTGATGATGACATCTTCCATTTATTGACTGCCTATTACGTGGATGCTTTACATATATTTTTACTCATCCTTCAGTCTTGTACAGTAAACATCTCAGTAAGGATAGAACAAGTCTTGCTGCAGTAACAAATGAACCTGGTATCTTTTGCTGCACATCCTTGGTGGATCAGCAGCAGAGTGTGCTTAGTCTTAACAGCCAAGATCTCAAGGTGACGGAGGTTCCTTTTCAACACATGTTTTCATATTTGCCGCTCTGAGGGCAGGGACCATAGCAAATCTCACACTGCCTCTAGAAAAACTTCCATCTACGAGTGAAATATAGCACCTTTGCTCAGATTGCATTAGCAAAAACAAGCCATAAAGCCATGCCTATATTGAAAAGTGCTGGTGAAATGGATCAGAAGAAGAGCTGGAAATATTTAGAGAATACCAGGAATGTTTACCCAAAGAAATATTGGGTAAACACGTTTCCAATGAGGAAATTCAGTAAGAGAAGTTAGCAGACTTTGAATCAAAGTTAGCGTTAATAAAGTAGCAGTGTTTTAATTGAACCTAGAGTCAGTATCGGAGAAGGCCATGGCACCCCACTCCAGTACTCTTGCCTGGAAAATCCCATGGATGGAGGAGCCTGGTAGGCTGCAGTCCATGGGGTCGCTAGGAGTTGGACACAACTGAGCAACTTCACTTTCACTTTTCACTTTTATGCACTGGAGAAGGAAATGGCAACCCACTCCAGTGTCGTTGCTTGGAGAATACCAGGGATGGGGGAGCCTGGTGGGCTGCCATCTATGGGGTCGCACAGAGTCGGACACGACTGAAGCGACTTAGCAGCAGCAGCAGCAGCAGCAGAGTCAGTATGACTCTAAATTCTAAGTTCTTTTATGTTGTATTGTGTCAATATACTTTCCGTTTGTGCTGGAAAACAGTAGTTTACTGATTAAAGGAATAGTAGGTTTTTAAGGACCAAGAAAGAGATGTAAAATGTTTAGATGTGGTGAGCTTGCAAAAAAGGAAACCCTTTATTTAATCTTTTTGCTAAAGACATTTACATTATATAAGCTGTATTTAAGGAAGATATGAATGGCAGTTTCAACTAGTGAATTTAACCTGGAATGGGATGATTAGCAAGAGGAGAGTGCAGTATGGAAACAATGAGATAATACAAAAAAAGAAGGGATTCAAAGGAAAGAAAGAGTAGCAGGGAGGGAGAAGTTGAGAGAGAGAGAATTAGTAGTGGCAGAGGAGATTTTGGACTGAGATCATCCCTGTTCTTGAGGTACTTTAAGTATAATTCTTTCCTAAAAGGTTCAGATTCAGATATTTATGAGACAGAGTTGCTGTTTCTTTTAGAGGCTTGTCAAGTGTACAAGAGGAGGAAAAATCTGTTTGTGAAAGGAGTTTACAGTATACTTAAAGTTTATTTTAAAAATAAATAGGACTTGATAGATAGGGCAGTAAACAACAGGCCCCACCAGGAACCTGCCAGGAGCACTAACAGGAAGCATCTGTAGGCTGCCAAGAGCCAGAAATAAGAATGAACAGCTCTTACCGTCAGAGAGTCACAGGAATACTCACAAACAGAAAGGATATTTGGGGTGCAGCATCTCTAAGCCAAGTTACTCCTGTCACGAACGCACTCACAGTTTACATAGAACATACCCACACAGGTAAAGCCACATCTGAATCAGATGTTGCTGGTTCCCTTTGCTATAAGTTCCTGGTTTTGTTTTAGCCTGAAACTGTGACATGACACAGAAGAATAGGTAGAATCCTTTAGAGAATTTAATACCATAGGGATATAAAAATGTGCACGATCTCAGTAATTAAGAAGTATGAATGACCAGAAAAGAGTCTGTGTGCTCCCTCCAAAATTTTATTATTTTAACATTTATATTTATTAACTTTGCAAAGGTCGGACTAATTATGGATATATGCTTACTATGTGCTGAACATGATCACGGGAGCTGAGGATACAAACATGATGGAGAGAAACAACCTTTACCTTCTTAGAATCTCCTATTTTCACAAAGGAAGAAAATGAGAAAAAATGAACGAGGTGATTAAAGATTGGACTAGGACTAGTAATAAAAAGCTATGAAAATAATGATATAATATAAATCCTAGGGATAAAGAGTGGGACCAACATTAGGCAGGGTCCAGGTGGCCCTTTCGAGTGGGGAGCTTTGAGCTAGGGTTTGAAAGGTAATAAGCAAACTATGTGATGACAAAGCATAGTATATGCTTGATCCTGTTTCAATTAATAAAGACTTTTTTTCTAGAGAAAAATATAATAGAGCTGGGTTATAAAGCTCATTGGATAAAGACTTAAGAGAACTGAGTCTCTTTTCTGCCACTTAATAGCTGTATGCCCTTAAGCCAGTCACGTAACCTTTAAAAGTATGGTTTTCTTCATCTGGGAAATGTGTGGGCTGGAGGATCTCTGAGGTCCTTTTCAGCAGTAAAAGTATATCGTATTCCTCTCCTGTCCCTACTGCATTTGTGTGCATAGCACACTTGCGCACACACAGCAGATGTAAGTCTTCTATTAATATTTTGTAATTGTTGTCTGGAATAAACTCTGAGCAAAAGAAGAAATACCTATGCAACACAATCTCAGTATAAGTGAAAACCACCATGCCTCCTTTTAGCATCTTCCCAAAGTTCAACCTTTCCATAAAGGTCTCTGAGGATAAGTGGGACCATATGTGGATATAGCCACACCCCGTTAGCTTCTGTGATAGCTCAGTTGGTAAAGAATCTGCCTGCAATGCAAGAGACCTGGGTTCAATCCTTGGGTTGGGAAGATTCCCTGGAGAAGGGAAAGGTTACCTACTTCAGTATTCAGTCTTGGAGAATTCCATGGACTATGCAGTCACTGGGGTCACAAAGAATTGGACGTGACTGAGTGATTTTCACTTCACACCCCTTTCTCAAACTATCAGTCTCTGACCATAGCCACTGATACTCCACGTGTGTATGACTCTTCCTCCATACTCTCCCCTTAGTACAGCCCAGTCCAGCATCATCTGATTGGACCAAAAACGGATACCCAAATTGAGGAAGAATCAACTATAGGCTGACCACTGACCAGGAAAATAAATGGGAAAGGTGAGGTCAGGCTAGCCAATCCACTTCAAGGAAGCTGGATTTAGGACTGTAAAAAATTATGGGTTGGTGGCAGGGCAAAAATTTAAGGACAAGTAAAAGCCGCCAAAGCATTCAAAGGAAAATGGTGGCTTCTGTGGCTGTTGAGGCCCCCAGATCCTCCCATCTCCAAAAGGCCCTTACCCTATTTCTATGAAATTTCTCAGTGTTCTATCAACAATCCCCATTTCTACTGAACTAGCTTCACTGGATTTCTTTCAGCCAAATTGCATTCACTAAAACAAAATGTGGCTCATTCAATAAATAAGCTGAACTCCATGGAGATGTTAATGGTGACCGGATTTAGAAACAAGAGTAATAAATGAAAATGGGGGAAAGGCTCTTTTTTTATGAAATAGAGGTTAGATGGTTATGAGCTGCTGGCCCAGGGAGAGGTGAAGGGCACCTGAAGCAGAAAGCGGATTCCAGAAAATATGCTGTTTAGGGGATGTTCCAAAATTGGTCTGGAAGGACTGAAAGGAGATGAGTAAGATGGAAACATTTGACCTACAATTTTGCTAATGAGCAGTGCTTAACTCTGTAGGAAATAAACAGCCCCCAAACTTTCAGATATGTTTTTCTTTCTCTGCATTCACCTTCCTCCCAGCACAATGCATAATATGTAGTAAAAAGAAAAAAAATAATACTTATTAGTAAAGGCATCATATTCTGTCTTTTAGGAACCACACAGGAAGATATTTTCTCCTAGTCTCTCTTCAAAGAACTCTGTATTTTCCCACCCCTGCATAACTCTTCAGAAGTTTTTGTTAATTCTATGGCTTATGCTCCTCAAATTAGGGATCACAGGGAGACAAATCAAGCTTATCGTTTTTCAGAAGATGGTATGGAGTGATCGTCCAATAGTCACTTCCAACTGCCATCTGTGACAAGTCTGTAAAACATTTCGTTTGCATAATATATGGGAACTCTATTAAAATACAGCACACTGCTACAAGAAGTGGGAATATTCTAAGTCAAATTATGTCTCCACATAAAACCATCCCCCTAGTATTGGCAACAAAGCAGAGTTCTCCTGTATTGCTTTAAATAAGAAAACCCACTGCTCAAGGAATTACTGAATAGACACTAAACCTAGTTTAATCCAATGCTGCTGACATGTTGTGAAGTTATAACGAGAAGAAGGCTGAGGGAAGGTCATTTAGCATAAAGATGCCTGTTTGGGTTGAACATCTTCTCTGCACTAGGGTAAGCAAGGACAGAACAGCAATCAGTTTATAAAGCAGGCACTGGGTCCCATCCATAATGAGACCTATATATCTGACCTAAAAAGGCCACAGCTCATGTTTCCAGAATAGAAAAATGTATATCAAATACCTTACCTTTAAAAAAAGATCTTTATGTTTAGTCAGAAGTGGGCCAGCAAACTGATATCTTGACAGCACGTTGGAGATTCTAGCAAAGGAGAATGGCAGCTACTTGTGTTTTTCTTTTTCTCTGCCTCTCTAAAACACTGATGACATCCTTGCTCTAAAAAGGACATTTTGTTTGTCTAGGTCCAGAATTTTTAAAAACATGCTATTATTCACACAGGTAGCCATTGCAGGAGATATAAGAGACGTAGGTTCGCTCCCAGGATCAGGAAGAACCCCTGGAGGAGGAGATAGCAACCCACTCTAGTATTTGTACCTGGAAAATTTCATGGACAGAGGAGCTTGGCAGGCTATATAGTTCGTGGGGTTGCAAAGAGTTGGACATGACTGAGCAACTGAGTACACACACACACATTATTCTCACAGCTTTAAACTGGATTGCGGCTACAGATATAGTTTTTCAAAGGCACCAAATGGTTAGCAAAGATCATGGTTGTTGATTAATGACCCTTTTTCATCAGCCCGACATCCTAGCCATACTTCAGTGACCAGGTGAGGAAAATCTGAGGGAAAAAAATAGGACAGGAGAAGATGGAAGAGAGTTTATTACCTTCAGTGTTTTAGTTAGCAGAGTCTATAAAGTCATTTGAATTATCAGTGACTTAAATTTCACCAGTGGCTCAGACAATAAAGAATCTGTCTGTGATGAAGGAGACTCAGGTTTGATCCCTGGGTTGGGAAGATTCCCTGGAGAAGGGAATGGCTACCCACTCCAGTATTCTTGCCTGGAGAATTCCACGGACAGAGGATCCTGGTGGGCTACAGCCCATCGGGTCACAAAGAGTCGGACATGGCTGAGAACTAACGCTTTTACTAAACTTCACTGTCAAAGCATTTCTATTGACAATGGAACCCCTGGAAATAACTTGAGGAAGTATTTTTAATAGTTTGGTTCAAACTCTGTACAGGGTGCTCAATCCGAGGCTGGTAAAACATATAATGATTTTCCTTCCCAAATAATCTGAATGACAGCCAGAGCCATGTTATACCTCTCTCAAGACATATGGTGAGACTGCAGTTTACTGTTCAGTTTTAATTCACTGCTGTCTTTTGTAAGAGAGATAAACAGAGAGATCGCTAAAGAGAGATATTGCATAATTTTAGCAACACCAGGATGAAACCTTGTGTTATACTATGGGTCACTGCCCTGTAGTGTTTTGTGAAACTCCCTTTATATCTGTCACCCCCAAATTCATACCTAGTCAAAAGTAAAAACTCTCCTAAAAGAGAAGGTTGTAATTTTCTTGGCCGTTCTTGACACAATGGTCCACCTTTTGATACGGGCAGGTGTTTCACATTTCAGATCTCTGGCTCATATTGTTTCCATAGCTCCATCTCTTTTATCCCATGATATCACTAAGAATAAGCAAAGATCTACCAAATTCAAAATCTGTCACCTCTGGATTTGTGTCTTCCCCTGAATAGGATTAGTGAGTGCTGACTATGGACCAGCCGCTGGGCTACATGCTTATATTCTTCAGCTGTGTCCATCTCATAACACAGAAAGGTTAATGCCATTTTATAGATAAGAAAATGAAGCCTCAGGTAGGTTAGGCAACTTTTTCCAAAGTTATATGGCTCATTTATGGCTGAAAAGAAATGTTAACTTCAGTATAAGTTTATGGCCTCACCTGCTAATCCACCTCACTAATCAGCTCTTTTCAATTCCATTATGCAGGGGTGTGCTTAAGTACTGACTCTAAAAACAAGATCTGCTCAGCAGCAGCCTTACCTCTGACAGTCCAATCCAGGGTCTGTTCTGGTAAATTCCCACCTGGCTACTAAACACCTGTATTATTTTGTACCTACTAGATGAAAGGAACAGAGAAGATGATGGCACCCCACTCCAGTACTCTTGCCTGGAAAATCCCATGGATGGAGGAGCCTGGTGGGCTGCAGTCCATTGGGTCGCTAAGAGTTGGACACGACTGAGCGACTTCACTTTCACTTTTCACTTTCACGCACTGGAGAAGGAAATGGCAACCCACTCCGGTGTTCTTGCCTGAAGAATCCCAGGGACGGGGGAGCCTGGTGGGCTGCCATCTATGGGGTCGCACAGAGTCGGACATGACTGAAGTGACTTAGCAGTAGCAGATGAAAGGAAAGTGATTTTCTTTGGGATGGATAACAAGACACCTCAAGCAAGACTTGTCCCATGAAAAAAGTGTCTGTGGTACAACCATGCACTCACTTACATTTTATCCCCTCATACAGTGCATTTTGATGCATACAGTACATTTTGCACACTGATGCTTCTGACCTATGGTGTTAGAGAAGACTCTTGAAAGTCCCTTGGACTGCAAGAAGATCAAACCAATTAATCCTAAAGGAAATCAGTCCTGCATATTCATTGGAAGGACTGATGCTGAAGCTGAAGCTCCAATACTTTGGCCAGCTGATGTGAAGAACTGACTCATTGGAAAAGATCCTGATGCTGGGAAAGACTGAAGGCAGGAGGAGATGGGGACACCAGAGGATGAGATGGTTGGATGGCATCACCAACTCGATGGACATGAGTTTGATCAAGCTCTGGGAGTTGGTGATGGACAGGGAGGCCTGGCGTGCTGCAGTCCAGGGGGTTGCAAAGAGTCAGACACGACTGAGCGATAGAACTGATACAGTGCAAGTTCGATAAGTTCACAGACCTAGTCTTGTATCTCAAACTTGGAGCCCAGAATGTAGCACTTGGGTATCCAAGAATCTCTTGAATGACTGAAGGAATGAGTGAGTGAGTGAGTGAGTGAAGAGCAATGTCAAGATCCAGGCACGAGAGACACCAGTGTAGGAGCTTTTTACTCCCTGACCTGCTTTCACCAACTATATTGCTGGTAGCAGCCCATTTCCTGGATTCTGGCTTATGAACCCAATAAGATCCCCAGTTCTAGCGCTTCCCTTGAGTCTCTCGCCCTGAGAGAAAGCCCAGTCCACCTACAGGTTTATCATTAGTTTTAGAATGAACTTAGTATTTCTTGGGCTTCTCATGTGGCTCAGCTGGTAAAGAATCTGCCTGCAATGTGGGATATCTTGGTTCAATCCCTGGGTTGGGAAGATCCCCTGGAGAAGGGAAAGGCTACCCACTGTAGTATTCTGGCCTGGAGAATTTCATGGACTGTATGGGGGTTGGGGGGGGGGGTATTTCATATTACCCTCTGCATGCCTAGCCTCCAGGGAGTGAAAAAAAAAGACAAAGATTATTTTTGTGGTAATCAGACTTCTTAACAGTGAAATGGCCTTGTTAAGCTATTTCATTTTCATTCATTCAGAATAGGTTTACTGAGTGGCTTCACTTGACTTCACTCACTTACTGTGTGCCAGGTATGTTGTAAGAGCTGAGGACATTGTGAGAATGAAAACAAAAAGGACAAGAATTTTTGTCATCATGGAACTTAAATTTCAGAGGAGGGAGCCAGACAGTAAACCAAATAGATAAGTAAAACAGGAAGTTTGAGGAAGTGATACACAGCAAAAAGAAAAAGAAAAAAAGTGAGATAGAAAGTGCTGACAGTGGAATACAGTGTTAAATAAGGTGGGTATTAAGGGTTTAATTGTATTTCTCCAAAGAGGAATTCAAGTCCTAATCACCAGGACCTCAGAATGTGACTTTATTTATAAACAGAATCTATGCAGATATAATGAGTTAAGAAGTCATACTTGAGTGGAGTGGACTCTTGATCCAATATGACTATTGTCTTTTGATTAGAAGATAATGTTTAGACACACAGGGAGAGTATCACGTGTCTACAGAAGCAGAGACTGGAGCATTGCAATTATAAGCCAAGGAGCACCAAGGACCTCTGAGCATCACCAGAACTAAGAAAAGGCAAGGAGGGACTGACCCAGCGTCTGAGAGGGAATGTGGCCCTGCTGACACTTTAGCTTGGACTTGTAGCCTCCAGAACCCTGGGAGAATAAATAAATATCTGGCTTTTTTTCAAGCCTTCTCAATAGTTTGGTATTTTATAATAGAAGCCATAGGAAATTAATATAGTGGGCAAGGAAACCTAAACGTGGGGATGATATCTGAGGAAAGAGCTGAAGCTGGTGAGGGAGCACCCACACAGCTCCCCTGAGGAAGAGGGAACAGCAAGTACACAGGCTCAGAAGTAGGAGTGGACACAGCAGGTTCATGTAGCTGCAAGGAGGCCAGGGTGGCTGTGGTCAGGTTAGGAAAGGGAGAGCATTCGGGTCCAAGTGGAATTGAATCTAAATACCAGGGAATCTTGGCTGACCTGTTAAAACACAGAGAGCTGGGCACACCCCTGGACCCTCAGTGTTTCAGTAGATCTGGGGTAGGCTCTGAGAATATACGCGTCTAACAAGTTCCTGATGCTGATATCGTTGGTCCAGGGGCCATGTTTTGAGAATCCTTGTTGTAGGACATATTGGGCATTGTAACAACTTAGATCTTTGCTGTGTGTGAGCCAAAAGCTATTTGAGGGTGACACAGGGGACTTCTGTTTGAGCAGGATGCTGCTGGGGAATAGGGTGACCAAAGGGTGAGTGGTAGAAGCAGAGAAACCAATTGCACGATTATTAGAATAAAAAGTATATAATATGAAGCACCTGTTTAAAAGTACCTAGGGACCAGTATCGGAGAAGGCAATGGCAACCCACTCCAGTGTTCTTGCCTGGAAAATCCCAGGGATGGGGGAGCCTGGTGGGCTGCCGTCTATGGGGTTGCACAGAGTCGGACACGACTGAAGCGACTTAGCAGCAGCAGCAGGGACCGGTATGTGTTGTTTGTGTGTTATTTGGATGGGGGGAGGAGCATTTGGGTTAATTCATAGACAACAAATACATAAACAAGAGATCTGAATTACCATGATACCTTGAAAGCCTAGCATTCTTGGAGAACAGCGCTTACTTAATAAGAGCTATATGACCTCTGCATGTCACCAGCTTCCCCTCCACTCATGTCCATGCACAGCCAGTTCAGAGACCAAGCACCTGTCAAGTCTGGAAATTCTTAATACACCCTATAGGTCATCACTTGAGGGTTTTTTTTTTTTTTTTTACTGCCTTTGAAAGAAAAAAAGTGTCCCTTTACTCCATCCTAACAGCAACTCAGAATTCTTTGAATTTTAAGAGTTTTTGTTTCAGTAGCTAATGAGGACTCCAGTGAGCATGTCTGTTAAAGCTCTCAGATCACTCCCAGAGTGACCTTTACAAAGGTCCTAAAATAGGTTAGAATACCTATTATCTTTTTATATAAAGCTGGAATCTTACCGTGGAAGAAATTTCCAATGTGAAGAATGAAACAAACTACTAGGGTTAATAATGACCAAAAAAAGTAATACTTAGAATCATACATTCAACCTCTTTATAGCCTCTTTCTATTAACACTTTCTTTTTCCACTTCCTGTGTGCTCTCACCTTCTTATGGATTTATCATCTTGAAGGTAAAGCTCACAATAGCTACCGAGATGTCTTCAAAACATAATGGTTTTATTTCTTGGCTGTTTGTAAGGTTCTCAATTTTGCAATTTGTATTTTATAAATATCTTAACTTTTTTTTTAAAAAAAAAGGTGAGTTTTGAAACAATCAAAATCCTAGATAAAGACATAGCCTGCTGCTGTTGCTGCTAAGTCGCTTCCGTCGTGTCCAACTCTGTGCGACCCCATAGACAGCAGCCCACCAGGCTGCTACGTCCATGGGATTTTCCAGGCAAGAGTACTGGAGTGGGGTGCCAAAGACATAGCCTATGTCCTTTCTATTTCAAGGGAAAAAGTGAAGCATCTTCAAAGTGTTATTTAGACCACTTCAGTGGCAACCCACTACAGTGTTCTTGCCTGGAGAATCCCAGAGACGGGGGAGCCTGGTGGACTGCCATCTATGGGGTTGCACAGAGTCAGACACGACTAAAGTGACTTAGCAGCAGCAGCAGTGCTGATACACTGTATCATTAGCTAATGCAGAATTAACTTCTCTGTTCCTAGTTTCCATATCAGTAATTTAAGGGAGTTTGGATCAAACTCCAAAGTCCCTGGCAAGCTCTAGAATTAGCTGATTTAAATTGTACTATTGTATCCTAGGTTTATTTTGACTTTAGAAAAGGGAAGTCATGTTATTTTGTGTCCTTTCTAATACTGAAACTGAAATTCAAATCTTCTGGGGGCCAGACTGTAGTATAAGTGGGTGAAGCAGATGACGAGCAAGAAAATAGAGTCAAGGATCAAGAACTGGCATCTGTGAGGAGACCATGGACACCGATGAGGGGACCGTGGTGATCTGTGACTGAAGAACATTGACACTATGCTCTAGCCTCTGTGAGCAATAAAGAGCTAGAGATGTGAGTTTATAAAGGTTTCCAGTATTTCAGAAGCTCAAAATATTCATTTTTGTTGATACCACCTTGATCTTTAAATTGACAAGCAATTCAAATTAAAACATCATCACTGTGCAGGCCAAACTCTGGTAGCTCAATCCTATCTAACAGCTACTGGTTTGCATGATGAAAGCCATATTGAATAAGATTTACCCCTCCAGGGTGTTATTGTTGCAAGCTAAGTTTCCACAGGGGAAGGATCTGGTAGCCTGAGTCCATATTAATTTTCTCTCTTTAAAAAAAAAAAAAAAAAACTACTAACATTTTCCCCTACAAGGAAAAGGCTAAGTAAAGCATCATAATAACCAGAGATTAAACTGACAGTCAGAAAGATAGACACGGGATACTGTACAAATGCCTACAGGGCAAGACAAACTGGTTTTGCAGAGGTGGCCTACCAACTGAGATTTGAGCTATAGCTCCATTGGCCAATTGGTGAACAGCACAAGTTATGGCTGGGCTGACTAGTCAATCAAAATGGCCACAGGATGAAAATTTGCTTTCTTTTTCTTCCCTCAAATGTATTGATATATCTCCCCATAGACTCCATTCATTTCCAGCTTCAAAGTGAGTTTAATCATTGGTAATAAATCACAAGAACTACACAAAAACCACACCTAGAAAATAGACAAGTGAAGACAGAAAACTATAAATAGGATTGTTTCTTTAAGAGAACTATTAATAAGATAAAGAAGTCAGCATCTTTAGGATTTCTAAGTTTTTATCTACTGATAATTCATTTAATACATGGAGGCCCATAAAAATTTCAAGGAAAGGTACGTAGGTTTATGGATTTTCTATATAAATAAAATTAGTTTTCTTTCAGTTTGTCTCCTCGCTGTTACATTATACAAAAAGAAATAATCTGAAAATTTCCACTAATATAGTTGTGAGGTCCAAGTGAAAATATAGGCTATGTTCTATTTTGGAAGTTGGATTCCTCCACAAAAAAGCCTGAGTCAAAGTCTTGGGAATTTATTTGAGAGATGATCCCAGAAGCAGGAAGCATGAAAGGAGAAAAATCCAATTATGCTGGAATATTGAATTGGTGATGGTTTTAAGCAACTAGGTTCATTCCTACCAGGGGTCTCTGAGAACAATGTAGAATATGCCTAGAATGCTCCCATCAAAAACCAGAGTCTGATCCATTTATAGATACTTAGTCTCTAATAGTTGAGATTTACTGTGGGTTTTATCTTCCTTGTATATAATAACTGCTCACGGCTTTAGGAAAAGTCTTGAAGCAGAACAGCAGAGAAATACTTGGGGGCACTTGAGATAGGACTCACCCGTCAAATTACAGGTACACTAAGATGTGTATAGATGCTCCCTGAGTCAGGAGAATCCCTTGGGAAAAGGAATGGCTGCCCACTCCAGTATTCTTGCCTAGAGAATTCCATGAAGATAGGAGCCTGGTGGGCTACAGTCCATGAGGTTGTAGCAGAGTCAGACTGAGGGACTCACACTTTTACACTTTTAAATTAAGAATACAAAATTGGACCACACCAAAAAAGATAGGATGTCACCCTTTAGAGCAGCTAGAAATGAAGTGGGATATAAAGAGAAATCCATGAATATGCCAGACAAGAGAGAAAACCTGGTACCCTCATATCATGACTGCCAGTTCCATTGGGTGCTGCCTGTGTGCCTATGTGAGTTCTATGTGTTTCACATGTATCAATGTGTGTAATCCTGATCGCAACTTTATGCCATAGGCACTACTTTTATTCTATTTTTCAATGATAAGCAAATTAATGATTAGGGAAATTAAGTCATAGTGTTTTAATATACCACAGGAACAGAAAACTAACCATGGTTCAAAAAGATGCCTCTTTCCCCCAAAACAGGCCCAAATCGAAAGTCATCAGGGAAGATATCTTGAATCTCAGGCATTGATTCACTGCCTCATATGTGATAACCCTAGAGAATATTCTCAAGCAAGCAGTTGTAAGGATATATTTATTTAATTATGGTTTCTGATCTTAAGCAATGATCAGCACACTAGCAAGTCACAAATGAAAAGTTTTCTCAACATCTAGTCAACTTCTCTGGGAAAATAGGACTCAAGTTAGAAATGTCTTCTGGGTATTGAATTATCAAGAAACACACCCACTGTATATCAAAAGATCCACTCATATAAAACAAGTGCTTATGCAAGTGTGCCTGAAAAGAAATTTACGCTAAAAAGGAATTATGTTCTTTAAAAAAAAAAAAAAGTGCTTTTTTTTCCTCCTGCTGGGTGTTACCATTGTGTGTCTTCAGAACAGAAGCAGGTTTTTACAATTCGTTAACTCAGTACCACCACTGGAGTGCCAAAGACTTGTGTACCCCATGCAGAGACCTTATTTCTCTTTCACGGTAACTAATGACTTCTCCACCCTCTGCTTTCTTGGCTTCCAATACAGGTTTTGAATACCATGGGGAAAAAAATGGAAAAAAAAAAAAGAGAGACAATGGAAAAGGCACTTCTGAAATATGAGTAAAGTTATATCATATCACAATGAGCATTTTTATTCTGATTCTTTTTTTTTTAAAGCAGGACAGGTGGGCAAATGTGGGCATGATTAAATGAGTCCCAGCAGGTGATATAGTAATTTGAAATACTCTTAAAGATGCCAAACTGAACTGTTACAATGTGATTCTTGGCAATTAAGACATTTATCCACCCAGATTGGTATTACTTTTTTTTTTTTTTTTTTTTGCTGTTTATGATATATACCTTTTTGTGATTTGAGTTTCAATTTTGGCTCAAATAGAGGGATTTTTAAAAAACTGTATTCAATTCTTTTCTATTAGTTACCTAGTTAATTCAATTTCCTCAGAAATGAAATGATACTGACAAGCAGATATACACACTGCCGCATAATTTCTTTCCATGTTGCTTAAAAATATAACTGAATAAAATAGAAAGAAAAAAGTAGACACTTAAAAAATGTAGACATAAATGGTGATGGACTTGGATACAATATGAAAGCTGGCTTGTACAACCTGTTTAACATATGGTCAGAGATACCAGTGTCTTTCTGGGTTCCTTAATTTTTCTCAGAAGGTCTTAATTTTCAAAACATATGGTTCTGTTAATAACTGGCCAAAGAATATCAGCATGTGATTTTTTTTAAAAAAAATCAGAGCCTACAACAGTATGTTTCTCTTCTTCATGCTATTATAATAAAGGGGAAATGGACATCATTGGATTGTTGTTTAGGCTTCAGACCTCCTTGACTTTCTTTGACATTGTGTGCCCAATTAGGGGTGGATATGATTTGGGGACAGGGGCTTCCCTGGCGGCTTGGTGGTGAAGAACCCACCTGCAATGCAGGAGATGCAGGTTCGATCCCTGGGTTGAGAAGCTCCTCTGGAGAAGGAGATGGCAACCCACTCCACTCCAGTATTCCTGCTTGAGAAATCCCAAGGGCAGAGGAGCCTGGCAGGCTACAGCCCATGGAACTGCAAAAGAGTCAGACATGACTTAACAACTAAACAACAACAGCATAATCAGGGGACAGGGTCCATGGCTTTCCTTAAAGTCTTGGAGGGCCTTGAGACATTTCTGCACAGCACACACACACACCAAACAAACAAAAATACAAAGCAAGATGAGGAGAAAATGAACTACAATGCTGAGACAATTAGACCTCTAATTGCTTTTCTTGACATCAAAGGATGTCAAAGAATCATCTACTCTGTTGCATAGTTTGATCCATGCCAGAAAAAACTTTCTGTGTCTCTATTTCAGCAAAATGTTCTTCTCCTGAACCCCTTGGCAGTACTCAAGTTTCGAAGTTAGACAGTCTTAAGGATTCCTTGAATAGTCCTCTGTGCCAAATGTATGGCTCATATGCAGCACCTAAACTGGGCTGTAAGATGTGTATTTCTGTGATCTAATTTAACCTTAGAATATAATTATAGCAAACTCCCACCAATATTTATATAATTATTCTGTGCCTTGTTTATTTGTATTGCTGTTCAGTCGCTCAGTCGTGTCTGACTCTTTGCAACCCCGTGGACTGCAGTACACCAGGCTTCCCTGTCCTTCACCATCTCTCAGAGCTTGCTCAAACTCGTCCATTTGTATAAGCTGCTTTAAATTCTCATGCAGATAATAATCATAAGGTAAATACTCTTGTGAGAAAAGTTAAATCTGGGCAATTACGTCACAATCCTGTCAGTTTGGCCCTGATCTTCCTTTATTTTCCCTAGGAGCACTTACAGTTAACCAGCCGACTTTACACTAGGTGTTAAACCTTGTTTTTGAGTTGTGTCTGTCACCCCAGTAAAAAGTAAGTGCCATCAGGCTTTGGCAGGATATTGGCTAACATGTTCAGCATTATACCCCAGTTCCTAGAACAAAGTGTAGCCATAACAGAACCTTCGTGGAGATTTGCTGAATGAACTCGGTTATCTGAGCTCATAGAAAAGGTTATAGAGACCAAATCTTCCCCAGAGACCAGCCAACTGATTCGCTTCTCTGTGTTGTTTTGATTCCTCCTAATGAACTGTCCAAAGTGTTAAAACAGAATCATGTTTTAGTTCTGCAATCTCTTATGTTTAGACAGAAATCCATTCTTTATACATGAATGTTCCCTATTTAAATAACAATATAATTCTTAGCACTTGTTTTAAGTGATTCTAAAAGGAGGAAATCATTGGCTTTACAAGCATTGCATAATTGAAAATCTGGGTACATTTTAGCAAAGGCTAATGGGTACATATTTATTTTTCTGTGGAGTTGCTTTTGTATAGTGTCTTGAAAGGAACTCTTATTAAACTTTTAATGATATTCAAAACAAGCTCTCTTTTATGTTTCTAAAGAAAATTAGCATGCTGTTTGCAGCCTTATACCAGCTATAGTTTCATGGCCTTTAAATCATCATTTATATATTTCTAGTGTTCAGCAAAGAACAAAATACGTCCCATAGAATTCATGGTTTGTTTTAAGGATGCATGAGAGTACAATTGAGAACCATGCAATTCATAACAAATTCAATCTAGACAAGACAGCGTGTCATTCAATGCAGCCCCACCTATTTCTCCTTTCCCACAAGAGACTGAAGAATGGAAGTCATTCCCTCAAATATGAAATTCATGAAACACTTTCATCCTCTGACAGCCATACACCAAGGACCAGAAAAATCATTTCATCTCATAATGTTTTAGAGACCCCAGGCAAATGTAAACAGTAGACGCTGTTAGACATTAAGGATTCATTACAACCGCTAAACAGCTAAACTGAAAATGTACTGATTTATTTGGAATTCCATAGGATTCTGGTGGGAGACTTATTAAATTATTTATTAAACTTCAACGGAAAAAATGACTGTTTATTAAATCTGAATATAGCACTTATAGGTATCCTTGTTTCATACCATGGTTTATATTAAGGGATAAAATACATGGTAAAATAACATTTAGTGTCTAACATTAATCCACCAGTAGTAATCCATTTTAATATAGGACTATAGTTCTTTAATAAACTGACTCCATAGTGATTTGGTGTCTCAGACGGCAAAGAATCCACCTGCAATGTGGGAGACCTGGGTTCGATCCCTGGGTTGGGAAGGTCCTGAAGGAGGGCAAGGAAACTCACTCCAGTGTTCTTGCCTGGAGTACCCCCATGGACAGAAAAGCCTGGTGGGCTACAGTCCATGGGATCGCAAACAGTTGGACACGACTGAGCTACTAAGCACAGCACATGGTCTTGTGATAAGATTTGCCTCAATACTGAGACTTGTCTGAGTCTCAGAGACCAAGGTTTGGTTTTCACACAGAGAGAATCTTCCTGTCAAACAATCTCTTCTGAGAAATCTATCTACACAATTTCATCATAACTGGTTCTATATCATTCACCTTCCAAACTTTTCAAATACCTAGCACAAGCACAGGATGCTGTTCTTAAGTGGGTGTGTTCTGTCAAATACTTATGCCCATAAATTACATATAATTATAGGTGTGTGTCTGTATCCACATTCAGATACTATGTACACCTGTCCACACAGCCAGATATCATGAGCATCTGTATACATCCAGATATCGTGTGTGTCTGTACACACACAGACATTGTGAACAACTGAACACGTGGCAAAATGGATATAGTGAACTCTAAGAATAGTAGAAGGGCATAGAAGGAATTATATGGACAGGATGGAATGAGCAATGCCAGTTGGATGCAGAAAAAGCATCCAACTTGATACGTTCAAGTTTGTATTGTTTCAAGTATATGGGTTAGTCAAAAGTCCCAAGAGAACAGGTGACTGAGTGAACCTGATCTCAGATAAATCTGGTGGATAAAGCCTCTAGGATAAGAGTGGAATAGAATCAAATAAGCTATCTAAGCGAAACAACAGTAATTTAAAGTAGGACCTGTGACTACTAAAACTTGGTCACTGAAGAGATGTGAAGAGAGGGGTGTGAAAGGTGATCACAGGGAAGACAGGGACAGCACAAAGAAACTATCTCTTTAAGGAAGGCTGGTTGCATCAGGGTCCCGAAGAGTGGAAAAAAGAGACGAGAAAGATAGAGCACGTGTGAAAGTCAGAGGGAGAGATTTGAACATGCTATTCTGTTGGCCTTCAAGATGGAAGAATGAGGCCAAAAGCAAAGACATGCAGGCAGGACCTAGAAGTTAGCAAAGGCAAGCAAAGAGATTCTCTGCTAAAGCCTCCAGAAGCACCCAAGCCCTGCTGACCCGCTGATTTTTAACCCAGTGAGATTTCTGGTCTACAGAACAAATAACACATCTCTACTGTTTTAAGCCGCCAAGTTTGTGTTTATTTGTTATAACAGTAATAGCAAACCACTACACCCATTCTTGGGCTTTCCTTGTGGCTCAGATGGTAAAGAAAGTGAAGTCGCTCAGTCATGTCCAACTCTTTGCAGCCCCATGGACTGTAGCCTCCCAGGCTCCTCTGTCCATAGAATTTTCCAGGCAAGAGTACTGGAGTGGGTTGCCATTTCCTTCTCCAGGGGATCTTCCCAACCCAGGGATCAAACCCGGGTCTCCCACATTGCGGGCAGACACTTTACCATCTGAGCCACAACCTGCTTGCAATTCAGGAGACCTGTGTTTGATCACTGGGTGGGGAAGATCTCCTGGAGGAGGGAATGGCTACCTTCTCCAGTATTCTCGCATGGAGAATTCGATGGAGAGAGGAGCCTGGCAGGCTACAGTTTATGGGGTTGCAAAGAGTTGGACACAACTGAGTGACTAACACACACACACACACACACACACACACACACACACACACACACACACACCAGAAGTAGCCAGTTTCCATGTGAATTTTATCAAACAATCTTTTATTGTACTCGCTGGATACAGTAAACTAGAAAATATTTTTGATTTAAATAAAATGTATTCATCTTCCTTTCTTCCTGCCATCACCTTAAGTTAGGAATGAATGATTTATTTATTTTTGGAGGATTATTTTTCAAGCTAGAAGGATCCAAAGAATTCTTGTCATCTCCATATTAAATTTGACTGTTCAAATCAATACGGCCAGTAGACCTTATATTAGTTCAAATACATTACTTAAGATAATTTTTTAAACCAGTTTAATAATAAAGGAAGAAGTTGATCTTTTTCCTTCATTAGCAAGCAATTAAATTAATTCAATTTTCTTTTACCTAATTTTAAAGTTATTTAATCCATTAATACCAGGTCTGTTAAATTAAAGATCCTGAAATTTGTTTGATCACTTAATGCTTTTGTTGGGAGATAAAAGTTAAGCTCTGATGTCTCTAAACTGAGAAAAAGCAAAAAGTTAATTTTTCACAGTCCATTTGCTCCTTCAATCACTTTATGTGTCCCGCAAGGAAGTATATCTATATATCTTGTCCATCATAACCCAGCTAATTCCTTATCCTGTATGTTTATTCCAGTGACATGAATAGATCAAGGGCCTGTCTGAGGTGTTAGCCCAGGGCTCCATAACCATAAATCTTGGACTGTCTCCTTTCTGTGCTGGCATTTGCTGCCAATTAGATTCAACAAGATGCTTCCAATTCACCTTCATTATAGACTAACCAAAAGTAGAGAGTTTGTATGTTGACACTTTACTTTAAAAACAACAATAATAAAACTAACAAGGAAAACAAAATACAAGATCAAGCCCACAAGTTTTGAAGTCAAACTAGAGTGTATACATTGATTCTCAGTCTACCTGCGAGGGGACCTTGGACAGCTAAGACAATGTCTTCCAGCTCTCATTTTCTCACAAATGTTAAGGAGAAGTTACAGTAGTTATTTTAGTTGTTTGCGTAATTGCTTACATGAGATACAATCTTCAAAGTTTTTACACACCTCCAGCCTGTGGCAACTACTTAATAAAATGCCACTATTGTCTTGCTTCTCTTAAATAAGTATCTGCGTGCAAGACATGACTTTTAACTTTTTTGGGTGGCATCTTCTTCATCTGTTCATTAATGAAGTTTGATGAGATAACAACCTATCATTCTAAGAATATAAACATAAAGAACACAGTTGCAAAAGTGTATAAAAGATGTCAAAAGACAATAATGTTATTTATATATGTTTCTACAACTGTCTTTTCTCAACAATCACTCCCATATTAGCTATGAAGTTCTACTGTACCATAGATCATTTGGAAAATATTATGATCTTTGAGGTTTCTTCAATAAACATTTATAATATAATAAAATCTAAGATTTATTGTTTATGACTGGCACTGTGCTGTGCTATATGTGTACAAACTCACTTGATCCTTGAAAAACTCATAAATACACACTCACACAAATTGGGAAAGCTGTATGTGTGTATATTTATAAGTATAAATATAGTTTATATTTATTTATAAGTATAAATATACATATAAATTTATGTATATGTATATATATATTTATACTTACAAAGTTTATATATAATATATATATATTTAAGGAGATATATATTCTTAAACTAATACCTTAATACATATTATGCACATTATTATATATGATATATATTATATAGTTCTAATTGATATAAAATTCTAACCAATATATATTTATACATATATAAAAGGGAAGTTATATATTATATATATATATAGACATATATATATAGTTGATGAGGAAACTCAGCCAGAACTTTCTCAGTGTATTTATTCAGTAAAATTTTACTATATCGTTAAATTTTTATCATTATCGTTACCATTTATCAAGTTCTAACCTTGCAGGATAAAACTGCTTTGTGATCTAACTCTCTCTCTACCTTTATACATCTTTTAGAACAAACTAGACTTTTAGGACCCATCTGAAATTCTAACTTGAAAATTTTTTCAAATATCTAGAAAGATTTTAATAAATTTTTAAATAGTCTAGAAGGTTCTAAATAAAAGTGTAGAATGCCAAATACAGGAAATAAACACATAATATGTTAATATGAGGCTTAAGTACTGGCATAAAAGTTTCAATCACTTTAAAAGGAAAATCATGTTAAATAAAGAGTGAAAAGAAAAATGATAATTCTTGGGCAGTACTGCTCAGTAAAAATACAGTGTGAAATATACATGTGAACCATGTATATTATTACTCCAGTACTCTTGCCTGGAAAATCCCATGGACGAAAGAGCCTAGTAGGCTGCAGTCCACGGGGTCGCTAAGAGTCGGGCATGACTGAGCGACTTCACTTTCACTTTTCACTTTCATGAATTGGAGAAGGAAATGGCAACCCACTCCAGTACTCTTGGCCTGGAGAATCCCAGGGATGGGGAGCCTGATGGGCTGCCGTCTATGGGGTCACACAGAGTCGGACACGACTGAAGTGACATAGCAGCAGCAACCATATTTAAAAAACGTAAATAGATGAAATTAATTTAACAATATATTAAACACATTACATTCAAAATATTTTCATGTCAACATATAATATTAAAAATTATTCATGAGCTCTATTACTTTCTGTTTGTCATATATACTCTGAAATCCAGTGTGGATTTGATACTTACAGAACATCTCAGTTCAGACTATTTACTTGCAAGTGCTCAACAATTACAAAGAACTAGTGCTTTTGAACTGTGGTGTTGGAGAAGACTCTTGAGAGTCCCTTGGACTGCAAGGAGATCCAACCAGTCCATTCTAAAGGAGATCAGTCCTGGGTGTTCTTTGGAAGGATTGATGCTAAAGCTGAAACTCCAGTACTTTGGCCACCTCCTGTGAAGAGTTGACTCATTGGAAAAGACCCTGATGCTGGGAGGGATTGGGGGCAGGAGGAGAAGGGGACGACAGAGGATGAGATGCCTGGATGGCATCACTGACTTGATGGGCGTGAGTCTGAGTAAACTCTGGGAGTTGGTGATGGACAGGGAGGCCTGGCGTGCTGCAATTCATGGGGTTGCAAAGAGTCAGACACGACTGAACTAAACTGAGTGACTATCAAGGTGGACAATACAGATTTAAGTCTGTACAGACTGTGGCTAATGTCTAAGGCATTACAATAGGTTAATCTAAAATCATGTATTCAATTTTGAGATTCAAAAATTATTGTAAGAAGGTATTATCTCTAGTTTGTATAGAAATCGCTGGTAGTTACAGGTGATAGGTGTCAGCTTTGCAGGTACTGGGACTGCAGGAGGGAGGAAAATGAACACTAGGGAGAAAAAGAGGGTCTATAATCGAGTCTTGGCTTGATTAAGTCACTTAAAATGCACAGAGCTCATTTTTCTCGCCTCTAAATTGGGGAATATTACATATTCTATGTACTTCTCTGCATCATTCTGAGGATACAATGAACTAACTTAATTTGTAGAGAATATGATGTAAAGAATGGTAACAATGGTTGTTTTTAAGATAATAGTGATGATTAGTGTTTGGTGAGGAAGATGATATCTGCATTGCTGTTTTTAACCTAAAATCTATATTAAATAATCTTTCCACAGGAAAATTGTTCTAAAAATAGATATCTACTTAAATCATTATCATATAAAACTCTTAAGAGTAAAAATGTCAACCAGTTACATAATTATTAAATTTGTTTAACTGTTGTTCTTATTGTATTTATTCACCAAAATGAGATCTTTAGTTCTAAAAATATGTCAAGAGATAAAGAAGGTCATCATGGGACATAGGGTAACATAATGGGAATGATAATGTTTATTTCCATGAGCTATATTAACTGGAAATATATTATAGGCCAGGGAAAAGTCATTTTGACTGTATTATCATAATAAAATTCTACATCAACATTCTGTGTCAACAAAACAAGTCAACTAAAGGGATTTTATATTTTACCAGGACACACAAAATTTTAATAAGAAATAGTTCAGTTAAGCACTATGATTAGCTGAATTTTTAATAGTTCATGTATTCTTGACTGGTTTATCACAAACATCAAATGCTCTTCTAAGTAAGAGTACAAGATTGCACATTAAAAAGTAGTTAAAGAATTTTAGGAAAAGCTTGCAGTTAAAGATATAAATTGTAATTACCCTTTACTTTTGGTGAGAGAAATGTCAGGGATAGTATATGAGAGAAAAATTTGGATTAACTCACATATTTGTAGAAGTTTCTTCAAAAGTTTTGTGTATGTTAGTCAGAGTGAAGCAGTGAATATCCTGATTTGAAATAATATTAATAACAACAGTAAATCTTAAGTTTCTATATCAAAGAGTAATAAACAGGTTAAGAATTAGATATCTAAGGACAAGATACATGCTTCATACTTTGGTTTGGTTTAGTTAGAGAAAATGCATTCTCAAATGGAATATTTTGCAGAAACCCAATATGTAAAACAAACCAAAGTGATATCTTATTAAAATAAATTATTTGTATGTTCAAATTTCTATTTTCTTCTTAAAGTCCATCAATAAAAAAGCGATTGTGATCAATTAAAATATTTAGAATTAGTTTAAGATTATTATCAAGCTTTGGTTATCATTATCTGTGTTTGTGCCTTTATATATAACTATAAATATGAGGAGAAGCAATGTAAAATTTCTGATATCGATTAATTGTAACCAACAAATATGAAAACATTGTGTAGTTCGAGGTAACAGTAGTCATTGTGTTTGTGTTTCTTAAGTATTTCCACCTGTGATATTTCCATTCTCTTTAATTTAGAGCACCCAGAGCTGGAAATATGGTGAACTTTGTTTTAAAGTTTAATCACTAATGATATCAAGAATTTGCTCACACACACTACCATAAGAGTAAGAGCTGTTGTTGTTCAGCCACCAAGTTGTGTCCGACTCTCTGCGAGCACGTGGACTACAGCATGCCAGGCTTCCCTGTCCCTCAGCATCTCCCAGAGTTTGTCCAAGTCTGTGTCCCCTGAGTAAAAGTTACACAACTACAATTTAGTATGTTTTAGAAGTATCTTTTATATATGCTAAAGGATATATTACTGTTGTTCTTCTTGTTTAGTCACTCAGTCATGTCCAACTCTTTAGAGACCTCATGGACTGTAGCCCACTAAGTTCCTCTGTCCATGAGATTTTCCAGGCAAGAATACTGGAGTGAGTTGCCATTTTCTTCTCTAGGGGATCTTCTCAAAGGATGCATATCAAGCAGAAGAAAAATTATGTCACATGGAAAGGCTAAGAAATGTGATAAAATATACTGGTACATATGTGAGTAAATTTAAAAATAACTAACATTATAAAATATAATAATATTGTCTAATTTAGCGATAATTAAAACTGAAACTGGATAATGGTACTATTTAAGTTGGGAGGAGATAATTAGAATAAACAACTGTAAGGTTTTATATTATTCTGTAGTATGATAAAAATATTAACTTCAGATGTCTTTAAGATAAGCAGACATGTAACAACACCTTCAGTTCAGTTCAGTCGCTCAGTCATGTCCGACTCTTTGCGACTCCATGAATCGCAGCACGCTAGGCCTCCCTGTCCATCACCAACTCCCGGAGTTCATTCAGACTCATCCTGTTGTCCCCTTTTCCTCCTGCCCCCAATCCCTCTCAGCATCAGGGTCTTTTCCAATGAGTCAACTCTTCACAGGAGGTGGCCAAAGTATTGGAGTTTCAGCTTTAGCATCAATCCTTCCAAAGAACACCCAGGACTGATCTCCTTTAGAATGGACTGGTTGGATCTCCTTGCAGTCCAAGGGATTCTCAAGAGTCTTCTCCAACACCACAGTTCAAAAGTATCAATTCTTCGGTACTCAGCTTCCTTCACAGTCCAACTCTCACATCCATACATGACCACTGGAAAAACCATAGCATTGACTAGATGGACCTTTGTTGGCAAAGTAATGTCTCTGCTTTTGAATATGCTGTCTAGGTTGGTCATAACTTTCCTTCCAAGGAATAAGCGTCTTTTAATTTCATGGCTGCAGTCACCATCTACAGTGAATTTGGCTTGGGTAATACTAAACGACATAGAACTTTTAAACAAATAAGTCATAAAGGAGAACTAAGGAAAAATCCATTATCAATATAAAGAGAAGAAAGAAAAAAGATAAAAAGACTGCAGTAAATCACATGATGACAACATACAGAATTGTCATACAGGTTGTAAAAATCCAGCAGCTGTCTGCTATTTCCAGGAGATAGATCTAAATTTGAAGACTTAGGGGAATTGAAGATGATTCTTTGCAATCCTGTGGACTATAGCCAGCTCCTCCTCTGTCCAAGGGGTTTTCCAGGCAAGAATACTGGGGTGGGTTGCCATTTCCTTCTCCTGGGGATCTTCCTGACCCAGAGATCGAACCCACATCTCCTGCATCAGCAGGTGGATTCTTTACCACTGAGCCACCAGGGAAGCTCCATTCATCAGGTAAATATTAACTAAAGGAAAATGAGTATAGAAATCATAATATTAGACAAAATAGACTTTAAGACAAAAATAATTCATATAAATAGTAATATTTTGGTACTAAGCACAATAGCAATTTAATTCACTAAGAAGATAAAAAATTCTAAACTAGTATAAACCTAAAATCACAACTTCCAAATACATAGAGTAGAAAATGTTGAGTACAAGATGAAAAATAGGCAATTTCACCATCAGAATGGAAGAACGGTGTGCATTTTGTACAAGCGGAAGACTAACTAGAGATACAAAATTTTAATCAACACAATTAACTAGCTTGATCAGATATCCTTAATATCTACATGGTCTTCTTGAATTCCCTGACCTCCTTTCCAGAGGAAAGGGAAAAGTCCATAGGTCCCTATGATCTTGAATTTGCTTAATCTCCTGTGTACACAGACTGCAGAAGTGTGGGAATGATGGAGACACGGTTTTCGATAAGCATCACGTGGATACACCGGTTCTTTTTTGAACAAAGGGATTATACAGTACCCCAATTCCATGACAACAAGTAAAGTTCAATGCTACATCCTATCAGTCTTAAAAAACTGCTGAAACTTTCCGGAACAGGACAGTGCCAGTGCACACCACACACGTTCTTGTCACCTCACTGTGTGCTGCTGGCCTTTCATTGAGCTTGTTCTTACCTGCCTGGTTTTAAATGAGCAGACAGGTGCACTTCTGAATTTTAATTCAGTGACTCTTCGCAGAGTTAAACAATCCCTGTTTATCAAGACTTTCAAGCACTGCCTACATATAGAAAAAGGGTGTATGTTTCAGAGAATGGGGATGGTATTTCAAAATCTGCACACAAAAAAGAGTTTGTGAACCTGGAATTTCAACATGTTTAAAACTGATTCACAGTTACTATGAAAGTGTATATTGGGTTTTATTAATATACTAGGTAGTTAAAAATAAAATCAGAATTAAAAGTACTAAGAACCATTGAGTAGAGGACCTTCAGCAGAGCACAGTTAAGAAAACCACGAGCGTATAATATAGACGATTGCTACACAGATCTTTAAACACAAAGGAAAAGCAAAATACGGGTATTGGGTATTTCCTACTAAGGAGTTCATTTCAGCCATCATATGTTTCTTCATCGTGCTAGTCATTGCGGGGTCATATCCCTGCCAGCAAGTATATAATCCAAGCGTGTTTGTGCTAAGTCACTTCAGTCGTGTCCGAATCTGTGTGACCCTATGGACTGTAGCTTATCAGGCTCCTCTGTCCATGGGATTCTCCAGGCAAGAAAACTGGAGTGGGTTGTCATTTCCTCCTCCAGGGGATATTCCTGACCTAAGGTTCGAACCTGCATCTCTTATATCTCCTGCATTGGCAGGCAGGTTTTTTACCATTAGTACCACCTGGGAAGCCCAATATAATCCAAGGACATGCACAAACAACCATCACACAGATACCCATACAAGCACATACCATGTATGACTCAATGTGGTTAAGTACTACACGCAGTAAAATTTTCTACCAAAACTTCTTGACTGATTGATTTAGTAATTCAGCTAAAACTTATAAAGCTTTTACCAAGTGTTGGGCACCATGGTAGACACAGGAGATGAAACACTGACAAAGATAGGCAAGATTCCTGCTCACATGGAGCCTGCATCCTAATTCAGGAGACAGACCAAATAAAGAAAAGAATGAATGAATGAGATAGTTTCAAAGAATGTCAACTTCCTTGAAGGAAATAAAAATCCTCAATGCAATTTTACAACTTCAACCTTACTGACATATTGGGTCAAATAATTCTTTATGATGGGATTGGTGCTGTGCATTGTAGGCTGTTTAGTAGCATCTCTGGCTTCTATTCACTAGATACCAATAGCACCTTCTCAGGTAAAACAACCAGCGAAATCTCCAGACATTGCCACATATCCCCTTGCGGGGGGCTGGGGTGGCAAATCCCTCCCCAGCTGAAAACCACTGTACAAGAGTGATGGGAATAAGAATGAGATTTTTTTGCTTTTGTTTTTCTTGGATGGTCAGGAAAGACCTCTTTAAGACCAAAAAAAAAAAATCCAACCAGGAAATATTTTGGAAGAAAGCTTTCTAGGCAGAGTTGAACAGTTAAGTGCTAAAGTGATAAGGTGATAATGAACTTGAAGTCTTAAAGGAGCAGACAGAGGCTTATTTGACTGAAGAGAAGCAGGATATGGCATCAGAGAGGTAGACAAGAGCAGACAGAGCTTTACAGGCCATGGTAGAAAGTTTAGATTTTTTAAAATGTGATAAATTTAGATAAAAAAGAGAATTTCAGATTAACTGTGAAGGAAGAAAGATTTCTAGTCAGACATTTAAAGGTGGAAAGACCTGGATTTTTACAGGCTAGAGTGAAAGACAGAAGTATTTGAGGTACTGATAAAAGATCAGAAAGGATAGAACCTGCCTGGAGTAGAGTAACAGATGTGCAGAAATGGAATTGCAGAATTGTCAGTAAAGTAGAGTCTAACTCAGGAGGAAGGGACTTTTGAGGGGAATCTTCTATTCCAACCACCAGTGGATGACAACTCAGAAAAATGCTCTCAAGGAGAGGGTATTCTAGGCAGCATACTGACAGCCACTGTGAGCTGTGGGACCCAATACATGTGCGTGAGTTCTGGCTCAATCCCGAACATGCCTCTTCAGGGAGGGAGGGCCCAAAGCCAAGAACAAGCCAAGCTAATGCCTAAGAGGAGCCAGAGACCAACAATCCAGGGACAGGCAACTAACAGTACAAAGCTGCCAATGGCTTGATTCTAATTTTGGATTGGCCAAAAAGTTCATTCTGGTTTTTCCCTATGCTGTTATGGAAAAACCCAAACTAACGTTTTGGTCAACCCAATACATTTTTCTTAGAGATTTTTAGGGGCAACACTCTCAAACCAATAAAGACAAAAATAATGAACATTAGCTCTTTCTTCCAACTCCCTCATAGTTGTAGCATTGCTACCATTTTTAAAAATATTGGCATGCGTGAGGCATGTGTCTAAGTGACTTTCTCATTTAATCTTCTGAACAGTTCTATGAGGTAGATTCTCTTATTTCCAACATTAAAAACATAAGGCACTAGAGCCTTGAGATATCCTGTTACTTGCCTATGGAATCTGAAACTTAAGTAGTTCTGGCTCAAGTCCAATTTCTGAGCCAACACATTATACTCAGATAAATCAATCCATACCATATACTGCTCAGATGAAGTGATTGACAAAGGTGAGATCTCTTGCCAAAGGCCATACCCAGCTAATATCTGGTTGAGGAACAATTTGTAATGAATTGCTAACTTGTGAAGACCTACTCAGTCTGGGAGTTGGTGATGGACAGGGAAGCCTGGAGTGCTGCAGTCCATGGGGTCACTAAGAGTTGGACACAACTGAGCAACTGAACTGAACTGAACTGAAGAGCCACTAATGCTAGTTATTTTTCTAGGCAATGTATATACATTATGTTGAATCATCTTCACAAAATCTACAATAAAGGTCTTATTAGCTGTCTTAAATTATATGAGAAATCAGAGGGCGAGAGATCTTAAATAACTTGTCCAAAGTCACATGGGTTTCCCTGGTAGCTCAGAGGTAAAGAATTCGCCTGCAGTGCAGGAGACGCAGGTCCACAGGTTCAATCCCTGGGTTGTGAAGATCCCCTGAAGAAGGAAATAGCAACCCACTCCAGTATTCTTACATGGAAAATCCCATGGACAGAGGACTCTGGTGGGCTATAGTCCATGGGGTTGCAAGAGTCAGACACGGCTTAGCGACTAAGACCACCACCACCATCAAAGTCACACAAACAGCAAGTGGTAGAATTGAGACTGCAATTTAGTCAAATGCCCAGGTCTTCATCACTACACTAAATATCATAGAACACAGTTCTTTTCAGAAAACAAGAAACTTTAAGAAACTCTTATATAGTCTTATTTCTTAAAAATAAGACATATGATTTTAAATATTGCAACCTTATTTAAAAGAATTCACAAAGATGTCTGATAATGTTCTAAGCAGGGGCAATCCTTGGAAAGCCTCAATTACTGTGTTTCTGTTTGTGCAGAAGTCCTAAAGAAAATATGATAAATTCATTATTTAATTCATGTCACATGATACCTTAACTTCTAAATAAGCATAGGAAAAGAGGGCTGTGGGCATTGGTTCTACAGTCCCGTTTAATGCACAGGCCAGTTAATGACCTCAGGTATGTCCACATTTCTTCAGGTGAAGACCTGTTCCTGTCTCATCTGCACTCGCATTTCCAGATCTTCTAACCAAACACAGTTTGAGGAATCAACAAAGACCTAGAGTTGCAGAAGCTAGTTTTACAATCCATGTATTTGCCTGACATCAGAATGGCAGACTGTTGCTACCAGTGTGTTAGCACACTTTCCATGGCATCATTGGGACATAAGAGACTGTCCCAGTCTGTTGGTGACCCAGTCTGTAGAAAAGTGTATATTCTCAAGCAAGAAAATTGGAGGTATTAAAAGGTATCTGTGAAACAGTAGAAGAGAGGCAGTACTTGGCACCAGAAGTGGCAAATTTCAGCCCAGTGTTACCCTTTACAAGTTTTGTGGCCTTGGGCAAGTCACTACAATGGTTCTGAGATTAGGGCTCTTCATTCTGCAAGAGGCAACCTGATCTTGACCCTGGCTACTGGGCAGGTTGCAGTGCAGATCAATAAAACAGTGTGTTGGGTAGTTTATGGGCTGTATAATGATGCTCTAACGGTAAAGGACAATGTTCATAACAGAGATAATTTTAACTAAACTAAACAGAGCGCATCTCATTTGTCCTCAGGTCCTTCGGATGATGCCAGAGAACTGCAGCCAAGCTGACTCAAACCTATGTATTCTGGGGCTACAGGAAAGACGAAGTCGACAGGAATAAGATATGCATGCTGCTGGCAGCTTCCTGAGATAGAAACGGAAAATTCTTAGTCTTTCAAGGCACTAAATCCAACCTGACTAGGCACAACTAATGTGAATGAGACAACCTTTGCAGATTCTGTAGCAACTAGCTATGAAATCTTTAATATTAATAATACCGGTGACAATAATAGCAGTTCAGGTATCAGTTAATTACTTTTGCAAACAAAATACTCGGAGACTTACAGGCTTAACAACAATTGTTTATTCTTAGTTTCTCTAACTGCATGTTGGTTAAACTCAGGCAGTCCTGCCTGACTCAGAATGAGGCCCACTGGGGCTTGGCTTCTCATCCTGGGTTGGGCTCCTGTGTGTTCATTCTGAAGCCCAGGCAAAGGAGACAGCACCTACTTAGCCTTTTCTGCAAAGCCTTTTCAGAGCAATGTCACAGGTGCCAGAGAACCCATGTGAGAGCTCATTTCAGACCTCTGACCAAATCTGTTTAAGTCATATTCACTAGGCACTTACTATGTGTTCAAGCAACTGAATGCTTTACCCTTTTTCTTTCAAATAATTTTCACATCAACGCTATAAAGCCAGGCCTATTTTTCTCCTCATTTAAAAGCGAATGAAATGGAAGTAAAGAAAAATTAAGAAACTTTCCCAATATCTTGCTGCTAGTCAATGGCAGGGTCAGGATTCCTGTATTGGCAGTGGACTCCAGGGATTTGCCAGTATATTCTATTGTCTGCTTAAATCCTTAATCTATCAATACTGCAATTAAAACGAGACTAGTTTCAAAGTATTGGATGTACCAAATTGGATGAACCCATGGTATGCGTTCCCATACCATGACCCTTAAACATGAATTTTATTTTGTTTATGTTATGTTATATTTGCTACACACAAAGTGTATATGTTGATAACATGCATCTACCCTGTGATGTCTAATAAAGTCAACACAGAAATCTACCACCCAGAATCTAGAATATTGCCAACATCTTTGTGTGCTCTTTATGCCTCCTCCCTGAAGGTAACCACTGTCTCGAATTTTATATTAATCTCTTGCTTTTTTAAACAGATTGATCATATGTGTCTGTGTCAAATAATTTTGCTTAATTGAAACATCAACTTTGCTGTCATATGTGACTACAGTTAATCTATTTTTTATTATTGTATAATAGTACACTTAGTGAATATATCACAATCTTTCAATTATGCTATCTGTGAATACTGGGTTTCTCCTAATGTATACACTATTAAAAATAATGTTTCTATGAACAATTTCAATATTAATGTATGGGTTTTTGCTATTCCACCATCCTTACCAATACCTGGTATTGTCAGACTCATAATTTAGGGAAAGTAAAATAATATTTTATTGTGATATTAATTTGTGTTTCCCTGCTTACTAAGCAATTTTGGCACATTTTTCTTAGGTAATCTACCACATATGTTTTCCTACCTGAAAACTGCTTATCCATGACCCCGGCCAATTTTCCTACTGGGTTATTTGTCTTGCTTATTGATTCATATCAACTGTTTATATAGTTATTACATTCATATAAAAGTACCCATTAAATATATTACTGATACCTTCTGTGTCTTTTTATTCTTTTTATAGGAAACAGTTAAAAGATTTATCAATCTTTTCCTGCACAGTTGTACTGACTTGAATAGTGTCCCACTCAAAATTCATGTCTACTCAGCACCTGTGAGTGAGACTTTATCTGGAAATAGGGTCTTTACAAATAAAATCACATTAAGATGAAGTTGAACTTGATTAGGGTGGGCCCTAAATCCTATCACTGATGTCTTATAAAAGGGAAATGAGGACACAGAGAGAGAATAGCCACAGGGGAGATCACATGACAACAAAGGCAGACACTGAAATAGGGTCACTGGACCAAAGCTTCCAGTAAGGACCAGAGCTGGGAAGAGTCAAGGAGTAATTCTTTCTTAAAGCATTCAGAATGTAGAGGTACCTTGTAGTTTTCAAAACCATGAGGGAATATATTTTTGTACTGTAAATCACCCAGTTTGCAGTAATTTATTACAGCAAGCACAAGAAACTAATACAATTGTCAACCATTTTTGCATTATAACTTCTTTAATTCTAAAGCTATTAAAAAAACTATATTTTAATCTAAAATTGTAGATACTTGCCTTCACATTTAAGCTTTAAATTCATCATGTACTACTTTTCTTTATGGGCATGAGATAGGAATCTCATTTTATTCTTTTGTTTATTTATTTGAATAATGAATTGTTCCAGAATCATTTATTGAAAGGTTCATTTTTCTCCATAATTTTGCAAAAGTTCCATTATATATGAAAATGCCACATAAGTTTGGCTTTCCTTTTGGGCTTTTGGGTATGTTCCATTGGTCAAATTGCCTATCATGCTATTCTTTATTGATTATTATAAATTTATCATAGTTCTTCCTATCTAATAGAGCTAATACTATCACATTCTTTCTCTTTCCTTTTTTGTTTTTCAGAAGTCTCTTGGTTGTTCTCAGGCTTCTGATCTTCCATTTAAATTTAAAATCAGCTTGTAAAGCTCTTTTATAAAACTCTGTTGAGACTTTTATATAATCTATATGTCAACTTGAAAGAATAACATTTTTATAATGTTAAGCCTTCCTATCATAAAAGTGATTACATATTATTATTTATTTATATTTTAAAATAAAGTAATGCAAGTAATGCATGCATGCATGTTAAGTTGCTTCAGTGGTGTCCATCGCTTTGCAATCCTGTAGAGCCCACCAAACTCCTCTGTCCATGGGATTCTCCAGGCAAGAATACTGAAGTGGGTTGCCATGCCCTCCTGCAGGGGATCTTCCTGACCCAGGGATCAAACCCTCATCTCTTATGTCTCCTGCATTGACAGGTGGGTTCTTTACCACTAGTGCCATCTGGGAATCCCCAGATAAAGTAATAATGTGTTATAATTGCACACTTACTGTTGAATTTATTCCTAAATACTGTACATACTTTGTTGTTCAGTGTAACATTATCTTTCCAAAACTGTGTTTTAAAAATTCTTTGCATATATATAACTGCAAATTTTGATTGACAGTATTATATCCACCTTGTTATAGTCTATTAACTAATTTATATACACTTATTTATATATTTATGTATATTTATATATAATCACATGCCAAAAAAAAAAAGTGGGAGCTTGGGTTCTTCCTTTCCAGTTCTTAGAGTCTTTGCATCTCCTTCTTTCCTTACTGTACTTGCTGTGTCTCCAGTACAATATTGTACAGTAGCAGTAAAAGTTGGCATCTTTGTCTTATTCCTAGTCTGAAATGTAATGCTTCTATTGTTTTAGTGTTAAGAATTATGTTTGCTGTAGGTTTTCATACTGTTTAACAGACTAAAGAAATACTTTAAAAAATAGAAAGACTTTTCTATTCACAGTTTGCTCAAGTTTTATCACAAATGAGTATGAGAAATATCAAGAGCTTATTTGACATCTATTGCAAATTTGTGGGTTTTATTCTTCAATGCATTAATGTGGAAAATATATAAATAAACTTATTTAAGAACCACTTAAGAGAGGTATGACTGACACACAAAAAGTTGTACATATGAAGGCAATGGCAACTCACTCCAGTGTTCTTGCCTGGAGAATCCCAGGGACAGAGGAGCCCGGTAGGCTGCCGTCTACGGGGTCGCACAGAGTCGGACACGACTGAAGCAACTTAGCAGCAGCAGCATACATCTAAATGTCTTTGGCATTAAGTATACTGGTGGCTCAAGGGCTAAAGAATCCGCCTGCCAATGCAGGAGATGCAGGTGTGATCCCTTGGTCGAGAATATTTCCTGGAGGAGGAAATGGCAACCCGTTTCAGTATTCTTGCCTGGGAAATGCCATGGACAGAGGAGGCCGGTGGGTTACAGTCCATGGAGTCACATAGAGTTGGACACAACTTAGCAACTAAACAACAACATTACATCCATGAAACCACCATGACAATCTTTGCCATAAACAAATCCATCACTTCCAAACGTTTCCCCGGCCCTTTTTGTTTACCATTAATTTTGAGTGTTGTAAAAACACTATGGCTGCACAGCACTGGAGCAGCGGCTGCATGGTATTGGAGTGGCCATGAGGAGATACGTCCAAGGTCAGAGAAGCCCCACAAGATGGTAGGTGCTGGAGCGTCAGCTCCATGACGTTGGAGCAACTTTGAGGAGATACCCCACATCCAAGGGCAAAGGAGAAGCCTCCACAAGACAGTAGGGGGAGTGAATTCATGTTTAGAATCAAACCACATTCCTGCCAGAGACCAGGACCCAGAGACCCCACAGAGACTGAGACAGAACTGTGTTTGAGCATCTCCTGTGGAGGTGCTGGTCAGCAGTGGACTGCTGCAGGGGCATGGGCTCTGGGTGCAGCAGACATGGATATGGCATAAGCCCTGTTGGAGGAGGTCACCATTAATCCCACCAAAGAGCTGCCAGAACTTACACAGGACTGGCAAATAGACCCTTGGAGGGCACAAGCAGAATCTTGTGGACACCAGGACCCTGGAGAAAGAAACAGTGACCCCACAAGAGACTGACCCAGACTTGTCCAGGAGTCTCCAGTGGAGGCATGGGTCAGTGGTGGCTTGCTGCAGGGTTGGGGGCAATGAGTGTAGCAGTACAAACAGGCGACCTTTTGGAGGAGGTTGTCATTATCTTCATTACCTCCACCATAGTTTTGCCCCAGGTAAATAACAGAGAGGGAACACCGACCCACCCATCAACACAAAATTGGATTAAAGATTTACTGAGCATGGCCCCACCATCAGAACAAGACCCAGTTTCCCCCTCAGCCTCTCCCATTGGAAAGCTTTCATAAACCTCTTATCCTCCATCAGAGGGCAGACAGACTGATAACCACAATCACAGAAAACTAACCAATCTGACCACATGGACCACAGCCTTGTCTAACTCAATGAAACTGTGAGTCATGCCATGTAGGGCCACACAAGATGGGTGGGTCATGGTGAAGAGTTCTGTGGTCTCTCACAGAACTATGGTCATGTGGACATTTTGGTCATGTGGACAAAAATGTGGTCCACTGGAGAAGGGAATGGCAGACCACTTCAGTATTCTCGCCTTGAGAACCCCATAAACAGTATGAAAGGCAAAAAGATGGGACACTGAAAGACAAACTCCCCAGGTCAGTAGGTGCCCAATATGCTTTTGGAGATCAGTGGAGGAAAAACTCCAGAAAGAATGAAGAGATGGAGCCAAAGCAAAACCAGCACCCAGTTGTGGATGAGACTGGTGGTAGAAGCAAAGTCTGATGCTGTAAAGAGCAATATTACATAGGAACCTGGAATGTTAAGTCCACGAATCAAGGCAAATCAGAAGTTGTCAAACAAGAGATGACAAGAGTGAACATTTTAGGAATTCAATATTTTAGGAATCAGTGAACTAAAATGGACTGGAATGGGTGACTTCACCTCAGATTACCATTATCTACTACTGTAGGCAAGAATCCCTTAGAAGAAATGGCGTAGCCCTTCTAGTCAAAGCAAAAATAAGACCAGGAGCTCACTGCATCTCAGATCATGGGCTCCTTATTGCCAAATTCAGACTTAAATTGAAGAAAGTAGGGGAAATCACTAGACCATTCAGGTATGACTTAAATCAAACCCCTTACAATTATACAGTGGAAGTAAAAATAGATTCAAGAGATTAGATCTGATAGATAAAGTGCCTGAAGAAATATGGATGGAGGTTCCTGACATTGTACAGGAGACAAGGGACAAGACCATCCCCAAGAAAGAAATGCAAAAAAGCAAAATGGCTGTCTGAGGAGACGTTAAGGAAAGATATACCCATTTGAATGCAGAGTTTCAAAGAATAGCAAAGAGAGATAAGAAAGCCTTCCTCAGGGATCAGTGCAAATAGAGGATAACAATAGAATGGGAAAGACTATAGATCTATTCAACAAAATTAGAGATACCAAGGGAAATGTTTCATGCAAAGATGGGCACAATAAAGGACAGAAATGTTATGGACCTAACAGAAGCAGAAGATATTAAGAAGAGGTGGCAAGAATAAACAGAAGAAATATACCAAAAAAATCTTCATGACCCAGATGATCACTCAGCTAGAGGCAGACATCCTGGAATGTGAAGTCAAGTGGACCTTAAGAAGCATCACCACAAACAAAGATGGTGGAGGTGATGGAGTTCCAGTTGAGCTATTTCAAATCCTAAAAGATGATGCTGTGAAAGTGCTGCACTCAACATGCCAGCAAATTTGGAAAACTCAGCAGTGGCCACGGCACTGGAAAAGGTCCGTTTTCATTCCAATCCCAAGAAAACCCAATGCCAAAGAATGCTGAAACTACTGTACAATTGCACTCATCTCACACGATAGTAAAGTAGTGCTCACAATTCTCCAAGCCAGGCCTCAACAGTACATGACCGTGAACTTCCAGATGTTCAAGTTGGTTTTAGAAAAGGCAGTGGAACCAGAGATCAAGTTGTCAGCAACTGTTGGATCATCAAAAAAGCAAGAGACTTCTGGGAAAACATCTATTTCTGCTTTATTGACTATGCCAAAGCCTTTGACTGTGTGGACCATAACAAACTGTGGAAAATTCTTAGAGTTGGGAATACCAGACCACCTGCTTTTTGAGAAATCTGTATTCTGGTCAGGAAACAGTTAGAACTGGACATGGAACAACACACTGGTTCCAAATAGGAAAAGGAATACATCAAGGCTGTATATTGTCACCCTGCTTATATTTAACTTATATGCAATACATCATGAGGAACGGTGGGCTGGATGAAGCACAAGCTGGAATCAAGATTGTCTGGAGAAATATTAATAACCTCGGATATGCAGATGGCACCACCCTTATGGATAAAGTGAAGAAGAACTGAAGAGCCTTGTGATGAAAGTCAAAGAAGAGAATGAAAAAGTTGGCTTAAACCTCATCATTCAGAAAACTAAGATCACAGCTTCTGGTCCCATCACTTCATGGCAAATAGATGGAGAAACAGTGGAAACAGTGACAGACTATTTTGGGGGCTCCAACATCACTGCAAATGGTGAATGTAGCCATGAAATTAAAAGACACTTGCTCTTGGGAGATGAGTTATGACCAACCTAGACAGCATATTAAAAAGCAGAGACATTATTTTGCCAACAAAGATCCATCTAGTCAAGGGTATGGTTTTTCCAGTAGTCATGCATGGATGTGAGAGTTGGATTATAAAGAAAGCTGAATGCCCAAGAATTGATGTTTTTGAACCGTAGTGTTGGAGAAAACTCTTGAGAGTCCCTTGGATTGCAAGGAGATCCTACCAGTCCATCCGAAGGGAAATCAGTCCTGAATATTTATTGGAAGGACTGATGCTGAAGCTAAAACTCCAATACTTTGGCCACCTGATGCAAAGAACTGGCTTGTTTGAAAAGACCCTGATGCTGGGAGGGACTGAATGTAGGAGGAGAAGGGAACGACAGAGGATGAATTGGTTGGATGGCATCACGCACTCAATGGACATGAGCTTGAGTAAACTCCGTGAGTTGTTGATGGACAGAGAGGCCTGGCATGCTACAGTCTGTGGGTCGCAAAGAGTCAGACATGACTGAGTGACTGAACTGAACTGAAAAACACTATGTGCATGTGTACTTGCCAAGTCACTTTAGTCATGCTCAACCCTGTGTGACCATGGGGACCGTATCCCACCAGGCTGTTCTGTCCATGGGATTCTCCAGGGAAGATCACTGGAGTGGGGCTCCATGCCCTCCTCCAGGGGATCTTCCCCACCCAGGGAGAGAAACAGTGTCTCTTATATCTCCTGCATTGACAGGTGGGCTCTTTACCACTAGTGCCACCTGGGAAGCCCCGCAAACACTACACATTTTACCATGTTCTTAGCAAATTTTTAAATATATAATACAATATAGTTAACTATAGATACTATGCGGTTCCCAAGATCTCCAGGATCTACTCACCTAGCATAACTAAAACCTTGTGTCCTGTGACTGATACTTTCCCGTTTTGTCTTTCTCCAGTCCTCTGGCAACCACTTTTCTACTGTGTTTCTATTAGTTTGACTACTTTAAACTTCTCATGTAAGAGGTATTCTGCAGTATTTGGTCTTCAGCGTCTAGCTTATTTCACTTAGTATAATGTCTTCCAGGTTTATCCATATTTTCACAAATGGAAGGATTCCCTTATTTTATAAAGCTGAGTAGTATTCCATTGTGGGTATATACCACATCTTCTTTATCCTTTCATCTGTTTGCAGACGTTTAGGTTGTTTCTGTGTCTTAGCTATCACAAATAATGCTGTAATGAGGTTGCATGTCTTTTCATTAGTGACTTTACTTTGTTTCAATACACACCCAGAAGTGATACTGCTGGATCATATGGTAGTTCTATTTTTAATTTTTGGAGGAACCTCCATATTCTTTTCCAAAGTAGCCGTACCAATTTACATTCCCACTAGCAATGCAGGGGGTTACCTTTTCTCCACACCCTTGCCAAAACTTGATATCTTTTGTCTTTTAAAACAATAGCCATTCTAAGAGGCATGAGGTGATATCTCATTGTGGTTTTGATTTGCATTGTTCCTGATGATTAGCCACGTTGAGCATCCATTTATATATCTTTTGCCTCTGTCTGCCTTGTTTGCAGAAATGTCTGTTCTGTTTTTTGCTCATTCATTTTCAAATCAGGTTATTTGCTTTTGCTATTGAATTGTAAGAATCTCTTACAATTTTTGGAATACTAACCCTTTAACAAATGCATAGGTTGCAATTTGATTGCATTCCATTCTACAGGTTGCCTTTTTATTTTATTGTTTCCTTTGCGATGCAGAAACTTTTTAGTTTGATATAATCCCTCTTGTCTACTTTTGCCTTGGTTGCCTGTGTTTTGGGCAAGAAATCATTGAAGAAACACTTGAGGTTAACTTACTTCTGAACCCCTGGAATAAACTCAGTTTTGATACATTACCTTTTGTATATAGTGCCAAATTTTATTTTGCTGCTATTTTGATTAATATATTTGCATTTATACTTATGAATGAAACCATTTCTTGTTTCCACTTTGGCTCATACGATGGAATTGTTGAGTAATCTCTCCTTTTGTATTCTGTGAAAGAATCTGCATGAAATTGGAAAGATTTGTTCTTTGAGAGTGCTGTAGAATTTTCCTAGAAAGTCATCTTGGTCTGGTGCTTTCTTTGAATTAGTGAATTTATAAATTTATAAAAGATTTGAGGGAGACAATTAATAAGCCTGGCTCTCTAGAAAGTACACACTAAACATTGCCTGACAAGTAAATGGGACACATTCTTCTTAGTGAACATGGAAATTTCATAACATAGTTTCATGTTGTATGCCAAAGAATCAGACTCAACTGTCTTCAAGGAACTAGTAAAATTGAAAAGATTAATAAAACAAATAATATCTAATACGATGAACATGTGCCAGCCCTTTGCTATAGAAATATCCTAATGTGATATTAGACTGTCTCTGTGTTTCTAACAACTTTGGCTTTATATTTTTTGAAGCTATTTGGTGAAGTGGAAACACGTTGAGAATTATTCCCTTTACCTAGTGAGTTGAGATTTTATTTTTTTTATTTAATGACTTTTTATATCTAATAATCTTTGAATTAATTTTTTCTGTATATATTTCCATTCATGAATCACAAATGTTTATTTTCTAGCACAGTTCTAATATCAAAGAGCTAGCTATACTGGATATAAAAATAGATCTTCACTTGTCAAATATCTGCTTATTTTTGACAACTTTTAAAAGTCGGATGCTCATTTTTATTCCACCTTTTATTTCTTTAAATAGTTCATACTACAACTGTTTGCATCCTCCTGTCCCATCATTCTTTCTAGCTACTGATGTCAAGATGCTTTTCTTCCAAGTTTTGATCAACCTGGTGCTGGTGCAACCTCACAGTAACTCACTCCTTTTGAAAGTTGGATCAGCTTCCAATATTTTATTCTTTGTACTTTCAATGTCATGAAATAGCCTAAAGATTTTTTTCAATGTGAAATTTTTGCCGGTCTTCACGTATCTCTTTCTTCTTTCTCCAGAATTTATCTAAGTCATGGCATGGGGTACCTACAAGAAGGTGGTTAATCCCTGAGCCTGTGAGGTACTTCATGTCCATGCAGCTACTTCTGACCTTGGGGACTGGGAGTGGATGGATAAATGTGTCCTCATCCTTAAGATGGATAACTTAGGTAGGTCCCTAATCTATTACGATTATTAAGATTAATGGCCATATAAGAAGAGAAAGAGGAAGATCTCTATCTCTCTCTCCTTGTGTGCAAGCACACAAACAAGCATGGAAGCATACAATGAGACCATGGCCACCAGCCAAGCAAGAAAAGATGCATCAGAATGAAATCTACCCTGCCAGCACCTTGTTCTTAGACTTCGCAGCCTCCAGAACTGTGAAAAATAAATTTCTGCTTTTTAAAAACTCACCCAGTCTGTGGTATTTTGTTATGGCATTCCAAGCTGAGTAAGACAAGGTGTTTTATTTCTTTGTTAAAAAAGAAAAATCATATCAAGGGTAGTTTAAACTCTGCTTGTCTTCTTCTTTTACATCACAGGACTTATGATACCCAGCCAGCATCTTTTCTTGCCTTGGAAAATTGTCATAGCCCTTTCTAAGTACAAATCACATTCCAACATTTTATCCTTGAGTTTCAATGTCATGAAATATCTCCAAGAGCTCTTCTACTGTGAATACTTTTTCTGATGTCACTTCTTCTAGGGCACCTTCATATTTTCATCACAATTCCTTTCCCTGTTTATATTGATAAGTTTGCCTTCACTAAGTTCCTTTGACTGTACATCTAGATAGCTTAAAAGATGATATGATCCATGTAGGATCATTTGAATCCTACATCTGAAGACTATTAGCTATCTGGCTTGACAATATACTTATTCTAATTTTTTTGAGTTTTAATGTCTTTATTTGTAAAATAAGGTTCCTTGATAGCTGGAGCTAATAACAGCACTTAGCATTGTTTTTGTTTCTTTCTTTCTTTCTTTCTTTTTTTTTTTTTTTTGCTATCACTCATTAAGCATTCATATACAGGTAGGATGCTAAAAGTGTTAATATGGTAATGACTAGGAAATGTTATATTTAATATTTCCTTTTCTTTATAGATGTTAGTGTTTTCCATGTTATTTGGTGAATGTGTACTTTTTAATTGAAGTATATTTTATTTATAATATTGTGTTAGTTTTAGGTATACAACAAAGAGATTCAGTTATGTATTTTCTTCAGATGATTGTCTATTATAGGTTATTATAAGATATGGAATATAGTTCCTTGTGCTATACAGTAAATCCTTACTGCTTATCTACTTTATATATAGTAGCTTGTATCTGTTAGTTCCAAGTTCCCAATTTATTCTTCTGTCCTTGCTTTTCTCCTTCAGTAAGCATAGTTTGTTCTCTATGTATGTGAATCTGTTTCTATTTTGTATAGAGTTTTTGTTTTCTTTTTGGTTTCCATATAAAAGTGATTTATATAATATTTGTCTGATTTCACTAAATATACCATTCTCTAAGACCATACACATTGCTGCAAATCGTAGCATTTCACTCATTTTTATGGGATTTTTTTTTTCAGTCCCCCAAATGTGGCTTACATGTTTAAAAGATACTTGGCCCACACCAAATACTATTTATCCATAAGATAAGAATATCGTTCAGAAAAGTCATGACCTGTAAATGAATATGAACAGCCTCTTTTCATATGTCTTATTTTAAAGAATAATTTAAATAATTAGTGGTTAACTGTACATGAATCAGTGTTTCTTGTGACGTTTCCACTAGGGTTACTATAAATGAACCAATGCCTATAATCAAATCAAAATAATATCATTTGAAAATAACTATATCTTTGATTTATAAAGCCTTTTGCAGCACAATATTTAAACTAAGAAACTCCAACTTTTAAAATCCTGCCATCATTGTATTTGTAAAGTAATACTGTCTTCCAATAATTTATATTATTTTAACTTTTTCCTATCTATTTATAATTTATTGAGCAATTCACAAAAATGCTATTATTGACTTTATAATAAAGTCATAATTCCCTAATCAAAAACTAATGAAAATGTAATTTGCCAAAAATCATATGCTCTCTAGAGATTTACTATTTTGATAAATAGCTTATTTTTTGAGATGCAAAAGGGGAACTTGCCTGTATCCATGGGCTTCTTCTTTAACTTAAGCATATGCTGAGAAAATGAAGCCACAGGTAGGTCTTCTACATAGAATTGTCTTAGGATTGTAATGCAAAAGACTGCTTTGAAAAGACTATTTCCTAACTTTAATTAGGCCTTGATCATACGTGGAAAGAAAACTCCAATGGAAAAAGAAGATTGTTATATTAAAATTTTGCTTTTTAAATGAATATATAGTATGGGTTAGTCAGTCCTAACAGTTTGATTAGGGAGATACAAAAAATAACACAAACCAACTACCATCACTTTTAACTTAAATTTATAATTTTTTAAATTTATAATTTAAAAATTTTTTAATTTATAATTTTTTAACTTAAATTTATAATTTTTCTGTGTTCTATTTTTATGAAGGTGAGTTTCAGTATAATTCTGAAAAATAATATCTTCTCTCTTATAATATATATGAAACTTCAGTCTTACAGTATTTTAGGTAAGGTAACTATACAGGCTAAAAAAAAGTCAGCGGAAAAAAGATGAAAACATGAATGGTCCATGACTGAAAATTTCTACTCCTGGGTACATTCACAGCAGAAATGTGTGCATGTCCATAAAAGGTATGTATTTGAATATTTTAATATTCAGACCAGCATTTTTTAATAGCCCCAAACTGGAAACTACTCAAAAGTTCATGTCTCTGGAATGGATTCATAGCAGTATATTCACTCATCAAAAATGAGGATGAATCATCCGAATAACACAGTCTCACAGACCAACTTGCCAATTCAGTGTTGAATAAACGTCAGACAAACAAAAAGACGTAGACCATTGATTCCATTCTATAAGTATAATGTAGGCAAAATTAATCTATCCTATCAAAAGTCAAAATAGTGGTTACTCTGGAGGTTGGGGGAATCATATGTGGACAAAAGCATGAGGGGGCTTCTAGTGGGCTTCTTTTTGAGTGCTGCTCACACAGGTGTATACAACTTGTGAAGATATATTTAACTGTACAATTCTATGTGCATAAAGTGAAAGTGAGTGAAGTCGCTCAGTCGTGTCTGACTCTTTGCAACCCCGTGGACTGTAGCTCTCCAGGATCCTCCGTCCATGGGATTCTCCAGGCAAGAATACTGGAGTGGGTTGCCATTTCCTTCTCTAGGGAATCTTCCTGACCCAGGGATTGAACCCAGGTCTCCCGCATTGCAGGCAGACGCTTTAACCTCTGAGCCCCCAGGGAAGCCCTATGTGCATGTTTCTTTATAAATGCTTGTGACAAAATAATTTCATTTGCTTACTTCAATTTATACACTGTTTATGTTAATTTTAAACAGCTAAGTGTACTTAATAACAAGACTATCATCTTACTTGCAGAATATTCTTTACAAACGAACTAATGATACATTCATAAAACATGATGCAAAATCTAGTTCTTCCACAAAATGGAGGAGCAGTGTTTTTGTGGCATTACAGTAGCATTGTCGTAGTTATGCCACTTATTTTTCTGTTAGGCTTAACTATATTAACATACCTGAAGAATGCAGAATAAATATTTTGTACCCCACTTCAAAAAGCATTTTATTATACAAACATTAAAATTTATTTCTCCAGAAAATACTATATAGCATAGTTAACTGAATTTGCATATTACTGTGGATTAAGATCAGAACTTTGCTCTTAAAGAGTATGTAGAGTTGAAATTAGGGCTTCCCTGGAGGCTCAGACAGTAAAGAATCTGCCTGCAATGCAGGAGACACAGGTTCCATCCCTGGGTCGAGAAGATACCCTGGAGAAGGGAATGTCTACCCACTCTAGTATTCTCGCTTGGAGAACTCCATAGACAGAGGAGCCTGGTGGGCTACTGTCCATAGTGTTGCAAAGAGTCAGACATGACTGAGCTATCAAAACACACACACACACACACACACACACACACACACAGAGTCAAAATTACCTTTGAAAATTCTCCAATAATGTGACAGACCAAAGATTGCATTACAACTCCCAACCCTGTTTTCCCCCTCTAACACTAATTTGATCATTTTTCCCTCTGATTGACTATAAGGTAAAGGAGCTCTCTTACATTTAGAGCCATCTTCCTAAAAGGAAACAAAAATATCAAACTCATATTCACCTAAGAGGCACCTGGAGCTGTAATAACCTGTGCTAAAGTAGGTCTGAAAGTGAAAGTGAAGTCTCTCAGTTGTGCCCAACTCTTTGTGACCCATGGACTATACAGGCCACGGAATTCTCCAAGCCAGAATACTAGAGTGGGTAGCCTTTCCCTTCCCCAGGGGATCTTCTAACCCAGGGAACGAACCCAGGTCTCCTGCATCGCAGGCAGATTCTTTACCAGCTGAGCCACAAGGGAACCCCAAGAATACAGGAGTGAGTATCTTATCCCTTCTCTGGATCTTCCTGACCCAGGAATTGAACCAGGGTCTCCTGTATTGTAGGTGGATTCTTTACCAACTGAGCTATGAGCGAAACCAACAGTAGGTTTATAGCTGTCAAATCAGGATTCCAGTAGGACACATATTTATTGGGTAAAATGGCTAGCTGGTTTATCCATAATATTTAAATCACTTTCTCTTTCATTGTCTCCCAATCCCCATACCTGGACCTTCCATGGCACATCCACAGTTGAAGTCACAAAAATTAATTCCAGATATGGAACTCTGCTGGGCAAAGAAAAGTCCTGAATGTTATAGCCACACAGATCTAGATCAATGGCCTGCTCTGCTACTGTCAGTCAACTGATGAAACTTAGTTTATAATAAAGAAAGTGGAATGAGACCTTACATTATAGCAGTAAGCCTGAGAGATAAATGTATATAAATTAACTCGTGAGTTGATAACATCCAGTGTGTTAGGAGTTCTCAGCAAATTATAACTATTATTACTGTGGTAGAAAAATATGAAATCAAAACAGATGGAATTACTATGATACATTCCTCCCAAAACATTAAAATTACTCTTTTTTTTAAACTACTAGGAAAATTAAATTTTTAAATTTAAATATATTCCTTTTACCCAACTTAGGCTCCTTGCCATAAAGCTTCAAGACCATGTGGCAAAAGGGGTTTCCTTTCTAGGACCCCTTCTCTTAGAAAATGGCTTTGAAGGCCCCCTCCATCACGAGACAGAGTCTACTTCTCAGCCCCTCGGATCCAGGCTGGCTTGTGGAGTGCTTGGCCAAGAGAATGCAGTAAAGGAGGCGTAATGTCCATTCCAGACCTGGGCCTCAAGAGGTCACGTGAGCATCACTTTGTTCTTTGCCTTGGTCATGGAACAACCTCCAACTAGCCTGTAGGAGTTGGGAAGACCATGTGAGCCACGGGCCAGTCAGCCCAGCTGATCCCAGGCAGGCGTGAGAGCCCAAGCTAATAAGCAGAGTCAATCTGCAGCTTTCACGGTCACTCCCAAATGGCCACACACACATGAGGGGGCCAACCCACACCAGGACAGCCCGGCAGAGTCATGGACCACGCAAATGCTTGCTGCTTTAAGTTATCACATTTTACGTGATTCTTTATTCAACTGTACCTAACTGACACAGACTATGAATTTTTTCATCAATTCTTTAAAATTTTCTTTTCCAACTACAACTTAGTATTCCTATACATTATATAGTATGTTCAGACAGCCCGCAAGATTTCAATGACACATTCATACACACAGACCTAGAGGTGACTTACAAAAATGCCTCAACCTGCATTGGAACCTTCTACATTTCTTTTTCAATGGAACTCCTGTAGATTTACAGTGACAAAGCCAATGCTTAGACTCTAACTAACAGCGATCTGGTCATTTTCCATCTATCACATTATAAAAAAGCTATTTAATCAACATATGTACAAGAGATTTTTGTCAAGATGTTGGGCTAAGCACCTTACTATTGATGTATAATTAGGAGACATCTAATTGAAGAGATCAGCTTTACTATCAGCTTAGCCCCAGAATAGTTACATAGGAGAAGTTACTTTTAATCTTGTTTTTAAATTTAAATAGGTACATAAAGTGAAAATTAAATTTGTCCTCTTCCCTGTGTCTCATTCTAAAGGCAATCTCATGCCAATTCCTATGCATCTTTTCAGAGATACTGAATGTTTGTATACATAATGTATTAATCTATGAACATAAATACATTTTATGTGTATATATGCATTACATATATGTGTATATATATTACATGCATATATATTTATGTGTATACATGTAGACTTGCTCCCCTTCTTGCTCCTTTGCATTTTAGTTTATCTTAGAAATCACATCATATCAGTATAGACAGATTTTAAGGCAGAACCTTCAACAAGAAAAGTCAAGGGATACAGATGTTAATGCTCTGGGGTGACTGTCATGACAAATCTGCCAGCATCTGGAAGACTGTTACATACTTCAGATTTTTTACTCAACTTTCACATTTTTATTCCTTTCACTGAAGAAAAAGACAAGGTATGATTGCCAGAAAGTTGGCCATCCCTGGATCAGGAAGATCCCTGAAGAAGGGAATGACAACCCATTTCAGTATTCTTGCCTGGAGAATCCCATAGACAAAGGAGCCTAGTGGACTACAGTCCCTGGGGTCGCAAAGAGTCAGACATAACCGAGCGAATAACACTTTCACTTGCCAGAAGCCAAGGCTTGACTAGTTTATCACCAGTTCATGGTTCATGAAGTGTGTGCTTAAGATTCAGTCATGGGGCTGTGGATCTGAAAGGGACCTGAATTAGGCCAGTCCTTGGTTTTACACATGGGAAACTGGTTCCTCCTCTTCCCTATAAATGAACATTTAATGAACTTACACTACGTGTTGAGCCCGGCACTGATTTTAATAAATAAATATTCAATAAAATCACTGATTTTAATAAAATCAGCCTCAAAGGCAAAACAGATTGAGTTTCAACTTGGGTCAAGTTCTTTAAAGCATATAATTCTTTAAAAATATTTTATTGCTTTAATGATACTAGCAAGTCTTATGTTTTCTCAGAATGCTTATGTGAGAAATCAATCTATATCCTTAGATTTTAAGGAAGGCAGCTGTGCTACTGAATGTCAAAATGGCTGATTTATAGACTGAAGCCTGGAAATAATTAGAGCTTTCAGGAAGTGATTGTGCCGATACAAACTCTCAGTTCAAAGATCAAAAACCATGCCCACTCAGAAGCTAAGTTATACAGCTAAGGAATCTGCATCTTTCAGAGTGATGTTTGTGGGCTTAATGATTGCTCTTCTTGAAATTAGCTTTAAAAATAGTTTAATGCATCACAGACACATCTAAATTCCCTTAAGCACCTAGGACAGAAAGAAAAAACAAACACAAAACAGTGATACAATTTCAAAACTTTTGAAACAGTTTTGAGTCTGTATTATATATTGAAGGGTTTCCCCAACGGCTCAGTGGTAAAGAATCCACCTGGAATGCAGGAGACTCGGGTTCAATACCTGGGTCAGGAAGAGCCCTTGGAAGAGGAAATGGCAACCTACCCCAGTATTCTTTGAAAAACTTCATGGACAGAAGAGCCTAGTGGGCTAAGTCCAAAGAGTTGCAAAGAGTGAGACACAACTGAGCAACTAAGCACACACATTACATAGTGAAGAATACAGGTTATTTGGGTTTTCTTATTTGTTGGTTTTCCTTTTCCTTTTACCACCCACTTCAGATGATGCTAGCTAAGTCCTAAAGACATCAGGTCAATAAAACAGTAACAAGTTACTACAGCAAATTGAATCTGCAACTGTTTCCTAAATAATCAGATTAAATTCTGGGTGTATAAAAATCTCAAAGTTAAAATCTGGGACAGATTTTTTCAGCAGTGTTGCAGGAACTAACGTGGGAGGAAGAAAGATCAGGGAAGGTGAAAAAAGGGAGGGGAAGGAGGAAGAGGGGAGAGGAAAGAAAGAAGAAAGGATGGAGGAAGGCAGAAGGGAGCAGGATGAGGGTAACGGAAGAGGAGAGAGGAAGGAAGGAACAGAAAGAACCAATGTAACTTACTCCCCAGACTTCCTTCCATGAAGAAGCAATTCTTATTTTAGAGAGAGACTTTTAGACTGCTCTGAAGATGAGAAAACACTCCTATCTGAACTTTAAATTGGAAGATGATTGTGTATGCTGGTTTTATCACAGATGAGGCAGCAAATTTTCTTAGAACATCAGCAAATGGGCTTCAGAGAATTGCATACTGAAAGCACAATGACTGCTACAAAAATAAACAAATGCTTTTGGTTTATTTCTGATTAGATAAGAGCCTATAAAACACTCACCATTTCAAAAGAGAAATCTGATACAAAACTCCATCTGAGGAAACATTAACTTGAACATCCAGGGAGGTGGGGGTGGGCAAGAGTTCACACTATTTTTTCCCCTCTATTATTTTCTCTTCCTGATAATTTTGGGAATAACATCATGTCCTATATTCCTCCACTTACTGTTAATCCACTGAACTTTCTGTTTCTGCCTGGCAGGGATCCATCAATCCACAGTCTTTCCACTATTAAATCTATTTCTCAATATAGGTCACTTGAGTCAAAATTACTCAGTTATGGATAAAATATAACCCTCCACTAGAGGGACATATTTTTATCTCAACATTCAGAGAGTTGCCTTCTTAATATTCCCCAGTGTTAATGGAGGTTATACTCATAACTCTTCTGGAAGAGACTATAATTTAGAAATCTACTCTCCCCTTGATAATTAGGCATAACTTCTATTAACATAAAATGAGAATTATGTGACTGAGAGCAGGCAAGATCAGATCCCTTACTTTAAACTAATGGTAAAAGTTGTGATTTCTCCGTATTGTGAAAGTCTTCTCTGAAAGCATGCCAGGATCTATGAAAATGCCATTATTACCTCCATCGCATTGCCTAGAGCCCAAACAATGAGAAAAAATATTAAAAGCAGCTCTATATCAAGTGTATATGAGAATCACTGAGAATCACCTCATTCTTTATTTTAGACAATGGCTTGCTGTATTTCCTAGTAAGGGAGATTCACTTTGCTATTATACAGCTGACCACAAGTGATAGATCCATTTTAAAAATAATTGTCTCATGGCAAATAGATGGGGAAACAATGGAAACAGGGGCTGACTTTATTTTTCTGGGCTCCAAGATTACTGCAGATGGTGACTGCAGCCATGAAATTAAAAACGCTTACTCCTTGGAAGGAAAGTTATGACCAACCTAGATAGCATATTCAAAAGCAGAGTCATTACTTTGTCAACAAAGGTCTAGCTAGTCGAGGCTATGGTTTTTCCAGCGGTCATGTATGGATGTGCAAGTTGGACTATAAAGAAAGCTGAGCACAGAAGAATTGATGCTTTTGAACTCTGGTGTTGGAGAAGACTCCTGAGAGTCCCTTAGACTGCAAGGAGATCCAACCAGTCCATCCTAAAGGAGATCAGTCCTGGGTGTTCATTGGAAGGACTGATGTTGAAGCTGAAACTCCAATACTTTGGCCACCTGATGTGAAGAGCTGACTCATGTGAAAAGACCCTGATGCTGGGAAAGATTGAGGGCAGACAGGGATGACAGAGGATGAGATGGTTGGATGGCATCACTGACTCAGTGGACATGGGTTTGGGTAGACTCTGCGAGTTGGTGATGGATAGGGAGGCCTGGTGTGCTGCGGTTCATGGGGTTGCAAAGAGTCGGACACGACTAAGCGACTGAACTGAACTGAACCGACAGCTATTTATAGAGGGACCTGGTGAACCATTTACCCCAAATCCTAGTTTAAGTTTAAATCACTATACATTTGAAGTATTTTATACATTTAGCAACATAAAAATTCAAATTTGGCCATCAATCAGATGCTTAATGAAGACTATAACACTTAGACAGTGCTGATCAAAAACTAAGTTTTTATAATATTGAAAAATCCACTGCATACCCAAGTGGTATATTGTTGCTAGTACTTAGGAATTGTTACCTTTAAATCCTCATATTTTCCTGTTCATGTCTTAAATAATCAAAGACAAGTCTTATCCACATCATTTGTTTTAAAAATAAAACTAACTAATACCTACCAGTTGAGCTCATGGATATATAAGACATCTTACAAGAAGAGTTCATACAGATGGAGAAACTTTTTAACTCAATTCATATATGAAATTCAACTGACGATGGAGGATTGGGGTAAATAAGACCCAAAACAGAATCCAGAGGCACTAGACGTGTAAAATAAGTCAGCTGCTATGGTTTTTCCAGTAGTCATGTATGGATGTGAGAGTTGGACCATAAGGAAAGCTGAGTACCAAAGAACTGACACTTTTGAACTGTGGTGTTGGAGAAGACTCTTGAGAGTCCCTTGGAATGGAAACAGATCAAACCAGTTAATCCTAAAAGAAATCATTGCTGAATATTCACTGGAAAGACTGATGCTGAAGCTGAAGCTCCAATACTTTGGCCACCTGACACGAAGAACTAACTCGTCGGGAAAGACCCTGATGCTGGGAAAGATTGAAAGCAGAAGGAGAAGGGGACGACAGAGGATCAGATGGTTGGATGGCATCACTGACTCAATGCACATGAGTATGAGTAAGTTCCAGGAGTTGGTGATGGACAGGGAAGCTTGGCGTGCTACAGTCCATGGGGTCACAAAGAGTCGGACGTGACTGAGCAACTGAACTGATCTCAACTGATGTATTTTACTCCTAAGAAAGCATACTTATTAATGACTTACTCTTATTTTATACATACTTTGAACAGTTTTAGTTATTTCATTTCTCTGTATAATAGCTATTGTTAAAAAAAAATGAAAGGGAAGGGGAGCTGGTAAAACACACACTGAGCAAGACGTGGTGTCTAACACTTAGGGAAAGAAGAGACAATAATATAGCATCTGACATAAGTGTTCAAAAGTCTGGCTCTCGTGGATCAGGAAGGACATCTCATGACAACACTGCTGTCTACAGAGTTCAATAAGAGCAAACAGATAACCCTAAGGTATCTTACATAAAACACAATATTCTGTTCAAAATACTGTTGAAATTGGCAGAGACAGCAAAATTCAGTGTAGAAAGGCTTCATTTTATGGCTAAGTTTTTTTGTTATTTGTTATTGTTTGGTTATTGTTGTTAAGGTTTTACTCATAGAAGGGAGAACTATAATTAGCAAGCAAGTCACCTATGAGGACTCAGACTTCTAATATAATAGGGTCAACAAGGTTATTGTATTTGCTCGGGTCATGAACAGGAATCTATTTCATTCAACCCATACTGAGCCCCTATCCCCAGGCAAGATAACTGCTGTGGAAGATGAGTTGGGAAAGAATGACATTATTAAAAATACTGGTTAAAATTTCTCTTCCATTCAACTTAATTCATTAATCCAATCACTAATTACAATGGCTGTTATAAAACTTTTAAACCTATTCTATCAAAACACAGCATTAACAAGGACAATGGATTACAATGATAATAAATACTTATCTAGCAGTAGGTAAGTTTCAGGCACTGATTGGCACCCTCTACATATTACCTCATTCAGTCCTCACAACCTTCCTGAAAAATAGGGACAATTATCACTCTTAATCTAAAGATGAGGAAACAGAGAGATTAGGAAATTTTATCAGGATCTCATAGACACTAAGTAGCAGAAACAGATTTTAAATGCCAAAGTTTCTTACAGGAAGGAGATAATCCCTATATCCATTAAGAAGGATTTTTGAAGAGAATTAATGAAATATTTTAAGTATCATGAGTGCCAATTATCCCCGATATGGAACAATCCAAATGATATAATGCCTCCAAATATGTCATAGTTTGTTCCAAAGGATTTGCATTGCCTAGAACCAGTTCAAATGCAAACTGCCTCAATGGGCCTGAATGTCACAAATATCAGATAGCCTTATATGCAATGGCCCAAGAATATTTTCTGTTTAATTTGATTTATCATGCAGTATTCAGATTTAACCAACAATAATGGATAATGATAATTAAAGTTTCAAATACAATGAAAACTACAAACCATAAGAAATGAAAACAAATAATAAATGTTGGAGAGGGTGTGGCGAAAAAAGAACCATCCTATATTGCTAGTGGGAATATAAAAACTGGTACAGCCACTATGGAGAGCAGTATAGAGGTTCCTTAAGAAACTAAATATGGAGCTACCATATGATCCTGCAATTCTACTCCTGGGCATATATCAGAGAAAGCCATAATTTGAAAAGATACATGCACTCCAATGTTCATAGCAGCACCATTTACAATAGCCAAGATATGAAAGTAACCTAAATGTCAGTGGTAAAGAATTTGCCTGCAATGCAGGAGACCTGTGTTTGACCCCTGGGTCAGGAAGATCACCTGAAGGAGGGCATAGAAACCCACTCGAGTACTCTTGCCTAGAGAATCCCATGGACAGAGGAACCTGGCAGGCTCCAGTCCATAGTGTTGCACAGAGTTAGATATGACTGAAGCAACTAAGCAGTATATCATGGCATATTACTCAGTCATAAAACCATAAAAAGAATGAAATAATGCCATCTACAGCAACATGGAATGACCTAGAGATTATCACCCTAAGTAAGCCAGACAGATAAAGACAAATATCATATGATATTACTTATATGTGTAATCTCAAAAAAAAATGATACAAATGAACTTATTTACAAAACAGAAACAGACTCACAGACATAGAAAACAAACTTATGGCTACCAAAGGGGGAAGGTGGAGGAAGGAATAAATTAGGAGTTTAGAAGTTAGCATATACACATTACCATATATAAAATAGATAACCAAGTATCTACTGTATAGTGCAGTGAATTATATTCAATATTTTGTAATAACCCACAAGGAAAAAGAATATGCACACACACATACATATATACATGGCATCACTGAGATTGCTTTACGGCCCTGTATTTGGTGTGTCTTGGTGAATGCTATTTATTCTATCAATTACCAAGGGGGCTACTGAAATTTTCAACTATACCTTCGACTAGTCCATCTATCCTTCCACCCATCTATCCATCTATTCATTGGATATAATATGTAGTAGTTAAGATTACAAGCTCTGGAACATGATTTTGTTAGTTCAAAATCAAATTCCAGAATGAAATTTATATAATCTTGAAAAAGTTACTTGGTTTATGAAACCCTATTTTCCTTGCCTTTAAAATAAGTGTACTAGTTTGCATTCCTACCAACAGTATAAGAGGGTTCCCTTTTCTCTGCATCCTCTCCAGCATTTATTGTTTGTAGACTTTTTGATTGGAGAAGGCACTGGCACCCCACTCCAGTCCTCTTGCCTGGAAAATCCCATGGACGGAGGAGCCTGGTAGGCTGCAGTTCATGGGGTCACTAAGAGTCGGACACGACTGAAGTGACTTAGCAGCAGCAGCAACAGACTTTTTGATAGCAGCCATTCTGACTGGTGTGAGATGGTACTTCATTGTGGTTTTGCTTTTCATTTCTCTGATAATGAGTGATGTTGAGCATCTTTTCACGTGTTTGTTAGCCATCGGTATGTCTTCATTCGAGAAATGTCTGTTTAGTTCTTTGGCACATTTTTTTATTAGGTTGTTTATTTTCTGGAATTGAGTGCATGAGCTGCTTGTATATTTTTGAGATTAATTCTTTGTCAGTTGCTTCATTTGCTATTATTTTCTCCCATTCTGAAGGCTGTCTTTTCACCTTGCTTAGACTTTCCTTCATTTTGCAAAAGCTTTTAAATTTAATTAGGTCCCATTTGTTTATTTTTGCTTTTTTTCCATTACTCTGGGAGGTGGGTCATAGAGGATCCTGCTGTGATTTATGTCAGAGAGTGTTTTGCCTATATTTTCCTCTAGGGGTTTTGTAGTTTCTGGTCTTACATTTAGATCTTTAATCCATTTTGAGTTTATTTTTGTGTATGGTGTTAGAAATTGTTCTAGTTTCTTTTACAAGTAGTTGACCAGTACAGCCACTATGGAGAACAGTGTGGAGATTCTTTACAAAACTGGAAATAGAACTGTCATACAGCCCAGCAATCCCACTGCTGGGCATACACACCGAGGAACTCAGAATTGAAAGAGACTTGTGTACCCCAATGTTCTTTGCAGCACTGTTTACAATAGTTAGGACATGGAAGCAACCTAGATGTCCGTAGGCAGATGAATGGTTAAGAAAGCTGTTGTACATATACAAAATGGAATATTACTCAGCTATTAAAATGAATGCATTTGAATCAGTTCTAAGGAGGGGAATGAAACTGGAGCCCATTATACAGAGTGAAGTAAGTCTGAAAGAAAAACGCCAGTATAGTATATTAACACATATGTATGGAATTTAGAAAGATGGTAACGATGACCCTATATGTGAGACAGCAAAAGAGACACAGATGTAAAGAACAAACTTTTGGACTCTGTGGGAGAAGGCAAGGGTGGGATGATTTGAGAAAAGAGCATTGAAACAAGTATATTACCATATGTAAAATAGATCGCCAGTCCAGGTCTGATGCATGAGACAGGGTGCTCCAGGCTGGTGCTCTGGGATGACCCTGAGGGATGGGATGGGGAGGGAGGTGGGAGAGGGGTTCAGGATGGGGGACACATTTACACCCATGGTTTATTCACGTCAATGTATGGCAAAAACTACTACAATATTGTAAAGTAATTAGCCTCCAATTAAAATAAATAAATTAATTTACAAAAAATAAGTGTAATAACAATATATGGTTTATAAAGATATTTTGAGAACTAAATGTGTATGAATGTTTTACCATGGTCTTCCCCAGTGACTCAACAGTAAAGAATCTGCCTTGCTAAGCGGGAGATATTTGTTTAGTTCTTGGATTGGGAAGGTCCCCTGGAGGTGGAAATGGCAACCCACTCTAATATTCTTGCCTGGAAAATCCCATGGACAGAGGAACCTAGTGTACTACACTCCATGTGGTCACGAAGAGTCAGACACAACTTAATGACTAAACAACAAAAACATAACCTATAATTGCTTTATCTTCCTGTTGCATTGATCTTTTTTGAATCAAATATCTCTCCTTGTCTCTATTAATCCTTGTCTTAAAGTCTGATTTATATGATATTAATATATCCATCCCCTTTTTCTTATGCTTACTTTTTGAATACTGAATTATTTACCATCATTTTCCTTTAATTTCTTTGTATACCCTATATATCTCTTATTGAAAGAAAACAGTTGGATCTTTTTTCTTTAATCCAAGTTTTGCCTTTTAATTAGAATAGGTAATCTATTTACAGCAACATGATTTTTGTTCATCAATATTTTAATCTGCCATTGCAGTATGAATTCCTAGTTTTCTCTCATTTTTGTTCCTCTCTTCTTTGGTTTTCTGAGAATAATTTGATAAGTCATTTTAATCCCTATTAAATTTTGACTATATTTATTACATTATTTTTATTAGGGGGTTAAGAATAACAAAATACATTGTTATCTCATGACAATCTACTTTTGCCTGACACTGAATTATGACTTTGATTAAAATACCAAAATCTTGAAACATTATAATTCCATTTACCCATTCTCATTTGTTCTTTAATTGTCATATATACTAATATACCTTAAGCAGTCTACACTGCCTTTTTTAAAAAATTAAGAGAAAAAATTTTTTGTATAATCTTTTATGTTTCCCCATATACATACATTTTTCAGTGCTTCTCATTTCTTTCTGAACATCACTGCTATTGTCTGGTGTCAGTTCCCTTGAACCTGAAGATATTTCTTTAATATTTCTTGAAATGCTAGTCTGCTAGCATCGTGTTTTGTAAATTTTTGTCAGAAAGTTCTATCTTATTTTCACATGTATAGAATACCTGTAGGAACACTAGATTTCTTGACAGCCAGGATTTTTTGTTGTTGTTGTTGCTGTTTGGTTGGTTTTGTTTGTTTACTTATTCTATATTTTGAATATGTAAGTCCAGTGTTTTCTTGCCCACATCATTTCTGGTGATAAGTCAGCTGTTGATCATATTGTTAGTTCTCTGCATGTAATGTGTCTTTCAACAGTTTCTATCTTTGGTTTTTCAGATGTTCTACTATGGTATACTGAGATTGAACTATGGGGTGTATGTGTGTGTCTGTTTATGTGAACTTCACTGAACTTCTTGGATTTCTAAGTTAATGGACTTTCTTTTGCACATTTAAGAAGATTTGACCAATCTTTCTTCAGTTTTTCCCCCCTTTTTCTCTCTCATTTTGCCGTGTGTGACTCCATCTGCACATATAGTAGACTGTTAAACATTATTCCACAGTCCTCTACAGGTTTTTTCATTTTTGCTAAATATTTTTCCCCCTGTTGTCCAGACTGGGCAATTCTGCTGATACTTTAATTTCACTGACTTTTTTTTTCTTTTGCTATTTCTAATTGTCTGTTGAGTTCATAGATTGAGGTGTTTATACCCAATGTAATACTTTATAGTTCCAAAATTTTCTTTTGCTCTTTTTCTTTTAGCTTACATCTCTCTGTTTAAATTTCCTATCTGTTTACTCATTAATATTATACTTTCCTTTAATTATTTGACTGTATGTTAAATTGACTATTTGAAACCTTTGCTTAATGCATTGTCAGGGCCCACTCAATTTCATTTTCTATCGACTGTCACTCATAGTTAGGCAAAGAAGCACTCTCTTGCTTTGCATATCTAGTAATTCTTGCTTTGAAACTGTATCCTGTAGATTATACTTTGGAGTGATGCTGGGATAGTCTGAGGATGACTGGGTTGTTTGTTTTATTATTTGTTCTAAAGGAAATTTTCTTGCCCTGAATCAAACTGTGAAACAGTCCTCCCTACAATGTGCAGCAGCTGGTGTTTGATCAATTTTCTTTGGCTTCCAGCTGCTGCTTATTTGGCTCGACCCCTGGGAGTCTCTCTGTGCCTGCATAGTTTGGCTGTCAGCAAAAATTTGCGTCTACTTTATATTTAGATTTTAGGGTTCACTCTCAGTGGTTACTTTGTTTCTGGGGGGGGGCGGTTCTCTAAATTTCCAGATGTTTTTCCAGTCCCAGCTTCATGCTTCTGATATTTAAGATAAAGAAGCATTCTCCTTTCTACTGCTTAAGTTGTGTGTGATTTGGAGCACACACTCAGTCAAAAACACAGCAAACTCAAAAACCTTACCACCAGATAGTTTTGAATTTTAGAAGCAGCAGATTCTCTAGTTTCTACTTGACATTTTTCCCCCTTGGGCTGTCTTAATTCCAAGCATGTGTAGTTTTGTGATCAATTAGGAATTTGAGTAGAGTTTATACTTAGATTTTGGACTTAAGCACCTTTGAAGCTTTTCCACTTTTGAAAGTTCTTCTTTGAAGCTCAGACATTTCTGTGCTCTGATCTATCATCTGATAAGGAATTTGGGGTAGTTTTTATTGAGATAATTATGAATTATGTGAAGTTGTAAGGAATAATTAAGAGAAATTCCAGGTATACTTTACTCAATTTTTCCAATAAGAACATTTTGGGAAACTGCAACGTAGTATCACAGCCATGGTATCAACACTGATATAATACATTTATCTTCTCCACATTGCCCAGTTTCACTTGTGTTTGTGTGTGAATGTGTCTTATTCTATTAAATTTTATCACTTGTGTACACACTACCACAGTCAAGATACTCGACAGTTCTTTCATCACAAGGATCCCATGAACTTCCCTTTAAGGACTACATCTACCTCCCTTAACACCTGGAAACAACTAGTCTGTATTCCATTTCTAGAATATTTCATTTCAAAATATTATCTGTAGGGAATCAAACATTATATAATTATCTTGGATTTACTTTTTTCACTTAGCATAATTCCCAAGAGATTCATCGAAGCTGTGGACTGTATCAATAGCTACTTTCTTCTTATTGTTGAGTAGTATTCCATAGAATGAATATATACACATTTTCTTTAGACTTTACCTGTTTGAGGGATATCTGGCATATTTCCAGTTTTTAGCTATCATGGATCAAGCTACTATAAACATTTACATATAGTTTGCTATTTTTGTGGATGTGAACACAGGTTTTCATTTCTCTGGGACAAATGCCTAAGAGAATAATCACTGTATCATTTGGCAACAGTAGGTTTAGTTTTAAAAAAAAACAAAACTGCAAGCTCTTTTCTAGAGTTACTGTACCATTTCTCATTCCCTTCAGCATGAGTGATCAAGTTTATCCATCCCTTCATCAACAGTCTTATTTTAGCCATTCTAATAAGTATACAGTGATATCACATTGTGATTTTAATGTATATTTTGCTGTAGACTTATACCTAGGGTATATAGACAACCTTAACAATGAATTAGAAAACAAGAAAAGACATGAAAAGACAAATCACAAAAGAGATGGCAAATTCTAAACATGAATCTTTTTAAACTATTTTCTTCAAGAGGGATTACCTGACACCTTCATGTCCCCCTGATGGCTCAAACGGTTAAAAAAAAAAAAATCGACCTGCAATGCAGGAGATCTAGATTCAATCCCTGGGTCGGGAAGATCCCCTGGAGAAGAGAATGGCTACCCACTCCAAGAGGAGTGGAGGGCAGGAGGAGAAGGGGACAACAGAGGATGAGATGGTTGGGTTGGATGACTTCATTGACTCAATAGATGAGTGTGACCAAACTCTTGGAGATAGTGAAGGACAGGGAAGCCTGGCATGCTGCAGTCCATGGAGTCTTAAAGAGTCAGACATGACTGAGCCACTGAATAACAACAACAACCAGTATTCTTGCCTAGGAGAATTCCATGGACCAAGGAATCTGGAGAGCTACAGTCCATGTAGTTACAAAGAGTCAGACGTGACTGAGTAACTGACAGTTTCATTCTCACACTGTCATGTCACCATTACTATATTGCAATTACATAGAAAAACATGCATAGAAAAACTAAAATACAGAACTTCATTTCATATTTGAACATGGCACTGTATGAAACAAAAACAGGCTCTGTATACATAAAAGACTAAAAGGTATCAAAAGATATGACAGTTATCTTTGATGTTACAAAACTTGAGTACTTTTTGACTACATTCCACTAGTGGGTGGTTAGAAAGCTATCCTCTATGGTTACTAAATTATTTCACATTTTTCTTAGCTTACAGCATAGTCTTGATCAAATGTTTCTCAAAAAGGTTAATGGAAATTCCAACTTGAATATGGTCACAGAAATTTCTACCTATTCCTGAACTCAGCTTTGAAAAGGTAGTTCAGTTCAGTTCATTTCAGTCCAGTTGCTCAGTCGTGTCCGACTCTGCGACCCCATGGACTGCAGCATGCCAGGCCTCCCTGTCCATCACCAACTCCCAGAGGCTACTGAAACTCATCTCCATTGAGCTGGTGATGCCATTCAACCATCTGATCCTCTGTCATCCCCTTCTGCTTTCAATCTTTCCCAGCATCAGGGTCTTTCCCAATGAGTCAGCTCCTCACATTACGTGGACAAAGTATTGGAGTTTCAGCTTCAACATCAGTCCTTCCAATGAACATTCAGGACTGATTTTCTTTAGGATGGACTGGTTGGATCTCCTTGCAGTCCAAGGGACTCTCAAGAGTCTTCTCCAACACCACAGTTCAAAAGCATCAATTCTTCAGCCCTCAGCTTTCTTTATAGACCAACTCTCACATCCATATATGACCACTGGAAAAACCATAGCCTTGACTAGACAGATGGCAAAGTAATGTCTCTACTTTTGAATATGCTGTCTAGGTTGGTCATAACTTCTCCTCCAAGGAGTAAGCGTCTTTTAATTTCATGGCTGCAATCACCATCTGCAGTGATTTTGGAGCCCATAAATATAAAGTCAGCCCCTGTTTCCACTGTTTCCCCATCTATTTGCCATGAAGTGATGGCACCGGATGCCATGATCTTTGTTTTCTGAATGTTGAGCTTTAAGCCAACTTTTTCACTCTCCTCTTTCACTTTCATCAAGAGGTTCTTTAGTTCTTCTTCACTTTCTGCCATAAGGGTGGTGTCATCTGCATATCTGAGGTTATTGATATTTCTCCTGGCTATCTTGATTCCAGCTTGTGCTTCTTCCAGCCCAGCGTTTCTCATGATGTACTCTGCATAGAAGTTAAATAAGCAGGGTGACAATATACAGCCTTGACGTACTCCTTTTCCTATTTGGAACCAGTCTGCTGTTCCATGTCCACTTCTAACTGTTGCTTCCTGACCTGCATACAGATTTCTCAAGAGGCAGGTCAGGTGGTCTGGTATTCCCATCTCTTTCAGAATTGTCCACAGTTTATTGTGATCCACACAGTCAAAGGCTTTGGCATAGTCAATAAAGCAGAAATAGATGTTTTTCTGGAACTCTCTTGCTTTTTCCATGATCCAGCGGATGTTGGCAATTTGATCTCTGGTTCCTCTGCCTTTTCTAAAACCAGCTTGAACATCTGAAAGTTCACAGTTCACGTATTGCTGAAGCCTGGCTTGGAGAATTTTGAGCATTCCTTTACTAGCATGTGAGATGAGTGCAATTGTGTGATAGTTTGAGCATTCTTTGGCGTTGCCTTTCTTTGGGATTGAAATGAAAACTGACCTTTTCCAGTCCTGTGGCCATTGCTGAGTTTTCCAAATTTGCTGGCATATTGAGTGCAGCACTTTCACAGCATCATCTTTCAGGATTTGAAATAGCTCAACTGGAATTCCATCACCTCCACTAGCTTTGTTCATAGTGATGCTTCCTAAGGCCCACTTGACTTCACATTCCAACATGTCTGGCTCTAGGTGAGTGATCACACCATCGTGATTATCTGGGTTGTAAAGATCTTTTTTGTATAGTTCTTCTGTGTGTTCTTGCCACCTCTACTTACTATCTTCTGCTTCTGTTAGGTCCCTACCATTTCTGTCCTTTAATGGGCCCATCTTTGCATGAAATGTTCCCGTGGTATCTCTAATTTTCTTGAAGAGACCTCTAGTCTTTCTTATTCTATTGTTTTCCTCTATTTCTTTGCATTGATTGCTGAGGAAGGCTTTCTTATCTCCCCTTGCTATTCTTTGGAACTCTGCCTTCAAATGGGTGTATCTTTCCTTTTCTCCTTTGCTTTTCACTTCCCTTCTTTTCACAGCTATTTGTAAGGCCTCCTCAGACAGCCATTTTGCCTTTTTGTGTTTCTTTTTCTTGGGGATGGTCTTGATCCCTGTCTCCTGTACAGTGTCACGAACCTCTGTCCATAGTTCATCAGGTACTCTGTCTATCAGATCTAATCCCATAAATCTATTTCTCACCTCCACTGTATAATCGTTAGGGATTTGATTTAGGTCATATCTGAATGGTCTAGTGGTTTTCCCTACTTTCTTCAATTTAAGTCTGAATTTGGCAATAAAGTTCATGATCTGAGCCATAATCAGCTCCCAGTTTTGGTTTTGCTGACTGTATAGTGCTTCTCCCTCTTTAGTTGCAAAGAATATAATCAATCTGATTTCAGTGTTGACCATTTGGTGATGTCCATATGTAGAGTCTTCTCTTGTGTTGTGGAAGAGGCTGTTTGCTATGACCAGTACGTTCTCTTGGTGAAACTCTATTAGCATTTGCCCTGCTTCATTCTGTACTCCAAGGCCAAATTTGCCTGTTACTCCAGGTGTTTCTTGACTTCCTACCTTTGCATTCCAGTTTCATGTAATGAAAAGGACACCTTTTTTGGGTGTTAGTTCTAGAAGATCTTGTAGGTCTTCATAGAACCGTTCAACTTCAGCTTATTCAGCATTACTGGTCTGGGCATAGACTTGGATTACCATGATATTGAACGGTTTACCTTGGAAACGAACAGAGAAAAGGTAGCACATTTCTCTAAATCTCTCAAATCTATAAGTAATTTCAGATTGGAGAACATACAGCTTTTCTATTATTAAGTAATTGTTTGGATAATGCTTCCTGATATATTTCATGGTATCACTCATACAAATAACATGCACATCACCTATTATTAACTATAGTAGCATCTCATGAATAATTTGTGTAATTTTTAATCATTTTTTAAAATAAAGACTTTAAGAATAGCTTTCTAAAATATTGCAACTAGTATGAAATCAATTAAGGTGAAACACTTCTAAGGAATATTATCCAAATGGAAGATATTTTTTGAGTTGAACATTTTTAAAGTAGCTTCAAAATAAAAATTAAGTAATGAACTGTGATTCTATGAACATTTAGGCAAAGTCTCTTAGAATAAGCTGGGCCCTGGGCAACTCTTTCTAATTTGCTAAAGATGATACACTCAAGTTACAGTAAGTCAATTAGAATTTCCTGTAAATGCAGTGAACATTCTGGATCTGCTTAGACAAATCTGCATAATCCATTTAAAATTTATTTTGGTTCATTTTCCCCCCAGGACTAACAAAAAAATTTGTCTTCCCCTCAAATCAGTAAATCCTGCGTATTAAATTCAGTCTTTTAGGCACAATTATTATACGCAACATACCAGAAAGTTTTGCTTTTAAATTTATAAAAATTTATAAACACCTATAATTAAAGAGAAGTAAAAATGATTTATTAGATAATCAAGCCATTCCTATGCCCAGATTGCAAAATTCTGAAATCCCTAGGTAGAATGCATAAACCTTTCATCTTCGCCATAAGGCCATTAACATTTAAAAATTGGCAAGGCTGGCATTTCATGTAGTAAATAACTTCTTCTAATGCTACTGTCCACACATCAATGCCAATGGCTCATGTTCTAACCTGACCTGCCTGCTTATTGAAATCGTTGAATATTACTTTTAAGATTGTTCTTTTTGTCTGGAATAGGAGTTGGAGGAAAATCCTTAGAGTACAGTATTAATACTGTGCTGATGATTAGTGTAGCTTTAAGAGCCCATAAATTAGAAGTTCAAGTCATGAATACTGCAAACACTCCTCCAACACACAAACTAGTAAAAACACAGACGGCCATAGTGAGAGAGTTGAGCAAGGATAGTTTTTTAAATGTATATATTATTCATTTCCCTTTTTTTCTTTTTCAATAACAAATGACTATGCAAAGGAAATAAGCTGTCAAAGAAAAGTTACAGTAAAATAATCATGCAGCTGGGACTAAATCAGGAACAAGAAAAACATTTATTAGTACTAAAAAGTTTGCCCGCAACAGATAGGAACAGTGGCCAGAATGTGGGAGCTCTGGCTTGCTTCCTCAGTTCCCAGCAGATGTCAGGCATTTAACTTGCTGCTTCTAGAAAACATTCTAAGTTATTTGTCGACAGGAGTGAAAATTGGCAATAAGGTTATACTGATATTAGATACCTCAAACAGTCCTTCAAAAATTTCTCAGCAGCCAATTGTTTCAATTTACTTCATCTAGTAAAACTGTTAGTTTCTTCATTAGGGACCTTATTTTCATTTGAAAACATCTCCTTTGATATTAAGCATGTATGATGATTTTATGCCTGAGAACTTTTTCCTCTTGATGCCATCTTCAATTAGGAAAATATGGTTGAACAGGTACATTGTCATACCTTAGTAGAAATACCCAGCTGGCTGATTGGAATATAGTAAGTACGAGTAGGATGCATTAGTCTTTTCATCTTTTTCAGTGACACATTTTGCAGGGACAGAGTCAAAATGTTGGGGATTTGTGCAAGCTCACTTCCAGTGTACTGAACTCTCTGCCTATAAACATTCACACTTATCCTCATTAGGGATGCCCAATGACCTAATGCTTGAATCCTGTAACACACGTCTCTGATGCTGCTGCTGCTAAGTCACTTCAGTTGTGTCCAACTCTGTGCGACCCCAGAGACGGCAGCCCTCCAGGCTTCTCCATCCCTGGGATTCTCCAGGCAAGAGCACTGGAGTGGGCTACCATTTCCTTCTCCAATGCGTGAAAGTGAAGTCACCCAGTTTTGTCTGACTCTCTTAGCAACCCCATGGACTGCAGCCTGCCAGGCTCCTTTATCCATGGGATTTTCCAGGCAAGAGTACTGGAGTGGATCACCAGTGCCTTCTCCGAACGCACTTCTCTAAGACACTCCAAACACAGATGGATGGTCTTTAAGCTCATTCCTTCACTTTCACACCATAGGCACAGTGACCTTATAGGCTTGCTGCCAGTGACTGCCCTGTTAAGATGAAATCTGTCACTTTTGCAATAATGTTCAGATGGCCTATAAACTCCTCCCTTATGTTTGTGAAATTTAAAGTCAAAATTAAGAATTATCTGTTTCCAATCATGGTCGGCGTGCTGTGCTTAGTTGCTCAATCATGTCTGACGCTTTGCAACTCCATGGACTATAGCCTGCCAGACTGCTCTGTCCATGGGGATTCTCCAGGCAAGAATACAGGAGTGGGTTGCCATGCTCTCCTCCAGGGGATCTTTGCAACCCAGGGATTGAACCCAGGTCCCCTACCTCTTAACTGTCTGAGCCACCAGGAAGCCTGTGGTTGGTAGGACATACTTTTTAAAAATGCATTCCCTCTTTATGGAGGGGTATTTAATCCTAGGGAAGCAAGACTGAGGAGAAGAATGAATTCAAGCAAAAAGGAAAGGCAACCAAGACCAGATGGTGAATCATTATGATGGCCTTGGCTTCCCAGAAGAACACAGAGCAGTCACCCAGTCCCTCATAAGCCATACTGGATGGCTATCAATAAGAACGACCCATCAAGGGCAACAGTAGCAACACTTTCATCTGCTGGTTCATTTCCCTCTCCTGTCACTTACTGGCCAAAGTTCTCCCCCATGGTCTATTATCTTCCTGCACATTTGGGTTACAGTACAAAGCCCTTCCTGGAAGCTACTGGGAAAGCCAGAGCTCTGTGGGTCCAGAACTGAGGCTGGAACTGCTGTGGTTTCCACCACAGCAAGCACAATGCAATTCACACAGTAAGCAGTCCAGCTTTTGTCCCCAAAGGAAGGAAGACCAGAACCCTAAAACCATAAGATCAGAAGCCTCCACTGAGGGCTTTCCACTAATAGAACACAAGGCAAACAACTGACACCCACAGAAAAAGGTGTAGGTATGCTGAGCATGTAAGAGAAAACATACACCCTGGATTTCATAACGTCACCCATAGATCCATAGAAAGAATACAGGGTGCTTTCTCACAGATAGAAGAGTTTGGTTAAAAATACCTTTCAAGATATCTTTGAGCAGCAAAATGTCATCGTGATTAATGTAACCAGAGCTAACTATCCTACTGTTTAGCCAATTAAAATCCTAATATATGGAGAACTGCAGTAAGATGTCAACAGTCTTCTTGACTTTAGAATTTTTGACATCCAGAACTTCTTCCATGCACCTAGTGGATCCAAGCCAAGTCTGTTTCTGATGACTGTGGGGTATGGCTGCTTGGAAGCAAGGGATGGAGGCAAGTGACTTCTGCTACAGTACTATTTAATAAATGGTGCAGACGTTGAACCCTAAAGCAACAGGTAACACTCAGCATAAAATGTTCCACCAGCTGGTATCATGAATTGGTCCTTCTCTCTTACAATTTTTTTTGCTTCAAAGCCTCTCCCAGGTTTGGCTGGGCCAACAACCAATTGTGTTGTGCACCCCTGATCACTTCTCCAGCTCTCCTACCAATTAGGTATTGACCCCTGCCTTCTTTAGCAAAAATGCACTTGTCCTTAACCTCTGGTTGATGTCACCAGCTCACTGTTGTGTCTTATCAGCATGTTTTCCCTAGCTTCCTGCCAAAATCAATCCTTTGTGTAATTAGGAACTTAATACCTAATTTTAAATAATGGCAGAAAAGTAGCTTCAGTGTCAATGACAGCAGTGAAAATGGCACTGAAATTGTTTCTTTATATGTCTTGGCTTAAAAAGCTCCTCAGTGGCAGGAATGCTTTCTTGCTCAGCTGTGCATTCTCACTCAGTGCTGAAGCCAGAACCTGGAACTACTCAGTACTTGTTGAATACATGAATGGCACAGACAAGATGGAGAAGAGTAGCCCTTAGAAGCGCAAACTTAGAATAGTGGGAAGAAAATTCACATTTTCATTGTAATGTTATGTGGAATGTTACATAAAATACAGCATGTGACTATGTAAATAAGCACCTTGAAAACTACACATTAACATGGACATTTGGTTTAAGGAGCATATAATCACAAATAAATGCATGCATACATATAGTGATAGGTAAGAGAGGACATTTAAAAAAATGTATTCAAACATAAATAAATATCTGAGGCCATTTTGATTACAGGTAATTTTTATTGTATTCTTTATATTTTTTAGATTTTCTGAAATGAATATGTATTAATTATAATTTATAATCTGAAAAGTGATGCTATAAAAAGTCTGCCCCAAATTCAACAGAAAATAAAGGATAGGGGAGTAGAATACACCCGTGGCAGATTCATGTCAATGTATGCCAAAACCAGTACAGTATTGTAAAGTAAAGTAAAGTAAAAATAAAAATTAAAAAAAAATAAAAAAGAAAATTCAACCAAGTAAATTTGAAAAAAAAGAAATAGATATTTTATAATTTATCAAAATATAAGAACTGTACCTCTTAGAGCACCATGAATCAATATCATAACAAATATGATAAAATAATGCACTGGACCCTAGGGTGAGGCAGAGTAAATTCTTTTCCTCAAATACTCTTCTACTATGTGGTTTTCTAACATCCCAAGACCTGTATCACAAGATTATTGAGGATAGAAGAGACTCCTCAAAGACTCCTAGAATGAGGATTGTGGAGAATAGTACCGGATGCTCAGTCACTGCTCCTAATACACCCCCAGGTAGAGAGTAATTCAGCCTTCCTAAACACAGTCCTGCTCTTCCAGTGATAGAAAGCCATGCTGTGATCCTTGTCCTAAAATGCTTGCTCTGTGTAAATATTTGAAACCTTCTCCCTTTTTTCAAATGTTAACACAGAACAAAACCAAACAAGAGAAAGAGAAGGACTGTAGAACAGGCTACCTGACTGTATATGGGTAGTTCTCCATAGAAGTTAATTTTAACCCCAGGGGACATCTGGCAATATCTATAAACAGTTTTGGTTGTTAAACAGTTTTGGTTGTTAAATCTGGGGAGGAGGACAGGTGCTATGGGCATCTCATGCATAGAGGCTCAGCATCCTACAGTGTACAGGACAGCTCCCGGAACAGAATTCCTTGATTTAAAACATAATGCTACACAGACCCCAGACACTACTGCCATCACAACCACCGTTCTCAGGGCCACGCCATGCTGCCTGGATTCATAATGGTGAGAAGGCAAATGGGGTATCCTTCACTCTAACCTGAAACCACAAGCTCCTGATTACTCGTTGCAGCATCTCTACAGAAAATTCAAGACTTTTCTGTGGGGGCCTGAAGGCAGAAAGAATAGAACTTAGGAGCTTTAGTCCAACCTAAACCAGTAGAGCTGCTGGGGAAGGAAGGACCTACTGTTACAACTTTGCACTATCAAAGGAGGATAGAATGGAGACAAATGAGTTACTGTCCTGTATCTAAAAGATACTATATTTATATTCAAATGCCATCAGTGTTCTCAGAGGACCTTTTATCATTCCTGGCTTTGTCATTCTGACTGATCACTCAATTGGCTGACTTCAGTTTTCAAGATATTTTTCTTCCAACAACAGCTCATAGAATTATATTTCTTGATTTCTTTCATATTTGATAATGTCTCTCTGTAACCGTTCCCTTCTTCAGTATTCTTGCCTTGAGAACCCATAAACAGTATGAAAAGACAAAAAGATAGGACACTGAATGATGAACTCCCCAGGTCGTTACGTGCCCAATATGCTATTGGAGATCATTGGAGAAATAACTCCCAAAAGAATGAAGGGATAGAGCCAAAGCAGAAACCACACCCAGTTGTGGATGGGACTGGTGATAGAAGTAATGTCCTATGCTGTAAAGAGCAATATCGCATAGAAACCTGGAATGTTAGGTCCATGAATCAGGGCAAATTGGAAGTGGTCAAACAGGAAATGACAAGAGTGAACATCGACATTCTAGGAATCAGCAAACTAAGATGGACTGGAATGGGTGACTTCACCTCAGATGACCAATATATCTACTACTGCAGACAGGAATCCCTTAGAAGAAATGGAGTAGCCATCATAGTCCACAAAAGAGTCTGCAATGCAGTACTTGAATGCAATCTCAAAAATGAAAGAATGATCTCTGTTCATTTCCAAGGCAAACCAATCAATATCACAGTAATCCAAGTCTATGCCGCAACCAGTAACACTGAAGAAGCTGAAGTTGAAGAGTTCTATGAAGACCTACAAGACCTTCTAGAACTAACACTCAAAAAAGATGTCCTTTTTAATATAGGGGACTGGATGCAAAAGTAGGAAGTTAAGAAACACCTGGAGTAACAGTTAAAGTTGGCCTTGGAGTACAGAATGAAGCAGGGCAAAGGCTAAGAGAGTTTTGCCAAGAGAATGCACTGGTCATAGCAAACCACCTCTTCCAACAACACAAGAGAAGACTCTACACATGGACATCACCAGATGGTCAACACTGCAATCGGATTGATTATATTCTTTGTAGCCAAAGATGGAGAAGCTCTATACAGTCAACGAAAACAAGACTGGGAGCTGACTGTGGATCAGATCATGAACTTCTTATTGCCAAATTCAGACTGAAATAGAAGAAAGTGGAGAAAACCACTAGACCATTCAAGTATGACCTAAATCAAATCCCTTATGACTATACAGTGGAAGTGAGAAACAGATTTAAGGGACTTGATCTGATAGAGTGCCTGATGAACTATGGACGGAGGTTTGTGATATTGTACAGGAAAAAGGAATCAAGATCATCCCCAAGAAAAAGAAATGCAAAAGGCAAACTGGCTGTCTGAGGAGGCCTTACAAATAGCTGTGAATAGAAGGGAAGTGAAAAGCAAAGGAGAAAAGGAAAGACACACCCATTTGAAGGCAGAGTTCCAAAGAATAGCAAGGGGAGATAAGAAAGCCTTCCTCAGCGATCATTGCAAAGAAATAGAGGAAAACAGCAGAATGGAAAAGACTAGAGATCTCTTCAAGAAAATTAGAGATACCATGGGAACATTTCATGCAAAGATGGGCTCAATAAAGGACAGAAATGGTAGGGACCTAACAGAAGCAGAAGATATTAAGAAGAGGGGGCAAGAATACACAGAAGAACTATACAAAAAAGATCTTTACAACCCAGATAATCACGATGGTGTGATCACTCACCTAGAGCCAGACATGTTGGAATGTGAAGTCAAGTGGGCCTTAGGAAGCATCACTACGAACAAAGCTAGTGGAGGTGATGGAATTCCAGTTGAGCTATTTCAAATCCTAAAAAATGATGCTGTGAAAGTGCTGCACTCAATATGCCAGCAAATTTGGAAAACTCAGCAATGGCCACAGGACTGGAAAAGGTCAGTTTTCATCCCAATCCCAAAGAAAAGCAACGCCAAAGAATGCTCAAACTATCACACAATTGCACTCATCTCACACACTAGTAAAGTAATGCTCAAAATTCTCCAAGCCAGGCTTCAGCAATACGTGAACCATGAGCTTCCAGATGTTCAAGCTGGTTTTAGAAAAGGCAGAGGAACCAGAGATCAAATTGCCAACATCTGCTGGATCATCAAAAAAGCAAGAGAGTTCCAGAAAACATCTATTTCTGCTTTATTGACTATGCCAAAGCCTTTGACTGTGTGGATCACAATAAACTGTGGAAAATTCCGAAAGAGATGGGAATACCAGACCACCTGACCTGCCTCTTGAGATACCTGTATGCAGGTCAAGAAGCAACAGTTAGAACTGGACATAGAACAACAGACTGGTTCCAAACAGGAAAAGGAGTACATCAAGGCTGTATATTGTCACCCTGCTTATTTAACTTCTATGCAGACTACATCATGAGAAACGCTGGGCTGGAAGAAGCACAAGCTGGAATCAAGATTGCTGGGAGAAATACCAATAATCTCAGATATGCTGATGATACCACCCTGATGGCAGAAAGTGAAGAAGAACTAAAAAGCCTCTTGATGAAAATGAAAGAGGAGAGTGAAAAAGTTGGCTTAAAGCTCAACATTCAGAAAACTGAGATCATGGCATCTGGTCCTATCACTTCATGGGAAATAGATGGGGAAACAGTGGGAACAGTGTCAGATTTTATTTTGGGGGGCTCCAAAATCACTGCAGATGGTGATTGCAGCCGTGAAATTAAAAGACGCTTACTCCTTGAAAGAAAAGTTATGACCAACCTAGACAGCATATTAAAAAGCTGAGACATTACTTTGCCAACAAAGGTCCATCTTGTCAAAGCTGTGGTTTTTCCAGTGGTTATGTATGGATGTGAGATTTGGATTATAAAGATAGCTGATCACCGAAGAATTGATGCTTTTGAACTATGATATTGGAGAAGACTCTTGAGAGTCCCTTGGTCTGCAAGGAGATCCAACCAGTCCATCCTAAAGGAGATGACTCCTGGGTGTTCATTGGTAGGACTGAAACTGAAACTCCAATACTTTGGCCATCTCATGTGAAGAGCTGACTCATTTGAAAAGACCCTGATGCTGGGAAAGATTGAGGACAGGAGCAGAAGGGGACAAGAGAGGATGCGATGGTTGGATGGCATCACCAACTCAATGGAGATTGGTTTGGGTGGACTCTGGGAGTTGGTGATGGACAGGGAGGCCTGGTGTGCTGCAATTCATGGGGTCGAAAAGAGTCGGATATGACTGAACTGAACTGAACTGAAGTGAACTCTGTAGCCATTAGAAATAAAAGCAACTTTGCCAGGTAATGTTTCCTTGGGTGGTACTCTCTCTATGTCAAAACACCGTAGACATTGCTTTCTGTATTCAGGCATCGGACATTGCTATATTCCAATGGGGTGGTCTGAGGCCAGCCTGATTTCTTACCCTAGTACATGACTTTATTTTCATACATAGAAACCAGAAGGACTGACTGGGTTCGCGGATCAGTGTGTCAACGTGTGCTTGTTGATCTGCAGGTGTAGTTTCATCTTCATTTTAGGCTTTTTTTTTTCCCTTTTGGAGGAACAGCCTCCTCAGAGAGACCAGCTCTTCTCACGTCAGCCATTTTCGTCTTATTCATCTGCTAGCATTCTTGTTGTTTCGCTCTCATCAGAACCCATTATGATTATGTCTAGTCTTTCCTCTATGCCAATAATTTAATTTTCAATTTTGATTCTGTCCCTTTGTATTTCTAATTACTGTATCTGTTCTGTAATGACACTGTTTTAGTAGTAGATTTCTTTCCTTGGGTCTACCATGTTCTTTCCTGTTTGTATAAACAACAACATGTGAAAAACGCTGTACTCAACCAGTTACAACCATGAAAAAAGTTGGTCTAGTTGCTCCCATTGTCTCTCCTGACCTAGACTGCATGCTGGTCCTTTCTGCTTCCTACCTGAGCTGCTGGAAAAGTCCCTTAGTTTCTCCTCGCTTTCTCAAGTCATAGAGCAATCTCATTTCAGTAACTAAAGTCCAGTCCAAGGTACATTAAAACCATTATAATTAGGGAACACAGAGGGTGTGGTTGGCTTCTCTTGTTCCCATGCTCGTTCTTCCAGAGCTTCTTCTGCAAACTGCTCTCTGAGGCCTGGAGAATCTAATCCAAGAAGGATGCCGTGGTTTAGCAGCTGAGCCTGGGGCATTCTCCAGTTGAGAGCTTCTGACTAGAGTTCCCATGACACCAGCTCTGCCTGTTGTCCAGCTAGCCAGCCACTTTCAACTTCCCTTCTAGCCCAGGACTTCTTACCATTCACGTCTGTCTGGGGTCCCTTCCTTAAAGTTCTCCTGGGTGGAATCTCTTTCTCAATGTCTCTGTAAAACCATACACTGTGCTTTATTCTTCTCTGTTTGACGTAAGTAAGTGTTAGTCGCTCAGTTGTGCCCAACTCTTTGCAACCCCATGGACTGCAGCCCACCAGACTCCTCTGTCCATGAGATTTTCCAGGCAAGGATACTGGAGTGGGTTGCCATATCCTTATCCAGGGGATCTTCCCAACTCAGGGATCAAACCCGGGTCTCCTGCACTGCAGGCAGATTCTTTACTGACTGAGCTACAAGGGAAGTCCGCAGGTCTAATTTCTTTTAAAAAAGAGATGGATACCACACTTTTGGCATTCCCCTTGTTTCCCATCTCGGGTTTAGATAGAAGGACACACATCCTTCCTGTCCTTGGTGGGGCGATGGTGTGAAAACAAAAGGGTGCAGCACACCCACACTTTCCTTCATTCTTCAACCTTAACTTCCAGAGGTAGTTATTCTTAACATTCTTAAAATCAGGTTTGCCATTGTTCTAAAGTTGTACCCAGGATTTAATTTAGAGTGGTCTGACTGAGTGACAACACAGAGAGGCCAATGCCAGGAAAGGAAGAATTTGGTGCTCACATTTCACATGAGAAGGGGACATACCACACTACAAAAGGCCAAAAGGGGAGCACTGAGGTGGTCAGGAGGCAGAAGACAGACAAAGGCAAGGGGAAAGTCTTGGCCAGAGCCTGTATTTGCAGTTTCTACAGGAAAGGCAAGGTAGCACAAAGTCAACAGCTTAGGGTTGGCAAAGTTTGAATCATTCCAGGGGACTGTGGGGCATAGGGATGGTCCTTGGCTCTAGGATGGTTTAGAGCAGGGGAAATCTTGGCATGGTTGTAAGAACTAGATAAATGAGGTGATTGGGGCAATAGACTTGGGATTGGTGGGTTTGCACATGAGAAATGTGCTCCTGGTTGAGCCCCTGCTGTCTCTAAGAATTGGTCAGCCCTGAGAAGTGTATATCTCCCTGGATCTATAAGGCTCCCAGATGCCAGAGCATCAAGAATACAAAACAAGAAAATAAAGTTACTTCAATTGGCCCTGTAACAAATGGATTCCAAACAGACAAATATACAACCTAAGAGAACACAGAACAACCAAGTCTCACAAGTCTGGCTTTGGTAATCTAGCTCACACTTCAGAGTATGGACTAAAATCAAAATTTTAGCTGATAAGACTGCAAACATTTGAGGAGGTGGGGATCCCCAATGTGAGGAACATCTCCTCACTGTGAACAGTGATAATCAAGGTGTGTTGCCCTCCTTTGGCCTATGAAGAATCAGCTTTTCCCAAATATATGAATTTTAAGTGAAGCAATTCAAAACTGGAACTCAATGCAGCTCTTTCATCACATCTGAGGGGACCTGAAATGATTGGTCATTTGTCCACACCTCCTAAGAAGCTGGCATTGATTTCTGTCCTTTTCTGAGGCTTCGGTAGGACCTATTCTCTTGACTTTTTGAATTATACCTTATCTTTCTAAAAAGTGTTTTTTTAACCCAAGTTAGTCAGACTCCATTTCTATTGATTTCTATCAAATAAATGTGATATCAAGTGTTAATATTTAACACAACCAAAGGTAGGATGGGGGGAAGCTTTGAATGGTAATACAACAGTGTTGATTTCACAGTCAAGTTGTGTTTCTGTGACATATTGGATGCTAAGAATCACAGATCGATGACATTAATATCTTAGTAAAGTACAATCCTTCATTTTGCCACACTCAGGGAAGAATTCATTTTGTTTGGGAGAAGTCAGTGAAAGAAAATAACTAATAAAAAACCAGTGTTTCCTTATAGTGATTTAGGTTTTCGCTGAATTTGAAATTTTTATGCCAATACTTCTTGGGTCACTGATTTAGAAAAATTAAAGACATAAATCATATGAAAGCTGTAATTGCCAGGGTGGTTTGGTTTTCACTTTATATTTATAAAATATATTTGTTTTGCTGTATTTTATTGTCTTTACCTGATTTTGTTTTAATGCTAAAACAGTTTCTTCCTTGGGATATCTATTTATCTAAGTGCTGCTTAGACACTGTGTTGAATCACAGTTGGGGCATGCGGGGCTTTTCCTGTTTGCCAAATAGTGCTAACATCTTTAAAAGGAAGCCAGTTTTTCTGTGGTAGCATTCATGACATTATCAGTCCATGGAGAAATCCTTTGGGAGACATCTTGGTTAATAAGTACCTAGCCAGCATATTTCAATGTAGAATTTTCCTTTTAAGAGATTTGTTTCATAATTAATAGTAATTATAAATAATAGCTACTTTATTAATTCTGGAACATTTATTAAACACTAGGTAATGATAAAAAAATTTAATTTACTTTTGATAGTAATCATATGATTCAGGAATTTATCATGCTCAATTTACAGATAAGGTATGTGAAACTTAGGGACTGTAAGCTTCAGCATCACACAGAGATAAAACTAGGATTTGAAACCGAATCTGCATGACTCAAAACTCATTGCTTCCAACAACTCTAGCATTTTGGCTCCTCCTCAACTTTCCATTTACCTCCTAAATGATTCAAAATGTGTGTATATTCATATTTTACACTTTCAACAAAATGAAAGCACACATTTTTCTATAAGTTATCATAGAGAATCCAAAAATCTCTCTCAGTGCTGTGGGCCATCCAACCAATTTCAGAGTGGTTGGTTATATATTTATGGTGGACACTCTAAAGTCTTTATTAAATCAGTAAATGAATGGGAAGTGTTGAATAATCGCTTTGGGAACAACTCTCATGAAGGTATGTTTTCCAAGCATCTGTGAATTTGAACCATTGCTCCACCCACTGTCTCCTGTAGGACAACAGGTGGGAGATTCCAATGAATAGGACTGATCTTTTTCTCGACTGAATCATATTCACAGAAGAAAAGAAATTTAAATGATAGAACTTGAGATCTGAGAAAGATGCTCAACACAGTCCATCCTTTCATTTTCTATATGATGAAACTAAATCACATTCAATCAATGATATACATTCTTCTTAGCAATTTGTTCAGTTCAGTTCAGCCGCTAAGTCATGTCTGACTCTGCAACCCCATGGACTGCAGCACATCAGGCCTCCCTGTCCATCACCAACTCCCAGAGCTGAGTCAAACTCACGTGCATCGAGTTGGTGATACCATCCAACCATCTCATCCTCTGTTATCCCCTTCTCCTCTCACCTTCAATCTTTTACAGCATCAGGGTCTTTTTAAATGAGTCAGCCCTTCATATCAGGTAGCCAAAGTATTGGAGTTTCAGCTTCAGCATCAGACCTTCCAGTGAATATTCAGGACTGATTTCCTTTTAGGATTAACTGGCTGGATATCCTTACAGTCTAAGGGACTCTCAAGGGTCTTCTCCAACACCACAGTTCAAAAGCATCAATTCTTCAGTGCTCAGTTTTCTTTATAGTCCACTCTTACATCCATACATGACTACTGGAAAAACCATAGCTTTTACAACACAGACCTTTGTTGGCAAAGTAATGTCTCTGCTTTTTAATATGCTGTCTAGATTGGTCATAGCTTTTCTTCCAAGGAGCAAGCGTCTTGTAATTTCATGGCTGCAGTCACCATCTGCAGTGATTTGGAGCCCAAAAAAGTCTCTCACTGTTTCCATTGTAGCAATTTGTAGATGCTTTTGTTTCTACTAATGTCCGTATACTTGTGTATTTATAAACATGACATGATGGAATACACTTCTGAACTCTGAACACTTGGACTGCCATTCTGGCTTTGTCACTTATGAGTTGTATATCCTCAGAGCATTTACTCTAACTGTTCTGCACCTAATAACTTTTACAAAAGCTATTAAATTACTATAATTAATAAATGTTAGCTATTAATTTATTTTGTCCATACATTTCACGTATGTATCAAATTGTTAAGAGAGCATTTGATACTGGGAAAAGCATGATCATAAAATGACTTCCAAAAAGATACACTATAACAGATAATAATGTGTTGGCTTTGACGTTCGACTCAGATATCAGTTAGCTCAAGCTAATTTTTACCACCATGCAAAACAATGCCAAAATCTCATCGGTTTACAGTAGCGACTTAGCAGCAGCAGCAGAGTTTAAGTTCTGGATTGCACTTCATACCGATGTCGGTAGAGGTAAGGCTGGGCTAAACAGAATCTCAAGTGTGCCTCATCTTTGAAGGAGGAGTTCATGTCTGGGACTTGGCCAGTTTCATGGAGGAAAAAAGGGAGCACTGGAGGATCAATGACTTTCATAATTTCAACTTGAAAACAATTTATATCACTTCCACAAGGCCTAACCTAACCTCAAAGAATCAGGATTGTAAAATCATCCCACAGAAAAGAGGCAAAAAAAATTTTGAAGAATACTATTGCTACCATACCTAATAATGAGTAGTGTTTATTGAGCAACTACAATATGCCAAGAATTACTCTATATGCTATTAGATACATTATATCTCACCTCCACAAAATCCAAGTAAGATCATTGTATTTGTTCCTTCTCTACAAATGAGGAAACTTGCACACAATAATGGCACCCCACTCTAGTACTCTTGCCTGGAAAATCCCATGGATGGAGGAGCCTGGTAGGCTGCAGTCCATGGGGTCGCTAACAGTCAGACAGGACTGAGCGACTTCACTTTCACTTTTCACTTTCATGCATTGGAGAAGGAAATGGCAACCCACTCCAGTGTTCTTGCTTGGAGAATCCCAGGGACGGGGGAGCCTGGTGGGCTGCCATCTATGGGGTCGCACAGAGTCGGACACGACTGAAGTGATTTAGCAGCAGCAGCAGCAGCAGCAGCAGCAGCACACAATAAAGTTTTATTTATTCAAGCACTAGTCTTACATTAAGCTCTGTAATGTGCTTTGCATTACACCTCACTGTGGGTGTACATTGATGACCAGAAGAGTCAAGACCTTTACCTTCAGGGAACCTGACATTAGCAGTGGAGATGAGTTAACAAATAATTGTTTCATTGCAATTGTGGCCAGCACTCAAAGTAGAGGTACAGAAGGATATGAGAATAAATGCAGAGATGAGTCAAGGAAAGTTTCTCTGAGAAAAGGATCTTTGAGCTGATGAACACAAGGCTGTAGGCTGAATGTATGAGTAGACTTCTTGTGCATAAGGCCTGAGGAGGAAAATGACACAGACCTGATGTCCAGCAGCTTTCATATGATTGATTGATGGAAACATATCGGAAGTCACAGGCAGAGGATAAAAGTTCTTTCAAGAAACGGAATGGAGAGTCATGTGCTATGGAGGTCAGGAGTACAGGTTTTGAACCCACATTACCTGACTCCAAATCTTTATTTTCCCACTTACCACCTCTACAAGATTTAGGCAATTTATTTAACCACTTATTGTCTCACTTATCTCAGTTACAAATGGGGACAGAAGCAATACCTATTTTGAATTTTGTCAAATGAGCTCATTTTTGTAAGGTACTTAAAACTGTGCCAAACACACAATCACTAAGTTGCTTCAGTGGAGTCAGACTCTTTGTGACCCTAAGGACTGTAGCCCACCTGGCTTGCTGTCCATGGGATTCCTCCAGTCAAGAATACCAGAGTGAGTTGCCATTTCCTCAGTAAATCTTAAGTTTCCATCTTGTTCCTATTGAAGCACACAGAATGGGAAACACAGTGGCATATTGGTTAAGCAATCATGTGTCAAGGTGGCCCGATAGGACAATGAGCCCAAATGAGAACAATCATCATGGCTTCAGTCGCTCACTATGATAGTGCAACTGAGATGCAAAAGAAGGGTGCCGGGCCCCCATAGTTCTCCTGCCCCTCAAGGAATTGTAGTAGTTGAAGGTCACGTGGACACAATGTACATAGTGGGGGGAATCATTTCATCCTGGAGCCCCAAACAAAGGCTCCCGAATCTTTCTGGACCATGGAGTAAGGAAAGGCAGGCAAGAGAGAGGGACTTGTGTGCCAAGTCTGGTGTGGAGAGAGCAACAACCTGCTGGAAAAAGTCTTATCATTGGTCTGAGAAATCATACATTGAATTTGGCCTGGAACCAGACTTCTTAATATTCATTCAGAGCTGTAAATTTTTTAGACTTAAATTTTTCCAGCTGCTTATCATACCATGACTGGACTAAGAATTGCAGCAGGTCAGCTGGAAGGGTCTGCTTATCAGCCTCATTTTTATTTGTGTGTTTCAACAGGCCTCTGGCTCATCTCAGTGATTTTGGAGACTGACTTTTGAGCATGTGGAAGTCGTTGTTAAGAGCCTTGCGCCTAGTTCGGTATCGCGCACAATGAATTCGCCAGGTATACCAGCCCCCTAGCAGTCTGGGGCTTCAGATTCTCTAGAGGCAAATCCTGAAACTTGTTGCAATAAAGCAAAAAAGACCAGTTACAACTGAAGTAAAATTAAACGGAAGCTCAAGATGAGGCTGGAAGATAGTAAGGGACCAGATCAAAGTGTAAATGAATCAGCCAATGTCATACAGTTAAATCAGTTCAGTTCAGTTGCTCAGTCGTGTCCGACTCTTTGCAACCCCATGAATCGCAGCATGCCAGGCCTCCCTGTCCATCACCATCTCCCGGAGTTCACTCAGACTCGCGTCCATCGAGTCAGTGATGCCATCCAGCCATCTCATCCTCTGTCATCCCCTTCTCCTCCTGCCCACAATCCCTCCCAGCATCAGAGTCTTTTCCAATGAGTCAACTCTTCGCATGAGATGGCCAAAGTACTGGAGTTTCAGCTTTAGCATCATTCCTTCCAAAGAAAACCCACGGCTGATCTCCTTCAGAATGGATTGGTTGGATCTCCATATAGTCCAAGGGACTCTCAAGAGCCTTCTCCAATACCACTGTTCAAAAGCATCAATTCTTTAGCACTCAGCTTTCTTCACAGTCCAACTCTCACATCCATACATGACCACTGGAAAAACCACAGCCTTGATTAGATGGACCTTTAAATCAAGAGGGAGTCAAAACTCATAGCCACATGTGCCTGGTTCCAAAGCCTTGTTCAGTGTACTGAGTCAGATCTGGAAAAAAAATCATTTGAAAATGATTGTTGAGCAAACTGTCTCGATATTTCTACAAAGTCATACCTGGAGCAAAGGGAGGACACGGTGCTATTAAACATAGTTCATTGTCAAGAACAGGGAAAACTTTGCTTAAGATTCTAGAATCAAATTTTGATCTTTTGGTCTTAACAATAGAGAGTGAAGTTAAGTTTGGGGATATCGAGCTGGTGGAAGCTGACAGACCAGATGAGCAACCTGAATCCAATAGCCTATCAGTCCAGATGTGACTCATACCCTCTCCAGCATTTAGTTTATCCATGTAACACATTGAGGGAAAAAGTAAACCTGAGTCAATGCTCATAAACTTCCATTTGTTAAATATGAGGCAAAATTCTGACAGCCATAAAACAGGGTGAACAGTTGTGTGTTTGTATTAAAATATCTTTGAGATAAGCAATAACCAGCTACCCGAGCAAAGGAACATCTGCGATATTATCGTGCTATTTCTGGCTGAGTCATCTCATGCTGAGAGAAAACACAGAGAAATGGAGATATCATTGTGGTGCTCTTAATTGAGTGAAGAAAGGGCTCTTTTTTCAATCTTGCCAGGGTGGACCCTAGAGATGCAACAAGTATCATTTAAAAATTAATTTTTAGCTGATTGCTTTAGTTGTCTGCAAAACAGGCATTGCAACCTACTTTTAAAATATTTATATATCTGCCCTGATGATTCCTGGAATAAAATGTGAACGTGCAAAGTCTTATAATTAATGAATCTGCCTGTAAGTTTTTAGTTTTTGGAAGGACTTCTCTTTTTGACCTCTGGAGAGGAGAATAGTACGTTAGACATATTTGATAATACTGTTTCTCAGATTCTTTTTATTTTATTTTTAATGTAAATTTATTTATTTTAATTGGAGGCTAATCACTTTACAATATTGTATTGGATTTGCCATACAGCAACATGAATCTGCCACGGGTGCATACATTTTCCCCATCCTGAATCCCCCTCCCATTCCCTCCCCATACCAGATTCTTAATTACTAGGCAAACCCCCCCCCATAACAAGTCCTAATAAGGGCTAATTTATTCACTAACCCCCTTGAACAGGGATGAGACCAAGAAAGGCACTCATTACACTGAATTACAGTGAATTATATCCTATAGAAAAGCAATGAATTAATGGAATCAAGATTTTGTATTATTGCAGGAAGCCTTAGAAGTGACTTACTGAGGACCTTTCATTATACAGTTGATAAAACTGTATCTACAGAAATGAAATCTCCTGCCAGGTCTATATAATTGTCAGATAAGTTATTGAAAAGTTACAGAAAAACTGAGTCTAACATGCCTAGATATAAACACTGGATTTTTGACCTTGAACAAATTCCGTAATCATTCTGAACTTCAGTTTATTCATTTATAAAAGGGGGAAACATTACAGATTCTTCTTTTGTAGGATTCTTGCATAGAATAAATTAGATACTATATTTAAACTGCTAAGGTACAGCACTCTTCTTACAGCCAATACTCAATAAATAGTTATTTTTACCTTGAAGAGAGCTGGAAAAAAGTACAATCCATATAGTCAGTTTAGTATATCAAGTTACTTCTGCACATACAGTACAAAGAGAGAGACAGAGAAAGAGAAAGAAAGAGAGAAGAAGGAAGAAAGAAAAGAAAGGAAGGAAGAAAGAAGCAGAAATCTAGATCTTAAAACACTTTACCAGTTTTTCTGGATATATTTGCCAAGTCCATGAGAAGCACACTACCAATGTCCCTAAGACAGAAATCACAAGTTATTTAGCAAGACTTTTTTCAACCCAAGTGATAAAAAGGACAAAGCAAACAACCTGAGGACTGACTGAGTTCAAAGAACTGACTTGATTGATCAGGTGATCCTGTTGCTTAACTTATCTAACTGGTAGGGAGGAAGAGATATTTTTATCCTTATTCCTGACAAAGTAAATCTTACCAGCTGGTTTTGCTATAGCCATGCCTGATATTCACAACATCTGATTCGCAGAAGTCCTCCGCCTTCCTCAATGCCTATGAAAAGAGCCTAGAAGAATCCTTCATACAGACAAATTCAAAGTCAGACATGCAGACAGAATGTGAACCAAAGTTTAAAGAAAATGATCAGTGTGTTCCTCCATTAGATATATGAACCCTTTAGAAAATTATCTTCAAACAGGGAAATACAAAATAAACAGCCGATGATTTGAAACAGAAATTTGCTTGCAAGTAGCACAAACTCAAGTCATCAATTTAAATTTGTGTTCTTTAATAATATAAGCTATAAGTTTGTACAGTACCTTTTATCTATACTTTATTGATCAGATAGCACATTAGACGTATAAAACATTAAACAACTCATTAGAAATACTGAAGGCTTAGAATGCAACCCTCATATTTAAATATAAACTACTTGATTCTTCAAAATACTCAGCCCCTTTACCAATAAGTTGGTTATCATGATATTTCTGTAAAGTCTGAATGCACTGGTATTATACCTTCATATTCTGTGTTGGGAATAATTATTTCCCAGTGTGGATGATATTTATTGGAGCACAATGGAACTGGCACCCCCTGGAGGTGTGCAGCATGGCAGCCCTGTTTGTTTCCCAAATGGTGGCTTCCTTTTAGATATGTCTTTTTCCCTGTAAGCCCTTGTTTTAAAATGGACAGCATCTTTTTTTTTGCTTCATATAAGTTCTTATAGGTGTTGATTTCAGCTAACATCTGTGAGATATCTGGCCTTCAAGTTCCAAATACATCAGAGATATCTCTGCTCTTTCCACCAAAAAAAAAAAAAAAAATCAGTATTATGCAACTCTATCAATACATCAACTGAATATCAAGAGTTGACTGAAAATGAGTCATCCCTACATGAAAAGCTAAACTACCTTTAAAATATCACAGGACTCATACATCTAGTATATGCAGCCCTATAAGGGATTTATAGTCAGTTGCTGGTATCTATAAAAATTTGAACAGAAATTGGCAGGAATGTCACTGGCATGCGTCCTTTAGACATTGATGGTTTGGTATTAAGTATTACTTTGGATTTTTATAAATACATTATTTAACATCACATAAGAACCTATTTGTCATCTTTAATTATAGTTTACATTAGTGTTTATGTTGATTGGTTTTTGATTGACTCTGAATGCTTTGTCCAGGGGGAAAAAAAAAGTAATTTCAATGACAAATTGCTATTAGATACTTTCTGTGCTGTTTAAAATATGTTTTTTAAAAATGCATGCTTTTATGGTAACTGGAAAACCATCATTTTTAACCTCTAGTTATTAGGTTATGTGAGTAAAATAATATGTTTTATATGTAATTTCTAAAATAATTTAGAACCTATACTTGCCAGTTGGTGTTAATGTTTAGAAGGTCTTATTTTTCCAATAATGGAATTTTTAGTCTACATTATCTTAAAATGTTTGAATTTGAACCCAGTGAAAAAGAAACATGAACTAACACATTTTTCCACATACAATTTGGAATTTCAGGAAGATGCTTATTGTAAATCATGGGCCCCTTCCCAGGGCTAATGAAGCAGATGCTATAAATGTTATTGTGATGAATTAGTGTTTGGCTTTAAAGATTAATGATGATGATGATGGTGGTTGTGGTGGTGGTGCGACCAATTTTAAAAGTAAGGAAACAGAGTTTGGGGAAGTTAAGAAACATGTCCTAACTCACTTTGATACTGAGTAGCACCCCACTCCAGTACTGTTGCCTGGAAAATCCCATGGATGGAGGAGCCTGGTAGGCTGCAGTCCATGGGGTCGCTAAGAGTCGGGCATGATTGAGCAACTTCACTTTCACTTTTCGCTTTCATGCATTGGAGAAGGAAACGGCAACCCACTCCAGTGTTCTTGCCTGGAGAATCCCAGGGATGGGGGAGCCTGGTGGGCTGCCGTCTATGGGGTCGCACAGAGTTGGACACAACTGAAGCGACTTAGCAGCAGCAGCAGCAAAACTTAAACCTATGTATGTCCAACACCAAAGCCTATATGTTTGCCAACAGATTTTCAAGATAAACCAAACTTAAATGAAATTTCTGAATGTATACAGATTTAAATGAAAGATTCGCAGAGAACATGGGTAAGGCAAACAAAGGAAATAATAAAAACATTGAAAGGCTGGGAAAACAGAAAAGGAAGTTTTTTCAAGACACTATAAAGAATTCTTATTGACCCCAACTGTAGTTTCCTGTTGGGTTTCAAGGGTTAACTCGGGCAGCAAGCTCCATATTGAAAAACATTTAGAATGTCAGGTTGAGGAAAGGCCAATAAGCAACCTAGTGGTTTCTGGATGGTGGTTTTTAATATGCTAGTGGTTTTTAAGGATGCTAGTCAGTCTACTTCTCTGGACACCCTCACTTAAGACCACCATCACCTATCAACTGGACCCCAGCAGCATTCTCAGCAGGCTCACTGCCCTCAGTCTTGGCTTTCCCAGTGTACCTGTCATGCCGTATTCATAGTGCAGTCTTTCCAAAATGAAAATTTCATATCCTTACTCTGCTTAAAACTAATCTTGAACTCCCATGACCCTCAGAATAATGGAACACAGGGTGTTTACCATGCCTTCCCCAGCCTTTTAAAATCAGACCCCATCCACACCTCGCCTCTTTGGTCTCCACCTCTAATGATGCCTTTACACTGATTCCATCTCCACCCAGGCTCCCCCTGACCCATCCCACTCTGACACCAGACCTTCTTTCATTTCTTCTCAAAGTCATGATCTTTGTTCCCACTTGGTCTTTACATATCCTGGTCCCTCAGCGTGGAACCCTTTTATATCATCTCTAAATATTTCACTGCTAACTCTTATCTAGCCTTCAGATTTCTTCAGATCTCTGCTCATACACCATCCACCTCTACCCCAAATCCACCTGTCTAGGCACATTGCATATCATTCCTCTCACTTATTCTAACATTTATCTCAGTATGGCATACTGAGCTTTGTGATTTTCCAAAAATCCATTAGAGGTATTGTTCCCTTAGGGTGAGTTCAAGCTCTGTCTTATTGACTAGGAAATTCCTAGTGCTGACTACACTGACTGCCAATAATTGCTCAACAAATATCATTTGTCAAATAAACGAAGAGATGGACGAATAAATGAACTATATGGAGGAATATGACAGAACAGATGAGAAAGTGGAGACGTGACAAACATAACAGGGCAATTTAGTCACCTCAGATACCAGAATCAAGCAATACTATATTAAAGACCACAATGTAAGAAAGTATTTTTTAAGGAGAAAAAAAATGATCTGTATCTTCTTGTTTCTCTAATAGCATGTCCATAAAGTCTAGAAACACAAATAATACTTTATTTCCTTTAATTTGAAGATTTCTTTAATAATATTATATAATAATAGTGATAAATCCCATTATTTCTAGTTTTTGGGGCACCCATAAACACAAGCATTTTGCAAATGATTTTCACAATCCTAACTGCTCCAATTTCTGCCTGATGTGGGAACAATTTTAGCTCTTAATCAGCAAAAGGGGAGAATCAGTTGGTAGGCAGAGGTTGATCCAGAATGTTTTCTTTATTTGGAGCATGTTACCTGTGGGATGGCCTTTTCTATCTATGAGCTTGTCCTACTTCTTTCTTTAGGGAGTTCTTGTGAGAGGTTGAGGGAAGCACACTATTCAAGAGAATGTCTTCAGTCTCACACAGATTTAGGTTCAAAGCCCAGCAGGGTTAGTGTGACTTTAAAACATTCTAAGTGTCAGTTCTCACACACAGTCCTCCACACTCAAATATTTTTGCAACACCCATGCACTGGGAAGTGGCCCTGACATGACCACTATAAAAAGAACCATAAACAAGATGATTTTCCCCAAAGTCTCCTCCTAATTTTCAAAAGTCATCTTTAAAATGAAACTGTAAGTTACTGTAGAGTGAATGGACAATATTAGCTTCCCTGGTGGCTCAGGAGTAAAGAATCCACTTGCCAATGCAGGAGACTTGAGTTTGATCCCTGGGTCAGGAAGATCCCCTGGAGAATGAAATGGCAACCAACTCCAGTATTCTTGCCTTGGAAATCCCACAGACAGAGGAGCCTGGTGGGCTACTGTCCTTGGGGTTGTAAAAGAGTCGGACACGACTTAGCAACTAAACAACAACAATAAAGGGGTAACATGGAAGAAAACAAATTGAATAAAAGGCTTGCCGTCTTAGAAATCAGAGCAGTTGTTGACCACAGAACTAGAGGCAAACAGGAAATAAAAATCTAGAAATTTCCAATAGGGAAAGAGAAAATCTTATACATGAAAAAAAGCATTCTAGTATGAATGCTACAAACTCAATATAACCACGTAAGACTATACAGAAATCACTGCTAACTGTAGTTATCCTAGTGAGGGGACCAATTTTCACGTTAGTTTCACATAGCATTTACATTTGTTACTTTGACAATGACTGAAAGTGAAAGTGAAGTTGCTCAGTCGTGTCCAACTCTTTGCGACCCCATGGACTGTAGCCTACCAGGTTCCGCTGTCCATGGGATTTTCCAGGCAAGAATACTGGAGTGGGTTGCCATTTCCTTGATTACCATTATTTAAAACAAATGAAAAGTGCTATGGTGAATTGTTCTGTAAAAGTAGGGACCTCACTCTATTCTTAAGCCCTTTTGCTCTAGGCCTAGAAATCTTTCCAGAGTTTTGTATTTCTGCACTTTTGCGGCAGGATAATCCCTTTGAGGCATTATGCTGTATATTAGTTTCTTTAAAAATAACCTTTCTCTATCAAATATTAAATTCCTCAGCTTTTTGTTAATTTTTAGAACATTTCAGAATTGGGGGTTATACTGCCCCTTTTCAAAGGAAAATCACTCTTTGCATATTTTGCAGTTAGGGCAGAAAATACACTCCTCTTCAAATTGTCTTATTTATTTTTTATTGTTGTGTTACAGCACAACCTTCTGTGTATAGCATACAAATGATAGGTGGTGAAGATACTGCAGGAATGCATGCATAAAAAATATGGTTTCATTTCAGTAGTTGGTGAACATTTCATAAAGCAAGAGTAGAAAATGGGACAATTTGAATATTTGGGGAGGCCTCAATATATATTCATTGTGCATGCATATATATATTTACATACAACTTTCAGCACTCTATTTATAAGCAAATAGCCAAAGAGGCAATTATTTGTATGTGGGCCAATATGACACAGTCAATGGTTTGGAAAATATAGGCTAGTTAACTGACTCATTATTGTAAGTAGAAAACGCAAGTAAGGTATATCAGCTCATTCGAAACATAAGCTACTGAAGACAGAGTAATTTCCTGAGAATCAAATTCAAGAGCTATGTTTAGATATAAGTCTCTTATTTTTGTAATATTTAAGAGAACAGGGAACTATGAAGCATTTTGAAAAAGATGTTTTAGAGTAAAACATGACCCAGTACCTTTCTACAAATCCAACACATTCCTTGTGATTTCACATTTTAATTCCTAGGAATAGGATGTTAGTTGGGCTACGGTTTCTAATGCAGCTAGTCACCTGAATCACAAATGATTGTACCTGTGGAAAGTGGTAAAATCAACCTAATGAGCCCTTATGTGAGTGTCAGAGTCCCTGTTGAAGTCACATATTTGAAATTACTCAAAAGACATATCAAGAGGAGACAGACATACAACAGGACGGGCTGTTTTGACGAGTTAAGGTGTCATATGCGTGCGACGGATGCAGCCAGTGCTCCATCAAGGCTCATCCTGCTAAAAACAGTGAATGAAAATGACTGATCTACAATTTGCATCCTCTTTTCAGTCCATCAACAGAACATTATTAAAACCAGTCAGCCAAAACCCATTAGAACAGCACTCACGTATGAAACAATGCCCAGGTCCGCTTGTTCTCCATTTTTATGCACTGCTACAGGACTATAAATATTCATCGTAATGTAACTGAAAATTATTGAAGTGAGAAAAAAGAGAAACAGGGAAGCCATTTGCTTCAATTCATAAACAGCATCTGTTGGGAAGTTATTCATAGATTGCTTCAGGGCCTGCCGAGCAGCAAGCCCACGGAAAAGGATGCCATTGCAAGCAAATTGGCACAAACTGCATGGAGATGCTATTAGACATGATTCACTGACAGCCAGGGAGAATGATCAGGCACTGGGTTGTTTTATGTGTTCTTTTATCACTAGGACACAGAACTACCCTCCAGCCAAAGTCTCACACAGTTCAAATTAGAAGAGCAACCTTCTAAGTGTATTAAGGCCTAACTAGTGGCTAGAGAAAGTTAGAAGCAGCAGCTAAACTCCAGGTGATAGAACTTGTTCATCTGCCCATACCTTAGGCACCCTTCAAATCCTGCCTGTACAACCTGGCAGATTTGAATGGCCCTGGTAATGTTGTGTCCATCAAAAATTAAACAGTAAAGAAAAAAAGTTTCTCTAATGTTGACACTGATTTTGTGGTGTATTACCCTGAACAGAATGAAATTGAACGCTTACTACTTACCAAACCAATGTTACGAAAAAAAAAAATTAGCAAGGAATGTTTTCCAATCTGGCATTAGTAGCACGATGAGTTGTATTTCATTAAAAAATGGATTTATGGCTTACTAGTCAAAGCCCCAAATTCAGCTCAAAGAAAATAAACACAGCAAGAGCTTTCAAATGTGAAGTGATCATGAATAAAATAGATGGGTTGATTTAGTAACTGTTTATAGTTGTATATTGATTTATGTGTTTGTGGTAAAAAGCCATCTTCAAGACAGAGAAAGAAAATATTTATCTCAGATTTGGGGTTTTATTTTGGGCAACAATGAATGTCATCCATTTCAGGCTGAACTCTGATCAATCTTAGTATCAGTAAAACAAAGAGAACCAGACAGAATTGTTCCATAATAAAAGACCCATGTGTGTGCACATATACACACAGCTGTACACACAGAGAACCTAAAATCAGATCAAGGCTTTGAATCTGATTATCACTGTACAGAAAAAAAAAAAAAAAAAAAAACAACCTGGGGACAGGAGAACACATCAGTAACACCATGCAAGAGCAACCAGCAAAATCCAAACCATGGAAAACTACAAGTGACCTGGTTTCCCTAGCAAACAAATCACAAAGAAAATAAAGGCGGTGGGGAAAGAAAGAGGGAACCTATAGATTTTTAAAGAGTCTTGAGAGATACATCAAGTAAATGCAATGAGTAGCTCTTGTTTGGACCTTGATTTGAATACAACAATTCTATACCCCCTCCAATGTATATATATAATCACCAAAATGTATATATATAATCAGGTAAATTGGAATACAGGTTGGATAGTTGATAATTTAAAGAAATTGCTATTAGTATTTTTTGTATTATGGTTTTATGTTTAAAGAGTCCTTCCCTTTTAGAGACATTGTAGTACCGGTTTCAAAATAATTAATTTGGGGATGAAGGAGCAGGTGGAGTACAGATGAAACAGGAATTTGCCGGTTGGATCATTACTGAAGCTAGTAATGGGACATGGGAGTTTATCAGCCAATTCTCTCTGTTCCTTGAAACTCTCCATAATAAATTTTCATAGTGCTAGAGTTGGCTCACAATAGTCCTGAGAATTGACCATTAATTTTTTTACAAGCCCATTTTTAAACCAATGGTAGCTTGAATTCAGCCATAGTGGGTATACGGAGATAAGCTAACACTACAGTCAGGTCTTTTTGTTTCTGAAGAATTAATTGTTGAACATTAACCAGTATATCACTGCTTATGATCCCAGTGAACTCTTTATGTATGCTGGAAACTTTATCAACAGTAGTACAAGAAGCTGGCTTTTCACCTTACGTTCTTCTCTGCTCTCCCTCCCCACTGCTACCAGCTTGTTTTTGTTGCCTTTTTTTTTTTTTTTTTTTTTGCCTCAGATCCCAAGGTGTGGCAATTCATGGGCCCACTCTGAAACACTTCACCTGGGCTTCAATCATTTCTTCCCTCTATAAGCCCTTAGCTTTACTCCTTCTGTCAAACTTATCCAATCTATGGCCTGTCTCCTTCAGGTCTTACTCTGACATAATATAGTGCTCAAATTTCTTTCTAAGTAAGAAGAAACCTGAGTCCTTCAGAAATAATTTTCTTTGGAAATTTCTCATCTCTTAGCAGGCTTCATAATCTTTAGTAATTCTATAACTGTAAAGCTCTTTCATACACACTGGTTTGTTTACTTATTTATTTATTCCTAATATTTACTAAGTGACTACTTCTTATATACAAGAGGAACTCTCATTAGCACATTGTCTTATTAAATCCTCTGAATAAACACAAGCTAATAAAGAGGCTGACGCTTTCCTTCTTTGAGAAGTAAGGACATAAAAACTTAAGAAAAGTCAAATGTATCAAAGGCCATCTGGTTAGAGACAAACTCAAGATTGAGCCTAAGATATTTGCTATCATGATTCAAGGATTTTTCTACAAACCACAAGCTCATTGACTGGGTGAACAGAGTAGATTTTTTCTCCTCTGCAAGGCAGACTTGTATAAACATGTGGTCCACAAAGAAATTTTTTCTCAACAGCATATTTTTATTCTTATATACAGGAGTGTGAAGGCTACTAGCTACTTAAATCCAATCTATAAGCATTTATTAAATGCCAATAAAGCACCTGCCATATGATATCTGCAAGTAACAATCTCCTAGATTTTAGGAGAACAGGAAGTCAGCTCCTCTGATTTATAGATAGCCTGGATTCCCAAAAAGGTGTGTTTTGTTTGAAATACTATGATTTGCAAAATTATGTGTCTGTCATTACTGTTTCTTCCTGCATTTCCACAGAAGCCAAATCTGCCCCGAACTATTTAGGAGGCTAAGGCTGTTGTTCCACTGACATTTAAATTGACTGCATTTGTGTCTTTCTCAAACTAGATAAGACAAACAATACCATCAACTCTTGTGGTTTCCTTCTGTTTTTCTGTAACAATTAATTCTGACTCAATCTTTCAACAGATAAAACGGTTGAGCGTGGGGGCAACACTAATGCTAACAGTAAACATAGAAGACATATTCTGTCCTTACGCATTCCTGGTAGAAATTTGAGTAAAAATTAAGTGTTCCTAATTGCACATTAATTCTATTATCTCCTTTTTATTGGTGCATTTGTCTATTTTATTACTGACCACCTGTAAATGCCAAGGACTGCGATAAAAGCATGGGCTATACAGTGAAAGACCTCGGCCCCAAGTAGCTCACAGAGAAGTCAAAGGGAGACTTACATGTAAAGATGCAGGCATATTAGAGCATGCAAAATGCTAAATACCAAGCTGCTCAATGGGAAAACAGGGCAGGAGAGTCTCATCTTTAGCCTGGGATGAAAATAAACATTCTTAAAGACTGGAACATCTAAACTAACACCTGTAACACAAAGAGAATTTTTTTAGTGAAGTCACTGAACTGTAGGCATTGCAAGAACATACGCTGAGTTTGGAAAGATCCCACTGTGAGACATTCTGATTCAATATGTCTGAAGAGAAGCCCTAGAAAATAAGTTTTTAACAAACACACCCAAGAAATTTTAATGCAAAAGATTAAAAACCTTAAGAAGGTCAGAGGCAACATGGTAGTCTGAACCAATTCAGAATGTGGTCATCCAGGAAAATTTGGACAATGTGTCTCAGGTATCCACACAGGTCCTTCCTTGGCACCATTTATATTACCACCTCGAGCTAGGGGGATTATGCATGTGTTATATGGAAGTGTGGGAGGCAGCCAAAGTAGAGGGAAGGGCCAGAAGAGTGGTACAAAGGAGGAATATACCATAAGATGTAAAACATGAAAGGAAGTTTTCCTGGGCTGCAAGATGCTGAACTAGGATTTGTAGAACAGGTGGAACAATTTCAGGCGATTGAGACTTACAGTTTCAAAGTCTGGACTGAACCTAGGTTTGGCCACTTCCAAGCTGTGATATTCATCAAGTTGCATGACTTTTTTCACTTTCCTCGTGTGTAAAATGGAAATGATAATCATTTCAACTTTCACCTATGAAAAGCAAATTAAATAATCTGTTGAGTAAAATATGTATGGATTCTAGTGCATAGTAAGCGCTCACTGCTGCTGCTTCTGCTGCTAAGTCACTTCAGTCGTGTCCAACTCTCTACTTACTGAATTAACAAAAATGGAAACTAATTCTTATTACTTTTATCTCTAGGAGTCCCAATTTTACTACAATCTCAATAAGTATACTCAATAACTGTAAGCAATGACTTGATATTTAGCAATGATCTTTTGCTTCCCAGGTGGTGCAGTGGTAAAGAATCTACCTGCCAAGGCAGGAGACACAAGAGACACGGGTTCAATCCCTATATCAGGAAGATCTCCTAGAGGAAGGCATGGCAACCCATTCCAGTATTCTTGCCTGGAAAATTCCTGGGACAGAGGAGTCTGGTGGGCTCTAGTCCAAGGAGTCGAAAAAAGCTGGACACGACTGAGCACACATGCATGCTCATGATGATTTCTAAAAACTTTGCATGCTATCATAGACCCTTGAGATCATTTGGTTCCAGCAGCTCTATTATTTTTCACATAGTAAAGGACAGGAAAGCCTGGTGTGCTGTAGTCCATGTGGCTGAAAAAAGAGCTGGACACAACTGAGCCACTGAAAAGGCCAGAGATTTTGGAATTAGAATATCTAAGTTTGAATCTTCACTATTTGCTAGTTATATAAACTTGGACATGTTTCTCAAACTCTCCTAAGCTTGGTTTATTCAATAATACAATAAACGTATAACTCTCAGGATTGTTACGGAGAAAGCAATAGCACCCCACTCCAGTACTCTTGCCTGGAAAATCCCATGGATAGAGGAGCCTGGTGGGCTACAGTCCATGGGGTCACAAAGAGTCACACACGACTGAGTGACTTCACTTTCACTTTCATTTTCATGCATTGGAGAAGGAAATGGCAATCCACTCCAGTGTTCTTGCCTGGAAAATCCCATGGGTGGAGGAGCCTGATGGGCTACATACACTCCATGGGGTCGCAAAGAGTCAGACATGACTGAGTGACTTCACTTTCACTTTTCATTTTCATGCATTGGAGAGGGAAATGGCAATCCACTCCAGTGTTCTTGCCTAGAGAATCCCAGGGACGGGGGAGCCTGGTGGGCTGCCGTCTATGGGGTCGCACAGAGTCAGACACGATGATGCAACTTAGCAGCAGCAGCAGCAGCAGGATTGTTAACAAGCCTCACTGATTCATTCAGTCAAAAAAAAAAGAAAAAGAAATTGAGTATTTGGTAAATGTGAGAAACTGTTTCAGCATCTAAGGATTAGTAGTGAAAAAATGAGAGACCTTTGCCCTCATCTAGTTCACACAGAAAGGAAAAGGTAGGTGTATTATTTCCCTAGGGCTCTGTAACAAATTACTATGAACTGGATGACTTAAAGAAATATATCCCCTTATCGTCTGGGGGCTAGAAGACTGAAACCCAGGTGTCAATAGGTCCATGCTCCCTCTAAGGCTCTAGGAAAAGGGCCCTTCTTTGACTCTCCCGGCTTCTAGTGGTTAACAAAAATCCTCAGTGTTACTCAGTTTATTGACCCATCACTCAAATCTTTACTTTCATTGTCACATGGCATTTTCAAAATGTGCCCATATGTCCAAATTTCTCTCATCTTATAAGAACACCAGTCATTGGATTTAGGTCTCACCCTAATCCATTGTGACCTTATCTAATTATATCTGAAGAGATCCTATTTCTGAGTAAGGTCACATTGACAAGCATTAGGGGTTAGGACAATAACTTTTCTTTGGGGGAGACAAATACACATCAGTTCATGACAGTATGTAATAGACAAACTGACCACATAATTTCATGGTCAGATCACTGACCCTGATCCCAAGATCATGACTTCCAGGAGGTCTTCAATGAATAATGGCTAATATGAGATAAAATATTTCACTCACATTTTTCAGATAAGGTCACTGAATTTGTCTGGTTCATCAAGAATGACAAAGTATAATGGAAACCAGAAACCTGGTCAAATAAATCCCAAAGAGGAAGGCTCTTTCCAAATAGCAGTGTCTCACAAAATAGATTATTCATACGCCTTATGGCTTCTACAAAATTTTAGGTGTTAACTGTGCAAACTTTATTTTTAATAATTATGTATTTATTTTAATGTGTGTTAGAAGAAATATTACCAACAATTAAAAGCCATGCTTTCACGGATAACACTTTTTATGATGTACTTAACATAGATTTGTCATTTAAAACAATTAGGCATTTAACGTGAATCAATTCATAGAAAAAGTAAGAAAAAAGTAGGTAAGTGGCTATAGCAAAAAATACCACAACAGTACTTGGTGACTCAAATTTCAGAAATGCCACACTCCCACGTGATGTTTGTTCAATCTGTCATACAAACTAGGATTCTGGCTGTATGTCTTGACATAGACTCAAGTGGCAAAATGCAGTTTGGGAAATTCCCCAGTTGAGGCACTGAACATAAAAATTATAATGTGTCTTTGTTTCAGCTGTCTGTTAAACTGATGATTCCCTTCTCTCAAGTCCATACTTTGAATGCTTCTGAAGCTCAATTTCAAAACTTAGCATAAAGCTACAGAAAGCAAGGCTGTGTGGTGACAACATAAAGATATATATTTATATAGATCAAGGAGAAAGAATTAAGAATCCAGAAATAAACCCATAAATGTCTGATCAATTGATTTTAAACAAGGGTCAGCTGACAAAGAGTCTTTTCAACAAATGATATAAAGACAACTGGATTATCCACATGCAAAACAATGAAGGTGGATAACATCTCATATCATATACAAATATTTTATTACATCATATATCAAAAAGGGTATATTATCCATTGTGTGCATTTATGCAAATATTTTCTTCCATTGTGGGGGCTATCTTTCTACTTTCTTGATGCTATTCATTGATCTGATTTTCTTTGGTTCCTTGCACTTTAGGTGGCATTGCTAAGAAACCATTGCCTAAGACAAGGTCATGAAGCTTTACATCTGTGTTTTCTTCTGTTTTATAGTTTTAGCTGTTACATTTAGGTCTTTGATCCATTTTGGAGTTAATTTTTGTATACAACATTCTTTCAAATTTATGTTACAATGATTTAATTTCTCCTTTATTTTTGAAGGATAGATTTTTTTTTTTTATAGTATACATGTTAGAATGTCATTCTCCCAAATCATCCCACCCTCTCCCTCTCCCTCTGAGTCCAAAAGTCCGTTATACACATCTGTGTCTCTTTCCCTGTCTTGCATACAGGGTCGTCATAGATTTAATGAATTTATTGGTTGACATTCTTATTCTCTGAACACATTGAATATACCACCCCCACTGCCTCTACTGTCCATGGTTTCTGATGAGAAATCAGGTTAATCTTGTAAATAATGAGTTACTTCTCTATTGCTGCTTTCAAGACTTTCTCTGTCTTTGCATTTCAACAATTTGATTATGTTTTGTCTAGGTGTTACTCTCTTTGAGGTTATCCTACTTGCAGCTCACTGAGCTTCTTAGATATGTGGATAAATGTTTTGGTTTTATTTTATCAAATTTGGGATATTTCACCCGTTACTTCTTCACATATTCTTTCTACTTCTCTTGCTCTATTCTCTCCTGGGATTCCTATTATGTGTGTGTTCATACATTTGAATACACTACAGACCTCTAAGGCTCTGTTAATTATTTTTCTTCTTTTCTTTTTCTTTCTGTTCCTCAAATGACCTATCTTTAAGTTCAATGATTGTTTCTTCCACCTTTTCAAGCCTGCTTTTGTGCCCTTGTAGTAAGTTTTATTTTTTCATTTACTGTATTTTTTTGCTCTGGAATTTCTGTTTTTTTTTTAAATAAATTTTATATATTTATTGGTAGTCTCTATTTGTGAAACATTGTTCTCATATTTTCTTTGATTTCATAAATAAGATATTTTTAAGTTATTTTGAATATATATTTTAAATAGTTGATTTAAAATCTTTATCTACTTAGTCCACCATCTGGGCATCCTCAGGGACAGTTTCTATCATGTGCTTATTTCCTCTGTTTGGGCTATCCATTCTTTCTTTTTATGTCTCATAATTTTTGTTGAAAATGGGACATATGTGGAAACTCTGAAAATTATATTCTCCCTCTTTCTCAGAGTTTGTTATTATTGCTGATTGTTATTTGTTTAGTGACTTTTATGAACTATTTTTATAAAATCTGTATTCTCTGTTTTATTTGGTAAATGAAATGTCTGCTCAGTTACCTTGAAGTGAAGTGAAGTGAAGTGACGTCGCTCAGTTGTGTCTGACTCTTTGCAATCCCATGGACTGTAGCCTACCGGCTCCTCCATCCATGGGATTTTCCAGGCAAGAATACTGGAGTGGGTTGCCATTTCTTTCTCCAGGGGAACTTCCTGACCCAGGGATCAAACCCAGGTCTCCCGCATTGTAGGTAGATGCTTTACAGTTAGCTTGCTGCTGCTGCTGCTGCTAAGTCACTTCAGTCATGTCCAACTCTGTGCGACCCCATAGACAGCAGCACACCAGGCTACCCCATCCCTGGGATTCTCCAGGCAAGAACACTGGAGTGGGTTGCCATTGCCTTCTCCAATTCATGAAAGTGAAAAGTGAAAGTAAAGTCGCTAAGCTGTGTCCGACTCTTAGCGACCCCATGGACTGCAGCCTACCAGGCTCCGCTGTCCATGGGATTTTCCAGGCAAGAGTACTGGAGTGGGGTGCCATTGCCTTCTCTGACAGTTAGCTTAGTAGTTGCTAATTATTAAACAGAAATTTCTTTAAACTCTTAAAACCAGTAGGTGTCTCAGTCTTTGTTTAGAATCTTGGTGTGCACGTTGGGGCACATCTTAACACTCAGCCAGCCAGCTGACAACTTTACCTTAGTCTTGAGTTCAGGTTTATATAGAACTTCAAAGTGAGCCAGAGGTGAGAGCTTCGGACATTTATCTCAGGTCTTTCTCAGCACTCACAAAGCCCTGAGCATGCACATAGCCCTACACATGTGTATGACTTTCTAAATTCCAAGAAACAAGAGGAATTTTTCAGAGTCTTTATAAAGGGCATCTCATTCCCTAGATTTTTCTTTTAAGTTTTTTGGTTTGCCTATGTTTGCCCCAACTGTTGCCCATTGCCTCAGACAGACATAAAGTTAAACATTTTTCTCTACATATTTTTGACAAAAGCCCCATGGAAAAGACTTTCTTCACTAAGGCTCTCTTCACTCAGTGAGGTGTAAGTCAGGTCAAATAAGGATGGCTTTGCAGGTGGGGTTTTCTCAGGAACCATTGCAATGAGTCACTCAGTCGTGCCCAACTCATTGTGACTATATGGATTATAGCCCATCCAGCTCCTCCATCCATGGAATTTTCCAGGCAAGAATACTGGAGTGGGTTGTCATTTCCTACTCCCGGGGATCATCTCAACCCAGGGATTGAACCCACATCTCCTACATTGGCAGGTCGATTTTTTACCACTGTGCTACCTGGGAAGACCCAGGAACCATCATACAGGTCAAATAATGACAATTATCTGGGAATGTGACTTTGAAGAAGCTCCAATCACATTCTATCTTCCCATTCTTTCACAATAACTGTGATCTGTTGGTTTTCAGTGCTACTGTGGAGCTATTAGGAGGGAGATGGAAGGCAAGCAAGTTAAAGTGCAGCAAAGCTCTCTCCTCTGATGAAAATTCTCCAGTTTTTCTTGAATGAACACTTTCCAGGTTACTACAAGTCTTTACTGATTTCCAAAGTTCTGAAAAAGTTTATTCAGACAATGCATCCAGTTTTGTCACTGCTCTTATGAAGGAGGAAACTTTTGGAAGTCCTACTCCATCATTTTCAGTGATGTCACCTCTATGCTTCTTTCTTCATCTACAAGCACAAGGTTGACTTATAGCCTGCACTATGCTGGTTTTCCCATCTTTCTTTCTTTTTAAATCTCTCCCTTATTTTACTTCTGGAAAAAATGAAGTGTCAAGATTGGGAAAGAAGCCAGTATCAGATTTGGTAATTGTTTAGAAGATGAGGAGCATTGAAGACTAAGCCATTTGTTTATTCATTTCACCCCATCCTAAATAGTGATCATCCTTCTAACTACAGTGTTATTTACACTAAAATAAAACTGCCTACTAAAGCACATATGTTAACTGACGGTCATGTCCTGATCTTCAGAAGCAAATGTATAATGAGACCATTGCAAATGCTCAAACTGATAAGTACAGGTTGGTGGCTTCCTTTTCAATCACATCAGAAAACACATGCTTCCTCTGCATGGCTTTACCTCACCAATAGTCCACTTTTCAACTTACCTCATCTTCACCTTCACTTGGTAGCCATTTTCCCAAAGAATCTAAGTGGCTATTAGTTTCAATTTTAATCAATGGATAACTATTACTAAATATAGGAAACATCAACAATATCAAAGTCTCATTGAGATTTTGAAGCTGGGCAGTTAGCTGAGTTCAGCACTAGCTAAGTGACACATTCTTTCACCTTATCTAAGAAGCTGAAAATGATTACCTGTAATGAAACATTGAGGTCACCAAGGCTTATCTTAAAATCTGAATTTTTGAAAAACAGAGACCAATACTTCTATACAAACTTCAGAACTTTCTATAAAAATAAAAATGCTTTCTAGCATATGAAATAGCCAACGATTCATAAAAACAAAAGTAGTATTCACCAGCTGTTACAAATGCCCTTTCCCATCAAACGTGACCTTTTCCTCAGTGCTTCCCTAAATTCCAAATTCTTTTCTGCCTGAGGGAAGGAAAAGCATTTCCTCCTGCCAGCGACAGCCAAGACGCTGCAGAACCAACAGCTGGCCAGAAGTGATTCTCCCTTTCTGTGGAGCAAGCCAAGCCATAGAAGTGGTTCATTATGTTTCTAGGTGAAAATCCCAGATTGGTAGTTCTCTGGTCTTTTTTTAACTTCTTTTGTTTGATGAGCATTTAATATGCCATTTCTTTACACTCTAAAATCTCTAGCATTTATGTAACCTAACCAGAAATATCTCTGACCAAATAGGATAGTTAAAACTATATCAGTTGAGGCAAAACCTGTACCATAATATCTTACTACAATTAACCCACAAAAATATACACAAAATAAGGACAGTTATAGTCCTGAGGTCTCACTGGCAGCTGGGAAATGGAAACTTGTGTTTTAGTATAACAAGTACTCACCAAGTATAAACTTGATGTTACAAATTTGTCCATAGTTTCTGGTTGCATGGGGAATTTATTACCTAAATGTTTATTATTTAGAAACTGTTAGTATTTGTTCTTTTTAATCTTTGGACTAAATTGCGAGCAAAATTTATTCATTGGCTTTTAAACTGTTGTTTTAAAAGAAGGGTCCAATTCCCTATCACAATCATAGAAGAGTCCACATATTTCCTAACTGTTCAGTGAGGCTATTTTGATGTGCCAAAGACAAGGTCACCAGTACAACTAGTGACTGCTCTACTGGACGTGTTTGTCTGCCTTTGAGTCTGGTCTGAAACATCTGGATGGGACAGAAACTCACAGCCACCTTACTCATGGCTGCAGACAGGTTCTGAATGATATGGATCTGGGGAGGAAACAGACACCATTGTCTTGGCCACTTATTTTAATTTGAAAGGGAGATAAGGAAGTAATAACCTTTCTCCTAAAGTGAATTCCAAGGAAGGAGGTAAATAAATTTTGCCTCTACTCTATCCACACCACTATTAATCTATACAAATACTGGTCAGTTAAATTAGACTGCATTTATAAAGTGCTTGGCACCTGGGCCCGATACATAATAAGGTTTCCAGTAAATCTTAATGGCAATTAATAATAAATCATATTCAAAACTACTTATATTTTGCATGCATTTAAAATTCTAACAGAGAAAATGACCTCAGTGCAAAGACATCAATACAAAGTACTCTTTGTAAATACATCAGACATTATGCAATATTTCACATGTCTGAGGAACTAGGTGTTCTGCTTTTGCACATGTATGAACATTAAGTGAGTGTCTGTTTGGGGAGTATAAAAAGAATACTAGCAACTAAGAAAATGAGGTGTTGAAGGCATATGATCACTTAATGAAACTGAAATGGGAAGTGCCTTCTACTTATCTCCTATGTGGATATGGTACAGCCAATGAACCAACCAATAGCATTTGGATCTTTATGGATTAAACAATGACATACTACTTTGTCTCAATATCCTCTGTGAAAGAACACTAATTTAATTTCTGCTTTGATATTCATATCAGGAAAATCATTGCCTTTATAGATTAATATATCTGCTTTCTATTTTAGAAATCACACTTGAGTCAATTGTTATCATTCTTTTGTTACTTTAGCAGTTTTAGAATTATACCTAACTTTGTCATTCAGGTGGGTATAATCTGTTCAACCGATATATGGAGTGCTAAAAACATCAACTCCTTCTGTCTTCTCCAGATGGTTTGGAGATACCTTACCCTACTCAGTGCTTGAAACTGCATTAGTATATAAAGATATAAAAATAGCAAAAAAAAAAAAAAAGCATTTACAGGATAGCATTCATAAGAGAGCAATGTGGCATAACTGTGGCTAAGTGCTATAGTGAAGTCACTCAGTCGTGTCTGACTCTTTGTGACCCCATGGACTGTAGCCTATCAGGCTCCTCTGTCCATGGGATTTTCCAGGCAAAAGTGCTGGAGTGGATTACCATTTCCTTCTCCAGGGGATCTTCCCGATCCAGGAATTGAACCCAGGTCTCCTGCATTGCAGGCAGATGCTTTACCGTCTGAGCCACCAGGGAAGCTATACATGTTCAAATATCTGGAGGTTCAAATCCTACTTCCATCAGTTACTTGCCTCTTTGGTTTCTCAACATCCATGATCCTTTTTTGGTCTTTGCTCCTTAATTTGCCTGGTCAGAAAGTCTTCCCTTTTCTCTCAAACCAAGTGATCTAGTCAAAACCTTCTAGTTCCACCTTCTTGGCAGGTCTTTTATCTGTAGACAGCTTGTATCAATTACTAGATTTCTGTCCCTCCCAGTGAATTGCTCAGAACACGTGACCACAGATGGCTTCACCAAAGCAAAGTGTTTTGGCACCTGCCACTTAGGCTGGGATAACTGAGGAAGAGAAAATCCCTTCTCATAAACACAGGACATTCTGGTTGCCATCTTGTTACCCCAAAGGAAGAAGTTATCTGAAATCAGTGTCAGTACTGAGGAAAAAAGTTTCAAGGTGGAGATACATATACTTTTGAGTACTTGGGTCCAATCGTGCCTGAAGCCTTATACCAAAAGACTTTTGCATTATATTGAGTAATAAGCTACTTTTCATGGTCATGCTTACCTGAGTTACATTTCCCTCACTTACTGTTAAAGGTCTACTGACTAACAGTATTGCCTATAGCTTTCTCAATGCTGGGAATTAAATAGTAATCCCACTCCACTGAATCAACATTCTTGTGAGAGGTATCAATGAATCAATGAGTCATAACAACTGCTAACAGAGGATAAATACAGGGAGATATGAGAGCTCTCAGCAAGAGCACTGACCCAATTTAGGGGAATCAGGCAGAGAAAGACTTTTCAGAAGGGACACCATCATATGGATGTCCCATCATCTGTTCTTCAGGGGTTAATTTAAAGATGTTACATTTTCATCCTCAAACTGAGTGTATAGTGAGTAATAATACTGACACCTAGCCATAGGTATTATCATTATAACTCTAAAACTATCACTTTTCCTTAAAATTCCCACCCAGTAAGACGTTATCCCCTCATTCTCTTTTAATAGCTAAATTTGCATTATTCATGATTATTGCCTCTAAAACATAGATTATCACAGCTGTTCAGCCATCACGTATATAGTTTCCAATCCCACCACCCACTCCCAATCAGAATTTTGGCCATAGCCCCAGTTGGTACTGAGAGAGAACACATAAACGTTAAATACTATAACAATCTGTGGTATAAGGGGGGTGGAAATCAGCAGCTGACAGTGCTGTAATATTATAACCAGGAAAACAAAAATATCTTATGCAAGTGCCCATTTTTAAAAAGTGATACATTCTGACACAGCAATTCTTTGATAGGTTTAGTAAATCCATCCAAAATCTGATGGAATGGACTCAGTAAAACCTCCCTTTTATGAATTCCTCGCTTTAAAAAATAGAGTTTGATCAGGATTTGAGCAGTAGATTAAATGTCAGTAACCAATGAAGGACAATATAAATTTCCAAGCCTATATATAATTTTTAATTATATACCAGAAATTATAAGAACTTAAAATGTTAAACTTAATAAAACAGTTAAAATATTCAAACAAGTAAATACTTCAAACAATAATATTAGATTGTTCAATATCTGCTTTTACAGATTTTTCCCAATTTATTTGCTCTTTGTGGTTAACTACAAAAGATTTTGTGAGGAATTACTCCCTAAGAGATTCAGGGTTGAATGCTGTCAAGCTGTGCTTCAAAACACCCTTATAAAGAGTGAAGGAAAAAATAAAACTAAAAAAAAAAACCACCCTGAAATATAGAATTATGATGAAATTCTCCTTGACTAAGATGCTTCAGACTTGGAGGACTATTTGAGACATGAATCCACAAGGGTAGCCAGAAGACATGTGATAGCCAGCCCCTGGGACAGTCCCCAGTGTTTCTTGCCTCCTGGTGTTAATGCCATTGTGTAGTCTCTTCCCACAACGAATAGGACTGGCCTGTGAAACCAATAGAATATCACAAAACAGAAGTGTGATTTCAAATAAAGACACTATGGCTTTTGCCTTGCTTGCTCTTGGACCAGTCACTCTGGAGAAGTCCAACTGCCATACTACAAGGACACTCAAGTAGCCCTCTGGAGAATCTTAAGTGGGAAGAAGCTCAAGCTTCTCACCAATAGCTGCTACTAACTTGCCAGCCATGTCAGTAAACCACAGAAACAGATCCTCTAGACTCAGTTAAGCTTGGACAGCTGTAGCCCTGGTGGATATCTTGATTACAACATCATGACACACTGTGAGCCAGAACTGCCCAGCTTAAGCCACTCACAGAATCCAGATCCACAGAAGTCATGCAGTCAGAAATGATTATTGTTGTTCCCAGCCAAATTGTCTGGGATAATTTGTTTTGCTATGACATATAACTAATTTACTAGGCATGCTTGTGCATGCTAAGTTGCTTCAGTTGCGTCCCACTCTTCAGGACCCTATGGACTGTAGTCTGCCAGGCTCCTCTGTCCATGGGATTCTCCAGGTGAGAATACTGGAGTGGGTTGCCATTTCCTTTTCCAGGGGATCTTCCCAACCCAGGGATTGAACCCCGATCTCTTACATCTCCTGCATTGGCAGCTAGGTTCTTTACCACTAGCACCACCTGGGAAGCCCAATTTACTAGACAATTAATTTCTTTATTCTCTAGACTGTAAAGCTATTGTTTATTTAATAATTGAGTGAAAATTTTTCTACATATCTGTTAAGGCTGATTACTGTTAAGAAATGAAGTGCATAATATTCTTTCAGTGATCTATGCACCTCAAGGTTGGGATTTGCCTAAGGCTGAAGAGGTCTATCTGCTCTTCTGCTTGGTATATATCTAGTTACAGGGTGCTTTGACATAGTGAACAAATAGCCCACCTGCTCCTTCTGCAAGGGACTGTGTGTGAAAAGATGCTCATCCTATCCATGCACCTAGAATGACTCTCTGCACCTTGACCTTCAAGAAATCACAAAGTAGCAAAACTGATAAAAAATAAATAAATAAATATGCTCAAATTAAACGCCTCTTCAGCATGTCAGCTATAAGTTTTTCAAGATAAACCTGAACTCTTTCAGTGATGGTAACTCATTACTCATCAGAATTCAATCAAAATCTCAAGCAAATATACCCAAGTGAAATCTCTTTCTTCCTCTGGATTCCAAATACTGGCCTCGGACACTAAGTCCTGTTTCACTCTGGTCAGTCCTTCAGATATCTAAGGAAAATTTTATCTTCCTTTTGAGTTCTCTTCATGCATGATAAAGTATTTGGCTCCAACTATTCCTCCTAAGACATGATTGAACCCCTGATACTCATGATGCTTTTCTCTGAAGTTGGCCCAGTTTCTTTTTAATCAGAACCCAACAACTAACAGTCTAAAAGGTCTGTGGATGCCTTTTTATTTTGTTTTTGTTTTTCCAGAGATTGAATTTGGTACTTTTAGATGTAACAAACCCTCTTTAGTTCCCACAAACCCCACAATGCCTTCTTGTCTTATAGATCACTTCCTGTCACCCATTTCTTTCCTATCTGGTCAATGGTTCCCATAATACAACAAATATTCCTAATGTCAAAAGGCTTATAACTGCTGCTGTTCATGTTGCATATGCCACAGGTAGAGCTGATACAGAAAGCATCTTGTGGTTATTATTTGGAGGGAATCACAGCTTCATCATCTTCTTGCCTCATTCTTAAGCATACCAAGTTAACAGGTACTGATCAAGCATTTCCTGAACACCTCAAACCAGAGATTGTATTGAATAATTCAGGAGAAAACTGGTCTGTCTATTCCTCAAAGATGAGAAGGAGCTCCCCTGCATTAACCTAGCACATAAAGATGACTCAGAGTGTGATAATAGAGGAGAAAGCAGGAGATATGCTGCTTTAACTGGGATATCAGGCCAACAACCAGCAAATCAAAATACAAGCAATAAAAACTTACAAATTTTAACCAGGGGAAGAGGTCTGCTCCTGGTGTAGTGAAAGGAGGGAATGTAGAAGGATAAACTCCTCACAGGACAATTAGTGATCTGCTCTGTCCACCTCAGGAACCTCTCAGGAGAACGACCACTTTGGGTGTGTTTAATCAGTATCTGGCAATGGCTAACGCTGTCTTTGCTTCCCTGTGTTGGCAACCTTTAAGACTAGATGAGTCGGTGGGTTGAATATTGTGTGATTTAGTTATGATATAAATTTGGGAGAGTTAGATCTAAGGTCTCTTTACCTTTCTATTAAGGAAAAAGTTACAGTGGGTCAAAAACATGGACAGTGTGTTGTTCTCAGAGAGGACTATTATGGGGAAATAAATAATCCATGGCACACCTCAAGAGGTCTGTCTTTATTGTTTGTTTCACAGTACACACTTCTTTGCAAGCCTCAAGGAGGATAATTACTTCTCCAAATACCAGCTAAAGGGGGGACAAAACCCAGCATACAATAGCACTCAACTTTTAATTCCAGTGACAGCCAAAACACCATTAAACTTTACTTCAAGTCTTTGAAGTCCTAAAAATTTCAGTCAGAAATTAATATATGGTCAAGTATCCAATTTAATAGCTAATGCAGTTCCCTCTCTGTCTAGTTGAGAACATTCAAAGTGTGAAAGAGTGGTGCAGGAAGCTTTAAAAACCCAAAGGAAAGTAGCAATTCTTTCAGAACAAGTCAAAAGAGAATGTGGACATCATAACCTAGTTCCACTTGATCACCGTTATCCAATCATATTAGACACTCTTGAGAGGCAGAAGCAATTACTGGTTAACACTATGAGCTTTCTTCAAGTTCAGAGAGACCTTAGTTTACCTCCTACTCTGAGGCCTGTGTTGTCTTGACTCAACCACCTAACTTCAGTGACACTCAGCTTTTTCATCTGAGATTGCAGGTAACAGTAGTACTTACTTCACTGAGAGTTTGCCATGTGCCAAACTCACAGCTAAGTGGCACATTTTCTTTTTTAATCTTATTATGTATACCCTTTACCACTTGATAGAGAACACCGAATAAAAAGCAAATTTGAGGGGGAAATTACCAATTCCATTTATGACATGTAAAGTTTGAACTATTAACAGTCCAGAGAGAAAAAAAATGTGCTTTAACTTGGACTTTGTATCTTTGAGCAACATTTCCTGGTCTTCCTTAAAGCCAGCTTAGAATTTTGGACTTGCCTCAACTTCTCAACTGCCTTATGAAAGAAGTTTACATTCTAGATATAACCTGATAATACTGTATATGCAGTGGCTCAAGGCTTAACCTAAGATTGTATCATCTAATAAGCAGCTGCATTATATAAGCAGTGCTTGTCAGCTAAGATCTCTACTTTTCCCCTCATAAGTAGATTTTAATCCAGATCATCCTGATAAGAACTCTTGGATTTTTTAATGCCTCTGAAACTTCACTGTAATCAGAAATAATCTTAAGGGAATTGCTCACCTTTTAGCTTGTCACTTTAGATTTTTATTTTCATTTTGGCATTTTTCACTGTAGCTCTCCCTCCCAACTTTGATATTATAAGGAACCCTTCCTGATGGACTTTAAGCCCCACCCCCACTTCCCACCTCCCTCAACACAAACCTCTTAGTTCTTGATGAAAAGTAGTGGAGAAGCATTTCTAACATTACCTGGGATGTCACAGCAACTGACTTAACATGTCCACACAATTTTCTAACATGATCCAGTGTAGAGCAACTGATACATTGTCTACATCAGACAACAGGATAAAACCTTTGTACTTCTGTCTATCCAAGGATTAATACTCAGGCCATGAAAGAAAATGTACAACATAAAAAATACCAGAAATTTATAAGTTTCAATGGCCTCTAGTCAGCAAATACAAATAGTTATAAAGCAACAAGTTGGCATCAGGTACTCCCTCATTTGAAAGTCTAACTCTATATACCAAGTGCTATTTAGTTTCTGCAGTTGGAAATTGCTAATGGAAAGCAGATTTCACTATTAGGCTCATAAGTCTTTCCTGTGCAAGTCTAGCCTTGTGTAACTACTCCACTTTGGATATGGCCAGTTTCTTTTAGGATATTAAATGCACACCTTTTTGTTTCCCATATCCTGACACAGAAATAAAGCAGGAAGGTAAGTCAAGAATAGGTGAGAAGAAACTTATTCATCAAAAATTTTCATGTGAACTATGAAGCCAAAGGTTTTCATGCAGAAAGAGTAATTCCCATTTTCTGTAGGATGGCAAAGTACTATGTTCATAGCTATTATATAAGGACAAACATTATTTAAAGTAGTTAGCCCCATACCTCACTAGATATTCAGAAACAAAGCTATGAAAGAATTAAAAACAGATATTGGTTGCAAAATTTAATCAGTAAAGTTATACAGATAACATACCAAAGTTTTTTTGTTTGTTGGTTTTTTTAACATAGAACAAAAACAAATGCCTAGGAGTGTGCCTCAAGCTATGAATTTCAGAGTGTTCACTGTCAAGGACTATTATGGGATATAATGTTTAGAAATTTACATGGGATTTTAAAAAAATCTTTTTATTTATTTATTTATTTTAGTTGGAGGCTAATTACTTTACAATGTTGTAGTGGTTTTTGCCATACATTTATATGAATCAGCCATGGGTGTACATGTGTTCCCTATCCTGAACCCCCTCCCATCTCCCTCCCCATCCCATCACTCTGGGTCATCCCAGTGCACCAGCCCTGAGCACCCTGTATCATGCATCAAACCTGGACTGGTGATCTGTTTCACATATGATAATATACATGTTTTAATGCTATTCTCTCAGATCATCTCACCCTCCCCTTCTCCCACAGAGTCCAAAAGACTGTTCATACATCTGTGTCTCTTTTGCTGTCTTGCATACAGGGCTAACAACATGCCCTGTAACAGGGTAACATACATTACCATCTTTCTAAATTCCATATATATGTGTTAGTATACTGTATTGGTGTTTTTCTTTCTGGCTTACTTCACTCTGTATAATAGGCTCCAGTTTCATCCACCTCATTAGAACTGATTCAAATGCATTCTTTTTAATGGCTGAGTAATACTCCATTGTGTATATGTACCAGAGTTTTCTTATCCATTCATCTGCTGATGGGCATCTAGGTTGCTTCCATGTCATGGCTATTATAAACAGTGCTTTGATGAACACTGGGGTACATGTGTCTCTTTCAGTTCTGGTTTGTTAGCCCTTTGTATGTCTTCTTTGGAGAAATGTCTGTTTAGTTCTTTGGCTCATTTTTTCACTGGGTGGTTTATTTTTCTGGAATTGAGCTGCAGGAGTTGCTTGCATATTTTTGAGATTAACTCTTTGTCAGTTGCTTCATTTGCTATTATTTTATCCCATTCTGAAGGCTGTCTTTTCACCTTGCTTATTGTTGTGCAGGAGCTTAATTAATTAGGTCCATTTATTTATTTTTGCTTTTATTTCCAATATTCTGGGAGGTGGGTCATAGAGGATCCTGCTGCGAGTATGTCACAATATTGTTTCGCCTATGTTTTCCTCTAGGAGTTTTACAGTTTCTGGTGTTATGTTTAGATCTTTAATCTATTTTGAGGTTATTTTTGTGTATGCTGTTACAAAGTGTTCTAGTTTCATTCTTTTGCAAGTGGTTGACCAGCTTTTCAAGCACCACTTGTTAAAGAGATTGTCTTAAAGTGGGCCAAAGAACTAAACAAACATTTCTCCAATGAAGACATACAGATGGCTAACAAACACGTGAAAAGATGCTCAATATCACTCATTATCAGAGAAATGCAAATCAAAACCACAATGAGGTACCATTTAACGCCAGTCAGAATGGCTGAGATCCAAAAGTCTACAAGCAATAAATGCTGGAGTGGGTGTGGAGAAAAGGGAACCCTCTTACACTGTTGGTGGGAATGCAAACTAGTACAGCCACTATGGAGGACAGTGTGGAGATTCCTTTAAAAACTGAAAATAGAACTGCCATGAGACCCAGCAATCCCACTGCTGGGCATACACACAGAGGAAACCAGAATAGAAAGAGACACATGTACCCCAATGTTCATCACAGCACTGTTTATAATAGCCAAGACATGGAAGCAACCTAGATGTCCATCAGCAGATGAATGGATAAGAAAGCTGTGGTACATATATGCAATGGAGTATTACTCAGCCATTAAAAAGAATGCATTTGAATCAGTTCTAATGAGGTGGATGAAACTGGAGCCTATTATACAGAGTGAAGTAAGCCAGAAAGAAAAACACCAATACAGTATACTAACACATATATATGGAATTTAGAAAGATGGTAACGTTAATCCTGTATGCGAGACAGCAAAAGAGACACAGATGTATAGAACAGTATTTTGGACTCTGTGGGAGAGGGTGAAGGTGGGATGCTTCGGGAGAATGGCATTGAAACATGTATAATATCATATATGAAACAGATCACCAGTCCAGGTTCGATGCATGATACAGGGTGCTCAGGGCTGGTGCACTGGGATGACCCAGAGGGATGGTATGGGGAGGGAGGTAGGAGGGGGGTTCAGAATGGGAAACATGTGTACACCTGTGGTGGATTCATGTTGATGTACGGCAAAACCAATGCAATATTGTAAAATAATTATCCTCCAATTAAAATAAATAAATTTATATTTAATAAATAAAAAATAAAGAGATTGTCTTTTCTCCATTGTATATTCTTGCCTCCTTTGTTGAAGATAAGGTGTCCATAGGTGCATGGATTTATCTCTGGGCTTCCTATTTTGTTCCATTGATCTATATTTCTGTCTTTGTGCCAGTACCATACTTGATGACTGCGGCTTTGTAGTAGAGCTTGAAGTCAGGCAGGTTGATTCCTCCACTTCCGTTCTTCTTTCTCAAGATTGCTTTGACTATTTGAGGTTTTTTGTATTTCCATAAAAAAAATGTGAAATTACTTGTTCTAGTTCTGTGGAAAACTACCGTTGGTAGCTTAATAGGGATTGCACTGAATCTATAGATTGCTTTGGAAAATGTATACTCATTTTCACTATATTGATTCTTCCAATCCATGAACATGGTATATTTCTCCATCTATTTGTGTCCTCTTTGATTTCTTTCATTAGTGTTTTATAGTTTTCTATATATAGGTCTTTTGTTTTTTTAGGTAGATATATTCCTAAGTATTTTATTCTTTTTGTTGCAATAGTGAATGGTATTGTTTCCTTAATTTCTCTTTCTGTCTTCTCATTGTTAGTGTATAGGAATACAAGGAATTTCTGTGTGCTAATTTTATATCCTGCAACTTTACTATATTCATTGATTAGCTCTAGTAATTTTCTGGTAGAGTCTTTAGGGTTTTCTATGTAGAGGATTCAGAGAAGGCAATGGCACCTCACTCCAGTACTCTTGCCCAGAAAATCATATGGACAGAGGAGCCTGGTAGGCTGCAGTCCATGGGGTCGCTAAGAGTCAGACACAGCTGAGCGACATCACTTTCACTCCTCACTTTAATGCATTGGAGAAAGAAATGACAACCCACTCCAGTGTTCTTGCCTGGAGAATCCCAGGGATGGGGGAGCCTGGTGTGCTGCTGTCTATGGGGTCGCAAAGAGTCAGAAACGACTGAAGCAACTTAGCATGTAGAGGATCATGTCATTTGCAAACAGTGAGAGTTTTACTTCTTCTTTTCCAATCTGGATTCCTTTTATTTCTTTTCTGCTCTGATTGCTGTGGCCAAAACTTCCAGAACTATGTTGAATAGTAGTGATGAGAGTGGGCACCCTTGCCTTGTTCCTGACTTTAGGGGAAATGCTTTCAAATTTTCACCATTGAGGATAGTGTTTGCTGTGGGTTTGTTATATATAGCTTTTAATATGTTGAGGTATGTTCCTTCTATTCCTGCTTTCTGGAGAGTTTTTATCATAAAGGGATGTTGAATTTTGTCAAAGGCTTTTTCTGCATCTATTGAGATAATCATATGGTTTTTATCTTTCAGTTTGTTAATGTGGTGTATTACATTGATTGATCTGTGGATATTAAAGAATCCTTGCATTGCTGGGATAAAGCCCACTTGGTCATGATGTATGATCTTTTTAATATGTTGTTGGATTCTGCTTGCTAGAATTCTGTTAAGGATTTTTGCATCTATGTTCATCAGTGATATTGGCCTGTAGTTTTCTTTTTTTGTGGCATATTTGTCTGGTTTTTGGTATTAGGGTAAATGAGGTGAAAAACACTCTGGAGGGAACCAATAGTAGAATTTTGGTGGCAGAAGATAGGATAAATGAGATAGAAGATAGAATGGTGGAAATAAATGAAGCAGAGAGGAAGAAAGGAAAAAGAATCAAAAGAAATGAAGACAACCTCAGGGACCTCTGGGACAATGTGAAACACCCCAACATTCTAATCATAGGAGTCTCAGAAGAAAAAGACAAAAAGAAAGACCATGAGAAAATACTTGAGGAGAAAATAGTTGAAAACTTCCCTAAAATGGAGAAGGAAATAGTCACATAAGTCCAAGAAACCCAGAGAGTCCCAGACAGGATAAACCCAAGGAGAAACACCCCAAGACACATATTAATCAAATTAATAAAGATCAAACACAAAGAACAAATATTAAAAGCAGCAAGGGAAAAACAACAAATAACGCACAAGGGGATTCCCATAAGGATAACAGCTTATCTTTCAATAGGAACTCTTCAGGACAGAAGGGAATGGCAGGACATACTTAAAGTAGTGAAACAGAAAAACCTACAACCCAGATTACTGTACCCAGCGAGGATCTCATTCAGATATGAAGGAGAATTCAAAAGCTTTACAGACAAGCAAAAGCTGAGAGAATTCAGCACCACCAAACCAGCTCTTCAACAAATGCTAAAGGATATTCTCTACACAGGAAACACAGAAAGGGTGTATAAACTTGAACCCAAAACAACAAAGTAAATGGTAATGGGTTAATACTTATCAATAATTACCTTAAATGTAAATGGGTTGAATGCCCCAACCAAAAGACAAAGACTGGATAAATGGATACGAAAATAAGACCCCTATATATGCTGTCTACAAGAGACCCACCTCAAAACAAAGGAACATATAGACTGAAAGTGAAGGGCTGGAGAAAGATATTTCATGCAAACAGAGACCAAAAAAAAGCAGGAGTAGCACTACTCTTATCAGATAAAATAAACTTTAAAATAAAGGCTGTGAAAAGAGACAAAGAAGGACACTACATAATGATCAAAGGATCAATCCAAGAAGAAGGCATAACAATTATAAATATATATGTACCCCGCATAGGAACACTGCAATATGTAAGGCAAATGCTAACAAGTATGAAAGGGAAAATTAACAATAACATAATAATAGTGGGAGACTTTAATACCCCACTCACACTTATGGATAGATCAACTAAACAGAAAATTAACAAGGAAACACAAACTTTAAATGACACAATGGACCAGCTAGACCTAATTGATATCTATAGGACATTTCACCCCAAAACAATAAATTTCACCTTTTTCTCAAGTGCACACGGAACCTTCTCCAGGATAGATCACATCCTGGGCCATAAACCTAGCCTTGGTAAATTCAAAAAAAATTGAAATCATTTCAATCATCTTTCTGACCACAATGCAGTAAGATTAGATCTCAATTACAGGAAAAAAAAAACTATTAAAAATTCCAGCATATGGAGGCTAAACAACACGCTTCTGAATAACCAACAAATCATAGAAGAAATCAAAATATGCATGGAAACTAATGAGAATGAAAACACAACAACCCAAAACCTATGGGACACTGTAAAAGCAGTGCTAAGGAGAAGGTTCATAGCAATACAGGCTTACCTCAAGAAACAAGAAAAAGTCAAATAAATAACCTAAATCTACACCTAAAGCAGAGAAGGCAATGGCACCCCACTCCAGTACTCTTGCCTGGCAAATCCCATGGACGGAGGAGCCTGGTGGGCTGCCGTCCATGGGGTCGTGAAGAGTCGGACACGAGTGAGCGACTTCACTTTCACGTTTCATTTTTATGCGTTGGAGAAGGAAATGGCAACCCACTCCAGTGTTCTTGCCTGGAGAATCCCAGGGACGAGGGAGCCTGGTGGGCTGCTGCTGCCTATGGGGTCGCACAGAGTCGGACACGACTGAAGCGACTTAGCAGCAGCAGCAGCAGCAGCACACCTAAAGCAACTAGAAAAGGAAGAAATGAAGAACCCCAGGGTTAGTAGAAGGAAAGAAATCTTAAAAATTAGGGCAGAAATAAATGCAAAAGAAACAAAAGAGACCATAGCAAAAATCAACAAAGCTAAAACCTGGTTCTTTGAGAAGATAAATAAAATTGACAAACCGTTAGCCAGACTCATCAAGAAACAAAGGGAGAAGAATCAAATCAATAAAATTAGAAATGAAAATGGAGAGATCACAACAGACAACACAGAAATACAAAGGATCATAAGAGACTACTATCAGCAACTACATGCCAATAAAATAGACAACTTGGAAGAAATGGACAAATTCTTAGAAAAGTATAACTTTCCAAAACTGAATCAGGAAGAAATAGAAAATCTTAACAGACTCATCACAATCACTTGGAAGAAATGGACAAATCCTTAGAAAAGTATAACTTTCCAAAACTGAATCAGGAAGAAATAGAAAATCTTAACAGACCCATCACAAGCACGGAAATTGAAACTGTAATCAGAAATCTTCCGGCAAACAAAAGCCCAGGACCAGACGGCTTCAAAGCTGAATTCTACCAAAAATTTAAAGAAGAGCTAACTCCTATCTTACTCAAACTCTTCCAGAAAATTACATGGGCTTTTAAATGTTTCATTGGCTCACTCCCCCTAACAATTTGTGGAAAAGAGTATCTGACAAAACTTGTGACTTACAGAATTTTTTTGCTAAAAACCATTATTTGTGACATTTTTCTAGAATCATTTTCCTAAGAATATATCATGGGCCAATCCTTCCTACTTCCTCTAAGCTCAGTGGAGAATAGCAGGACTTTGGTTTTAATCACCTCAAGTTTTGACTCAGAACTCTACAGCTTTATAACTCTTGATTTGACTCAAAGTCTATGAGCCTCTGGTTCCTCATCTGTAAAATGAGGATTGAAGTGGTTTTAGACTGTTCACAATTTTTTAATAGAGAAAGTTAGCTCTTTTTCTTTTTTCTTTATGAAATTCAAAGATCAGGTCTAAAATTTTCCTTTCACTTCGTGACACGGTTTCATTTAAGTTCATGATTTTGAAGAAAAAGCAGCTTTAGGGTTGATTGCCAAAAATTTGCATGTGGGTTTGACACATTCCTGTCAATTGTTAAAAAACAAGAAAAATGAATGTTTACCCAAAAATAGAAGAATAAGAAGGAGAAAATGGAAAAGACAGCAGAAGAATCAAAGAAAAGTAGAAGAATTAGGTAAAATTTTCAAAAAGCTCTGGAAGGTTAGTTGTTACATAGGGACAATTTCCATAAAAGATTGAAAACCATCTTCCCAGAAAGATCCAGATATCCAGACTCACAGAAGGATCACTGGGCATAGCACAGCTCATATAGACTAGAGGATCAGTGAGAGATTGAGTCAGCATTCCCATCACTAATTGTGCAGCTATTGTTAAACAAGGAACGTGTCAGTTGACCTTCCCTGAAAGCCAAAAGAACAGAAGATCACCTATAAACCCAGCAGGAGTGAAATGCTTACTTATGGAAGAAGAATTGGTATATTTCACCTGACTGTCCCTTGACACCCCTTGAATACACCTCTTATCTCTTAAGGAACCTATAAGTCCCTCAAATGATAATGAGTCTCTGGACATTAATTCAGGTGATGATGGAAAAATTATACCTGTCTGCACTTGGTGCATAGGTGAGGTGAAGTTAAACTGAATAAATCCAAGATTTTTATACTAGATCAGTAATTACATATTTCATATTAATTCCTATTTCATTAAGTTATTGGCAAGATTAAGTGAAATGATGTGAAGTTCTTGGTATTGTGAGGATTTAAAGTGGTAGCTATTTACATCACCATTACTGCAGCTGCAGGGTCTTCCTATGTTATGAGGCATTAGGAAACAAAGGCAGAAATAAGAAAAGGAGGTTAATGGCAGGGCATACTCTGGAAAATGGTAAGAGTTAGTCTTGGTCAGCAGGAGTGGTCAGCAAATATGAGAGATCATAAGGTCATTGAAAGAGAGGCTGTTGCAGACTTTTACACTTTGACCTCAAAATAACCTTGAGATCATCTAATTCAACCACCTATAGCTATAGAAGCACAAACATTGTTGAGAGGTTAAGTTTCTAAAGATATGTTTTCAATAACTAATTACTTAAATTGGCTAGATGACATATACTCCTGACTTTCACCAATCTAGGTCTGAGGGCTTTGCTTTCTAAAGAACAAATTCCATTAAAAAGTTTTTTTAATCAAAATGTATTAATCAAGACTCTTCTGAGTTGCAAGGTAATGCTCACTCAAACTAAATGAAGTCAAGAATGTGCTGGCTGACATAAGTGAAACAGAGCTTCAAGGAAGAAAGGATTCAGATACTCACACATAATCTTAAGACCTCAGTTTCATTAGTTTTCTTTCTTTGGGGGTGGGTTCTCTTCTTTGGATGTTAGTCAATGCAGAAGCCCTAGCTAAAGAATAACTTCTCTCTCCCAACAATTAGACCAAAATTCCAAGAGTGAGTGTTCTCACCTATCTTGGTCTCTGTGCTCCATCTCTTGAGTCAAGCATTGTCACCAAAAGAAAATGGTCTATTCTGATTGTCACATGGCCATTCCTGGCAATGGAAGAGTAGCCCATCCTAACACAAATCAAATGAATGAAGCTAGGAAGTTACTCCCCAGAATAAATTTGGATGCTATTAGGAGAAAAATTAAAAAGGCAATAGATGCAGGGCAAGCAAAACCAGCAGATTCCCACTAAAACTAGTTTTATGAGGATACAGAAAGTTACAAAAGACAAAACTCAAGTTTAAATTCAGAGTTCTTTAGGATACATTATTCTTGTTTTCAGACCACAGGCAACTGTCCAATTCCTAAGGCACTTCCAAAGAATGAAAAAGGTCAGAGATCTACAGACTCTTGTCTCTCATCTTTCTTCATAGACTTAAAAATACTAAAGCAAGAATTTACACTTAAATTGCAGTTCTCTTACTAAGACCAGTTTTAAGCAATCAGATTGGTCATTCTATTGATCCCACTCAGAAAGATAAGTCAAACATCAAATTGACCTTTTCAGTCTAGAATTTCTATAAGTCCTAGACAATGTCTTCTTTGTTCTCTTTTATAGTTTTCTTATCCATTTTTTATTCTGCTTTTTTTTCCTTTTTCGTTCTTCTCCTATTCACCCTCATTCATATGTATGTTTTCATATCAAACTCCTGGATTCAACTTAAGTTCTCCTTTATTTTCTGTGAGTAAAATAAAGATCTTGATGAAATTTTACTCTATTCCACTCATTCAATAAATATCTGAATTCTAGATACTATTTTAGGTACTTGGGTGACAAGCATAAACAAGGGAGACAAGATTCCTATTCTCATAGAATGCACACTCTAGGGTGGGGAAAATGTTATCACCTACTCACGCTTCCTTGTCTGCTGTGATCCACCAAGACCTATGGTCATCATAAATTCTGGGTACCTTTCAAAGCACATCAGATTGAATCTTCCTAACTCACTGTGGGAGATAGAGTTAATTTCAAGGACCCTATTTTATAGATATCATTTCAGTTCAGTTCAGTTCAGTCACTCAGTCGTGTCCGACTCTTTGCGACCCCATGAATCACAGCACACCAGGCCTCCCTGTCCATCACCAATTCCTGGAGTTCACTCAGACTCACGTCCATCAAGTCAGTGATGCCATCCAGCCATCTCATCCTCTGTCAACCCCTTCTCCTTCTGCCCCCAATCCCTCCTAGCATCAGAGTCTTTTCCAATGAGTCAACTCTTCGCATGAGGTGGCCAAAGTATTGGAGTTTCAGCTTTAGCATCAGTCCTTCCAATGAACATCCAGGGCTGATCTCCTTTAGAATGGACTGGTTGGATCTCCTTGCAGTCCAAGAGACTCTCAAGAGTCTTCTCCAAAATCACAGCTCAAAAGCATCAATACTTTGGCACTCAGCTTTCTTCACAGTCCAACTCTCACATCCATACATGACCACTGGAAAAAACATAGCCTTGACTAGATGGACCTTTGTTGGCAAAGGAATGTCTCTGCTTTTTAATATGCTATCTAGGTTGGTCATAACTTTCCTTCCAAGGAGTTAGCGTCTTTTAATTTCATTGCTGCAATCACCACCTGCAGTGATTTTTGGAGCCCCAAAAAATAAAGTCTGACACTGTTTCCACTGTTTCCCGCCATCTATTTCCCATGAAGTGATGGGAGCAGATGCCATGATCTTAGTTTTCTGAATTGTTGAGCTTTAAGCCAAAGTTTCCACTCTCCTCTATAATATGCCAGGTATTATTGGGCTGGCTGAAAATTTTGCTCAAGTTTTCTGTAAGATGTTACAGGAAAACCCAAATGAACTTTTTGGCCAGCCTGATATTTCAGGTTTTGGATCAGTAATGGAAGGAATGATGCTAAAGCTGAAACTCCAGTACTTTGGCCACCTCATGCGAAGAGTTGACTCATTGGAGAAGACTTTGATGCTGGGAGGGATTGGGGGCAGGAGAAGGGGATGACAGAGGATGAGATGGCTGGATGGCATCACTGACTTGATCGACGCAACTCTGAGTGACCTCTGGGAGTTGGTGATGGACAGGGAGGCCTGGCGTGCTGCAATTCATGGGGTCGCAAAGAGTCGGACATGACTGAGCAACTGAACTGAACTGAACTGAACTGAATATTGACCTGCATTATCCTCATGAGTCTAGTAAGGGACATCAATAAATAAAATGGAAACTTAAGAGTAAATGATGTCAAAACAGCAAATTAGTGGTGAACCTAAAATAGTTTTCAGCCTTTCTGTCTTGATGTATAATAACACAGCTCTGAGCAAATGATCACTTGACCAAAGCCCCTGAGAGGATGTGGCATCAGCAACAAAAGCCATCTTCAGTGCCTGCTACACAAGGCAAACTAAAGAATTTCATATTTCCCAGTCAAGACTATGCTGCAACTTTACAAGGATCTCCACTGATCTGCCTCTTTCAAACATGTCTACTATTCAACCTTGTACTCAAGGTCTTCATGAATGCAACATGATAAGATAAGGTGGACAGGACAGGATATGATAGGAAAGTAGCAATTCAGCTTCTATTTCAGGCAGTCTAGTTTCAGAGACAAATATTCTAACCATTCTGCTATGCTGCATCAAAGAAGTCCTTAATAAAGAGAAAGTACAATTCACAAAAGAAAGAACAAAATTCACCTGAATGAAAAGTATCAACTTCAAGATAATGTAAAATAATATGAACAAGTAACAGAATACAAATAGTTATTTGTAATTCATACACAGTTAGGAAACAGTGTTCAGAACAGATTAAAATGTCCACTAATGGGAGTTCCCTGGTGGTTCAGTCATTAGGATTTGGTGCTTTCACTGCTGTGATCTAAGTTCAATCCCTGATCTAGAAACTAAGATCCTACAAGATGCAAGACATGGGCAAAAGAAACAAAAAGCCCACATGTGAGTTAGAAAATATGAGCCAAACATGTGGACAAACAAAAATGTAGAAAACATTTTTGGTCCCAATAGGGCAAAAAAAAAAAAAAAAAAAAAAAGCTCAACTTCAAGTAGCAACCTAAAGCATCACCTACTAAAGTAACAACAGAATACCATTTTATACTTCTCAAATTGGTGGGAAAAAAGGGCTGACCTAATGAAGTAATGATAGTGTAAACTTCTGGAAGCAACTGAGTTGCTACAACCACTTCTAAGAACAATTTGGCAACAGATTAGTAATTTTTAAAAGGGACATAATTTACTACTCAACAATACCATTTTTAAGTATGTATCCTATAGAAACTATTGTTGCATCCCAGAAGACTGTTTGAGAATGCTTACTCCAGCATTTGTGACATTGTATTATAAACAACCCAAACACCCATCAGTAGAAGGAGATAATTAAGATGGGATGCAGTAGAATTTTAAATGAAAAGCCATATGTATGTGATTCAACATGAACAGAGGTCAAAAACACAATGCTTAGTGAAAAAGGTACCCTGTAGATTATTAGAGCATAGTATAATTTCTGAATATTTTAAATATTCAATATTATACACATGTAAACAAAAATTATCTAGAAAATTATTTCCCAGAAGTAGAGAAACATGATGTGAAGTTCACCTCTCTAACTCAGGAGAGGGTAGGAGAGCAAATGGGCACAGAGTGGGATAAAGGGAATGAACATTATATGTTATGCTTTGTTTATTTTACATTAAAAAAACATGAAACAAGACTGACAAAACAAAACCTTTATCGATGTGAAAATCCTAGGGCTATACAATTTTTATAGTTTTATGTTTTCTGCATTCCTCAACATTTTAAAAAGAAAACTCCATATGCCCACTACTTCCCATCTCTCCCTCTTGTTCTCCTTCCCTTCCTCTGCTTTGTGGTTCCAGATTGGCAGAAGAACAGAAGAGTAGGGGTTCTGATCCCCACTAGGGTTTAAAGCACTTGTTCTCTTGCCTGGACCATCTTCCACTCTTACCCAACTGTAGTCCTACTCTACAAAGTGGCAAAAAGAAGATTTAATAAGAGCAACTCACACCACTTAAAATCTTTAAGAGTTGCCCACTGACTTTCAGGTGCAGATGAAAATCCTGCTTATAAAGATTGGAGTTTTTTTTAACTAAGCTGCTCAGTCTTGTACTAAAGAGCTTTCCCTTTCATTCTCTCTCACTGGCCCCAGTAGCCTTTCTGTCCTTTCAACGTACTACTACCCATCTGGCCCAGACATGTATCACATGGTCAACTTTCTGCTAGGACTGCCCAGCCCTGGCCTTGACTCCCCAGTCCCACTTATCCCATAGAGCCCTCTCCACACATAGTATCTTTAGGGAAGCTTCCACAACAGATGCCTGGCCCACCTTAGATCAGATGATGTGGTTCAGTGCTCTGGGTGCAATCTTGATTCTTTCAGAACATCACTTGGTCAGGAGGGCTTAAATTCTATTGCCCAGTATATCTGCTGATTCACATTCATGGTGAACTGTTTCTTTATGAGCTATCTGTAAGAATCGTCCCCTCTTGCTCCACAAACAAAGCTACCAGATCTTTATTTCACGCTCCTCTCTTTTGTTTCAGTTTGGTTTTTTTCTGGCCTCTGAGAGTTTCATTGACTTTTGGAGATGTTCAATCCCACCTATGAAATGTTTCTTACCATATTTCATCCAGTGTTTGGGATATTTTGAAACTGGAGGAATTCTTGTTATCCTATTAAACACTATTACAAGAAATGTAATTTCTCCAACTAAGAATGTCAATATGCTCTTATGTTATTGAAAGTGGGGTCAGGCTATTGGCCACTTGAAAGCCAATAAAGAGGCAAGATTGGTTGGAAAGGAAACCTTCCTTTATTGCGGAGGCTGGCAACCTGGGGGAGGGGACTCCCCCTACTGATAATCAGTGGGCAAGAGCTTTAAAAATGGGAGTTTCAAGGGTATATAGGTGGAGAGAGGAGCTACACTTAGAAACTGCACAGTCAGCTCTGACAGTCACTTGAAATTGGTCTTATGAGGAACATCTTGATTCCTTTGAGTAGCATAGGGCTTCCCTTGTGGCTAAGTTGGTAAAGAATATGTCTGCAACACAGGAGACCTGGGTTCGATTCCTGAATTGGAAAGATCCCCTGGAGAAGAGAAAGGCTACCCACTCAAGTATTTTGGCCTGGAGAATTCCATGGACTGTATAATCCATGGGGTCACAAAGAGTCAGACACAACTGAGTGATTTTCAATTAAATTAAGTCTTCGGTTCCAGGGTTGGTTTCTCAATTCTTTGAAATAAATTCCTGGAATTATGACAGCTTATATCATGGCTACAGTCTGGTCATCATGTAGTTAACTTCTTCCACTTGGTGGGGGTTTCAGTATCTACAGAACAGCTCAAAGAATATAGCTCAGAATATTACCAATAGCTGTTGAGGAGGAACTAAAGGTCCTTGACTCTGCTTAATGACTAAATTGTTATTATTTGGTTTTGTTTGACTCTTTTTCTTTGCTTTTCTCCTCTCTCCTCTGATTAAACTTATTCTGTAGCTAAAGTTTTTCTACAGACAAAGACAGGTTGAGGGGATAGAGGGGAGGGGAGGAAAGGACCATAGTGCCCTGCTCTGTTTCATTTACTTTCTTATTTAAGAAAACTCATCCATTTCACTACACTATAATCTCCCTGAGAGAAGGCAAATATATGGGTTTTGACTTGTCACCATTTTTTTTTAACAGAGCTTCCACAGAGTAGGTACTCAAAACACATTTGCTGAATGAATGAACAGATCAGAGCTAGAGGGTAGGGGTTTCCCTTGGAGTACCTTGCTGGAGAACAGGCTGATAAAACATAACCAATAGGCGATACGACAAATTCCAAGATGTTCAACATTCTCCCAGGCACTGGGAGATGAAAGCCTCAGAGTCTTTGATCACCAGAAAATGTGGCTCCCCCACTAGTCTACTGTCATTAATCTTTAATGCATGTTTCACTCCATCCATCCCTCACTTAAGTTTCCATATTCTTCATTAATTCTGACATCAGCAGGCTGAATTCCTCTGAGGCCAAGGCACTAAAGCTTTCTCTTCAAATGCCAAAGGCACGTTTTTTAAAAGACAGGCATAATTTTTGCCTACGAGATTTTGTATAACAATATTACCAATTAGCCTCTTGTACCATCCAAATAAATTGCCTACTAGTCATCACTTTAAGGGATTAATTGACCATGCAAATACTGAGAGGCATAAAATTCTGCTGCCAAACAGAGACCTAGTTAAGGCCTTTTAAGTGTTCCTCCTTGGGCGTGAACTCCTTTATATTTTAATCATATTGTATCATTTGAGTGAAACAAAGTCCACTTAAGTTTTCTGCCCCCAGGATGATCCTCAATTTATTTGTCCTTTGCCATTTGGGATTAGCCTTTCTTCAAACAGTACACACAAAGCAAGTAGGATGTTAGAAGGTAAATGTTAGAATTCCAGCCTGTTTTCCATATCTCTCCTTGAACCTGGGGGAGACCAACCATGGCAGAATCCCACCTGAATTATCTGAGCTATGGATAGAGTCAGAGTGTTGGTAATGGGAACCATATTTCTTATATATCCTCTAATTCTAAAGAAACATTAGGGAAGTGTATAAGGCAGCGTCACTTAGGTAGGGTCCCAGCAGGAAATAAATGGCACAAATAGAAAAATGAAGAGAGTTAAATAAAGGGACTATTTACAAATGGTATAAGAAAACCATTAAAGGCTATACTAGTGCTCTGATATTAGTGCCAACAGAGCTGTCCCCTCTGCTTAGCTGAAAGGAGCTGGAAGAGGGTGCAGTTATGGGAACTTGGACAGAAAGAGACATTTGGAGAGGACCACCTCCCAAAGAGCTGTGATCTTTGGGCAAAGTGACAGCCAGTCCAAAGTTATCCCTTAAGGAGACAGCCAAGGGAATACAATGTCCCAGCCTCTCCCTTCTTCCCTCTTCCCATATCCTGGCAGGACTTCCCACTGGCTGCTCCCAACAGGAAGGCAGAAAGTAAAGGAGTTCACCAAGACTGTCCACAGACCCTGGCCTCTTGAAAACAGAACATGTTTTAAAAAAAATGAAAAACTGAGTATACATCTGGAGGGTAAAACAGAAGATATCCAATACAGCAGGGACCAGAGGCACCTAGGAAGGACTCACAAAAACACAGGTTCCACAAACTCCACTCTCCCTGAATCAAATCATAGCAAAATTCATAGGCAGATGAATTTTGGGCATAGCAAAATCATATGCTATTATGATGCATACCTGTCATTAAGATTATGCAGCATTTTTAATTTAAAACCCTGATATTAACTTTCATTTTATACTTCTTATTATTTCAGAAAAATTAAAAATCTTGGTGTTGCAAATTTGGCTTTGTATAACATCATTTTTTATTGATTATCCAAAGAGAAGGTGATATTAAGGAACCTAGTTTTTTAACTTGGGTATAGAAATCCACCCTGTTCACACTGATATTGTTGTGCCCATGGTAAATGCTTGTTTGTTGGTAAATAGCCACTATCCTCAGCTCCCAAGAATCCAACGTCTACCCTGGTTGCCCAGAACTTCCTCAATCTGGCAACTAAAACATTAACACTTCAATAGACTAATACCCCAACATCTAGCATGACTAGCTATTTTGAATATCATATTTCAGTTTTCAACAGATTTGTTCTACTCTTCAACCAACTTTTCCTTTTATTCAGGAATTCTAAATTTTCAAATTCGGTAAATCTCTAAAGTAATGTTTTTTTTGAGAATTTTTAAAATTTTTATGCAGTTCAAATCAGAGTGCATGGTTCCTTTTATATTGAAGAATATTTGGAAGAATAGTTGATTTATAATTTTGTATTTGTTTCTGGTATACAGCAAAGTGATTCAGTTATACAAATATATATATATATGCTTCTTCATATTCTTATTATGATGCCATTACAGGATATTGAATATAGTTCCCTGTGCTATGCAATAGAATCTTGCTGTTTGTTCATTCTATACATAATATTTTGCATCTAGCAGTAATATTAATGAACCCAGCAGCCAAACACTATTATCAAAGAGACAGAGGGCTCTACCAATCAATCAGCTGGATGGTTTGCCACCAAATTAACAGCAGTGAATTATACATTTTTTCCTGTATATCAGTTTTCACTTCAAAATCCAATAACTCTTTATCTTGAGTCCAAGAATAATCACAGGAGCATAAATCTAAGAAAATGGCATTGGCAACCAGAATCCTGTGTTCATATTCTTCTCTGTCACAATCAGCTGGTTGATCTTGGTCAAGTTATTTAAACTCAGGTCTCAGTTTCCCTGTTACTTAAAAATCAAAAACAAACAAACAAACAAAAGTCCTACTCATAATGTTTCTGGTCAAAGTACCGTTATTCAAAACAGACCTTGTTTTTAATCAGTGAGGAAAAACAAAGAAAAGAAGAAAACAAGAAAGATAAAATGAGCAGAAAAAAATAGTGTTAACATATTCTAATGTATAATCATATAAATAATGACACCTTCCATGTATGAAGCTGTTATGTCACCAAGCACATAGCAGTGGTATTGCAAACATAATTTTCACCCAAGTCCTGGTAGGTAGTATTCTTAAGTCCACTGCACCAAAGGGGAAATTAAGCTCTGAAAACAACATATTTAAGAGCACCCAATAACAGTCCAACAACTTCCTGGACTCCCAAGAGACACTCTGAACTGCTACCCATAATAATAAAACCATCAATGTACAGTCCCATGATTATCAGTTCAGTTCAGTTCAGTCACTCAGTCGTGTCCAACTCTTTGCGACCCCGTGAATCGCAGCACACCAGGCCTCCCTGTCCATCACCAACTCCTGGAGTTCACTCAGACTCACGTCCATCGAGTCCGTGATGCCATCCAGCCATCTCATCGTCTGTCGGCCCCTTCTCCTCCTGCCCCCAATCCCTCCCAGCATCAGAGTCTTTTCCAATGAGTCAACTCTTTGCATGAGGTGGCCAAAGTACCGGAGTTTCAGCTTTAGCATCATTCCTTCCAAAGAAATCCCAGGGCTGATCTCCTTGAGAATGGACTGGTTGGATCTCCTTGCAGAAACAAGATATTTAAAATTGCTTGCCAATCAATCATTTACATCTCACTCCAGTAAAACAAAAGGAAATGAGCATTGGTTTTTAATGAGAAACTCTTTTGAGATTGTAATACTGAGAAACATACATTTTCTGAAGACCTCTCTATTTACCTGGATGGGCTAAATTCTAGAATTTTAATACGTCAGAAAGAGTCAATCTTGTAAGTAATTTAGAGACGTTCTAAAAAAATGAATAAACAAACAAAAAAACTATTGATTTATGTTCCTGCAGAGTTTGTTTACATGTTTATTAACAGGATCAATATCAAAGTAACTCATGTCTCAGGAACTTTAGTTGTAGTTGTAGCAAGCAGTTTCTCAGGAGACTGAAAGTGTAATCACACGATTTTAGGTCCTTCCAACTCTTCCTTGACAACAGTAGGTAAATGATTTGATCTTCAATCCCCCATCATATCTTGGAAAATGACCTCATGGGATCAAATATGTACTATTTAACAAAAAGACCACATGGTGACAAGAATAAAAGCCAGTTCATTGACTCTCGAGAATAGAATAAGAGGAAAATTTTTAAAAATCAGTCTTTTTCTGTTTATGAAAATACACTGTTTCCTACATTTTAGAATTTGTAGAAAATGTATCACAAAGACCCATTTTCATCTAACACAGGGCTCTAGAGTCCCCAAGAGCTCTTGCCTCCTAATCTCAGGAAGTACCCACAAGAGCAACAGAAAGGCCATGTTATCACTGCCCTGCTCTTCCAGAAGGTGTAGGCATTCTTCTGAGTTGGTAATTCTAGTGATGGCTGCTTGTTAGAAAAGCAGGAACTGGAGCTTCACTTCAGCCTCCTGAATAAAACACTTGGGGGTTTTAATAAGTTCTTCAGGTGATTCTGATTTAGGCTCAAGTCCAAGCATGATTGCTCCACACCAGATGTCTTAGATTTGCCTGATAAGCTGGTGAAATAGATCAGCCTCTGAAAACCCCTCCAAAAGAAATTCTGTCTCAGTGAGTCTCAGATCTTGTTACCAACTGAGTTATTTCCCTGTTCCAAAACTTATATGTTGAAGCCCTAACTGGCACATCCTCAGAATGACTTTATTTGGATATGTCACTTTAAAGTAGCAATAGTTACTTGAGTGAATGAGACTGTTAGGGTGCGTCCTGGTTCAACTTGATTGGGAATAGGACAAACAGAGGGACACCAGGGACAAACAGGCACAGAAAAAAGAACTTGTGGAAAGGCAACAGGAAGGCAGCCGTCTGCAAGACAAAGAGAGAAGCCTCAGAAGAAGCCTAACCCTACCAACCTTCATCTTGGACTTCCAGCCTCGATAACAGTGAAAAATAAATTTATGTTGGTTAAACCAGCCAGTCTGTGGTATTTTGTTTCAGCAAAGTATCTGTATTTTCAATCACCACCACAGATATTTCTTCTAACCAGCAAGCTTGGGAAACTCTATCCTTCACACTTTCCACTCAGATGTGGTCCTCAAAATAACAGTCTTGACACTGCATCCACTGAATCAAATTTCATAGTTTAACAAAATTCCCAGGTGATTTACATCCATTGTAAACACTGCCGTGTACCGCAGCCTAGGATTACCAAATCTAGCAAATAACTATTTACAATAGTTGGGATATACTCACCCATACATATATAGGTAGTCATATTTATACTAAAAAATTATTTTTACTGGAAATTCAAGTTTACCTGGGCATCTTATATTTACCTGAAGGAAACCAGATACATTTACCAGAATTTCAAGAAAAGGCATCCAAAGACTCAATTTTGGTTTCTGAAAGTAGACTTTAGGACTGTATGTTTCTTATCCCAAAACTGACTAATGTAACGGCACTCAAAAGGACTGACATTTCCATTAGTTAAAAAAAGAGCAAATCTCAATGATCTTGTCTAATCTTAAGGTACTGAAATTTCTCACTGGAAACATCTATACCAATCTTTGCCCTTAAAGCCAACAGCTTGTTTTTGGAAGGCAACCCTGAGTTCAGAGCTCCTCATGACCCAAGCAGCCTCCAAAACATCACATGACTATATCTTGTGGGGATACCATACCCTTCAAAGAAGTTCATTTATTTTGTTTTGTTTTTAAATCACAAAATGTTAGCACTGGAAATTTTCTTATAAAGTTGTGAGCTTAAAAATTTGTTTAAATAAATTTATGAGCTTAACCTTTAGGTACAGTGATAGTAATCCTAACAATTAGTATTTATAGAGCAGTTACAAAACATCAGAGAACTTTACAAACCTTTTTTCAAACTCCCCAAAGAGTAGATATGACCTCATTTTCATAGCAATAACACAGCTAACATTAGTGATTATTTACTATATGCTGGGCACTGTGCCAAAGTGATTTACTATATTACACTGTCTATCCTTAAACTAATTCTCTAACATAGATATTATTTGCCCCATTGTGCAGATGAGGCAAGTTATTTTCCCGACATTCAGAGACCTGAAAAACAACTGAGCTGAGATTCAAACACAGGCAAAACATCTCCAAAGCTCTCATTGCAAATTACTGACATCATATCGTCTGATACAGGAAGCATCTCACATTCAAGGATTGAATCTATTTCCCTAATGTCAGAACTGAACTATTGAACCCATGCCTGTGCTTTTAAATACCATTTTTATGTAAACAAACTGGAAGCCTTAAGTGGCTGAAGGAGCACAGTATGGGGTGTTTCAATCAGCAATGCTAGGAGTCTTCCCTGAAAAGCTTCAGTTCAAAGATTTCCCCACTCTATCAATATGGCAGATGGACAGGAGAAAACAAACACAGCAAGGTCACCTGGCAATCCACAGTTGCCATGATTGATCAACTGGATCTCTAGTTGGTGATATTGTTTAGAAAAAGCAGAACCGGACAAGGAGGAAAAATCACAAGAGGACACAGAGAAGTATGTCATCAGTGCCTGGGTTCAAGGACTAACTTTTGCAGGGTATTGGAGTATCCGTACTGGAACATATTTACTTATTCAGTAAGCACACACTGAATGTTCTTTATTCACCAAGCATTCATCTACTCTTTACTAGTCGACTTCAGTTTCAATAAAAGCATACTTCAGACATACCTCTGACCACAATGGGAAATATTCCCTGCACATCAACAACAGTAGTAACAACCTCTTACTTTAAGAACTTCTGAATTTACAATTCAGTAAGAGGTACTTTTTTATTTAAGTTTTACACCACCATATTCCACATGTATTATTATATCTTGGCTCTACTGCCCACTAACAGTGTGGATCTTGGGCAATTTACTTAACTTCTCTGAGCCTCAATTTCCTCATCAATAAAACATGGGAACAAAGAATATCTAGCTCATATGGTGACTGGTGGGATTGAGTTAGTCAATGTGTCTAAAGTAGAAGGAAGGGTATCTGGCACACAATAATTGCTATAAAGTGTTGCCTATTTCAGACAAGCAAATTGAGGTTCCCGGAAAAGAATTTCTTCAAGTATGGTCCTGGACCACCTGAGTCAATATCCCTTAGGGTGCCCATGAAGAAAAGCAGATTCCTGGGCTTATCTAACTGTATCAAAATGTCAGCTGGTTATCATGAGCCCTCTTTGTCCTCCAGGTGATTCTTATGTACGTAAATGTTTGAGAAGTTCTATCTTGGAGGATAAGGAGGCTGTCCTTGCCACTTGACAGCACATACTGCAGACAGGTCCATTAGAAAGGGCTCAATCCCTTGCACATATCAAAATGCCAAGGAGAATGGAATTTTAAGCAGTTTTTCCAAGGAAACATGTTACCCTAGTAACAAGCAGAACCAGGATTTTGATGTACAGTGTGACTGTTTAGGTCTGCTCTCAGCCACCCTACCAGCAGGAACAGAAATGTACCCAGAAGAGACTTACCTGCCTCTGAAGTTGGAGTCAAATGAAATCTCTCAGAATATCTTGTTTTGTGTCAGACTTCAGGCCACCTTGTGCAATAAACCGGAGTGTCATTTCTGGAGCTAATTTAGAGTGGGCTTTCTTACTCTAAGGAAGGTTTCAGTTCAGTTCATTTCAGTCGCTCAGTCATGTCCGAATCTTTGCAACCCCGTGAATCGCAGCACGCCAGGCCTCCCTGTCCATAACCGTCTCCCGGAGTTCACTCAGACTCATGTCCATCGAGTCTGTGATGCCATCCAGCCATCCCATCCTCGGTCGTCCCCTTCTCCTCCTGTCCCCAATCCCTCCCAGCATCAGAGTCTTTTCCAATAAGTCAACTCTTCGCATGAGGTGGCCAAAGTACTGGAGTTTCAGCTTCAGCATCATTCCCTCCAAAGAAATCCCAAGGTTGATCTCCTTCAGAATGGACTGGTTGGATCTCCTTGCAGTCCAAGGGACTCTCAAGAGTCTTCTCCAACACCACAGTTCAAAAGCATCAATTCTTCGGTGCTCAGCCTTCTTCACAGTCCAACTCTCACATCCATACATGACCACAGGAAAAACCATAGCCTTCACTAGACGGACCTTAGTCAGCAAAGTAATGTCCCTGCTTTTGAATATGATATCTAGGTTGGTCATAACTTTTCTTCCAAGGAGTAAGCGTCTTTTAATTTCATGGCTGCAGTCACCATCTGAGGTGATTTTGGAGCCCCCCAAATTAAAGTCTGACACTGTTTCCCCATCTATTTCCCATGAAGTGATGGGACTGGATGCCATGATCTTCGTTTTCTGAATGTTAAGCTTGAAGCCAACTTTTTCACTCTCCTCTTTCACCTTCATCAAGAGGCTCTTTAGTTCTTCACTTTCTGCCATAAGGGTGGTGTCATCTACATATCTGAGGTTATTGATATTTCTCCCGGCAATCTTGATTCCAGCTTGTGTTTCTTCCAGTCCAGCGTTTCTCATGATGTACTCTGCATAGAAGTTAAATAAGCAGGGTGACAATATACAGCCTTGACGTACACCTTTTCCTATTTGGAACCAGTCTGTTGTTCCATGTCCAGTTCTAACTGTTGCTTCCTGACCTGCATACAGATTTCTCAAGAGGCAGATTAGGTGGTCTGGTATTCCCATCTCTTTCAGAATTTTCCACAGTTTATTGTGATCCACACAGGCAAAGTCTTTGGCATAGTCAATAAAGCAGAAAGAGATTTTTTCTGGAACTCTCTTGCTTTTTTTATGATCCAGTGGATGTTGGCAATTTGATCTCTGGTTCCTCTGCCTTTTCTAAAACCAGGTTGAACATCAGGAAATTCACGGTTCACATATTACTGAAGCTTGGCTTGGAGAATTTTGAGCATTACTTTACTAGCATGTGAGATGAGTGCAACTGTGCGGTAGTTTGAGCATTCTTTGGTGTTGCCTTTCTTCAAGCCATGCCTGCAGGGTAATCCAAGATGGGCGGGTCATGGTAGAGAGGTCTGACAGAACGTGGTCCACTGGAGAAGGGAATGGCAAACCGCTTCAGTATTCTTGCCTTGAGAACCCCATGAACAGCATGAAAAGGAAGGTTTAGTGAAGAGCAAACCTCTGTCAGGGCTTCCCAATGGCTCAGTAGTAAATAATCCACCTGCCAATGCAGGAGATGCAGGAAACTCAGGTTTGATCCCTGGGTCAGGAAGATCCCTGGAGAAGGAAATGGCAAGCCATTCCAGTATTCTAGCCTGGAGAATCCCATGGACAAAGGAGCCTGGCAGGCTACAGTCCATGGGGTCACAAAGAATAGGACACGACCGAGCGACTGAGCGCGCACACACACACACACAAACTTCTATCAATAGCTAGCTAGCGTGAGGCTGCTCTATAGCACAGGGTGTTCCCAGCTCTGTGATGACCTAGAGGGGAGGAATGGAGAGGAAGCGTGAGAAGGAGGACCAAGGGGAAGGGCATTGTACAGCAGAAACTAACACGATACTGTGAAGCAACTATATTGCAATACAAATAAAATAAGCACACCCCTGAATCTCTGCTGGAAGGGTGAGACCTCCCCAGCAGCCAGCCAAAGTTAACCTTTATATTTCAAAATACCTGTCTACCAAGTAGAGCATCATTCTGGAGCAGTCCATACTCACTCCAGGAGGGCTGTCTACAATCAGGATGACCTTTGGGCCCAATAATGTCACTTCTGAGCATTTTCTTTAAAATAAGGTAGGTTTGGCTTTTTTTTTTTAATTGTGAGAAGGTGAAAAGATCAACCAGTTCTGATTCTTCAACAAATCAGTATTAAAAATGGGAAACAAAAGTAAGGAGGGCCTGCTTTAGATGGAAAAACACTTAAGAGACAATAACACCCAAAGGTAACTCGGGTTCATGATTGGGTCCTGCTTTAAAAAAAAAGAAATACTGTAAAAGATGTGAAAGGCAATTTGGAAAATTCAGAAATTTTAAAATAAATGTGTTAGGTGATTTTAGGGTATTATACTTAATTTTCTTATATATAATAATGATATAACAGGCATGCTGGAAAATGTTTTTATGAGACACACTAGGATTAGAATAAAATGTCATGATTGATGTGTTTTATTTTTAAACACTCAAGAAAAGCACGGATCAATCAAATAAAGCAAATGCTAACAGGATAATTACAAGTGCTAGCCATATATTTATGTGCATTATACAATCTTTCCTAATTTTATTTGGTTTGAAATTCTTCATAGTATAATGTAAATTTAAAAATACTCTTGAATGGCAAAGTTTGGGCCCAACAAATATACTTCTAGAAATTTGTAAATATTCATTTGTTCATTGAACAAATGTGCCAAATAGTAAGAAAATAGTTAGACAAATATTTAAGTTTATTGCAATATTACATGAACAGGTAAAAATTAATTTTTTAAAAGCTAACTATTCAACATTTAGAATCTATTAAACAATCCGTAGTTCATGTGTATAATGCAAAGGTGTGCATCTCATAAAGATAATGATAAAAGTGTCTGTATCCAAAGTCATATGGAAATATGTTCAGGGTAAAATTATGTGGAAAAAAAAGTAGTTACAAAACAGCATGCATGCTGTTTCTGTAAATGAGACCATTTTTATAAAAAGAATGATGTATTTATTTAATAATAAAATTACAAGCTAATGTGCATTGAGAACTTACTTTTTCTAGTTCCTGGGCTGCATTAGAGAATTATTTCACAATTACCAGTATTTTCCAGATTGGGACGTTGAAGTGTAGAGAACTGCTCAAGATCATCCAATTAAAAGAAATTTAAACCTGGCGTGTGGGATTTCCAAACCTGGACTTTTTATGCTCTGCTCTGGGGTTCACCCAAGCAGACAACAGGACCTAGCCAACACCAGCACATGTACATTGGCTCTGGACCTATGGTGGGATGATGGGTAACTGTTTTCCTGTTATGTTTCCCTATAGCTTTAATTTTTTCCCTATAACATTATTACCTGGCTCCTTTTATAAGTTTAGGAACAAATCATAAAAATGATAGGAAAAAATGCAACAATGAGCAGAATTTTCCTGATCTGGGTCCAGACATTCATTGTCTTCTGGCTGGATGATGCTGTCTGCTTATTCTGCTGCAACTCCAGGAGGCTGTTTCCAGTTACCTGCTCTAAATTTCTGCCTCTATTTACTTGTGCCTGGCTTAAACCCAGAGCCCAATCTATTTTTATCAAGCCTTCTTGCCTTGATGAACTTCCCTTGTAGTAATACTTTCCACTTAGTTGTGGATCATATTTTCCAAAAATGACTTCAATAACCTTTCTCATCCTATATGCTTTTTTTAACCTATGTGACTTATATGTGACTTTGCTCCTTCCCCAGCAAGAGTGGTGTCTATACCCCTTCTGTTAAAGGGATTCCTGCTTTGATCATAAGTATGATAAAACTGATTCTATGTGACTTCACAGACTCAATCCATGAAAGATGATACAGCTTCCACCTGATTCTTTCTCTTAGGACACTTGCATCTGAAACCTAGTCAATCATGCTGTGAGGAAGCCTGGGTCACATGAGGCCATGTGTTGATGTTCTAGTTGACAATGCCAGCTAAAATCTAAACCAAGAGCCAGAACATGTGAATGAAGAAGTCTCTGAGGTGACTCCAGTCACTGCACTATCTGACTGCAGTTATGTGAGAAATTCAAGCCACCTTAAGAGAAAGTATCACTGATTCCTTATGTTCAACCATCAGCATGTTCTAGTAGTTTCAGCCTCAGAACACATGCAGCACTCCATCACTTCTCCCAGTCTCTTCTGGTCCAAGCCCCAAACATCACTTTCTGGAATTAGAGCAATAGTCCCAAAATCCTCCCCCACTCTGCACTCACTAGCACATAAGTCTACTTTCCATACATCTGCAGAGGCAATCATACAACCACATCGTGTCACACACATCTTCTCAAAAGCCCAGTGGCTCCTCACTCCACTCTGAGTCCGTGCTGAAGTCCTTATAGTAGACAGCCAGCTGTATGTGCATGATCTGGCCTCCGTTACCTCTCCCAATTCTACTCAGCTACTTCAATTCATCTCTCTTGTTCACTCACCTTCTGCCTGGCTGACCCATCTACTCATCTTCTATCCTCCACCCCTCAACACTTGCTGTTTCCTCAACCTGCAAGACTTTTTCTCCAGTCTTCTCTCAGGCTCATGCCTGCTCGACCTTAAAGTCTTTGCTCAGATAGTAGCCTTAACTGAGGCGTTCCTGGCGTATCCTATGAAATTGGCACCATTCTTGTTCCCCAGCACTTCCTATTCACCTCCTATAATTTACTCTATGGTGTTCATCTCTTGGATGTTCCATATAATCAGTCTGTCATTTGTTTATCTCCACCCATCCCCACTAAAGTATAGCCTTCATGAAGACAGATTTCTGCCAATTTTGTTTATTCCTAATATCCCAGATTCAAGAATGGTACCTGGCATATACTGGATGCTCACTAAATATTTTTTGTTCATGAATGAGTGCCTGAAAAATGGTAAAAGCTTAGAGTGTAGTTATTGAGAATTCCCTGGTGGTCTGGTGGCTAAGACTCTACATTCCCAATGCAGGGGGCTCGGGTTGGATCCCTGGTCAGGAAACTAGATCCCAGATGCCATAACTGACAGTTCACAAGCCACCACTAAAAATTCCACATGCCGCAATGAAGGTCTCGCCCCTGTCCATCAAGATCTTTCCTGCTGCAACTGAGACCTGGCACAGCCAAATAAAAGCAAATAAAAATAACGTGTATCTATTATCATACTATTAATTGAGGCTAAAAACCCGAGTTTTCTGATTCTGTATCTACTGTAGTAGGTTGAATGGTGGCTCCAAAAGCAAATATGGCCAAGTTCTAAACCCCAGACATGAAAAGGCAACCTTACGTGGTAAAAGAATCTTTGTAGAAGTAGGTAAGAATCTCAATATGAGATCAGGAGTCCCTATCAGAAGAGAGGAGGATGATATGAAGAGGGTGGCATATACTGCAGTGGTGCTTCCACAAGTCGGGGACCCTCATGGTTGCCAAGCAGGCTCCAGATCCCAGGAGGAAAGGTACGGGATGAAATGTTTCTCAGAGCCTCCAAGGGGAACCCACCCTATAAACACCTTGACCTGAGACTTGTAGCCTCCAGAACTGAGAAATATTAAATATATACTGTAAGTCATCAAGTTTGTATTGATTTCCTATGGGTACACTAGGAAAATAGTACACCCACTATAACCTGTCTCCCTGGATGCTAAACTGGTGTGCAGTCTGGCCTAGCAATCTGGACTTGACCTTATTTTGCCAGTAGGCCTCATCATTAACTACACACCCTTTCCATGTGGACAAGTATGGCTTTTGCTCTAGCATGGGCAGTGCTTTGCTCTTTCCCTCACCAGCCCAGCCTGGCCCCTGGTTTGGATCCTTCTTAGCTGGCCCTGACCATGATTCTGTGCTGCAGCGAGATACTGATTAGGCTCTTTCGTCCCATCTGTCTGCCTGTATTCCTGTCTCCAGACCTAAGCAGAGTGGGTGAGACACAACATCCAGAGCCAGAATAATTGCCCTCCTGAGCCCCAGCCTGTCTGTGGGGGAATCACCCCAGGCTCCATACCTGCTGGTGATCATACTGCCTCTCAGACCCCATTGGCCAGACTGCATTAGTCAAGTGCTGGAAGTGCCTTAAGTTCCTGTAACTTTTTCCAGCCTGATGTCTGCAATAATGTTTAATTTATATCATAAGAAATAAAAGTGCGCTCCTTCCTGCTTAAAATGTTTAGATCAGCAGAGACCTGGCACTGCTCTTCCTGTGCTATGGAGAGAGAACATCAGGAGGAAGACTGTCTGTCTGAATCCAGAAAGGTTTAACATGTTCCTCCCAACAGGTTTGAGCAGCAGCATCTCAGATTTCCCTAAACCTCTAGATAAATGAATACTCCTCTACACAGACATGTAGCTAAATTTCAAAACCCCTTTCATCTTTACCTGCAAACAGGGATTGGCAGTGACACAGATTTTAAAATGTCTTTTGCTGCTGCTGCTGCTACTACTGCTGCTAAGTCACTTCAGTTGTGTCTGACTCTGTGTGACCCCATAGATGGCTGCCTACGAGGCTTCTCTGTCCCTGGGATTCTCCAGGCAAGAACGCTGGAAAGAAAGTGATAGTGAAGTTGCTCAGTCATGTCCGACTCTTTGCGACTCCATGGACTGTAGCCCACCAGGCTCCTCCATCCATGGGATTCTATAGGCGAAAATACTGGAGCGGGTTGCCATTTCCTTCTCTAGGTGATCTTCCCGACCCAGGGATCGAACCCAGGTCTCCTGCAATGCGGGCAGACACTTTAACCTCTGAGCCACCATGGAACCCTGGACTGGGTTGCCATTTCCTTCTCCAATGCATGAAAGTGAAAAGTGAAAGTGAAGTCGCTCAGTAGTGTCTGACTCTTTGTGACCCCATGGACTGCAGCCTACCAGGCTCCTCTGTCCATGGGAGTTTCCAGGCAAGAGTACCAGAGTAGGTTGCCATTGCCTTCTCCAAAAATGTCTTTTGCTCCCTGTTAATTAAGCTTCTATGCCTTCCTTCCCCAACCCACGCTAATTTATGAAGTCATCTCTCAATCCAGGCAAGAAGAAGTAAGGACATTCACCTTCTTCCCACAATTCTTTACACTTGCTGAGAGGTAACCTAGTCTTTCACAAAAATAAACAAGCAAAACACTCATCAAAGGGAGTATCTATCACCTTGAATAGGTGAAGGCTAAGAAAAATACTTTCCTGTTTGTGTTGAAGATTTTTGAGTCCAAAAAAGGAATTCCATTCAATGGAACTAAGATGTATTGAGTACTCCCCCACACTCTGAAGAGTTCAAGAAAGGCCAGCTCATCCTTGCATGAAGGCTTCTGAAGACAAGGATGTTTATCTGTGCTCAATGTACCCCTAGTGCTTTGAACGGTCCAGGCCCATAGTAAGTACTCAGTTACTACATGTTGAATGTTGAGTCCTAGGGAAGAAAGTAACCGGAGAGTCTGAGAGAAACTTCAAAAGGTATCCTAAAATTCCAAAGCAGCAAGACCTCTCTGGGATTATCTAGTACACAAATGAATTTTTTTTTAATGATCACAATAGCCAGCACTCCATGTTGAGTGCCAGTCACTGAGCTAAGCACTTTAAATGTACTGCCTTATTTAATCCTTTCACTATTCTCACTGTGGGCTTCCCTGGTGGCTCAGACAGTAAAGAATCCGCCTGCAGTGCAAGAAACCCAGGTTTGATCTCTGGATTGGGAAGATTCCTTATAGATGAGAATGGCTGCCCACTCCAGTATTCTTGTCTGGAGAATTCCCTGGATAGAGGAGCCTGGCAGGCTACAGTCCATGGGGTCACAAAGAGTCAGACATGACTGAGTGACTAACACACGCACACACACACACAGACACACACACACATTGTCAATTTACATATGAGGAGATGAAAGATCAGAGAGGGTACATAACTAACCCATAAAGTCACACAAGTGATGAATAGCCAAATCAGGATCACACCCAGTGATTCTATAATTGTATTCTATAATTCTATAATTCTGTGCTACGTTGTCACTTTTTACAGTTTGGTAAACTGAAGCCAAGAAAGAGGAAGAGGCCACCCTAATTTATAAAACTAAAAAGTAAAATAGCTTAACTTGGCATTACTGGATCTCTAACCTAGTATTCCTGGTATATCGCCACATTCTCTCTTGCTGCTGCTGCTAAGTCGTTTCAGTCGTATCTGACTCTGTGCGACTCCATAGATGGCAGCCCACCAGGCTCCCTCGTCCCTGGGATTCTCCAGGCAAGAACACTGGAGTGGGTTGCCATTGCCTTCTCTGGCATTCTCTCTTATCACTAGTGAAATCAAGAATTTTTAAAACTTTAGCATTTCTCAGAAAAAGTACTTTCTAATCTTGATACTCTTCCTCCTGGTGTTGAGAAAGAAATCTGTCTTGTGCCTTTAAGGAAGAAATTTTTGAAAAATCAAAAAACTCCCTGGGGAAAAGGCAGCATGTTTGATTACCAAAAGAAAAAAAGACTTTTATTCACATAGAAAAAGTTAACCTGTTTCAAATATTAATACAGTGTTTATATACTGCCTTTCTTCCAGGAACTGAAAGAGTTTAATACAGTTCATTAATTTTTAGAGTATTTCTGTGAGAGAAGAAAGCAAGCATCATTATCTGTATTTTAATACAAGGAAACTGAAGCATAGACTCAACTGGAGAGTAGGGAAATGGGACAAATTCAGATTCTAAGCCAAATGTGAAAGACAAGATCATTTTGTCAAGTTATATCTGGGATGTTTGCTGGATGTGAATCACTCCCTGAGGTATGTTGATCTTTGTTGAGTAGTAAATGTCCTGAGAAGCCCTTGGAATCATAGCACTAATTAGTGAAGCCTGCAATTTATAGCATTTTTCTCAAAGTAGATGTCAAAATAAGGGATTCTCAAGCTTAAGCATGTATTGGAATCACTAGGAGGGAGAAAACACACATCACTGGGCCTCTGCCCCTAGAGCTTCTGATTCAGTAGATTTAGACTGGGATCACAATTCTGCCCTCCCACAAATCCCAGTACATGGAACACACTTGAGAACCACCAGTCTAGAAAGGTGTGCTTTAGCAGAGGGCCCCAGAAGAATTCATCATTTAGACCTAGACACAAACCTGTGAAGGTTTGAATCCTGGCTCTGCTAATTTCATAATTATTTTTTGTCTATTTCAGGATTTTTCTTTTGGAAAAAAAAGTGACATGGAGATGGGGATAATAATAATTTAACACTGTGTGTGGCAGAGACAGAGCATTTTCAGTAATTGTTGACTAGCCTCATTTTGTCATGACTCAGGCTACAAGTGCTTAGCCATCTTCTTTGATGCTACCTCATAATAAGGTATATAAATTAGGAAATATCCCTTCTAAGAAGCTGGGCAGTCTTTAGGGAAATTAAGATCAGGCAGAAATCTTCATTATGAAAATGATCATGAAACTTGTAGGTTCAAAAACTTTGATCAATGGGTACATTGCTTTAGGATATAAACTTCCAAGATGTGTTTTAAAAGTCCCATTAGCAAGGGTAGAGACCCTAATTTTGATACATTTCCAAAAAGTTAAGTAATGAATTATCAAATTTTAATGATGCTGGCAAGGATAACCATGTTTGATGGAGGTATGTTCAGTAATACTTAAGTCTGAATTTTACCAGAAGGGATTTTCCTCCATTGGTAGGTTACGGTTTTTCCCCACCTAGAAGAAAGGATGCTGTGTGCCCACTGAATGATAACTGTATGCTGAAATTTTTACCCAAGTCTCCACAATTTTCCCAGAGAAACAGAGATTTAGTACTATGTATTAATATTTAAATCAGATTGCTTAAAATCTTCATTGCTTGAAAGCATAACGGGGAAATTATTCAAATAATTTATGCTAAATATGTATCTCAAGTAGTTGATGGGTTTCACATTGTTCCTGGCATTTTACAAGTACAAACAGGTAATACTGTGTATTTTTGAAAACAGTTTGTCTAACAGTGCTACTTCAACATCTCAAAATGTCCAGTTCCACACCTATCTTGCACTCACATTCTTCTCCAGCCAACAAGGATGGCTGCACACTCCATCTCAGGGCACCATGAAAAATTTCACATCTTTGCACACAAATTCTCAAAGGAAAGTGCATAAATTGGTTCGAAGTTATTACATACAGTGCTGACATATTAGACTGTAATGGTCTCTAATGAAGGATACTCCAGGTGTTCATACCCATGAGTAGCCCCCTCCCCTTAAACCTGGACCCTCTCTGTGACCACAAGAATGTAGCAGAAATGATTATGTGTTTGTCTTAAGAAAGCCTATGGCTTTGGCTTCTGCACTCTTGGGGAAGCCCCTGTCCGGTTAGATCTGACTCTCCTAAAACTGCCTTGCTGGGAGAAGTCCAACCTAGTCATGTGGAGTGACACACGAAGAGAACTGAGGCCCCAGCCAGGAGCTCCAGTCAAGCTCCCAGTCAACAGCCAGCAGCGCCTTGCCAGCCATGTGCCTGAGGCCATCTTAGAAGTGGAGCTTCCAGCCCCAGTGGAGCAGTCCAGCTGTGATTTGGGATCAAATAAATAAAATGGGTTTTGTTTAAGCCATTGAGTATGATGTATTTCATTAAGCATTAACAGATAAACCAAAGAGCTAACTTGAAGAATGGCCCAGTCCTGCTCAGCACATAGTGAGTGAAAGTCACTCAGTCATGTCCAACTACTGCAGTCAGTAGCCATTCCTTTCTCCAGGGAATCTTCCCAACCCAGGAATCGAACCCAGGTCTCCCACGTTGCAGGCAGATTCTTTACCAGCTAAGCCACAAGGGAAGGCCAAGAATGCTGGAGTGGGTAGCCTATCCCTCCTCCAGTGGATCTTTCCAACCCAGGAATTTAACCGGGGTCTTCTGCATTGCAGGTGGATTCTTTACCAACTGAGCTATCTGGGAAACCGCTCAGCATATAGGTTCTGTATAAAAATTTATCTTGATACAGCATTCCCAGTCCATAGCATCTCTTTCTGCTGGTTTGTACAACATATTCATTCCAAATGAGCAATTATGCATACATTAGTTGATCCCAGTTTCTAATAATGTTCTTCTTTTGCTAATCTATTCTTACCCCTTTGGGTTTGACATTTGTATCAGGAAGAAACCCAAGAGGAACTATTTTGTTATCTGATTCTAATAGTCCAATAATCGAGGCCTGGGATTAATTACTTTTCATATTCATTTTTACCCTGGGAGCATCAGAAAAAAAAACCTGAATGGTCAAATATGCAAAGGTCATGACTTAATTAACACAGAGATTTCAGTGTGTCAAAAATTGCAAGCACCTCAGTGCATTTGGGGGTGATGATAAAAAGAACTGACTCTAATGTGACCCATTCCATCCTTCAGCCTTACATCACCTGTCTTGGCAGAGCTACACATTTCTGTAGGTTATGGGGACAACTGTGTACAGCCAAAATTTCTAACATTTCATCTGGAATGCCATTCACTTTCATACCTAGTCTTTCCAAAATGAGAGAAAGCACACAAAATCCAGATGTTTAGATCAGCAAATTGTCAGTAGTAGGAAATAGTAGGAAAATATTTTGTAAAATCTAATTTCATTCTTTTTTAAACCCTGAGGAAATACTTGTATATATCCAGTTGTAACAATCAGAGACTTCCTTTAAAAGGGTCTTAATTCTCTATGGAACCATTTCTCCAGATTTCACATCCCCTCTAAATCTTTCATCTCTCCAGAGAACCAGGTGGTTACATCAACTGTTTGCTAACTCCATTCTGCAACTAGGGAAACTGAAATATGTATAAGATTTTGTGTTTACCTTTGCAACAGTGGGATTTTTCAAAACTTCTGCAAACAGATACTTTAACCTCATGAAAGGTTTCATGGGAATTGAATACAGAGAGGCATACACATACAAGGGAAATGAACTGCACTGTTTGCATAGCACATTTGTCAGCTGCTGCCTACTGGGAGGTGCAGGGAAGGTGGACTCATGCTGGGTAGAGACTCAGACAACTTGCACTTAGACTGCAATTGATTCCATAGCTTCTTGGGCAAATTATTACGTATTGGAGCCTCAGTTTTCCCATTTGTAAAAAGAGACTAGAACTACCTCGATATGAAAGAAACAAAGTCAACAAGATGTATAAGAAAGCACATTGACATGTGCTCTACATAGAGCTGAAATTGTCACTATTAGTATTATTATAACATTCTAATTTCCCCTCAATTTTAAGAACAGCCACCGTTTGTGGACTATTGATTAAGCACTTTTTGAATAGGAACATCTTTCCTTGTAATAGTAATTGTATAATCATGGACAAATTATATTTTCCTCCCCAAGGTTTTGCTTCCTCCCCACCTGATGTGAAGAAGTGGTCATGAAGGCTGAATGAAAAGACCTCAGAATAAATCCCTAACTACTGCGGCACTCTCCTCTGATGGATGATGATCCATGATTCTGAGTGCTTCAGCCAGGACTCCCTTACTACAGAAGATTCCCCTGCTGTTTTTTCTTTTAGCACCCAGGTCCCCAACATGGAGCAGCTGCTGTTGATGCCCCTCCACCCTGCCCCATATCTCCTAGGCCCAGTACTGATGTGACTACAGCAAGCAATTCTTGTCACTCTGGTAACCTCCCATCTCTCTTGTGTCTTTTTACTTTGCCTCCTGGGACTTTCTTTGGTGGTCAGGAGCTCACGTGGCCCATGCGCTGGGAAAAACCTCAACCAGTGATGTGTAGAAGTTGGTGGCTAAATAGCCCAACTGAGGCTCTTCTTGCCTGCTTTCTAGAAGCATTCTTAAACAGTAGTCAGGAAGATTGCAACTCATCTGTTTATAGCTGTAATCTGCTCATCAACATTCCTTTTAGTGAGCTTTCTCTACCCTCCCCCTCACTTTTCTATTCCTCCCCTTGAGCTACTAGGGATTACTCCCCAAATAAACAAACTAACCAAAAACCATGCCTCAGGGTGAGCTCTTGGAAGATCCAAAACCAAGAAACCACTCAAAGCCTGGAGTGGGCAGCCTGATAGACCAAGTTTGTCTTAGCCCGTGCTTGAACTTGTAAGGCAGACTGGAAACTTGAGCTCCTGACAGGATCAGCTTCTATAGTGAGAGTAATAACATCAGTTCTACCTTCATGGCATTCTTATTTTCTAAATTTTCTGAGCACCTGAAATCTGTTTAGGTATGTGTACTAAAAAGTTAAAAAAATGTCTGCTACCAAATGTTTCTTTTATCACCAGAAGGAAATACATCTCACTTCATATTTCTCCAGCATGTAAAGATGTTGTGAAAACTTAAACATTGTCTTTATCTCTACTTCTGTGTTTCTAAAAATTTGTTCATGAGCCCTCATAGTCCCTCATCCCTCTCCTGTATCCACCTGAGATTTCTGGGGCCTTTATTATTTGATGTTGTATTCAACTAGCAGACCCGCTGTGTTCTAATCCAAAGACCAGAAGAACATCAGCCCTCAACTGGTCTCCAGTCAAGTTAAGGAGACAATCTTGGGAATAAATAGCTCCAATTGAAGGCAGACCCCTAGCTTAGACTCACACATAGCTACAAAAAGTAGGAAACAGGAAAAAAGAATTTGTCTCCAATGAAAGGAGTAGAGAACGCTTGGGCACTGAGCCATGCACAGACTCTGTGGCATCTCTCAGAGATGGGCAACGTGGCCAGCAAAAGCATAAGAACTAATCTGAAACACGCAAAGGGCATTTTTGGGGCCCTGTGAACCATTTGTAGCTGCAAGAACATTTACATGAGTGACATAGTTTGTCACAGATTTACAGGGACTTCCTCTGGACAACTGTGCCAAGTGGTTTTCCAAGTATTTCTGTGATTAAAGGCCAAGTCCGGGCAAGTTCAAGAAGGGAAGATGGGCTTGTACCAGACAGTGTTGAGGCTCTGGTCAGACAGAGAGTTTGTTCAGGAGATTTTCACTGATGGTCATACCCCATGTCTTGTCTTCATGCTTGGGATAAGGCAGTATTTTGATGCATAAAGGTAGAGCTGGTTCATCTTGGTGAAGTGGTATTTTCTCTATTTTAAGAGTCACAGCTTACAAGCACAATGTCAGGATCTGTTTTCAGATCCTGGTCCTAGTTCATCATCATATATCCCATCAGTTGGCAATTCATGCAGATTCTATCCCTACAATGGACCAATACTCATTCTCTCCCAGCCATTGCTACCTTTATCTCCCTCATTTTAGTGTTATTGGACCACATTTGGACTTTTGCCATCTCATCTCCCTGTGTCTATTACCAGTTTTTTCTTTCCAATCCAGTTTTTTCTGAAGCCTATTTTGAGCAATATAGTGGTGTGATTAACAGAACAGGCTCTGGTATAGACAGACTTGAGTTGGTTTTGTAGATTAAAAGACACTAATGGGGGTGATGACCTACATCCAGGGGTTGCAAATAAATTTTTATTGGAACAAATCCACTCTTACTCATTTACATGTCATCTATGACTGTTTTCCTCTACAAGGGCAAAGTTGAGTAGCTATAGCAGAGATTGCACAGTCAACAAAGTCTAAAATATTTACTGTGTGGTAATGATAACAGAAAAATAATATATAATAGCTATAAAAATACATGCAAATACTATTGTACTTGACACACTGTATATGCTTAGTAAATGTAAGGTATTATCATTATCATTGCTTTAATCTCCCTATTCACTGACCTCCATGCCAATTCACCCAATTAACCAGTGCTCTCCACTCCTTCGGTATTACATAAGGACTAATGCTCAGGGCACAAGAAAAATGCTCAGTTAGCAGATTGCTCCTCACCACCAAACTATTCTCCTGGAGGGAAGGAACTTGGGAACCACAACGTTGAATCTTTATGCATTCTAGTGTCTTCCATATCTCCATTGCCTACTATTCTGCTTCAATGTCCGATATTCTAATACAATAGATCTCAAAGTATATTTTTTATTGTCTCTTCCAAATGGGCTTTTCCTCCTGAATCCCAAATTTCTATCAAACATACTACTACTGATACAGCCTGGAGTTAAGCTTAAAGAGTTAGAATGTTAGAACTCATAAAACATAGAATTGTGGGCTTTAAACCTCAAAGAGGATCATGTAGTTAAGCAATTTTGTTTCTTACAAATCATGAAGTTTTGCTGCTTCATTCAGTGCATCTAGTTGTAGCCAAGTTGGATTTATTCTTCTTTTTAAGTGTTTCTTTTTCATATCTATTTATACCCTTCCATGTGTACTAGCCCCTTTCATGCAAATATTTATTCCTTTATCCACTTGTTTCATCATTCATTTATTCCTCTGCTATTTACTGAGCATATCATTAAGTGGCATATATTGAAAGAGTCACTGGGGATCTGAGATTGAATAAGTCCCAGCATCTTTCCCACAAAGTTATAATAACTATCATGTAACCTAAATTTTCATTTGGAATAATGAAAGCAATTCACTTTTTCTCCTCTACAGCACTTGAATTCAGTTTTTGGGGGACCCCATATGCTTCACACTGGATAGGATATATCTATTTGTCTCTACTATGAGGAAACAGATCCTCTACTTGTACCATGAGCTTCTCACAGTTCATCTTTAATGTTGCCACTGATGGTTTAGTTTTAGCCATGGTTTTCAAGGAATAAACTATAGATTTCCTGGTTTGCTACACTGCTTCTTCCTCAGGGTGGAAAAGGAATGGAAGCAAGTAGATGGACCTAACCCTAACCCTAACCCTGCAACCACAGTTACCTTTTACTAGTCATGCTGTATTACCCCTTATAGTAGTTTGAAGAATGAGGCTCCATAGTTTTTCCAAAAAACATTTTAAAATAACTGAATCTCCTATTTATAATAAAAATCCAGTTTTCATTCCAAATTTCTCAAAAATAATCAAAATCAATAGGAAAAGTGATAATATAGGGAAGTATACTCAATACTTTATAATAACTTATAAGGTAAAAAGGATCTGAAAAAGAATATACATATATATTATTTATACACATATATGATGTATATTCAGTTTATATATATATGAACTGAATCACTGTGCTATATACCTGAAACTAATACAACATTGTAAACCAACTATACTTCAATAAAAAAAGAAAAATGATAATAAAAGCTCCTTTATGAGAGCTTGCAATATGCTTTTAAATCCTCAACAACAGCATGCAGTAGGTATTCTAATTATGTCTGTGTATTCAAGAGAATAAGTTTAGGGTCTGAGAGGTGAAGCCACTTTCCCTGAGTCTCATAGGTAGTAAGGCAGAGCCAAGAAACAAATTCCAAGATATCTCTCTCAACACTATTGTCTTTAATTACCCTGCTATCCTGTCTTCTATAGTCTATATACTGCTTTCCCCCTTTTTACCACTCTGAGTTATTGTTCAGTCTTTTTTTTTTAAATTATTTTCTTTTGAAATAGCAGATTCAACAGTCCTTTGTTTTTCATTTACTTTTTTAAAACTTGCTTATTTGGCTTGGGTTATTGTTTTAATAATAACTTGGGTTATTTGTTTTAATTAAAGACTTCAAATGTATTTGCATGCCTCTCTGGTCCAATCCTTCACCAATTTGTCCCACATATTTATCAAATTAATCCATTCCAAATATAATTTTTTAATTTCTTTTCAATATTTTATTACAGTCTTCTGATTCTTTCTACTTCCTCCAATGGCATTAATCAAAATGTGTTCCTCAAGATGTTGGTAGATAGTCTACCTAAATAAAAGGGAAAAAAAGACTACTTGGTAACACTTAGCATTTCAGTGCTTTTCTTGGAGGAGAAAGAAAAGAGAGAAGAATCTGGATTTAAAAAAAAAAAAAACACTGTAATTCCATAAAAGAATTTGGGGAAATGTTTTCTGGAAAAAAAATAACTTTCTTCTGAATAAACTAGACATTTTTGGTTTTATGGCTGAGGTTTTGTGAAGAACACTTCTGGAATGATCAAACTGAAATGTTACTAGATTTGTTATTTTAAAACCTTTAAGAAATCTAAAATATTATGAGCTACAACCTAAACATTTTCTTGGAATACAATAGTTTAGCATCAAAGAGATATGTTTCTTCCATTATTATCCAAATTAGTGCTGTAGTCATTCAGTGCGGTAAGAAAAGGATAAGAGGAAAAATATCCTACAAGAAAAGAAATAACTTTAGTGTTAAAGATGGCTTCCTCATGAGGGCAATGGTGTTAACCATTAGAAAACTTTAAAATAGTAGTAATTTTGAGACCATGTGTTAAAGATGATGAAGTTACAATATGGAAAAGTTAGAGTCCACCTCCCCATACACAATCCTTAGGCTGAAATGAATGAGAAAGAAATTTTCATTTTATTAAATCACTGAAATGCTGAGGTTGTCTGGCATTGCAGCTAACATTACTTACCTTGACAGAAACCAAGGTCCAGACATGTGGCAAAATGTTTAAAGTTCCACAGTGAAATAAGGGCATAGCAATTCAGTACCCAGTTCATAGCAATTCTTTCTACCCAATGATACTGCTCTATTCACAGAAGACTTCATTTTTTAATCTCTCTTATTATTAAAAACTAACTTGGAAAATTTCCTGTTTGTAAGTAATCATTTGTTTCCTTTCATACCTTATCTCAGGTAAATGTAAAAACTTCACTGTACCAGCAGGACATTAAACCATGTCATTATATCATAAAATTGCAGTGGCAACTACTCCAAAACATTTAAACCAGCTCTGTAACACAGCACATTCAGATAAATGAAGAGACATTACTTAGATTTTCTACTTTTACCCAGTAATGGGAAAGGACAACCTGACATGACACACTCAAAGGGTTCTAAAGTCTTAACAGTAAGAATTTTATGTAATTTAGAAAATGCTTTCTCCTCCCTCACACCAATTTTTCTACTCTAAATTTAATTATTTGGATATTTCTTGCTTTAACAACCCCACAATGTAGGGCATAGTGTCTTTAAACACAGTCCTAAATAGAAACCCTAATAAATCACCATTTTGTTTTTGGGTTTGGTTTTTTTTTTTTTTTTTTTTGATCAGAGCCTTGTGTATTGTATAAATTGGAATGGAAGATAAATGATTCTGCAGAGGGACATTCACCTAAATAGCCTTATCCTCAGTAACAATGACAGTCTCCTACCTGGGCTGTAGGAATATAATGGAATCTCTGGGGAAGCTGGAAGGGCAATATGTCAGTAAAGTGAAGTCAGGCCCTTCCTACTGAATAGCCATACCTAGACTAATCTTGACCAAGAGTCAAGGATTTCAAGAAGAAGACCAAGCTATGAAGACATTAAGATCCCTTTTCTTACTTCCTTTATTAAGGTAAAGCTAAGATTAGGATAGGGCTTCACAGGTGGCTCAGTGGGTAAAGAATCCACCTGCATTGCAGGTGACACACATTTGATCCCTGCGTCAGGAAGATCCCTTGGAGGAGGGGGTAACAACCCCACTCGAATATTCTTGCCTGGAAAACCCCGTGGACAGAGGAGCCTGGCAGGTTACAGTCCATAGAGTTGCAAAGAGTTGGATATGACTGAAGAGATGGAGCACAAAGACACAAGACTAGGATAAATACTTGGACATTCATATCTACACAGGGTAAAGTCAGTAAGCAAAAGGCAAGAGTAAGGACACAAGTGGTCAGATTTTAGCATGGACATGGAGACCAACAGACTTTAGGCCCAAGAGACTATGTAAAGGAGTGAGAAAGATACTCATGCAGACAGAACTTAGGACTTTAACTTTGAAAACTTAGATTCAAAACAACTTTACTATATTTACAAAGTCTATTTCTTCATATATATTATTGGAATAGAGAATTGTGTGTTATTGGAGTTTAGCTTATGCAAACTCAAATGTAAGTGCCCAGAGAGGGAAACAATATCTCTCATACAAGAGTTTTGCTATCATTAATGGCAATGACTGTGTGTCGGGGGGACCTAGACCATTGTTGCTGCATTCTGTGTGCCACTCCGGTTCATCACTGTATTCCCAGTGTATAAAATAATATGTGCCAGGGAGGAGGCCATAAAATTTAGGGAAGGAATGGATGGAGGGAAATACGGAAAAGAAGAAAAAGGAATGAAGAAAGAGTGAGCATCTTGCTGTATTGTGTCTGTTTTTTGATATGGCGCGATCCAAAAGAGAAGTCATCCAATTTACGAATTGTGAGTAGAAGAGAGTTGTGGATCACAACACACTGTGGACAATTCTTCAAGAGATGGGAATACCAAACAACCTGACCTGCCTCCTGAGAAATATGTATGCAGATCAAGAAGCAACAGTTAGAACCAGACATGGAGCAACAGACTGGTTCCAAATTGGGAAAGGAGTACATCAAGGCTGTATGCTGTCACCCTGCTTACTAATTTATATGCAGAGTACATCATGCGAAATCCCTGGCTGGATGAAGCACAAGCTGGAATCAAGATTACCGGGGAAAATATCAATAACGTCAGATATGCAGATGATACCACCCTTATGGCAGAAAGTGAAGAAGAACTAAAGAGCCTCTTGATGAAATTGAAAGAGGAGAATAAAGAAGCTGGTTTAAAACTCAACATTCAAAAAACTAAGATCATGGCATCTGGTCCCATCACTTCATGGGAAATAGATGGGGAAACAATGAAAACAGTAACAGAATTTATTTTCTTAGGCTCCAAAATCACTGCAGATGGTGACTGCAGCCATGAAATTAAAAGACACTTGCTCCTTGGAAGAATAGCTATGACCAACCTAGACAGTGTATTAAAAAGCAGAGACGTTACATTGCCAACAAAGGTCCAGCTAGTCAAAGCTATGGTTTTTCCAGTAGTTATGTATGGATGTGAGTTGGACTATAAAGAAAGCTGAGTGAGAAAGAATTGATGCTTTTGAACTGTGGTGTTGGAGAAGACACTCAAGAATCCCTTGGACTGCAAGGAGATCAAACCAGTTAATCCTAAAGGAAATCAGTCCTGAATATTCATTGGAAGGACTGATGCTGAAGCTGAAACTCTAATACTTTGGCCACCTGATGCAAAGAACTGACTCATTGGAAGGACCCTGATGCTGGGAAAAATTGAAGGCAGGAGAAGGGGATGACAGAGGATGAGATAGTTAAATGGCATCACTGACTCGATAGACATGAGTCTGAGCAAGCTCCGGGAGTTGGTGATGAACAGGGAAGCCTGTCATGCTGCAGTCCATGGGGTAGCAAGGAGTCAGACATGACTGAGCAACTGAGCTGAACTGAACTGAATCAAATAAGATACAACTCTACTACAATAATAATCATAACAATGCATGCAAAACCTAAATCATCAGGCTCATATAAGGACACAATAAGATTAAAATATAGAATGGTATTATTCATAATAATGGTAGACTGGGCAAGAATAAAGTCATAATAATTTGTATCATTATCTGATTTCACCTAATAGTATATGCTGTTGTATGGAACTCTGTTATATAACACAACTGCTGTATATAGCTTCTGTAGTTAACTGGCAAAAGAAATTTCTACAGTTGAAATACTGGAGATGACGATACCCCAAAGGACAGGAAAATTAGCCAAGGAAGAAAATAACTGCTGTTCATTCCATCAACCAACTTGGCCTTGTAGCACTATTGACATTCCCATCTTGACTCTGTGGGGCTTGTCAATGGAGATGCTCACAAACACTTCAAAGCTGTTGCTGCTATTGTGAAGCATGTAAGCATGTATTCATTACTATTTGTGAGATGTTCGATAATCTAATGACAACTCAGTTGGTCAGTCACTGCTAAAATCTTGTGGGCTTGGGGTGAAGGGAGCCACCTGTGTTTTCAGACGCACCTAAGCTCAGGTTCTCCACTTATCTATCATATAACTTGAACAGATCATTTAGACCTCTCTTTGTTTTTTCTTTCAAATTGCACAATATCATGCCCCTATGTATCTCAAACTTGAGAGGTACTAATAAGAGCTCTTCTGTTCTCATTCTAATACTCATATTATAGTCCTATTTTTGAATATGGCATCCCTCTGCCCCCAAATGATTAAGACAAAACCTTAAGCATCATCACTGATGCCTTTCTTACCTTTTTTCACTACTAACATCCAAACATGACCAAGGTCTGCAGGTTTTTCATCAAAAATATTTTTGGAAATATTTTCAACCACACATCAGTAAAACTTTTTTGAACTTCAGTAGCTTCCTAACTTGGTTTATTTTCCTCTCTTACCCCTTGTCATGCTGATTTTTTTAAACCTCAAATCAAAACATGCCACTACATTGCTCAAAGTCTTGCATTGACTTTGCCTTTCATCTCCATTAGTATAAAACTCAAATTCCCATACTGTGTTCTACAGAAAGATTTGGCATATAGCCATCATCTTCCTCTGTGAGTTCATCTCCTATTCTTTCCCCATCTTTCACTACTGTCCAGGTAGACTATTCTGTTCCTCACATACATCAAACATGTTCCCAGCCGAGGTCTTTGCCATTGTTGTTCTTTCTTTTGTCTGCAATGGTCCCCTGGGCATTTGTCAACCCTCACCCTTCAGGGCTCAGTCACCTCCTCAGGAAAGTTTTCCCTGAAAACTTTCACAGAAGTCTTCTTCTCCTTGTTGATCTCAGTAATCCCAATATTTCCAGAAAGTATCCCAGTATATAATTGTGGTGTTTATCTATTTAATAATTTTCTTATACAGTAGGAAGTAATTTTCATATGATCAGAGAACTTGTCATGTTTCCATGCTAGTATATGACACATAGAATGTGCTCAATAAATATTTTTGACCAATAGAATGAACAATATAAGAGATAGAAAAGGGAAGCTGGCTAAGTTGTATGTGTTGAAGGCTGGGATTCTCAAAGGTAACTTTAAATATATATAATTATAGAACCTATCTCGTAAATTAGATATAATTCTACTGCAATCTTTTCTATGTAACCTAAGTTATTACACTTATAGAATCTCAGTGAGATTAAAATGCATAGCATAGTGTCCCAATGTTCATTGCAGCACTGTTTATAATAGCCAGGACATGGAAGCAACCTAGATGCCCATCAGCAGACGAATGGATAAGAAAGCTGTGGTACATGTACACAATGGGGTATTACTCAGCCATTAAAAAGAATGCATTTGAATCAGTTCTAATGAGGTAGATGAAACTGGAGCCGATTATACAGAGTGAAGTAAGCCAGAAAGAAAAACACCAATACAGTACGCTGCTGCTGCTGCTGCTGCTGCTGCTAAGTCGCTTCAGTCGTGTCCGGCTCTGTGCAACCCCATAGGCAGCAGCCCACCAGGTTCCCTCATCCCTGGGATTCTCCAGGCAAGAACACTGGAGTGGGTTGCCATTTCCTTCTCCAATCCAATACAGTATACTAACGCATATATATGGAATTTAGAAATATGGTAACAATAACCCTGTATGCGAGACAGCAAAAGAGACACAGATGTATAGAACAGTCTTTTGGACTCTGTGGGAGAGGGAGAGGGTGGGATGATTTGGGAGAATGGCATTGAAACATGTATAATATCATATGTGAAACGAATCGCCAGTCCAGGTTCGATGCATGATACAGGATGCTCGGGGCTGGTGCACTGCGATGACCCAGAGGGATGGTATGGGGATGGAGGTGGGAGGGGGGTTCAGGATGGGGAATATGTGTAGACCCTTGGTGGATTCATGTTGATGTATGGCAAAACCAATACAATATTTTAAAGTAATTAGCCTCCAATTAAAATAAATAAATTTATGTTAAAATGCATAGTGGGCAAATTTTCAAATATGCACTCTGCAGATGTTATATGTATTTTATGATTATTGTATTTTGATTCTCTTTATATCCTTTTATGTTAAAAGTGGTATATTACATAACAGGGTCTTTCAAGGTGGCACTAGTGGTAGAGAATCCACCTCTCATTGCAGAAGATAGGAGACACAGTTTCAATCTTTGGGTTGGAAAGACCCTCTGGAGGAGGCATGGCAACCCACTCCAGTATTCTTGCTTGGAGAATCCCATGGAAGAGGAGCCTGGCAGGCTACAGTCCATAGGGTCACAAAGAGTCGGACACAACTAAAGCAACTTAACACACACTCATGTTTAACATACAGAGTATTTACTTAATAAAACAGTTTTAGAGACAAGGAACAGAAGGTCCATTTCAACTCTGCTTAAATGATAAAGAGAATTTATTGGCTCAACATATGAAAAATCCTACAGATAGGGCAGACTAACCAGGACCCAGAATCTGTTACTTGGGATTGTCTTGTTCTTTCATTTTTCTCTGTTGACCTCATCTTTGAGCTGGCAGTGAAAAGGCTACTATAATCTGTCACGACATTGTTCACAGCCAAGGGAAGTCATCTTTTTCCATGACTTTCTCTTTTCCAAATGCCCTCAGCAAACATCCCTTCCTGTCGCCTTTGCTTACACGGAGTTACATGCCATTTTCTGAACCAATTATTCTGTCCAGAAATGGTTGGCTATCTTATGCTTGAGTCCCTACACCAGTTACTATCAAAGACATAGGAAACAACTCAGACTCATTCTGGAGTTGAAAACAGGTTTGCTTTCTCTTCAGCACTGGTGTTACAAGGAGTAAATGTAAAGTGTTGTCGTTGTTGCTTAGTCACTAAGTCGTATCTGATTTTTTCACAACCCCATGGACTATAGTCTGCCAGGCTCCTCTGTCCCTGGGATTTCCCAGGCAAGAATACAGGAGTGAGTTGCCATTTCCTTCTCTAAGGAGTCTTTTCGACCTGGGGATTGAATCCTTAACTCCTGCTTGGCAGGCAGATTCTATATGTAATGTAATTGCAGCAGCAGCAGCAGCAAGGGTAAATCAGGCAGGAAAGTACCTGATTACATCCACTCTGTGTATGAAAACTAAATGACTGAAAGCAGGTAGAAGAGCACTTGGACAATACCTGGGATATGGAAAAATGCTCAATAATATTCACCACTCTTTGGCTAGGAGAAAAGCAAATCTTTCTAAATAAAATTCTAAAAATTTCAACAACAAAGAAGTGATGTCAAACCAAGAGAAATTATACATATAAAGAGAAAACATATATAAAGTATTTTGTAGATTCTTTTTACTTGACCTGAGATTAGTTATTATTACATATTTTCCATTTGGACTTTGGTCAATCAATATGCTTTAATATCTACACTGTGAAAGACATGATTTAAAATGCTGCATATGACATGAAGCCTAAAATATAGTTTTCTTTAGGAGCTTGGAAGCTAACACATGACATATGTTCTAAGTCAATGTACAATAATATTTTAAGTTAAGTACTAAATAAGTTGAGTTATATCAACATGCAAAAATAGTATATGTTAAATACTAATATTTGAATGAATGTAAAGTTGTATATATCATATATTTATGTAATAACAAAAGTACTAAATTAGTGATTGACCACAGCAGTGTTTAAGAGCCTGAACACTAACTGCTGCTGCTGCTGCTAAGTCACTTCGGTCATGTCCGACTCTGTGCGACCCCATAGACGGCAGCCCACCCGGCTCTCCAGTCCCTGGGATTCTCCAGGCAAGAATACTGGAGTGGGTTGCCGTTTTCTTCTCCAATACATGAAAGTGAAAGTGAAATTGTGTCCGACTCCTAGCGATCCCGTGGACTGCAGCCGACCAGGCTCCTCCATCCATGGGACCTTCTAGACCCAAGCAAAATAGTGTTTGGATCCTAACTCTTGTATTAGTATCTGGGATTAGTACTCCTTCCCTAGCTTTAGTCCGCTCACCTGTAAAATGTACCTATCTTATTGGGTTGTTGCAAGGGTTGAATTAAAAGAGTTGATCCAAATGAGTGATGTCACTGCATCTGACACATGGTGAGTGCTCCATAAAAGATAGCTACTCTTAGAACCACCATCTTTGTTAAGATTAGGTTTTACAGAATTCTGGAAAAAGAAATCAGTTGAAATAGATAGGATTTGCTCTTAGTCTTAAAGGAAGTGTAGGATCCAAACAGGAGATGAGATAGCTGGCCATGCAATCACAAGCCACACTTGGGAATTTGGTAAATAGCCCGAACTGTCTAGGAGGTGGAAACCCAAGTAACAACAGATTGTATTTGTACATCATCTCACAATCCTTCCATTTTTACATTTAAATAGCTATTATCTCCCATCACTCTCTTTCACAACTCAATTCAATTCACATCTGCTTTCTTTTTAACAAACATGGAAACTGAGACCGGTAATTAATTACCTCAAATCCCTTTTCAGAATGAGGTATGTCCCAAGAGGGAAGAGACCTATTAGTATTAGCTATTGAAATTTAAGAACGGACCACAGTGCCTAACACTCCAGCTCCGTGGCCGCCGGGGCAGCGGGCCCAAAAAGAGGGTCACCCCCTACTTCCTCTACGCCTCCAAAGCGTCGTGCTGCGCCCCGAATGGATCGAGCGTGGGCAGTCGCCGACCTCGGCGCTGGCTGCGCGGGTGAGTTGGGCCACCGGTGATCGCTTTCCCCCTTCCTCACTTCTTGGGTTTCAGCCGCCGCGAGACTCCCACGCCCTGCGCCCCGCACCGGGCACGCCCGGCTCCTTGTGATTGCTTCTGGGCTTCCCTGGTGGCTCAGCTGGTAAAGAATCCGCCTGCAATGCGGGAGACCTGGGTTACATCCCTGGGTTGGGAAGATCCTCAGGAGAAGGGAAAGACTACCCACTCCAATATTCCAAGGACTGTACAATCCATGGGGTCGCAAAGAGTTGGACACCCCTGAGCGACTTTCACTTCACTTAACTTCTCATGAATAATTATTGAATGGCAATGATGGAGTAAAAATAAATATGTTAATAAACTGACTTGCTTAGAGTTATCTAGCTAGTAAACAGCAGGGATGAAACTGGAGAAGAACTAGTGCTTCCTAGTTTCAAATTTTTTTTTTTTATGTTTCCTATGACACTTCACTCTTTCCACATAAAGGAATTAGGAGAGAGGAGATTGGAAGGAACATCTCTGGAGAGTGCAGTGATCAGAAATTCAGGTGAACACATAGGAATTGGTCCATTATGTTCTAAGGGTCACCGCAGTGTAGTGGGGCAGTGCACAGCTCAGTTCCTCCTCTTACGTGAATTTGAATGTTGTTTAACCTTTCTGTATCTCATTTCCCTCAGCCGTAAAAAGGGGATAAATGATAGCTTTTATCTCATAGACTGATAATGATTAAAGGAAACAATGCGTGTACAATAAATGTACACTGAACTGCTTAGAACATAGAAAGCATTCAGTAAATGTTAGCAATCATTATGGAGAAAGATGCAAAAACCTATCTTTTAGAATATTTGCTCTTTTTTATTCATCCACCCCTAACTCTGGCCCTTTGCATTTGAGTGCATGCAACTCATGGTTCTGTTGTTCCCTTGTCAAGGCCTTTGATGTTTGTTTTTCCAGCTGCAGGAAAAGTGCTCTCAAAGTATGGAAATCACTGAAATCACTCCAGGGAAGCAATCACCTCCCTCAGCATCAAACCAAGGAAAATGGCCAGTATTCCATTTCCATGAGTCTGACACTTGGGACTGACTATACAATGTGTGGAGCCCAGTGCAAAATGAAAATGTGGGACTTCTTGTTCAAAATGTATTAAGAATTTAAAGACAGCAACACAGCATTAAAGCATGTATGGGGCCTGTCTGAGCCCATGTACGGTTGCACACCCACAAAGCCAGGTCTGCAGATGTTTTAGACTTTCGACTCTTTTTCGTCTTCCTTTGCAGTCATCTTTTCGTGACTCTTGCCCCAAACACCTGGCAGAAAGTGTTCCTCTTGCCCTTGATCTTAGCATTAAACGTGCTTTGCATGTTGGAATCCAAATGCCTGGATTCAGACTTGAATTCCACCCCTTACTGGACTGTATGCTCACAGGTATGATGCTTAACTCTCTTCATCTCTCTTTTCTCATGTGAAAAGTGAGGATAGCAATAATAATAGCAAGTATGCAGACATTATGAGGATTGAAAGAGCTATTAATTTAAAAGCTTTTAAATAGCATCTAATATGGTGGTTCTCAACCTTGGCTGCATATTAGAATCATCCAAAAGCTGTTCAGAAGTAGCATTTCCTGGGTCCCAGCCATGACCAATTAAACCAGAGTCTTTGGGGGTAAGGCCAGGACAACTGCAGTTTTAAAAAGCTCCCAAAGATATTTGAATAGACAGGAGGATTGTGAACTACTGGTCTTATGCATGATGAGTGTTCAATAATAAATAATAAGAATAAATAATAAATGCTATAATACAAAATAAAATTTAAATATAAATAATATAATAATAAATAATAAATGTTGGCCAGTTATTATTACACAGCATAGCTACACAAGGAAGTAAAATGCCCTATATTTCAATTTTTCCCCTGGATCAACTCTGCATTTGACTTCTTTCTCCCACTCTCATGTGCTTTGATCCAGCATGTACCTGCAGCCAATATAAATCAATACCAAAGATGTCTTACCATGCTCCCACTGAGACAAATGTACCTCTGAATACAGGTCTTCCCATTAACCTGGAGATGAGAGGGGAAATGTCAACTCTTTCAACAGGGGTTCTTCCTTTGATATGAGGGTAGTGTGTATTCCAAAAGCTCAGCACTCTGTGGGTTTCAGGGGGCAGGGAGGCCTTCAGTCAAGTCACCAGAGATCCCTAAATAATGCAAAGCAAAGAGAGACAAGGCAGTGGTGAGAATGTTAATTTCTTAAGCTTGTATTTCTCTCCCATCAGAGTGGATAATCATCTTTTTGAAAATGTCCTTTTGTTGTATTTATGATGGTGACACATCCATTATGAATACAGTAGCTCATTTGCAATATATCCTGACAAATATTGATGTGTTCTAGGCTTCATTTAATTCCAAGGTAACTAAAATCGTTTGTGTTTCTTAGTAACTGAGAAGAATTCTGATCACATGATCACACAAAGCTTAAAATATGAGGGTCCTTTATGAATCGTGCTTCACAGTGAATCTACTGATCAGGACCTAGACTGGAGTTGAAGTAGGAGCTGGAGAAGAGGTCAGTTGACTCAATTTGACCTTGAGGTCTAGAGGATCTCAATCTCAAGCTGAGGTTCACAGACATATTGTTGGAGGGGAGGTAGCTGTTAGTCACAGATAGTTTCTTCACCGACACCCACTGACCATCTCCTCCAGCTCAATAATAGGCTTACAGACTCAAGGCTCTTGGGACTCAGAATATGAAAGGTGATTGATGGAGACCCTCAGAGGCCCCAGTTCCAGCATCCAAGAGTCAAATATTTGTTGTATTTGAGACCGTGGGGCTAAGAGAAAAGTGCAGATCCTACCCAGAGCTATTCATGTTCTGGTTGGCTTCCTAAATTCTAAATACCTGAGAAGGCAACTCTTAAGCAATTTAACAAGATTTTAGGTCTTAACAATATCCTTGAGATGTGATGGAAGACCCAGATGAACTTTTTGTCCAAACTGATAGGGGTTTCCCAGGTGGCGCTAGTGGTAAAGAATCCACCTGCTGATGCAGGAACCTCAAGAGACAGGGGTTCAATCTGTGAGTCAGGAAGATCCCCTGGAGTAGGAAATAGCAACCCATTCCAGTATTCTTGCCTCAAAAATCCCATGGACAGAGGAGCCTGGCAGGCTGTAGCTCATGGGGCTGCAAAGAGTAGGATATGACTGAGCACACACACACATAACATAGATTCAGAGGATAAAAGAACCATCATAGTCAGTACAATGTTTTTAATAAAATTTGAAACCATTGTGAGTCCTGAAGTTAATTTAGTAGGTCAAGTCAAACATTTATCTTTATAATAGAATAGATTAGTTCGAAGTAGAATAGATCAAAGTGTTTTCGTTTCAGTTAAGTCTATTGTTAGTATTGAGCATTATTTTCTAGAAAGTTTTGCTTCACTTATCTGTGTTTATGCATGTGTATATTAGGTTTCAATGTAGAATGGAATTTTTGCTGTGGTTTAAGGTCCAAAAGAATGAAATTCACCATATTAATGGACAGTGTCTGTTCAGAGCAGTGTTTACAAATTGGGGATTCACAGGATACATATGGTCCATCAGGAATGAGTGAACTAGAGGCTTTATTGTTATTATTACTTAGTTCTATGGTTCACAAAAAGAAGTTGTGAAAAAATATGAGTTGATAGCCAGCATTTTAAAGTCAGTAAGTTTTTAAAAAAGACAGATTTTTTAGTTTCTCTTCAAATACCAGAATATCTAGAAATAATGAATCAGCATTCCCTCAGCCCAAGAGAGTCCAGGCAAACTGTTTCCCGAAAACGAAAAATCTGATTTGTTGAATGGGTCCATTTGTATAGTATTTTCTATCTCTGGATCCTTTGACTTGACAATGATTTCTTATCTGCTGTATGCTCCTGCCTCAATCTACATTTCTGGCCTTATCCCTCACTCATTTTCTGTTCTAGACAGGAGAATTAGAAACCTAACTTATCCAAGGATATTCCCACCATCCTCTGATTATATGGCACTCTTTTCTCCCCAACCTTCTTTTGAAACTTTTACCAAAACCTAATTTAAATACATAGTTCCAGTTAGCCTTTCTGTCTCTTTCTTTATCTCTGGTTGTCCCCATCTCTGACTTCTGCTTGCTCATTGTACTTCTCTACTGGTCATACAACACTCACAATTCTCTAAAATATATCATCCTAATTTATCATCATCTGTCTCTCTGAATAGGTCATAAGCTCCCAGAATGCAAAAACCATGTCACATTTGTCTCTGCTTTCCCAACCCGTTCCTCAGACCAGCGAATTGCATAAAGCAGATACTCAATAGTTGTTTGATGAATTAGATTACAAAATACTTCAATATAAGGTTATTCATTACAACATTGTTTGATATAGCAAAAAATTGAAAACAATCCAGTTGTCTATCAGTTAAGGTTGAATAAAGCAGTTATACTACCTCAGAATATTCTGAGGCTATTAAAAAATGATTTAGGTCTGTGTTTGATGATGTAGAAAGATGTTCAGGACATACTACTAAGTAAGAAATCAATTGAAAGAACCATAGAGAGCATTATCCAAATAAGTTTTAGGTAGACACTGGTATGTACCAAATAGATCTAAAAGGATACTCACTCATTCACCTTACAGATGTTTACTGAAAGCCTCCTATGAGTCAAGGACTATTCTAAGATCTGCATATATGAGAATAAACAAAGCAAAATTTCTATGCACATGAAGTTAGCATTCTAGTGGGGGAGGAGGCAGAGTGGAAAGACTGTATTTAAGATAGTAATAAGTGCAACAAAAAGAAATAAAACAAGAATATTGAATAAAGAGTGATAGGGCTGGTGCAGGGAATATTTCAACATTATATAAAGTAGTTAAGAAACACTTCTCTGATGAAAAGTTATTTCCCTAAAAGCCTGAAGTAAGACAATAAGTCATGTAGTACGTATCTAAGGGACCAAGATTCCAGGAAGAGGGCACAGCAAGTGTCAGGTCCAAAGTACTCGGTGTGTGGGATAGAGTAAGTAAGAGGAGAGGAAGTAGGAGGTTAGATAAGCACATCAGTGTGAAACCATGTTATGTAGTGGCCCTGTAAATACTCTTTTCTGAATAGAGTGCAAAGACTGGCAGAAGAGATTGGTAATCGACAGGAGTTCCAAATGGGTGATAGAGAGTTGGGTACATGATATAGAGTTCAAGAGTGTAGTCTAGACTGGTTTTATAGATTTGAACTGGTATTTAAATCAATTTTCTAATCAGGTAAAACTACCTTGAAAAGAAGTGTGGAAGTCAAAGAAGTCTGAGTACTGAGCCACGTATTCTTTTGTTTTTTACATCATAGAAGCTTGAGTCCAGCAAAACGTAGGAGGGACCACTGAGCAAAGAGATAAAGGAAAGAGCTACATGAACAAAGCCTAGTGATGAAAGTATGATACCCTCAAGAGGAGGATAAGATAAATTCTATCAAGTTCTCCTGAAAGGTTTAATAAGAGCAGGACTGAGAAATGACCATTGAATTTTGTGACATGAGGATCACTGGTGACCTGAATAAAAGAAATCTTGGGAGAATGATAGGGACAGAAGTCAGTAAATTAGGATCTCAAGAGAGAATGGGAGGCAGGGCTGACAGTGAGTTTATACAACTCTTTCAAAGCCCTTTCAAAATTAAGTAAGAAATATCAGATGAATTGAGACTCATTCTAGAAATCAACTAGCCTCTTCTCCACAAAAATGTCAGTGTCATAAAAGATAAAGAAAGGTTGAAGAAATGTTCCAGATTAAAAGAAACCAAAGAGTTATGTCCACTAAATTCTATACTTGATTCTTGATTGAAACCTGGATTGGGGGGAAATTGTTATAAGGGACATTACTGAAAAAAAATGACAAAATCTGAATACAGATTTCATTTTAAATTAGGATATTGTATCAATACTAAATTTTCCCAATTTGATCATAGAAATATAGATATGTAATGGAAGGTCCTTGGTCTCAGGAAATATATCCTGATATACTTAGGCATATGATACATATGATATCACTTAGGCATATGATACACTTAGGGTATGATAATTGCAATTTTCAATCAAATGATTCAGAAAAAAATAAACATAAATATATATACACCTATGTGTGAACTTAGAATACAGAATGAAGCAGGGCAAAAACAATAGAGTTTTGCTAAGAAAAGGCACTGGTCATAGCAAACACCCTCTTACAACAATACAAGAGAAGACTCTACACATGGACATCACCAGATGGTCAACACCAAAATCAGATTGATTATATTCTTTGCAGCCAAAGATGGAGAAGCTCTATACATACAACAAAAACAAGACCAGGAGCTGACTGTGGCTCAAATCATGAACTCCTTATTGCCAAATTCAGACTGAAATTGAAGAAAGTAGAGAAAACCACTAGACCATTCATGTATGACCTAAATCAAATCCCTTATGATTATACAGTGGAAGAGAGAAATAGATTTAAGGGCCTAGATCTGATAGATAGAGTGCCTGATGAACCATGGAATGAGGTTCATGACATTCTACAGGAGACAGGGATCAAGACCATCCCCATGGAAAAGAAATGCAAAAAAGCAAAATGGCTCCCTGGGGAGGCCTTCCAAATAGCTGTGAAAAGAAGAGAGGCGAAAGCAAAGGAGAAAAGGATAGATATAAGCATCTGAATGCAGAGTTCCAAAGAATAGCAAGGAGAGATAAGAAAGCCTTCCTCAGCGATCAATGCAAAGAAATAGAGGAAAACAACAGAATGGGAAAGACTAGAGATCTCTTCAAGAAAATTAGAGATACCAAGGGAACATTTCATACAAAGTGGGCTCAATAAAGGACAGAAATGATATGGACCTAACAGAAGCAGAATATTAAAAAGAGGTGGCAAAAAAATAAAAAAATTAAAAAGAGGTGGCAAGAATACACAGAAGAACTGTACAAAAAAGATCTTCATGACCAAGATAATTATGATGGTGTGATCACTAACCTAGAGCCAGACATCCTGGAATATGAAGTCAAGTGGGCCTTAGAAAGCATCACCATGAACAAAGCTAGTGGAGGTGATGGCATTCCAGTTGAGCTATTTCAAATCCTGAAAGATGATGCTGTGAAAGTGCTGCACTCAATATGCCAGCAAATTTGGAAAACTCAACAGTAGCCACAGGACTGGAAAAGGTCAGTTTTCATTCTAATCCCAAAGAAAGGCAATGCCAAAGAATACTCAAACTACCACACAATTGCACTCATCTCACATGCTAGTAAAATAATGCTCAAAATTCTCCAAGCCAGGCTTCAGCAATACGTGAACTGTGAACTTTCAGATGTTCAAGCTGGTTTTAGAAAAGGCAGAAGAACCAGAGATCAAATTGCCAACATCCGCTGGATCATGGAAAAAGCAAGAGAGTTCCAGAAAAACATCTATTTCTGCTTTATTGACTATGCCAAAGCCTTTGACTGTGTGGATCACAATAAACTGTGGAAAATTCTGAAAGAGATGGGAATACCAGACCACCTGACCTGCCTCTTGAGAAATCTGTATGCAGGTCAGGAAGCAACAGTTAGAAGTGGACATGGAACAATAGACTGGTTCCAAATAGGAAAAGGAGTACGTCAAGGCTATATATTGTCACCCTACTTATTTAACTTCTATGCAGAGTACATCATGAGAAACGCTGGGCTGGAAGAAGCACAAGCTGGAATTATGATTGCCAGGAGAAATATCAATAACCTCAGATATGTAGATGACACCACCCTTATGGCAGAAAGTGAAGAGGAACTAAAAAGCCTCTTGATGAAAGTGAAAGCGGAGAGTGGAAAAGTTGGCTTAAAGCTCAACATTCAGAAAACGAAGACCATGGCATCCAGTCTCATCACTTCATGGCAAATAGATGGGGAAACAGTGGAAACAGTGTCAGACTTTAATTTGGGGGGCTCCAAAATCACCGCAGACGGTGACTGCAGCCATGAAATTAAAAGACGCTTACTCCTTGGAAGGAAAGTTATGACCAACCTAGATAGCATATTGAAAAGCAGAGACATTACTTTGCCAACAAAAGTCTGTCTAGTTAAAGCTATGGTTTTTCCTGTGGTCATGTATGGATGTGAGAGTTGGACTGTGAAGAAATCTGAGCGCTGAAGAATTGATGCTTTTGAACTGCGGTGTTGGAGAAGACTCTTGAGAGTCCCTTGGGCTGCAAGGAGATCCAACCAGTCCATTCTGAAGGAGATCAGCCCTGGGATTTCTTTGGAAGGAATGATACTAAAGCTGAAACTCCAGTACTTTGGCCATCTCATGCGAAGAGCTGACTCATTGGAAAAGACCCTGATGCTGGGAGGGATTGAGGGCAGGAGGAGAAGGGGACGACCGAGGATGAGATGGCTGGATGGCATCACTGACTCGATGGACGTAAGTCTGAGTGGACTCCGGGAGTTGGTGATGGACAAGGAGGCCTGGTGTGCTGCGATTCTTGGTGTTGCAAAGAGTCGGCCACGACTGAGTCACTGAACTGAACTGAGCTGATGTGTGTGTGTATATATCTGTATAAAATAAATTACATATATGGGAAATAATAGATTTTATATATGCAGAATGTAGAATATATATATTTCTCTATATATATATGCAATCTAGGTGAGAGGTACATGAAATTATTCTGTATTATTCTTACAACCTTTCTGTAAATTTGAAATTATTTTGTAATAAAGCATTTTTGAAAATGCTGTAGTGTTTTTTCCTGAGTAATGAAATAATGGGTGTTTTTTTCTATCTCCTTATCCTATTTTCTTTTTCAACAGCAGAGATTAGTTTTTTAAAACCATAAGTATTTTAATGACATTTAAAGTATTCAGAAGACATATCAATTAACTTTATCAACCACTCAAAAGTATAGTGTTTTAATGAGCTGAGCAAATACCAACTTCATGAGATATATTTATCAGATTTTTTGAAGTTATGGAACAAGATTTACAACAGATCTCTAACAAGATATTATATACCCACATATAATACTTTATGGGCCAATGTTCACTTCTCAAGTAAAAGAAAGTTAATATATATGGATATTGCTTGAAGTATTTTAATGTTAACTATAATGATTTGGATTTATTTTAGGACTTAAATTATTTCTGTGTTTTATGTACTGGCTTTACCACCACAAAGGAGAAATCTCCAAAAGCAAAAAACTCTAGTCTCCCTGAGAATTCGCTATAAGGAACCTGTAAAAGAAGGTGCAGGGTTAGAGTAATCATAGAAGGTATGTTTAATCAGATTCTCATCCCGTAGAAGATCTGGTTTAACATCCCACTGCTATCAGAACAAGTTTGCCATTATCACATATCAGATTTGTGGTGGAAACTCAATGGCCACTTGTTGATTCATTGTGAAGAAAGGGAAGAAAGCTTATATTAGAGACAACTTGACTTTGCAAAATCTAGCAAGGTTACCACCAACTCTCACCTACTCAAAATATAAAGTGTTGACCATGGTGTTAGGAAACTGAGTGGGATTTTTTTTGAATGTCAATCCCTCTAACAAGAAGAATAAGATAACTTTGTTGACCACAAGCCTTAGTGCACTTTATTGACTTAACAGCCAAGTAAGAAAGAAAAATGAGGGGGTGGGGGAAGGAACTATTTAAGAAGATAGAGTGATGATATTTTGCTATCAAGATTTGTAATTCAATTGGAATAATTTATTTATGGCAAACCTTTAAAAATTATTATAGAGGTATATTTTAAGAATTAGTATAGGTATTTTTGAAGGTGTTTAAATATATATATATATATGTATATATATCTGTACCTGTATCTCAATTTCATTTTCTGGCAACAGGGCAGACTAAATAATCTAACCAGCTCTCAATTAAAGTAAGTTAAAGTATGAATATCTATCTATGTTATTGCTTTGACAAATTGATGAGAAGGTAAGAATGCTTCAGAGACCTAAAGTTAAAGGAAAATGGGAGCACAACACGGTAAGCAGGGGACCAGAGTTCACCTTTACCCTAAGGGCATCTTCTGAGCCCAGACAACTCTGAACTTTACTTTGCATGGCCTCACAGAGAGTGAAGGCAAAAGAAAATCTTTCAGAGTGGGAAACCTGCTAGGAGCTTCCACACATTAACCTGAACTAGAAAATTATACCTTCAGCAGGCAAACTAGAAATAAAACAGTACCTCTCAGGAGTAGAAAATAAAATTAGCCATCTAAACCTTGTGTCTGGATGGAAGCCAGGAGGAAATATTTATAAATTAAAAAGAACAGAGTACACATATACAAAAAAAAAAAAAGTTTCCATATAGGATAAACAGGTGAAATATGTAAATATCGCAGGATACCATTTGCAACAGCACCAACAAATGAATTTAACCAAAGATGCATGAAACCTTAATGACATCAAAAACCTGTGAAACTCTGTTGAAACCACTTAAATAAGAGCTAAGTAAAGATGTACCATGGTTCATAGATGGGAAGATTCAGTACTGTAAAAATGTCACTTCTCCCCCATATGATCCATATTTTCCATCTGAATAGTTTTTACTTTGAAACATGACAAAAAGGATTGTGAAATTTAGAGGACAAAGGCCAAAAATAGTCTAAAGAGCCCTTAACAGGAAATATATACAGGAAATACTTGCCTTACCAGATATCAAGAGTTATAAAATCTAATATTTAAGATATGATTATAGTGGTCCAGGGATAGATCTCAGAATATACTGGTGGAACTGAATGGAGAACTCGGAAATATATCCATACAACTATGGAAGTTCAACTGACAGATTAGTGGGAAGCAGGAATTTTTCTATAAATAGTTCTGAAACAAAATTAACTCCTAACTGAAACAATTCTATAGGAATTAAAGATCTAAACATGACAACAAAAGTATAAAAATTTTAGAAGCAACATAAAAAATGACTTTACCATTCCCTCCATGGAATTCTCCATTTTTTCTGGAGTTGATCTGTAGTAGAGATAGTACTCTTGCCTGGAAAATCCCATGGACGGAGGATCCTGGTAGGCTACAGTCCATGGGGTCGCTAGGAGTCTGACACGACTGAGCGACTTCACTTCACTTTTCACTTTCATGCATTGGAGAGGGAAATGGCAACCCACTCCAGTGTTCTTGCCTGGAGAATCCCAGGGACAGAGGAGACATTGGGCTGCCGTCTAAGGGGCCGCACAGAGTCAGACACGACTGAAGTGACTTAGCAGCAGCAGCAGCAGCAGCAGCAGATAGATTTCTTTTTTTTTTTCTTTTAGATTTCTTAAATATAGTAGAAGTAGAAAGCACAGAGAGAGTTAGGTTCAATTACATTAAAATTAAGAGCATCTGTTCATATAAACCACCATGTGGTAGAAACCGTGAGTACTCCCAAACATCAGTGTGGGAGCATTCTACACTTCCCAGCCTCCTCTGGGGCTGCATAATGACATGCAGTTTGGACAGGAGTGACAGAAACCACTTTCAGGTCTCCCACTTAGAAATCACCTACAGAAGCCCCAACTTTCCTTCTTTTACTGTGTGTTTTGTAAAGCATAGCTTCAATATCGGGGATCACCTACTAACATCAGCCTTCCTTATTCACTGATAATCAAAGTCTGTTACCTTAGTTTCGTGTATCCTACATTCATGAATAAACACCATAGAGAAGTGACAGCTACAAAATGGAGAAACCATTTTCAGTACATCCACTTGACAAAATATGAGCATCCAATACATTTTTAAAGTTCTATGAAATAGTAAGGAAACTATAAACATATCAATGGAAAAATGGGCAAAAGATTTGAATAGCCTCCTTCATAATGTCAATAACCACATAACAAGATAGCCATTCTCCTTAGTAAATGAGAAAATAGTACCTCACAATTTTTATTCCCATCAGTAGCACAATTTTTTTTTGAAGTCTGATCCTACCCAGTGTTAACACAAATAGGGAGCAATAGAAATTCTTATTCACTGCTAATGGAAGTAAAAATCAATACAACTACTTTGGAAAACATCTTAGCATTACATAATAAAGTTTAAGAAGCTCATACTCTTCTACCCAGTAGTTCTGCTCTTGGGTATGTACTCCAAGCCAGTGCTGCTCAATAGAACTTTGATGATGCTGGAAATATTCTATAATCTTGCTGTCCAATATAGTAGTCACATGCCCCATGTGGCTAACTGAGCACTTAAAATGTGGCAACTGAGACAGCAGAACTGGATGTTTTATTTTAATTCATTTTCAATTTTAATTAGAACACTCACTTGTGCTAATGTATTAAACAGCACAGGCCTAGGCAAAAGAAAAAGAAAAGAAAGTAGTGGGCCATTTACATTTCTGGGAATAAAGAGTAGAGGCAGTTTTTCTTATTCTTCCACTAAATGTAACTAAAGTCCTGCTGGGGTCAGGGGAAGATATATATATATAACTCTACAAAGTTATATCAATAACCTCAGATATGCAGACAACACCACCCTTATGGCAGAAAGTGAAAAAGAACTAAAGAGCCTCTTGATGAAAGTCAAAGAGGAAAGTGAAAAAGTTGGCTTAAAGCTCAACATTCAGAAAACTAAGATCA